>NC_087553.1:21253194-21878194 GCF_036250125.1 Pseudopipra pipra
AAATTAGGCTGATGCAAAAGTATACCAGCAATACAATCTTGTGATGCCTTTTGCAATCATTACAAATCTAGCTGATGGATTAGTGGTTCCTGAAGCTGAGAAGCTGAAATAAATTTAGGAAATTATGGAATGACTAAGATTACCTTTGATGCTTTGATGCAAGAGTTTTACTTGATAATCACTACTTCCATCAGCACCTATAATAAAGCTGAGTTGTAGCATAAACTTGTACCATAAGACTACCAATCCATTTTTGTTGCACAGCCACACTGTGTAATTCCCATTGTGGTCTGCTGAGACAGTTAGTGTTGTATAGCTACTCACCTAAGCCTAGTGCTGATGTAGGGTATGAAGGAAATAATTTGAACTGTACATTTCCTACCATCCATTGCTTTCCAGCACAAGCCTTTCTCTTCCTCTTTTCTTTGAGGTGTTTTCAATTTTTGAAATACTTCTGATCAACTCATTTGCAATAAAGACTCACGCTTTTCAGGGACCAAAACAGCCCTCAACAGTCTGAGAATCAGGGAACTGAAATAACAACAGAAGGGCCAGTCCAGAGGGTCTGTACTTCTGCTTATTGCTGAACTAAAGGAGCAGCTGCACAGCAGAGCTCTGCCAACAAGCAGCTTTAAGACCCTTTTTTTTTTTAACTAAGAAGAAAAAAATGGAATTTCTTTCTTTCCTGCCCTGCAACAGAATTACAAAGAATGAAAATAAGTAAGCTCAATATATTACCACAATGTTCTGCTGCTGCATCAATAATTGTTAATAATATGTAAACTATTGCCCAATCTGTTTTGCTGTAGAAATTATCAATTTCTCTTGTCTCCATTTATTTTTTTCAAACTTTCAAACAATCCACTTTATAAAATATACATCTCTATGTATCAGGTACCATTATTACGGAATTGCAGTGAAAGAAAACTCCCAGTATTATGATGTGATGTATTCTAAAAAAGGAGCAGCTTGGGTCAACGAAACAGGAAAAAAAGAAGTAACCAAACAGACAGTGGCGTATTCACCACGATCCAAACTGGGAACATTACTGCCAGAGTTTCCAAATGTCAAAGATCTAAATCTGCCAGCCAGTCTGCCAGAGGAGAAGGTAACACTTTGGAAATCTTTTCTCAGCTTGTCTTGGGGTTTTTTTCTCTGCTCTGGATGAAAGCTTTGTCTACTATATAAAGACTTTAAATTAGAGTAAGTTTAATAATGCTTTGACTTGATTTATGGAGGACTGAATTACTTCATCTAATAGGAAGAAATATCTTCCCTTAAAATAGGCAGCCGACACTATCAGCTGTACAATATTTCTAAAGCCCATGAACACTCTTTTAAAACTTACATTACATACAGCAGGTGAGGTTTGAGGGCAACTTCTTAAATACATTATAGCTCTCTAATCTGTGAACACATTTGGTGGCAAACTGAACAACAGTTCTGATGCTTTCTTGAGCAGAGAGGGACTTAGTGCATTTCTTATCCTTCTAGACTAGAAATTAAGAGAATCCTATCTGCACACATGACAAAAATGCTCTGGCTTCTCTTGGCTGAGCTTGCTAGTTTTCTGGTTCTATTCACATGTGTAGTATCGATGTAAAGTGGACAAAAGAATAGGGTTTTATAGTTCTTTATGTCCTAATTAGAGCCACATTCTCGTCTTTGATCTCACTGAGGCTTTTTGCTCCTCTTACATTTGAAGAATCCCCATTGACATAGAAAAATCCATGAATTCAAAGGGAGAATTTACTTTTAAGAAGAAAACTCATTTTACAGCTAATATAACTAATCTAACCAGACGCTAACTGATTTCATTATTTTTGCAGTTGTGCATAGGTAAGATAAGAAAAAACTTACTTTTTCTGTGCTCTATATTCTGAATTTTTAAAAGCAGATTTCCTAAAATAGAATGATCTTTTGTGTGTCTCCCTCATTCTTTTTCAGGTTTCTACCTTTATTATGATGTATAGGACTCACTGTCAGAGGATACTAGACACTGTAATAAGAGCAAACTTTGATGAGGTATGGTTACAGTTGTAGTTTAATGATTACACATAAGGTATTAATGGAGCTGAGACTTTCATGTATGATATTACAGACTTACAGTTCTGTGCTGGTTGATCCTTTTTATGAGAAATGTACAATAGCTATACCTGAGTATATACTCTGTGAGCGATAGCACTAAATCTCACTTTTAAAGCTGTGTGAGTTGGAGGAACAAAAGCAATGGAAATGTTTTTGTCCCTTTGTTCTCCAGCAGGATTAAGGTAGCAATATCCCCTTACAAGACATGGGACAATCCACAACTCAAGAAGTGTGTCCACCACAGCTTTTTGAAGCATTTTGTTGGGACTGAGCAGTTTGAAGGAATTCCTCTCAGTGTTCAGTACAGACCCAGGTCAGGTGTCACAGCCAAAACAGTGGGCTCTGCTGGTCTGTTAACAATGATACAGAGTGGTGGTGGGCTTACAGCCTCCCAAGTATCCCAGAAAGCTATAGCTGAAGTGTCCAGTTGCTCAGCTGTACTGCAGCGCAGCTAGGAACGCACACACTGCTCAGGAGCTGATACCATCTGTTAGAGGTGGATAAGGTTTGTACCTATTGCATATCTGACTTAATCTGAGGGGTTTCTGGCAGTTCATGCAGACAACTTTATAATTAGAGCTGAAAAAAATCAAATGTTAATGGGATACAAGCAGTTTTATATTACGTGGGAAGAAGGCTTCTAAGCCAGGAAAGCAAATCTGACTGTAGAGATGCTGAGGACCTGATTTAAATATGACATTCAGGTCCTGGAAGAAAATATCAAAGGAAATAGGTCTTTTGACTTTGTCTTCTGAACAGCAGGACGAAATTCCCTGCTTTTCTTCCTCTCATTGTTTAATTCTCTCAATCTTCCGGTTTAAATCAGTTTTTGCCCTGTTGTACCCAGTCTAGAAGTTCCCTGTGAGAAAAATATGTGATACATATTCAGGAAATTTGGCTGGGTGACTCTCAGAATACTTTCTTAAGAGCAGGATGCTGTATTTTGTTAGGGAATCTGTTTATCAGGATTGATGGTGGGGAAGGGGCTGAGCAGCAACAATACATAAATGGCGAATATTTTTTACTGTACCTGGTGTGGTTATTTACTTCACTACAGATTGCACGCAGGTTATCATTCATGAATGCTGGTGTTCTGACCCCTGTGGAACTGATCCTGTCATTCTCTGAATAACACCTTTATTTCCTAAATTAAATTTTTCAGAGGTTTATTTTGTTGCGTCCTAAATCTCCTCCCTATTTTTTTTTTTGCCTTTCTCCATTTTTTCTTCTCTTTCCTTCATATCGGAGGAAAGGAGAAATCCAGAAGTGTAGTGTTTCTTTCCAAAATGAAGAAAATGGTGTACTGACCCCTTTAAGCCATGTGCTATCCTCCTCTCCCTCGTTACACCAAACCGTAGATTGCATTCCTTTGTATACAGGGTCAGAGAGCAAAGAGAGAGAAAAAGGCTTGACATGTGGAAGCCAAAGAGTTACACTCACCAGCCACTGATGGAAGGTAAAAATATGGTGGTTCCCATGGGTCTCTCTGCTGTAGTAACACAAAGACACCCAGTAACCAACTCAGAGTGTCTCCTCACCCTTTGGTTGATTCTTCCACTGAGTGCTGTGTTACAGTATGAGCCTGTCTAGTTAAGAAATATGCCTTGCCTGTGTGGCACACTATCATACCAGCTCTGGGGCTAAAACAAATGCTATGTAAGCAGGATCATTTCAAGAGAGGGGTATTTGTGGCCGTTGATTATTTTAATTTAAACATCCCTGCTTCTTCTCATGATTGCAGGTTCAAAGTTTTCTTCTGCACTTTTGGCAAGGGATGCCTCCTCATATGCTGCCTGTATTGGGTTCTTCAACTGTAGTGAATATAGTGGGAGTTTGTGATTCAATTCTGTACAAGGCAATTTCTGGAGTTTTGATGCCAACAGTACTACAAGCCTTACCTGACAGGTCAGTATAGCTCACAGCACTGACCCCTTCTAGCTCAGCTGTCTTTGTTGCATGTGTTTTCTTCAAGAATGACACCAGTTCTCAGAAAGCTGCTTGCTGCCACCCATTTTCTGAGTTTAAATCACAGTGTCAATTGAAAGAAGTTGAAGAGCTTACATGTTCCTCAAGAAATGTTCAGATTTTAACAAGGCTTGTATTATAAAAAGCTTGGAGGGTTGGGAGTTTTTATGGGATAAAGGATACCATCTTCTTGGTTTCTTAACATTCAGCTGATAGTTTTGTCCCAACTTTCAGGGAATGTCAGAAGTCTGCAGGTTGCAGAGTACCACCCTGTCTTCTGAAAATTTCTGACACTTTTCTTCTAGTCTGTGAAAACAACATAACTGTTCTGGATCATCATGACAAGAGAAGGTGGCCTGACCACTCTGTTTGTAAATATTCACATGCATATTCAGGCACTGCAACCTAAGCATTTGTCTCTGTATACAGTCTAGAAACCCAACTGTTATTCTGCTTGCCAGGAATATAAAACATTAAGACCATACTTGTGAAACCTTGAAGAAGATGATTTAATTTTAATACTATTCTATGAAGAACAGAAGCATTATTTGCTTAGGATCACTTTATTTAATAAGTATTTGCCTCTGTTGTTTCAAAGCTAAATTCACTTTTCCAATCCATGTGATAGATTTCAGCTGTTCTCTTCCTACCAGGAATTCACATCAGTCCAAGAAGTCTTGTTTATATAGGTGAAGCAGGACAGAGATCAACAGTCCACAGCAAAAAGTATAGTCATTGAGTGCAATGTTTCTCCCTTTGTTTTTCCTAATATGAGTATCAGGAAGGTATTTTTCCAGACATATTTGTACATCTTTAGTATTGTTTGACTGATGCAGTCCTGGTGCGGAGCAATTTGTTAAGAATATTGCTCTAGGAGTTTCTTATTGATGCTGTATATTTAGCTCCCAAGATTTTAAAGTGTCTCTAATCACAGAAAATGTTTTCAGGATGTTGTTCTGCTCCCCTGTGTGCCTTTCATGACTGCTAAAGTACTGAATTACAGGCAAGGTATTTTTTACACAAGAAATCTCTTATAAGCATGGGCTATTTTTGATAAGACATGTACATTTTTAAAGGCTTTCCTTCCCCCCACCCCCCCCAAATCTATTTCACTGGAAGGATTAAACAGAACAGCAGTCCTTTTCTCAAGCTGCTTAGTTCTTTCATAGCAAATAAGGAGAGACTTGAGTGTGAATATAGACTTTTGTAATGCATATAAAGGGCCAGATTGTGGCTATTAAGCCATAGCCTGCACTGGAGGGGGTGAAGAAGGGTCTCATTGCAATGGAAGCTCCTGAAGGAAATCTTGCTGACTCAGCCAGAATCCTCTGAGATACTTCCTGGGAACAAATTCTGGCTATCTAGAAAAGCCACTTTTTAGTGAGCACAGCAGTTGTCATCCATCCCTTTTCCTCTTTAGCTGTCTTTGTGGAGCAGAGCAGGCCTATGGCCATGTTTATTTTACCACATCTCAGTGCAGTGTGTTAGGACTACAAACAGAAAAAACTTCCTAGTTGAAAGAGGAAAGTTCCTTGTACCTGTCCTCTCTCTCTCTCATTTGTGTATCTCTGCTATTGCTACAGGCAGTTCAGCTTTGTCTGTCAGATCCAGCTGTTAGGGTCCCCTGAACAACACTCTGCAGCTCTTCCTGGAGACTGACATTTTATACTGAGGATTCCAAGAAGAAGAGCAGAATGGATCTCCTACCAAGTTTAACAGGAAATGATGGAACCATGAGGAGTGGGTAGCAAGGGAGAAGAGAGAAATCTCACTTGTCTGGGAAAGTTCCAGTCCTGCACAGAGCTAAGCGGGCAGGTCCTGCTCCACCCCCGTTTCCCCCACCTGTGTGGGCTTGGCCTGAAAATTCCTCCCCTCCACCATCATCCCCACTCACTGGTTCTGGCCTGCAGCATAGTTGATTGTTGCTCCACTTGAACATCCCTGTATACATCTGTATAAATCTGGGCACAGCTGAGCAGAAACCCAAAGCTCAATTTATTGTCTTCTTTAAATGGTTGTGATTTTGTATTTGTACAGAGTATGAATGATTGTATTTCAAGTAGGAATACTGTTTGTAAGTATCAAAGTGGTGCCACACAGAGACTTCCATTCTTTGTGAGGTTTTGAACATGGTGGTATGTTTTGCTTTTGCTGCAAAGTTTTCAGCAGTTTCAGAAGTTTTTCTTCATGCCTACAAACTAAGATATGTTAACAACTCTGCATAATAATGAGTTGCAAATAAATGACTCATGGTCCCACACATTCAGATTTTATAGTATAATGCACAGAGTAAATGTGTTCTGATGCAGTGATTCCTTTTTGCAGTTTGACGCAGGTGATCCGAAAGTTTGCAAAGCAACTGGATGAGTGGCTGAAAGTAGCTCTCCATGATTTGCCAGAAAACCTACGAAATATCAAATTTGAATGTATGTATTGCTCAATCTCTCTCCTTTTAAACTAGGATGTACAGTGTTTATTGATTACAAATTAATTGCAAGTGAGACTAGTGCTCTTTTAGGAACCTGTCATCATTATAAATCTTGCATTCACTTACACTCTTCACTTGTTCATGAGAACCAATCTCATTTAGCGAAAGAAGACGCTGCTCAAAATGAGAATTTCTTTTCCTTTCTTGTGGATTCTGATAAGAAATTAATTTTGTTTATAGTAAGCAAACATTAGGGATGATATTAGGCAAAGAAAATTATTAAACAAACCTTTAGGCAAGCAGAATTTGAATACAGCTTGAGGCCCTTACTCAAAAAAGTGCCAGAGTTAAAAATGAAGGAGATCAAATTACCCTGTCACCACAGGAAAGGGCACTAGTCCTTTTCAGACGTGCTTTGTAGATGCCTGCAGTGCACATCACCTATTGATAAAGCCTGCTTTATTTCACGGCTCTCAATTCTTTGCCTTTCATGAGCACTAAATTCCACACCACAAAGTTAAAAGAAAAAAAAAAACTAATTTAGGAGAAGGATTAACTATTTTGATCAGCGTGGAAAATTAGGTGTATATTTTACTGAGAACAGTCAGAATGAAAGTTGGAACAACTGATTTTAGGGGGTTTTGAATTTGTTTAAAAATTAAACAAAATAGGAGCTGAGAATATGCTTTACCACATCTTTACCAGTTCAAAAATGTTGAGAATCTTCAGCAGCAAAATCTTTTCCAATCTTATAGGTAGAGAGAAAGAGTTGGACGATGTACTCTCTAGTCATTCTCAGTCTCTGTTCTTTGACTGCCTCTTTGTACAGTACAGAGGGAAAATACTCTGTGGCCACATCTAATATCTCTTTGGATATACCTGAAAGTCTGGTGATTTTGATATAAGGAAAATGTTGCGTGCATCCTGCCTTTTACATGAGTCTTTGTTGCTTCTGCCATTGTTTCCTCCTCATCAGAATTGGTGATAGTGTACACAGCCAATGGAGGTACTGAAAGGAGTGACTGCAAGCTTTGGTAATGTTTGCAGTTCCAGAGTCAGAGATTACAGACAAAATATGCACAAACCAACATTTTATAAGTTCATTTTCCAAGTATAGGAAATATCGTAATACCAGGTCTATATTGCTTGCAAAGAGCTAAAATAGGAGCAGAGGACTGGCAAGTACCTTCTGAGGCACTTTAGTCCATAATGTATTAGCATATCATGCAACCACTTTCAGAAACTTTGATCAAATACTACCTGAAACTGTATCAGAGTTTAGCTCCTACTACTTCAGTCAAAAGACTTCTCCAAAACTTGTTTGCATTAAGATTTAGCAACCTTTTCTCATTTCCACACATAAGGTACCTATTTATATTTTATGCCCACTTCTTCTTGCACCAACATTTGTCTTCCCATTAAATAGTTCTTTCTGGTCTTCAGTTCCTTTGTGTAGCAAGAGAAAATTTGCCATGCTGAAAAAGCAAAGCACTCCTATTGTCCTCTATGTTTCTCTTGTCACCTCATTATTCACAGCATCTATAAATCATTGCTTGCAATATGCCTCTGTAAAACTGATTGAGCATCCAGATTTAAGGTTTTAGGTCAAGGTTTAAATTAAGTGAAAATTGGGTTATTTGAGTGAATTTTATATGACCACAATTTTATATAGGAAACTGGATCTTGTTTTGTTTTATTTTATTTTGTCCTCATTTTAATTTAATACTTTCAGGAATAATTTTCTTTATTTAGCACAGTATGTAAATATGCATCTCTTCTTTCCTGCAGTGTCCAGAAGATTCTCACAAATACTCCGGCGACAGACTTCACTAAATCATCTTTGCCAAGTAAATATTTCAGTTACCCAAGTTTGATGAATGCCATTTTAACTGACTTTTCAAATAATTTTATGAATTGACAGGTTGGACTTTACTCAAAGAGGAGGAGAGCATGTTAGCAGTTTGTGTCCAATATTTATTGTGACCATCTTTACAAAACCAAAAAATAATCAGTGAAAAATGCTTTTCTAGACAACTGGCAACTCTTGATTATTAAATCCAGCAGGGCATTTTCATGAAAAAAAAGTATTATTTGATTTGAAGAGATGGTTCATTTCCAGTAAGTAAATATGAGACATGTCATTGCTTTCAGAGCAGTGTGTACTAGGCCAATTGCAAAGCAAGAAAAATTTCTACCTGCCCAACAATAAACTTCAAGTCTAATTGTATATTACAAATCAAATGCAAATTGGGAAAAACAAAACAGCTGAACCACTGGGCTTTTAAATAGACATGGTCATGTAACCATAGCAAGTGAATATAGAAACTGCTCTGAAGTGTTTGGTTTTCACCAGTTCACCTATCAACTACCTATCAAAAAGTCAGGAAGCCAAATTCTGCGTAGTATAAAAAGGGAGGGAATACATGGAGCTAATTAACATTTCATCCAGGTATTGGAGGGGATAGTTTGTTTTCAATGTCACACTGAAAGCTCCATTTTTGGAAGGTGTATCCAACACCTCTGGTTAAATCTGTGAGAGGTGAAGCCCACAGGAAGAATCTGGGGGAAAAAACCCCACTCTTGCAAGGAATTCTTTGTAGCTTTCTTCCTCCGTTATTTTTATGGTGGAGGCAGAGAAACCAGTGTTACCCTTCCCCAAATTTGGTGGATCATCCCCAAACCTTGGAGGTCCATAGGAATTCAGAGGAAATCAAGATAAAGAGACCACAACCTTCTGCATCAGACCTGTGATCAGTTTACCTACATGAAGGACTCTTTCAAGTGCACCACTTCCTTGGGGAAGCTGATAACTCTAGTGCGGGTTATCATCCCTGCTTAACTTACAGAGATCCATTGTACTTTATATGACCATGACCTTGTGTCACTTCCTTTCCTCTCAGTCCATCCTCCCCATTATCAACAGCAGCTCCCTGTCTCAGTCAACCAAGACACATATCTGATGAGGAGGCAAAGGAGGTTTGACCTTTTCATGTGGCTGAGGGAAGAATGAGAGTCTTCCAAGTCTGGGAGAGGGGAGGGTGCAAACCTGAGTGGGGTTTGTTTGGTTGTGTCTTGACTTTTCTTGTTGCTTTTTTGTTTTGAACTGAAGCTTGCCATAAAAACCAACAGAGCTGATAGAGGTTGAGGGGTCTAGCAATGGCAGCATCAGATTAGTGTTGCTCCTTAGGGTTTGGGGTGGATGCTAGCAAAATACTTGTAGTTGATTAAAGTAGGCAAAATTACTTGAGAAGTCTCTTGTTTGAGGGCCTTGTAATATCCATAAGACATCAAGCTGGTGGGTGGGGGTCCATGAGGAGGATCAACTTAGTGAGCCTAGCTAAGGAAGCGTAAAAGGGGATAAAGCCTATTTTTTAACCTAATAAAGCATGAACTAATGAATAGATTGGATTGGATTACAGGCATCAAGAACAGTGATCCACAGTGCAGACATCACATTTCAAATGCTGGAGGACTGGAGGAATGTGGATCTGAATAGCATTACCAAACAAACCCTCTATACTATGGAGGACTCACGGGAGGAACACAGAAAGCTCATCATACAATGTAAGAGCAGAACCTTCAAATAAAGCCAGGTGAACTTGGTTTCCTGCTGCAAACAAAGCTCAGAGAAAGTAGCACTATTTTTGCAGCCATTGGTTTGCTTGCAGGCTTAAGATAAATGCAGAGACATTCTACCAAAATGTAAGGCAAGCCCCTGCCAAGGCCTTATGTTTTGTGACATAGATCTGGGCACTCTTCCATTAATGAGTTCCTTTCTAGTATCCAGAACAGTCAATGGCACAAAACTTTCACCCAAATTCAGGAGGATTTTTCCATGAAAAACTAAATTTATGAGTGAACCACTGAATATGTGAAACTCCATTCTTTCCTGCTGTAGAATTGCAGGAAAATTGTCTTTTGAAGGCCTTGAACACTCAAGTGGCTGTGTATTTGAGTCCCTTATAAAGTTGTTTATAAAAAGCTTCTTTTCACACCGTGTTTTCATAAACAAGATCACCTGATGGGGTAAGCTTTCACCGTGAACTTTCATGAGTAAGTGGAAGTCCTATATCAAACAAGTTCATTGGCTAATTTAGCTTCTGTCTGGTATAGTGAAGGGCATGGACTTAAAAGTGACTTTGGAGATATGGGCAAATTGGTTTTAGAATCAAAGATCGTTTGCAAATATAAAATATACCTTCCATAATCCAGCAAGTGTTTCATGGTTGCAAGCTTAGGTGCAACATGAAGCACCTTGAGTTTCGTTGATCTGAGGCAGCAGAGCTTTGCCTCTAGCATCGTTCATAACCTCACTTCTCTGGGAACACACCTGTTGTATTGCCATCTCTCTCCTGAGAACACCAGTCATCTTTTATCCAGATCCAGCCTTAACGGAGTGCAAGCTGGGCAACCACTTGTGGGAGCCCAGCAAGGGTAGGTTTGCTAGTGAGGTAACTCTTCCACTGAGTGGCTGGGAAGAGGAGGGGTGACACCTTCACAGGTAAACTGGACCCTACAAGGTTGACTTTGACAGTCATTCCACTGTGTTAACACTAGAAGCCTTCTCCTCTGTTCAGGGATGGGCCTTGCATTCCCTGTTAGCTCTGTTTTCCAGTGAGAGGTGCTTGGTACTCTCCTTCTTAACCCTTTATTCATTTCCTAACAGGGCCCTCTTCCCTTTTGAGGAGATAGAAGCTTGACATGGCAGTAGAGGAGGTAGCATATAGTGAGATTGAAGTCCAGAAGCTGAGTGCATCCTTCTGCTATCTGTTCTGTTTTCACTATCTAACCAACATCCTCGCATTGCCTGAAAAAGAGAGTTCCCAAAGTTACACTCCCTAGCAGCAGGAAAAGTTTTGGCTGCCATTCAGAAAATCCTTAATGTTCAGGAAAGCTTCTTGTACATGCACTAACTACTTAAATACAAACTTTCGTGTAATAAAATCAAACTGAATTTTCCTGAATGCTAATGGATTTGAGCAAGTTTTTCCATATTTTAGGTCCATACTGCAGCATTTAACATCCTGCTTTCCAGAGGCTGCTGAGCTTTTTGGGCTGGAAGTCAACTTAAAGAAGACACAAGTTCTCTATCAACCAGCACCTCAGAAAGTCTTCCTTCATCCCCATATCACCGTTGGCGAATCAGAGCTCAAATCAGTCCAGCAGTTTAATTACGTAGGTAGCCTCATCTCCTGGGATGGTAGGATTGATGGAGAGATAGACAACAGGTTAGCAAAGGCATACATTGCCTTTGGAAAGCTTCATAAAAGAGTTTGGCGAAATAAACACTTGAAGAAAAGTACAAAGATCAGTGTTTACAGAACCATAGTGCTGTCTACTCTCTTATATGGATCTGAATCTTGGGTCATCTGCCGCCACCACCTGCGACTCCTCGAACACTTCCATCAATGCTGTCTCTGCACAATCCTAAACATCCACTGGTCAGATTATGTGACCAATACATCTGTTCTTGAACAAGCAGCAGTCACAAGTATTGAGGCCATGTTGCTGAGAACACAGCTGCGTTGGGCAGGGCACGTCTCCAGGATGAAGGACCACCGCCTCCCTAAGATCTTGCTTTATGGTGAACCTGCCACTGGCTGCCCCGAAGAGAAGATACAAGGACTCCCTGAAACAACATCTCAGCCTTGGCCATATTGATCATCATCACTGGTCTACTCTGGCCTCCAATCGGGAGGTCTGGAGACACACCATCTATAATGCTGCTGCTTCCTTTGAGAACGCAGCAGGATCACTCTCGAGGAGAAAAGACAACGCAGAAAGAACCGTGTCTTGCTGATACCACCTAAGGAGTCTTTCTGCTGTGCCTTTTGCAACTGGACATGTCTACCTTGCATTGGCCTTTTTAGCCACCAGCATGCTTGTAACAAAGGTGGGCAGAGCCCTTCCCAAATCTTCATTTGTGAAGCCCAGCCATGAACGAAGTCCAATAAGTAGTTACTCGGAAATAGTAACTTATTATGAATGTTCATCATGAGATGAGATTCCACTGAGATGTTCTTATATGTAGCAAGATTATTCTAGAACATTTTTTTTTCCATCTTTGATGTTTATTGCACTTGACTAAAGTTCTTTTTAAAGGCTACATTCTGTGTGACTTATATGACATGAACTTAAGGCCTGCTTTCACATTGTGGTACTACTAATCAAGAAAGTACAATTGCCAGCTTCCGTAACTAGAAAAAAGTAAACATGTTTATAAACCTTTAAACAAGCTTAGAGAGAAACAGAGAAATCACTGGACATAAGAGAACCTCTTTCCCGCTCTCCTCTGGTAGCTATCTCTGACATGATTTCTACTTTATTCCCTCTTTCTCAGATCCTGTTGAGGTATTTTTGACAGGCACTAAAGGTTAAAAGTTTACTTTTCTCAAATAGGTTGTTGTACACAGTTGTATTGCTCCAGCAGCAAAGGAAGCAACTGATTTGTTTTTCCACTCTTGCTCCCCTCTTTGCACAGCATATGAATTACTTCATCTGTTGTATCAGGCAGTTTTTGTCCAGCCAAATATTCAGGTAAGGAGACATTTAGATTCCTCTGTGATCTTGTTCTGAATAAAAGGAGGTTGCCCATCCAATAAAACAATGAAAGAAGATGAGGGTGGCCCAAATATCCCTTCTTCCCTGACTAATGTTGCTGACAAGTCAGCCTTTGCAAGCCTAAGTTAAACAAAGTTGTAGTCAGGTGTGAAGCAAATGCATTCCTGGTTGTCTTGCTGATTCAACTTAAGAGACCAGGGAGGTTTTCTTTGCTTTATTGTCTGATAGCCTCCCTGGCTCGTATCTCTAGCTGTCATCTCTAAGCTTTGCCTCCTTCACTATCTTTTCTACGGTAGGAAATTCCTTCCTCCTGTTATTTATAACTAAGCAGAAATGGAAACGCATAGCACATTGAAATCATCCTGCAACACAGCAGGTAGAAAGTATCTTTCTTGACTTACTATGCCTTTTATTTTAGCTGAGTTGAAGAACAGTTTGTTAAGGTGTCAAAATACATGATTCTTTGTCTTCCAGCCATTGGTTCTCATAAATAAACGAGATGCAGTTTTAAGGGCGGCACTCCAATGACTTGTTTTTACTTTTTGTGTTAAAATATTAATATTGGAAAAAGTGTGTTTGGAAAAGCTTAAGAAGTATACAGGTTGCTTTTTGCAACTCTTCATAATAAGTATAACATTTCTGCAATGACAGCAACTTGCTTTGAAGAAGTAGAAGTTTATGGAAATTGTGTGTGTGTGTGTGTGTGTGTATGTCTGACATTGCAAACAGATGATTTACAGCAGTTAATTCATGTTTTTGCAACTAAAGTGTTATACAGATGAGTGTCCTACAACGATACTCATCCACTTGGTGCCTAGAAGATTCTTTATGCATTTCTAAACCAATATTATGCATGACATTTTTTCATCACTAGGGTCCATGCTGACTTTCTCACTCTTTGTAGAGAACACCACAAACATTTCACTTCCAGGCACACCCGATAGCTGAAGCTTAAATCAAAATATTAATTTTAAGAAATAGGTTCTAATTTGCCCACATGAAAATACTGCTTCCAATGATTGCATCACTTCCATAGAAACAACATAAGAGACTGAGCAAACTTTTTGGGTCAGCACCAAGATGAACTTATTACACTTATGCAATCTATTACAAAAAAAACACAGCGAACTTGTGATGCTACTGGTAGCCTTTTTTTATTTGTTTTTCTTTTGTTCCAAATGTAATCCAAGTACTGAGGTGGGCTGTTGTTTTGTTTTGTCTGCCAGTATATCAGGAGTTTGATCACCTTTTGGAGGAGCAGTCCCCCATTGAGTCGTACATCGAGTGGCTGGATTCCATGGTGGACAGATGCGTTGTAAAGGTTGGTAAGCAGGAGCAAGGAGCTGAGTCACTGATGTGCATTATGAGCTCTATTGAGGTCATAGATTTTTAGAAAAAATAAAAATAATTTTTTAAAAAAAAAGAAAAAGAAAGGCATCGGTAATAAGCAGGAATAAAGCAGCAGTGGGCAAAATCTCACCAGTTTTCATGGAGAATTGCTCATGTTCAGGATTCTGCTTTATTCTGCACTTGTTGATTTTATCCCAAAAGACAGTATTCAAGAATGAACAGAGCTGAGATTTCCAATCAAATCAATATTTCAAGAACATGGAGAAATAGATTGAGAGTCAGAGTTGTCCTAATGACATAGTACAAATAAAAGCGTAATCTAGCCTTCTGAGATTTTTATGAAAAGGATATTTAAGCTAGTTAATTAATTTATATATAATCAAATGTAAGGATGAAAGCCTATATTACCATTCAATCAAAGGCATATTTTTGTCAACTTTTGAGCTGATTTGGATACCAAGGACTTTTATTTTAATTTAAGTGCATGCAGAAACCTACTAACAAAGCTTTAAAACATATTTTCAAAAACAATCAGTCATTGCCATAATTTTACATAGAGTATGAAAATATATGACTGACTATTTTAATTTCTGTCACTAACAATATTTCATATTAGGATGTTCTATTCGAATTTCAACTCTTCATTCCAGTTCACAGAATCACAGAATATGCTGGAAAGGACCCACAAGGATCACTGAGTCCATCTCCTAGCCTAGTTGTGAAAGCTCAGAAGCAAAAACAAAACAAAACAAAATACACTGCCTCTCTCTGCTGCAAAAGGGCCATACAGAAAAGAACAGATATTTCCCTGGATTACTTGAAATATTTTGATTGTTTTGGGGAACTTTTGCAATTTGAAATTCAGACCATGACTGTTAATTTTAATGAAGAACCTGAATGAATTCTAATAGCTGATAGGATAAACCTAATTCTTTAACTCACGTATGGCTATAATAAATCAATTTTTGAAGAGTTAATGCCTGAAATGTGCTTTCTGGAAAGTATTTTTCCTAGTTAAATGACTAAGTGAATTCACAAAAATAAAAACATGAAGTAACAAAAAACTTTATGGACAATAGTCTCGGACACATGATGTGACTCTTGGGTATGGTCCTGTACAGGCCCAGGAGTTGGACTCAATAATCCATGTAGGTGCCTTCCAACTCAGCACATTCTGTGATTCTGAGTTCAAGAAGCATTTATACTCAATATTAAACCTTACTTGAAATATCAATATAAATTTTCAGTGTAGATCAAGCATTATGGATTATAAATTGCTTCCTTGACTAGGAAGCAAGAATGAACATGTAAGTAATTAGGTTAAGATGAAGATCAGAGCAATTTTTTTGCCTTCCTTTCATCATTTATGAAGGAGATCCAGTCTTGAATAATACTTTATTAATTCGTCTTTCTGAAGGTTGTATATAGTTATATGATGGTTTTCTGTCTAAGGCCATTTAGAGTTTGGGTTTTAGTAATTTATAATGTATATTTTAACATGAATATAATAGTAAGAAGTTTTTCAGTATTAAAAAAAAGAAGATGGATATGTGCATCATTTAGCTGTATTGCTGGTAGAAATGTAAGTTTCTTCATGTCAGACATATCTGTCTTCTTGCAGGTAGCTGCCAAGAGACAAGGCTCTTTGAAGAAAGTAGCTCAGCAGTTCCTCCTGATGTGGTCCTGTTTTGGCACTCGAGTGATTCGGGACATGACTTTGCACAGTGCACCCAGCTTTGGTACTTTGATTTTGTTGTAATAATTGCATGTCACAGTCAAAAAAATCTGTATCTTAGCTTGTAATGTACAGTTTAAGTGAAAACATAAGCAGTTTTCACATGTCCAGGCACCATTAAAAAATAAGCTGGGGCTACTGACATTTGGAAATAATGCTCAGACAGATGTCTGTCTTCAAGATCTAGCCAGGTGAGCTGAAAACTTTACTGCTTCCTTCTGTTTGCTGTTAGCCAGTAGCTGGAGTGATCAGTCCCTGGGCCGCTGGAGGAGTCGGTTACAGGAGCATTCCCTAGTGCACTTCAGCACAAAGTGAGCCTGGTTACCCAAACCACTCTGACCATGTGTTGTGCCAAGAGAGATGACTTTGTGCTGAAGTGGATGAAAAGCTCTCCAGTGAACCACTTTGCCAGCTCTCCTTTTAAAGGGCATAGCATTTGAAACCGGTCTTTGCAAAACAAGTGCACTTCTATAACCTGGACAGATTCTCTTACAATTTTTAAGGTATCAGTTAGGATGGAAAAATAGATTTTTACTTTTTAAATAAAAAAGCATCTTGCTTTTCTACAGAGCTTTAAATGGGGCTTTGTCCTGGGATACAAACAGTTCAGATTAAAATCAGTTAAAAGCAAGAATGTTTAGACTGCTGTGTCATGGATGTGAACATTCACAGTCGATTGGGACTAGATTTTATGTGAGGGATGGTTTTTGTGGTACATTTATCTGAATATGTTAGTAGAAGATCAGTAGAGAACGATTTTATATGGGCACTGAATGGAACAAGTGCAAGGATTTCTGCCAGCTGAGCTTTGAAGTCCTTGATGCTTTTAGGACCACCTAACAGCATAAATTCGGATACTGTCAGATAGGCACAATATGATATTTGTATTATATATTTATATATTTATAATGTATATTTATGGTATATATATTTGTATATAAATTATTTATATTTTAACCTGAAACTGCTTTCATTCCCATTGTAGAAGACTTTTCCAAGCAGATATTAGTGAGTCATCATTAGACATTAGGATAGTGACTGTTCCCGATAGTGATTACAATTTTCATCTGCTAACTTGTGTTTTCAGCACCAATATCCTGGTCACATCTATTTTCCACCTCCTTTAGGACTCATTTGCTCCTTAAGTCACTGTGTGTTTTCTTTTATTGTGGGCATAAAAATAGCTGGTACTGCTTAACAGTATACTTTCCCCTGGTGTTCAAAAATCCCTTTGCATGAGTACTGAATAAATGCTGAATTTCCTTTTCTAGAACCTTGGGTTGCAGCACTTCTCTGTGCAGGCACAGTCCCAACCTGTGAAAGACACCGGTGGACAACAAATGAAAAAACATTCTGTGTTAGTACAGTGTTGAGATTATATTATTACTCATGAAATGCTGACTTTAAGCTGCTCCTAAGGACTCATTATTGCTACTGAAATGCACATTACAACATTATTTTTGTCTGTGTTCAGGAGATACAACCTAATCAAGCATCCTCTTGTTTCAGAGTAACATTCACCAAAACATCTTTAATCAAATGGAGATTATCTAAATAGTCATTAGACCACTAGTTGTCTTGATGGTCTGTACAGTGATCTTCAGCTGTGATTTCTTACTTATTAGTGGAAATATTTATGAACTTGCTATATAGTGAGAAAATGAGAAGACTGAGAATTATTTGTTGTTTCAAGTTTGAGATGCACTACAATATAATATATCACATTTATCAAAATAACTTACCTGTTGTCTCCTTAAAACTTTGGCATTTGAATTTGTCTCTTTTTTTGAGATCTTTAACTGTTCAGCTGAGTTTGTAGGGTTTGGGGTTTTGTTTGTGTTTTGAGTTCACTGAGTATATTCGTGTGTACAAATGCATGAGTCGTCTTCTTGTATGGACACACACCTTTGAACATTATTTTGATATGTTTGTATGTAACTACAGTCCGGAAAGGAATGGATTGGTCACAGCCGACATGTTATTCGTGGGCATGTGATTATAATTAGAACAGGATCAATAACTGCTTTTCAATTTGGCAGCCAACTCAAGAGTTTGAAGAAACCAAATTATCATGCTCAGTGTGAAGTTGAGATAGTTTGTGATTTTCGTCAAATTCAGAAATCTTTTCAAAAATAAAATCAAAGATAATTCTTTTTCACCTGTCAGATTTCAGTGCTTAGACCACCAAGGAAGTTGGAATACCTGGCACTGGAGTGACTGGCACAGACATTTGATTCTGCAGAGCTTTTAAGAGCGGTGGCGTGGGCAGGTTGAAACAATCCCTGGCAGAAGAAAAAAGCTTCTCTCTCTTGCTCCCTCTCTCTTTTTCTCTCTGCCTGCCTCTCTCCCTTCTTCCTGCCTATGCATATCAAAGGCACAGTTGGTGGCACTGTTTGGGTAATGCATCCAGTGTATAAAGTAACTAATTAGTAATAGAAGCTCCATGATTTTGTCCTGGAAATCTCACTGTTGTTTTGCTAGTTACATGTAACTGCTGTATCCCTTAATAGTTGCTGATGCTTACTATGCCTTAGCTGGGTAATCACTGCCATAGTTTCTGTTAACTCCTGAAAATCACAGCCAAATACTATTTATCATTGTAACTACAGTCTCTTGAATGACTTCTTACCTTTTCCTAAAGAAGTAATTGGTTTGCCAGCCACAGCTGGATCTATTTCAGTATTTAAAGATACACTTGAAAGAACTAGAGTTTCACATGAGAAACAGTAGATTGCAAACACAGAATAAACTATGGTACATCGTGCTGAATAGCCATTCACTGTGAGGCTGAAATGCATGCCCTGGTATTGGTTTCAGTCTATAGCTTATATTTAATTCAACCCATTTAAAAATGTAAAAATATTGCATTCATTCAGTAGGAAAAACTTGTTTGTTTGGTGTCTTTCACACAAACTCCGGGCTCAAAAACTCTATGCAGAGTTTAAAAATACACAGTGGGAGAAATAATAGGAGAGGAAGAGAGAAATTCAAAAGAGTGACAAGGGCACTGGAGTGTTTTTAAGTGCTGCATTCAGTATTGCCAACATCGAGTCTTCAAAATAAAGCATTAGACCCCCTGAAAGCAAACACATTTTTTAAAATAGCAGATCTTGGGTTCCTGTCATTTGCTTGCTATCATCACAGTGTTTAGGGTTCACACTTCAAAGTGTTTTTATGAAACTACAAGCAGCTTTCCTTATTTTATTTTTATTTTTAGTTAAAGTTGAGTAAGGAGTTTGATGGAAAATACTAAATACCTTGAGTTTTATATCACCACGTGAAGTTTGCCAGCATTTTGTCCTGGTTTTTTTTGCCTTGAAAATACCTGTTGGTAGTAACTGCACTAGAGTAAACAGAAACTCTCAACTGAAAAACTCTAGTCAGAAGAAGACTGAGCATTTTGTGGAGATTCTTGATAACCTAGGCTTCCACTGGGGAAATTCTAGGTCAATAACAAGGTGATCAGCCATGTCTACTGTCTTTATTGCGCTGCTTAATTGAATAGTATTTTATTTAACAAGGCTTTGAGCTAAAAAAATTTCTGAAAACATGTTCTCTGCAGTAGTTAAGTGCAGATCCCCCGCTATTTACCCTTGAAAGGCTGGGGAAACTTGTTACCATTTTGATTTGTGTAGTCACATGAAACAAATGAAGAACTGGATGCTTCAGGTTCACCAGCAGCCAAAGATTTCCTGCTCATTGCAAAGGTGTTGCAGTGACTGTGTCCTTTTTCTGTGCTGCCTTGCCCAAGAGCACAGAGGCCCAGTGGCAACCTCCCAGGGTGTGTGCTCAGCTCATACCAGTGACGACAGAAGCCATGCAGGCCTGGATTGAGAGAATGAAACACAAAGACCATCCAAGTGACAAAGTCTGTGCTCAGTGCCTTGAAAGCTGAATTGCCAGTTAGATTTAAATAAGGATATAGGGTCTTTCAAACCACTTCTGCCTTCAACAGTATGTTTGAGTACAGAAGTCAGAGTAGGAGTAGTTAACGCTTCGTTATGATGAAAGCTGGTGTATTGAGATAAACCTTTGCTGTGAAGAAACCAGTCACTATGAAATTTGATTGTATTTGGAACTTGTTTGATCTTTTTCTCATGGAAGTATTTCTTCTCTAATGTAGTAATGGAATTTCCAAGGGAATACATCCAGATGAGGGGTTTCTTTTGGGTTTTTTTTGTCTGGCAGTAGTTGATCACTGTTTCCAGCTCAGCTGATGATCTTTCTCTTAGTTTAAGCTAGCTGCTGGACAGGCTGTTATGTTAACCTGACTGTATTTGCACTTGTCAGAGTTATTTAGTAACTTAGATGAACATATAATAATCCATGCAAGTATAAAACCCCATTGGATGAGAAAGTTCTGTTTGGAGCCATTACAGGTACTTCACATCATGGCATCTATTGCATAAACTGACTCAACTCCAACTTGATACTTGTCAGTCCTCTCCTGCAGATGGGTGTTGGTCTGTTCAGGAGGGCACCACACAATATCTCAGCTCTGATGCTTTGCTCCTCTTACTTTTCCCTGAAATGCATCTATGCTCTCTTCTTACATATCCTTTTTTTTCTTGTGGCTATTTGTGCTCTAGGGCAAACATTTCTTCACCATACCTGATATGCATCCTTCTTTATAAATTATGGGAAGCAACTCACTTCCTTTCTGCAAAATAAAGCCAATTGTGCATTTTTAGTCATTTAAAATCTATTATCTGTTGATCACACCCTTCTGGTAATCTTCTCCATACCAGTTTCTACTTGTACTAATTTCTCTTGAACATGGGTGACTAGAATTATATGCAATGTTCTAAGTGAGGTTTCACCAGTGCCTTGTGCAACAGTATTAATATTTCTGTTTCTATAAGGAATTATATAAACCAGGGGATGATATAAATCTCCAAGTGCAGGACTTCTTACAGCATGCTATTAAACTTCATTTCCATTACTCTAGTCCATAGTATCACCCAGTCCTTCCTCCTAACAACATTAGCAAGTTCTCCATCTGTATTCAAATCTTACTTGAGGATTTGTGGCAGATAGCTATCCATATAACCTCCTTTCACTATGGATTTTCAAAGTACTTTTTTGACTCCATACCCCGCATATTCTTTTGCCCATAGTCTTCCCTTAATTCCTTAAGCCTTTAAGTTTTTCACATTCCTGTAATGGCAGTTAAGAGGCAGTATCAAGGGCATCTCCATAGTTAAGCACAGAAACAGGCCAAATGTTATGCTGCTATGATCCAAACTGATAATTAGGAAATGGTAGCGTAGCACTTCTTCAGTAGAAGAACTATGACAGAGCAAAGCTTTGGCACAAGTCTTTTCCTTTGAGACATCTACAGTTGCTGCTATTGTCTCCATGTTTGGCAGATACTGCACTGGGGAGATACCATCAAGAGATTTGGAAGGTTGCTTCTACCTTCCTATTGATTAGTCTCTCATTTCTTTGGCACAGGTAGTTCAGAAAATTCATACCAGGATGTGTTGCTAAGGCAGCCAGTTTGGGATTCTACTTCTGACAAATAATTATATCTGATCCTTTAGATAAAACGAAACCATTTCACTGTAGTGCAAGTGTCAAAATTGTCATTCAATGCTAATGTAGGAGAAGAAAAATCTGTCAAGTTCCAGCTTTCAGTTAGGTGACTTTCTTGCACCCTAGACCACAATTGGTTGTAGAAGCCTGTATAAATCCAGGAATGAACAGGGTTTACTACTCACCAGTTTTATTTTGACCTCTCCTGCCTCCAGTAAGAGAGATACTTCAGTGGCAGTAACATATGGAGGCAGTCCTACACAGTACTGTTTGTGTTGAGCACCGTAATAATTGGTTTAATGAGTGTATTGAGACAGTCAATGGCTTTTTTGTTTTTTCACTTTATTACCAGGGTCGTTTCACCTTATTCACTTGATGTTTGATGACTACGTATTGTACCTGCTAGAATCACTCCATTGTCAGGAGAAAGCTAATGAGCTAATGAGGGCAATGAAAGGAGAAGGAAGCACAGGTGAGTTTGTTCTTTTATTAATCATGTTGTTTTATTCCATTGGTTTCTCTGTTTTCTATATGGGGGTATTTCTTTATCCTTGTCTAACCCACTGAGGCTTATATAGGAGCAAGGTGGTTTTCAGTTTGATCATGACATGAAATAAATCATTTGGGAGGCATCCCTGGTTAACATACTCTGGAAGAGATCTGCCTGCTTCCCAGTGTCACTCTGGATGTCTGAAATCCCATTCCTAAGCACTCAGTCAGTGTTTCACTAAGAAATTTTTGTACTGAAACTTTTACCTCAGTTATTCTGTCTAATTGATTACTCCATTTCAGTGGACCCAGTGTTAATAAATTCACTGATATCAGTGGATTTTTACCAGTCTAAATAAGAGGAAGACATATCAGAAGTGAGAAAAGACAAACCCCAGAGCTATTGTTTCTGGTACACTTATGTTCTGAGTGCCTGTACGGAAGGAGATTCTGAGTCCTGCTCCACTCTACACTGCCTTGCCAGAACAGAAGCAAGCAGAGATTTCCTTTAGTCTTTCTACTCTGGGCAATCCCTTGCGATGAAGGGTCCTCAGTGATCTTCCCTCCTTGAATCTCCCATTAATTTTGTCAAGTTAAACCTCTCTGTCACCTTTGGAAAGCTTCATTTTCCATTTTAGCTGTGGCTTAATTTGTCAGCTTGTAGATTTATGGGAAGAGGAACATTTCAGTGGTTAGAGTAATATCTTCTATGTGGAGAAAGACTTGAATTTAATTCACTGCCCTACCCTAGCCTCTTGGATTTTTAACAAACAAGTTGCTTATCCTTGCATATTTTCCACATACCTTTAGCAGTTAAACCATCCAGGATGTCATCCTCTTTAGTCAACAAAGAAAGAGGATTGTGACAAAAACCACTGGAATCCCCTGGAGATTCCTATTTCTTTCCCATGTCTCTAGAAGGTGTAGGAGCACCTAACTCAGAGTGGACTCCTAATTTTAGATATATAATAGTACATTACAGGAATATAAGCCTTAAGCTGTCCATGCATGAGTTTCCTATCCATACAATAGCAAAAATGGTACTTTCCTTTAAGAAGTCTTATGTACATTGAAGGTTGTAATGCTGAATGTTACAGAAGTACTTCTTTCAAAGATTTGTGGTTTCTGCTATGTATTTCTTACACTCTATGGAACTTAACTGCTTTAATTAATATTTTTTTTTTTAGTTTCTCAGTGTTCCCTGAGTCTACCTTTAGCTATGTTTTATGATTTCTCTCTCATTCTGCAGCAGAAATACGAGAAGAAATTATTCTGAGTGAAGCAGCTCCTCCAACTCCCTCTCCGGCGCCGTTCTCCCCTGCTAAATCTGCCACCTCAGTGGAAGTGCCCTCTGCCCCATCACCCATCAGCAATCAGTCCCCAGAGTATGGTGGCATAACAACTACTACAGGTAGGTAAGCTTAGGCAACTAAATCTACTTGAAGGTGGCTTTTGCACTTGGTGACCTGATATTGAGCTCGAGAAGATGATGTGCTGGCTTGCAAGATATGAGAAGCCTTCCTAAACCAGAAATCTGTTCTCACTGTATCCAAACATTATGTGCAGTCTATCAGGAAAAAGATATGATGTTTGGATTTTTTTATGCATTTGAAGGAAATGTGCCATGTATTTTAGGTTTTGTGAGATTTTCAAAATCTCAATTCAATACTGACTCAGGAATTCCTACAGGGTAAAGTGAGAGATGGGTATCTTTCAATGCATTTCACACCCAAATATGTTCAAATAGCTGTGCAAGTTTCTCTTGGGAATGTTTTACATATCGCTGATAAATTTCATCTGTCAATGTTAGAGACTAGGAATTACATGTTTGAAGCCTATTTTCAGTTTTATACTCTATTATGGCAATTCATGACGTTGTATTCTGGTGAGCCCACAGATTAAAAAAATCTGCACTTAAAGGTTGGCTTAAATTTGTCAGTAGGATTGACAGAAAACAATAAACATAAAACTAGCTTCTTCTTTGGGTTGTATAAATGGCCATCATCCTCTTTACTCTAATGCAAAACTCATTACCTTTTGGATGTGGGCAGGACAGTCTGATTGTATGAACAAAAGAGTGCGTTTTCTTAATTCATGGAAAGAAACTTTCAGAAAGCATTTCAGGCAGCGAAATTCCAGCTTTGCTGCTCCTCAGTGAAAAGGGTGTATAATCAGAATGTGGAAACTCTCGCTTTTGTGATGTACTAGAAAAGTTACAAAATCTTCTTGAAAAATGTCATAAAATGATGATTTACCACACTAGAGAATTTGGCAGTGGCTGGACAACTAATAAATCTTTCTGAAAAATATTTTTCATGTTTTCAAAGGCGCCACAGGGAAACACAATGCATAATTGTGGTGGAAAGAGATTTAAAAACATTTGTCCCTACATCACAACTTAAGGTTTTCTCACTGCTGGAGATAATACATTTTTAGGAGGGAAATAGGATGGTATTACGCCCAGGACAGTTAGACGAGAGACAAATGATTCCCACACATGGCAGGTGATCACATAGGTTTAGATCAGTCAACAGTGGAGGTGGTGTATATCTGTGACTTTTGTTGAAACATTGATTTTGCAGGTAATTTGGTCTGTAGGCATTGTGGTCCAGTGAGATCGTTGTGTAGAGCCAGAAGTTAGTATGACACAGGGCTGTCATCATCATCATGGCTAGGATTCACGAACGAAGATTTGGGAAGGGCTCTACCCACATTTGCTACAAGTGTGCTGGTGGCTGAAAAGGCCAATGCGAGATAGACACATCTGGTTGCAAAAGGCACAGTAGAAAGACTCCTTAGATGGTATTGGCAAGACATGGTTCTTTCTGCGTTGTCTTTTCTCCTCAAGAGTGATCCTGCGTGCTTCTCAAAGGAAGCAGCAGCGTTATAGATGGTGTGTCTCCAAACCTCCCGATTGGAGGCCAGAATAAACCAGTGATGATGGCCAGATATGGCCAGATATGACCAAGGCTGAGATGTTGTTTCAGGGAGTCCTTGTATCTCCTCTTCGGGGCTCCTCTCTTGCGGCAGCCAGTGGCAAGTTCACCATAGAGCACAATTAGGTTACCCTGAAGCCTTCTCTTTTCCAGGCTGAACAAACCCAGTTCTCTCAGCCTTTCCTCATTGGAGAGGTGCTCCATCCTTCTAATCATCTTGATGACTTGATGACCTTCCTCTGGACTCGCTCCAACAGGTCGATGTCCTTCCTGTGCTGGGGACCCCACAGCTGGATGCAAGGCTCCAGGTGGGGTCTCACCAGAGCAGAGCAGAGGTGCAGAATCACCTACCTTGCCCTGCTGGATGTGCTGTTTTTCATGCAGCCCAGGATGCAATTGGCTTTCTGGGCTGTGAGCACACATTGCCAGTTCAAGTCCAGCCTCTCATTTACCAGCAACCCCAAGTCCTTCTCAGCAGAGCTGCTCTCCATCCGTTCATCCCCCAGCCTATGTTGATACTGTTGATACTGATGGAGATGTTTGCCCCAACCCAGGTGCAGCACTTGGTCTTGTTAAATCTCATGAGAATCCCATGGGCCCATTTCTCGAGCTTGTCCAGGTCCTCTGCGTGGCATCCCATCTTTCAGGTGTGTCAACTGCACCATTTAGCTTGGAGTCATCTGCGAATTTGCTGAGGGTGCACTCAATCCCTTTATCTGTGTCATTAAGATATTAAATAACACTGATCCCAGTAAGGACCCCTGAGGGACACCACTTGTCACTGATGTGCATAGGGACTCAGAGCTGTTGACCACTACCCTCTAGATGCAATTGTCCAACCACTTTCTTATCCACATGGCAGTCCACTTATCAAATCCATCTCTCTCCAATTTAGAGAGAAGGATGTAGAGGGAGACTATGCCAAAGGCTTTACAGAAAGACAAATGACAGATAAATGACATCTGTAACCTTTCCCTTCTCCACTGATACAATTGCTTCATCATAGAAGGCCATTAGATTGGTCATGCAGGGCTTGCCCTTGGTGAAGTTGTGCTGGTTGTCCCAAATTACCTCCTTGTCCTCCATGTGTCTTAGCATAGCTCCCAGGAGGATGTGTTCCATGATCTTCCCAGGGACAGAGGTAAGGCTGACAGGTCAGTAGTTCTCAAGGTCCTCCTTTCTACCCTTTTTAAAGATCAGTACAATGTTTCCCCTTTTCCAGTCACCTGGGACTTCACCTGACTGCCATGACTTTTCAAACATCATGGAGAGTGCCTTGGCAACTACATCAGCCAAGGAGACTGGGATGCCTCTCATTTGGGTCCCATATGACATAAACGTCCCATTTATGTACATACAGGTTGCTCAGAGGGTTTTGAACCTGATCTTTACTTACAGATTTAAGTATGTTAGTATGTCCTGCTAAGGCCAAGGTCTGCTAGTGTGAAGTCTCAAGCCAGAAACAAGATGGTTTGGGGACATTGTGGAAGAACCTACTCCCACAGTACAGCAGTAGAACTTGATGTAGTTTTTCCCACGTCAGAACTTTTTAGACAAGAAAACTATTTCTGATTATTTTTACATTGTTTTAAAAAATTTTGTTGGGTTGAATTGGGTTTTACTCTTACCGTCTGGTGCAGTCTCACTTCTGTGAGTGTGAAAATTTTTGCCTAGCACAAACCAAACTTGTCAATGCAAGTAGTGGTCTGATTAAGATTAAATATGAGTAGGTGGCTATTTTTTGTTCATAATTTGGGCAATAATTAATACCTCTGTTTCCCATGTTCATCATGTAGATGAACTGATCACCTTTTTAGTTTGCTAACCATTACACCATGGGATGCACTGTTCATTCACATAAAGCAATATGAAATAACAACTGTATCTCAGATATAGGAAATTACTATACTTTAAAATAGGAGTGCTGAAGATACATTGCATATACTAAAACTATTTTATATACAGATCTGTGGTATTAATACAAAGAATATTTTGGAACAGGAACCTCTGTTCTGGAAAGGTGTATTTAAAGTATTGGTTTTCATCCCCGTCTTTTATGAGGTAAATGTAAAACTCTGCAAATGCTTTGCACATCTTGAGAACTAGTTCCATTGGTTACCATAAGCTTTCGGTTTCCCAATTTAAGGTATCATTAACTCTTTCTTGTTTTTGGAATTACCAATAAAAGTTAACTATTAAACTTGCATTTTAACCTCTTTGCCTTCAGTCAGCGGTCAGTGCAAAACCAAATTAAACTGTTGCAATTACATGATACTGAGCAAAAGAAAGGTAAATGCTATGTATCACAGTCTGTGGTAGAACATCTGGCATGGCATTGCTAACATTTTATTTAAAACTTTTTGTTAGGTTACTAGACATTTAAAAGGCTAATTAGTCTTCATCCTTTCTAAATCACAAAGGCCAGATTAATGATTATTCAAACTGCAACAATATTGTAATAAAATTGATAATGGTATGGCTGACTATGCTGCTCTCTCTTAAAGCCCCTCTTAAAGCTTTTATTACTCATTTACCAATGTAATCATTTTTAGATGGCACAGAATTAACTCTGAATAGTAAGTAGTTCCTAATGTGTTATTAAACTATGGAGTTTACTGTTCAGTTTCAAAAAATATATGCTTTAAATGAGTCTTCAGGTCAGCAATGGTCATTAAGGATCACTGTTTTTCCAAGTCCAGGCTAGGTGTTAAAGATCTGGGAGTGCTTGCACAGAGCTACCGCTTCTCGTATTTTGTGTGTATGAGTAGAACAAATTTCTGGGTTTTTTTCGTAAAGCTTTAGCTCCTGGACTTATACAAGTATTTGAGAACATCAGCTCTTCTCCAACAATCAGTTCAATTCTAATAGCTGCAGAGTGTAAAAGTCAAGGGTTCCAACTTCAAAAGGCAATTCTCCCCTTCAAATGGAAGGGCTTGTGTTTTTCTGAAGCTGATAGGTAAGGTAATCTGTTCATTGTGGGAGGACAGAAGGGGGGTCTGACTCTGGATTTCTGATTGCTTGAGGTTGACAGTACTTCTTAATACGAGACATAGTACACAGTGCTGTGAATGTCTCACTTGTACTTTCATGGTCATTTACTCCAGCATAAAGCAGATATAAAATTCAGCACCATGAAGCAACTTTTGGGGGTTTTGTGCACTGGTGTACATGATGGCACCAATAACAACAGGGCCGTTGTTGGACTAAGAGCAGTTCCATTTACATTTGGCTCCCCTGCAGGTCAGATGACCTCTTGGTTAGTATCCCCAAAATCACTCTTTTTTTTTTTTTTCCAAAGAGAAAAGAAAAAGGAGTGATAATAAATGAATTTCCCTATTTTAATCAAATCCTGCATGTTCAGAACACAAAGCAGAGCAAATTGTTGCTCAATCACTATTGTTTTTGCTTATTTCAAAAAAGCAGTTCAGTTGGGTTCAGTCATATCTAAAAGAGACTTCATCTCCTGGAGTTCAATTCTGTGACTAGCTGAGGAAATTAATCACCAAGGACTGGGACACAGGCATATTGAATACAATATTAGATAAAATGCAAAGGATCTTTTGGCCCTTTTATTACTCTTTGTGTTAGAGGTAAGAAGGTCATGAGATTTTTGGATTAATGGTCAATTTCTTTCTGGGGAAAAAATAAAATCCGGTCAAAGTAAATTCGTGTTTTATGGTAAAGTGAAAAAAAAAAAAAGTGAAAAAACCCATCCCCAAAAATAATGTTACCTAAAAACAAGTATCTGGGTTTTTTTCACCATCTTTGTTCTCCTTCTTTCTTTTCTCTTTGTTTTGCCTTTTGAATTTAGGCCTGTTTTGAAAAAAGTTTCAGATTTTCTTTTGGAAGATAACACTCGAAAAATATGTTGACCTTTTGAAACTGGAATGTTTCATAAAAATATTCTGTAGACAAGTTGTTGATAATTTCAAAACAGTTTTTCTCTTGTTTTCAAATGAAGATATTTGGTGACCACATAAGAAGTTTTGGCCCCTTCCACATAAACTTTTTTAGCAAAGGCAGGCTTCCTTAAATAATTTCCTCAACTCAGGGAACCATGATCGCTTATACCCACAGCAACAGTGATGGGCTGGATTATCTTTGGTCTCAGGGATCTCAATGGTCCTCTGCAACGGGAGGACATGAAAGACTGAAAATTCAAGTCAGTGGCAGAAAATGCAGGCATGTGAAAACAGACCTATCACAAACACCCTTGGCCATAGTACATCCAAGGATGTCTATTATAAGAGCAACAAATCACACCCTGCTGAAATATTTCAAGCTGGACTTACCCTGTGGAGCTCAGAATGCCTTCATTCAGTCCCAGAATTAAGCATTTCCCATTTAAAAAAAATATTTGCCTGATTTTGCCAAATAAAATCACACATACCTGAGGAAAATTATGCACAGCTAAGATAGGCTTTTCATTCCCCAAAGCCATGGAGTGGGCACAGACCTGGTAGTATAATCACTTCCCCCTCTGAATTACGTCCTTTGATACTACAGGAAGTCCTAGAATCCATACTGAAAAAAAAACTAGTCACCTCCTGCAATTCCTTTTAGCTGATGAAAAAGAGTCAAGAGTGCCCAGAGACCCCCAAACTTGTGTTCACATTGGGCTAAATTCAGTGTTCTGGTCCTCATTTACAGGGTAATCTCAGCCAGTATGGTCATGACCTCCAGCGAGAGCTATGTTATACTGGAACAATGGATCTGTCAACCTCCTGAGTGAAAGGGGGGTGTGCAAAGGACAAAGGTTTCTCAGCAGCTGGCTCGTGAAACTGGAGTTCCTGCCTGGAAGGGATCAGGATGATTAAAAAACTCAGCACCTTCTAAGCAAAATGGAAAACCCACTTCTTTGCTCTTCCCACAAACACTCTACATGAAAAAAGAAATAAACTCCAGTCCCTGCTGCCACAAAAAAAAAAAAAAAGAAGGAAAAAGAAATATTATTTGCAGGAAGGAAAAGGCCAGGCAATTTCTATCTATATACTTGTTATAATTTGAAGATCTTTTTAGTGTTGCCACTACAAGGGCTGGTACCTGGTTGGGTGGAACAGGTACAAACTGCAAAAGGAATCAAGACATTTATTTGTGCAACACCCATTTTTTTTCTAATCCTTCACTGTTCTGATCATACCTCCTGCCTCAGTCCAGGCAGCCCTCTTCATATGAGAGAGACATCAGGGTTTGGTGTATCGTGCCTGAGAAATCTTAACACTGGTGCTTTTCTGAGTCCCATCCAGATTTGTTTGGTTTTTTTTTCTGAAGAATTATTTCAACACCACACTGAAAGTTCACAGTGTGAGCCATCCCATATATGTTTCACACTTCTGGATCTTTGCACACTCCAAATGATTGAAATGTATTTTTACTTATGCCTAAGATATGACTGGTTTGTTCACTTTGGTTGATACCCTTTCCATCATTATTGCCTGTTAACTTGTTTTCCTGTCATTCTCTCAAAGAATGACACCTCTGTGGATGGCAGCCCATGTTAACTCTGTTCCTTTAACATTTGTTTGTCTGCAGGGGCTATGCAATCCTACACATGGTCACTCACCTACACTGTGACAACAGCTGCTGGGTCACCTGCTGAAAATTCCCAGCAGCTGCCCTGCATGAGAAGTCCACATGTACCCTCTTCATCTGTCACACACCGGATACCTGTTTATCCCCACAGAGAAGAACACGGGTAAGTCACTTCCCAGTGGCTTGGGGTTTGTTTTGTTTTGGGGTTTTTTTGTAGGTTTTGGATGAACTTAGGCATTTCTTTTAAATACAATGGAAAGCTATTTCTTGATGCAGTAAGTCTGTACTGCAGAGATACTGGTATCATAATTCTTTGGCTGTTGTTACTGTTGTATAATTATATTATGTCTTAGTTTTATAATCTCATTTAATTCTATTTAAAACCACAGTAGGCCTAGAGGATATTTTCTAAAACAGAAGGTTACAATAGATTTCTTCTGATTTCTGTTTTCCTGTGCCATGTTTTATCCCAAAAGCTAGACGTGCCTAAAGAACAACCCTACTATACCATGTCTCAGGAGAGGTGATCCTTCTCCTCTGGTCAGCACTCCTGAGACCACATCTGGATCCAGTTCTGTGCTCTCCAGTACAAGACAGACATGGGTATACTGGAGTAAGTCCAGAAAAGGGCCACTTGGATGATTATGGGACTGAACTATCTGCCATAGCAAGAGAGGCTGAGAAAGCTGAGATTATTTAGCATCAGACACAGAAGGCTCAAGGAGGGTCTTATCAATGTGTATAAATACCTTCTAGGGGATGTAAGGAAGATAGGGACAGATTCTCCTTAGTGTTATTTAGTGACAGGCCAAGAGGCAACAGGCACAACTAGAAATACAAGAAATTCTGTTTAAACATAAACAAAAACCCTCCTTGTTTTACTGTGTGATCAAACACTGGAGCAGGTTGCCCAGAAAGGCTATGGAGTTTCCATCCTTGCTGATATATAAACTCCATCTGGACACAATCTTGGGCAGCCTGCTCTAGCTGACCCTGCTTTGAGCAGAGGGGTTAGATTAAACAAATTCTACAAGTCCCTTCCAACCTTAATGATTCAATGACTACTGTTAACCTGTGGACAAAAAAACATTCAAAGACTGGAGAAATGGGCACATTTTCACTATAATATTCTAATCCTATCTCCATCACCAAAATTTGCTCAAGGCTCTCAATTAAAATAATTACAGATTTAAAATAAGTATATATATTAAAATAATTATAAATGTATGTAACATTATTTGATCTTGAAATACTTTAGACACTCAGACTCCCTCAGTGCTTTTTTCATCAAGCAACACTTCTGTGCCATCCACATCTGAGTGTATAACTCATAGATATCCATAACTAAAAAGAAACAATCACAAACTAACAGGTGGAAAAGGGCCAGGCATACAGCAAGATTAGCAAATGCCCAAGCGCTGCTATGATGCAAGAGGTTCAAAAGGCTTCACTGAGTTCCTCAGTCTCACTGCATACTCATTAACTTTGTAGAAGTGCTTTCCCAGGGTGGAAGATTCTATACTGTTTGGAAGGTAGCAGTAGAGTAATTTGAACTGTGCATCTTCTTCCCTCTTGGATGTGATTAGGTTTAGATATCTGTTTGAAAGTCAATGCTAAGTCCTTACTGGTAAAAACCTGAATATGGAGTTATGGAACACTTCTCTTACCCAGCAATTTGACCGTTTGGTGGAGGCAGAAATAGAGCAGCAGGGAGGATCAGGAATTGGAACAGACCACAGTAAGGCAGTACAAACGTGTGTATATGTGTGAGAATTCATTGTTTCTAAAGGAATCTCTTGCCTCTGGTGTTTGACTGATTATGGTGATTTAAGGAAACATTTTAATCTAGGTGATGGTCATCAAAGATCAAATGTTCACATGGCTACACAAAGATGGGGAAATTGCAGAAAGCGTCCACACACCTGTTAGTGAATGGTCTAAATAATGGTGGTCAACAAACACTGACCCTGCAGTTTTCTATAACTACAGAAACTGCTCCTTCCTTTTCCCTGGCTGTTCCTAGACAGGAGGTTGAGAATCAAAAAAGAAAATAGACAAGTTCTCCGGCCTCACATCCCGCTCTGTTATTGAGCTGGCTGTGCTAAAGCTGTATGTTGTACGTTTCAGATTCAAACTAATACACCCCTCTGCCTCCCAAAAAAGGAACATCTGACCACAGTGCAAGGAGATAGCTGAACTCAGTACAGTTCTTTAAGTCAAAGCTTACTATACTTCCTCAGCCTGGATAGCAATTTACTAGGAACATGGCACTAAAATAACAATAAAAGGGAAAGATACTTCCTCCTTAGAAAGTGCACAACTGAGTCTGCAGTTTAAAATTAGTCACAGAAACATGCTGAGTCTCTCTGTTGTTGTGTTAGACACGTAGTTTCACTAAGTGGCATCTGCTTCCCATCTGACTTGGGAAATATCTTTTTTAAAAAGATTTAAAAAATCATTCTCTTATTCCAAAAAACTGCAACTGTATGTTTCATAAAAGTTCTGGAATTATTAGTTGGAATACAATTATTGTGCACATTAGAAGTCTTTTTTAATGTATTTTAGATACACAGGAAGTTACAACTATGGTAGCTATAGCAACCAGCATCCCCATCCAATGCAGAGTCAGTATCCATCCTTACCACATGATTCTGCTATTTCTGGACCACTTCACTACTCAGCTTACCACAGAAGCTCTTCACAGGTAAGTTGCAATTATTATTTGTTGATATTTATAACATTTGAAGTAAATTTCTGTTTGTAAATTTATCAACCTATAGGCTATCTGAATCAGTAAGCTGTCATCAGTCTAATCATTAAAGGCTCCTAATTTTTTTATTTTCTTATATTACCTAGATATTTTTTTTTTCATTTTGGTGGAGATCAGAAGTAGCCTTAGATTGTGAATATAAAGTACTAACCCTAAAATCCAGCAGACTGGATCATGGAAAGTGTTTCTGTTTTAAGGAGTAGCTAAAGCAAAAACGAGTATAACTAGTTGCATGATTCTTAGATGTTGGGAGCAGGAAGAGATTCTTAAAAAGAAATTAAAGTGTTTTCATACAGCTGAAGATGTAGAGGATGTAGTGGAATCTTCTGGAATCTCTGCTTTTGAGAATACTCATGTTTAGGAATTTGCCAAATTAGTGAGTTCTGCAAAAATTTGAACAACTTCAGGACACCACTGCAGAGGTTTTGTTTAATCTCTATGCTATAGTCTCCTGCTATAATGCTGAGAAATTATGTCAGTAACTCTTTCACTTCACAAAACTGAGCCAGTAGGAACCAGCACAGATTAAGACTGAAGATGAGATCTGGCAATAGTTCAAAAGTAGTGCCACTGTAGGAGGGCTTTAGTACCTCATGCAGCTGATGCTTCCACGGTGTAGGCAGCTGTTTTCTGGGCTCTCTGCTGGAAGATTTGCAAAAGGTGGATACAGGGAGGGGGCGAAGGCATTAGGATACTCCACCCACATGGCACCACTTACCCTTTATCTACTGGAAATTTATACAAGTATATTAGGGACTGCCAGGCTCAGCTATCATCACCAGACTGGAACAGTTTCATATCAGATGCAAAGATATGAATTTGGTAATGCTTTGAACTAGAGCACATGAAGCCTGCCTCTCATTCAGGTCTTTGTTATTAGTCTGCCACATGATCTTAGAGTAGTCAGATCTCCTTTTTGTGCTTCATTTTCCCTAGCTGTAAGATAAGAATAATGGTATTGATCTCCTTAAAGCTTTATAAGATCTGCTGGGAAGATTGTCCTGTAAGAACCCAACATGCTCATTTGGACCAGCTCAGCAATGGCTGCTTAGTTTATGGAAAGGATAAGCTACAACTTCTCACCCATGTGTAGTACCTAGTCTATTGGACTATATGAGGATTAGTTGTTTAAGGGGTTTTGCAGCTTCTGTATCTTCAATAAGAACAGTGAGTGGTCATTTAAGTACAGAGTCCTATGATAGGTTTGTATTCCTTCTTTTTTCAGTACAGGCCTTACCCTGTTATCTCAAGAAATAAGAAAAGCAAATCAAGATCAACACATTTTTAATTTACTCATATCCTGGTTAACATGTTGTATGCAAACAGTAACATACACTGAAATCAGGCAAATATTTTTCATATTGTAGTAGGCTGTCTCTACAAGTGAAGATGTCAGATCATAGATCATTTTTTCCTCTCTTGCTAGTCCTTGAACTCTCCTGAACATATGAAGAACAGATATACTTTAAAGATCATACTCGAGAGGAAAGTGATTTCAGTTTGTATTTAGCATATTCTTTCTCATGCTGCTTGCAAACTGAGATGGAATTGCACAGCAGGACACAGCTACCAAAACCCTATCAATGTGCTTGTTCTGCACTGACAGGAGCTACAAGCTGAAACCTTACTTTCAAAAAATGATCTAAAAGTCTAATGGTTTGATATAGAATTTGCTGACAGTCTTTTTAAAGCTAAATTATCTTCTATAAGATTCCTGCCCTGATAATAAATCCTTTATTAGCTACTCTTTACCAAAAAAAGTTCATAAGATGTCCCTAATAAGCTGTTAGGGAACTACTCTTTTTCTAGCAGTCTTTCTGAAGGGAATATGGTGCAAGGAATTGCAGTAGGACTCGTGATGTTGCAAAATAAAAATACAGGAAGCCAAATTTACAACGAATATATCAAGAGTTGCCCCTATACTGAAGCCAGAGGAGTTGCAATGTGTATAGCTGGTGGTAGTATAATTAGTTGAGAAGAGGAGGCATTGACCATGACTCTTAAAAAGAACTCTTTGTTATAATCTACATTCAGGCCAAATATAGAACTCTGGCTCAACTTTAGTCTATCATTCTCTTTAGGACAGTGTCTAGGGGTTAACCCCTAAGAAAAAAATAAATGTGTGCGGAGGGTGTAAATTCTCCTCTGCAAACATGGATTCAGGGAGAGACCTTGTCCCAGAAGGGGGCTGAGCCAAAACAGGCAACATGTAATTGAGGTGGATTGTAGACTGCCACTATAAACTACTCATTTGATCTTGAAGAACACTGTGTCCAAGCTCTTTCTGTGGAAGAGAGTGACATACTCCAGGTTTTATCAGCTACTTTGAGGTTTTTGGGTTTGTTGTTGGAATCTTTAGAGTGAGGCTGTGTTGGGGAAGAAGTCACACATATTTTACTATGTGCAGCTCTCAAAAAATGCAGGTGGGGGTCTGGAAGTATAGGCTGACTAATTTCCACTGATGGCTAAGACTCTTTTTGTGACAGAAACAGTCTGTTCAAACCTTGGTCTTAATCTGAATTTTTTTTTCTTTCATCAGCATCTGTGAATAGTTCTCAGAACAGTTCCTTCCTTGTAATTCCAGGCCTGATTGTTCATTTCTTGACTTGGCTTACTGGCCAGGAGCCCGACACACAAATGAAAATGGTTTACAGATTGATCTGTTACTGCCTAGTTCTCTAAGCCATAGTGCAGAAGTGCATACAATACTCTGATGATACTCCATCATCATATAGAAGGGGACCATTTCATGTCTGTACACAAACACATCTATACCAACACCATATTTCATCAATTCTCTGTCTCTGCAGTTTTAGGTACCAGGTGCCAGGGTAAAAAACAGGCAAAAACTCTCTCTAAAAGCCTCTGAGTGATCTAATCAACCTATCTTGACCTTAGCAGAGAGGTACATCCTTCAAAGGTAACCCCTTCCCAATGTCACTGCCTAATCCACCTCCACGATGTAGGCTTGACTGGCTTCTGAGCACAGCTTTGTCTGCGAGGTTCACACTGGTTAGACAGGTCTTAATCCTCTATCAGATGATGGATAAATATTTCAATTCATATCATTCTACCTTTTCCTTTAACACAAAGTAACTCACGACACAGTCATTTTTCTTTGTAGATTTCAAGGCTAGCACTTTTAGTCTGAAGGATAACTAGAGAGATCTGCATCAGTGTACATTTTAATATATCTGGTAATATATACAGATGCACATCGTATGAATGTGCATCACTGTGCATGCAGTATGAAAAACAGCAAACATACAGTATCTTTTTTAAGTACTCTAATGTGTAGCTGTAATGAATCATACTGCGGTCCATTTATCCACGTCTTCTCTCTAGCAATTACTAGAACGTGTGAAGGAAAAGTCTTAGAAGCAGGGTAAGTAGAAATTGGTCCTTTCACTGGCACAGCTATGCTGTGTTTGGCAACAGCTGGCCTAGGGACATCCTGAGTAGGAAGCAGCAGCTGGACTGATGTATTTTGTAGCAAACCACTCTACATTACCCTGTCTTTGAGCGATTTTGTACATAGAGACTTCGCAATGGGTTGCACGAAACATGCATTCTCTTGTTAATTTTAAGTCTGTTATGACTGCATTGGGTGCCCTAAGGCTTTTTGGTGTGATGAGAAATAGGGAATACTCATTCCCTATTTATCTACTCTTGCCACTCAAGACATTATAGATCTGCATCACTGCTCTCACGTCCTTCCTGTCACCTCTTTTCCAGAGTTAAGTGTTGCCATCTGTTTAGTTTCTGTTGTGACAGATACTCTAGAGATACACAGGAGTTATGCAAGGGCTCCATGTGCACTGCAGGGCAGGCGTAGTCTGAGGAGTGTGCAAACACCCCGTTCTCTCAGTTGTGTTGAGCAGGGAGCCTGATGGAGCTGGAGCTCCCATCCACCCTTTCTGTGCAAACCTGAGAGTAGATAGGAGGGACTCAGTTAAGAAGCAGCCAGATCGGCCACCTAGATCTGAGAATCACTCCTAGATGCCGCACTAAACACAACCTCATTTTACCTTTTCTCCTTTGCCACTTCCAAAAATGGGACAACCACCTCCAAATGGTCTATCTCAGGTGCAGGAACTCAACAGAGTAGCGTAGCAATGTTTCTTGTTTTGTTCCTTGTGATGCAGTTCCTACTTAAAGACAAGCTGGTTTTTTGTTTGTTTTTTTTTGTTTGTTTGTTTTCCACTTGTATTTATGAAGACCATAGTTTATTTCCACAGTCTGGAAAATGCTGCAGTAGTACAGACTGTTGTTATGCAGTAGATTGGGTCTGTACTACTCAGAGGCCCAGAACACAGTATTTGGACCATAGTTAAAGGGACTTTAGCTGTATTTGTACTCTGACTCTCCTAAACTGCTCTGTAGACTGCAGTGGTCTCACATAACTTCCCAGGGGTGCAGCAGCTCTGTTTCTCTGTAAAATATTGTATGCCAAAATTCTACCCAATCATGTCTCCATTTCCCTTCATATGCCTCTGCAGCAGGATTTACATGAGAGCAGTACTGGAAGACAGTAGTAACTGGTTTTTGTTACCGTGGGGAAGCCAAAGAAATCCTCTCCCAGACAGAGTCAACACTTTAGTGTCCATTCGTGTTGTTCTGGCCCATCTACTTCAGAAAAAAAAAAAGAGGGCAAAAAGTTCTTAACTCCCCAGCACATACACATTATAAACCCATGACTATAGCAATGCAGTAAGAATAGTAAACCCTTCCCAATAACCACTTTGTCAACAAACAGCTGGTAATGACAGAAAGACAAAAATACTGTCCAAATCTCACCCATGCAACAAGAGTCATTGTTCCAAACTGTAAAGCTTCATAACGGACTTGAGATTGCTAGCATGTAATTGAAGTAATTATGTATTGAATGCAACAGGAAACAGATGTCTTAACTTCTCTTTAAATAATTACAAATAGCATTTTTTTAGGGCTCCAAATGCCACTCCCAAAAGCAACAAAATCACTCAGCTGGACTTGGAAGTTTTGCCTAACCTATTTAAGAGATTCAATAAGGTTCAATTTATGGAGAAAAGGGTCAAATTAAGGGTTATAAAGACACAATCAATAGTTTAGATTATGTCATTTAATGAGATTTTAAACATATTTTTATGAACGTAATTTATAGCCGGCTCTTCACAACTGGTGCAGCTTCTGGTATGAGTTATTTTCAAGCCCGAAAGTAGTGGCTAACATACAACATTAATTTACAACATTCAGCAAAAGTGTGAGCTAATGCCATGTAAAGTCAGAGACACATTCATAAGGAAAATATTTTGCTCTTTGGACAGAGACACCTTTCACCTCCACTCATAAATTGTTGGTGAGTTGAGGATAAGGATAAAGAGATTATTCTCCATTCTCACACTGCAGAAACTCAGCCTTCAGTATATGGGAGGACATATTTATCATCATATTTTCTAAAATAATACTAAAAGAAATTGAATTAATTTTACTTTTTTGGGAAAGGCCTTAACAATAATCTGCTCAAAGTCTCCCAGACTTAAAGGGCTTCTTGTCTGTCTAACAGCAGCAGTAGCAACAAGTGTGAGTTAACCCAGAAAATGGTAATTTCCTGTCAAGAGCCCTCCAACAAATGTCGCTTTTATATCTGGCAAAGATCACTAGGCCCCAGTGTTTTGAGTTCAGCATGCTTAAGCACTCTTCATTAAACCGGATGTAGAGTGTGAAAGGTGATTCAGGCAGCATGGGCAGGCATCCGCCCAGATGGCTATGCTTTGGACACTCCAACAAGGCTGAATAGATGCTTCATTGGGTGAGTTAATAGTCAGGCAGGGGCAAATGAGTACTTTAAAAATATTGTCTTTCAATAGTCTCTTCACTGTAGGGAAAAAGAAGTCACTGACTCATTTGCGATTAGCTGACCTACCATTACAAAACTTTCCATCTTGCATTCAGTCATAACAGAATTTATTGTAAAATACTGGATATTTAGAGTCCATGTTATTTTCAAGCAATTATTCTTTTTACATTCATGACACATTCATAAACACAGCTGCGTCGGGTGCGCTGGATGAAAAGGAAAAGCAGCACACTGTATCCTGTCCCCTCATGCACAGGCACTGCCCTGCGTTCTTAGTAAGCCTTAGCATGGCCTATTGGCTGCAGATAGGAGGAGGAATGTCTTTCTTTTTCAGTACATCCTCAAGTTCATTCTGGGAGCCAAGATTTCATTTCACCAATGGTACAGGTTTTGTGGTTCCAAACCACCAAAGAGACATGATGTGACTTACCCACACAATGCCGTGCACAGCAAGGAGGCCCACCTCAATATTCCCAGAGTTCATTTTCTTCCTCTTACCCATAGATTTTGCAGTCTACAAATTATCAAGTAGCAAATTATCCCAGCTGAAGACAGAGTTTCTCTTGGCATTTTTAAGGGATATGAAAGCGAGTAATTCCCCTGTTGTAAGTCATGACCTCAGTTTCACAGCCTCAAAGGAAAATTGCGCTGAGTTGGGATGGCAAGGGCTTCTGTTACGGTTAACAACAAAGTAGATCAATTACCTCTCTGGAAAGAAAAGAGATAATCGTTGGTGTATTATGGCAGAAGTCTAGGTTAATATTGTTATAAGTATATTTTTTAATACAAGAATCTACAGTGACTTCAGGTATAGATCAACGGGTAATAAAGGCAAAGACCACAATAATTGGTATCAAGTAAAGTACTACTGAAGACAAAGAAAAAAGTTTTTAGCTTTGCCCACATCTTGCATCTCCACAGGTAACATACAGAAAACAGAAAGTTAAAAATATTTAAATTTATGTGGTGTGATTTTGTCCCACTCATCTATCCTGCTCCTGACTCTTACCATCTCAAAGATGACACAGTCATTAGTGGGTCATTTCAGATCAGCCAGAAAAAACGATTTATGGATTTGACAACTATGCAAAGGAGACTTTTCTTCAAAGAACTTAACCAGTGGATTATATCATGTAGCAAGAGGAAGCAAAGAGCCTGAGGACTGTTCATCTTCTGTCTCAAATATTTATCTTGAGACTTGATAAATTCTTCCAGTTGCTCTAGACAGTGCATAAGTGACTCACTTTTACTAGATGGCTGACTTTTTGATAACTAAAGTTATGGGAGACGAATTCAACTCTGAAGCTATAGTGAATCAAAAAACAACTTGTTTCCTCTATATTCGTTATGGCAAGAGCTTTCTTTAGGCAAAGGCAGTCAGCAGGCACTGGCAGTAGGGTGACTTCTGTGTATTGCCAGTGCAGACCAGGAAAGCAGCATCCTAAATCTGTTAGCTAATCTCCCAAACATTAAAAGTATGAAAATTGTTCAACTTTTTCTGGAACCTCTCGTATCAGCAGCATCAGAGTTGAAGTGCTGACATTTCAGTATGATGCTGCTGTTTAACGCTGTTTCATCAGCTGATTGCACAGGTAAATCCAGCCTCTGTGGTGATGAGAAGTACATGGTAAATAATGCATCATACAGCTTTGATGTCTTCCCCCTCATTTGCCAAATGGCCTGTCTCCCCAGGACACGGAGGAATATGCTAAATCACTATGTTGGTCAAAAATAGTCTTCCTTTTTCTCCTCTCTAATTAGGAGTGGCCAGCATGTGGCTTTGAGCTGCCTGAGGCTTGTGAACTGTTTGAATAGGTTTGCCAAGGCAGGGCTGCCTTCCTGGCTTCGGTCTGAAGGGAGGCAGCACAAACTCCTCAGGGGACATTGCTGTAATTGCCTGGGGCTTATGCAACAGTTGCTTATGCAACTGATTAACCCTGGGCCCATTCAGCACTGGAGTAATGTAATGAGACCCTTAGGGAATCACTGACACCTCCCTCCTAGGAACAACTACAGCAGCTCTTCTCTCCATGAGCCTCAAAAATATGGGCAAGGGGTTTTACAGTCCTCAGCCTTATAAAGCTTTGGCATGCAGCTTGAAAGGTTTGTAAGCATCAGGAAAGGTGACAGTCCTACTATAGTTATGTTTTGGTGACAGCTTTCTAGTTAAAGAAATAATACAATGTCAAACAACCTAAGATAACGAAATTTTAAATTATGACACTTTTTGCAGAAAAGGCATAAAGAGGTAAAATGTAGAAGCTCTGAAGATACATGGCTGGTCAAGGGGAACAGGGATCCTAACCATCTCTCTGATGCAGATGGGGGACAAAACAGGGAAAGCCATTTCTTAGACACAGAACACAGATGATCTGCTCCTGCAGCACCAGCAATAAGATAAATACATGTTAAGCAAGCACTCATAAGTACAATTTACTTTCAGTTGCTGTGGCTACAAAGGGCAAAAGCTGTTCTCTGTTTTCCTGTCTATCCTCTCCTCAGCACATCTTCTGCTTAGCTGAAGCCATTTGTCAAACTTCTTTGATTTCTAGTTTCCAACTGTCACTGCGAATAGCTGGGGAATAGAGAGATTATTCTTCTTCTGCCTGCCTCTTTTCATAAGTTCTCCAATTAGCTGCTCACTCTGAGGCCAGACTATACTGTTTTTCTGCAGGAACTGGGAGGATGCCTTGTGAACATTCTAAGTGGTAGGCCCCTTCCCAGTAATAAAGATTCTTTTGCTCCTCTCCCTTGAAACTGAGTTGAGTGAGCAAGAGCTGGGACATCTTATACAATGATTTTTAGTAAATAACAAGTTTTCAAGTAAAAGTGGGAGAAAAAGATTAACTTAATTTATTTTTCTGCGACCAGATATAGCTGCCAGTGCCTAGCACTTTGATAAATTAATTCAATATTTAAAAGCAGTGACTCTTTTGCAAGGCTTTCCCTGAAACTTTGTTTTACTGCAGACACTAGTTATCTGATATTCCACCTTCAGTATGATGTCTTGTTGTTGGAGAGCTGCTAATTCATATGATTTTGGCTTTGTTAAACACAGAATTGTGACACCACCAGCCCATATTTTAAAATTAAGTATATGGCAAATAATTATTTCATTCGTTTTTATTTGTTTGTTTGTTGGTTTGGTTTTTTTTAATTGTAGTACCCTTTCAATGGCCCAACATCAAGAATGGAGCCCTGTTTGATGAGCAGTACTCCCAGGCTGCATCCCACACCGGTGACTCCTCGCTGGCCGGAGGTCCCAGCTGCAAACTCCTGCTACACAAGTTCATCCATGCACTCCACAAGATATGGAAATTCTAGTGACATGTACACCCCCTTGACGACACGCAGAAATTCTGAATATGAGCACATGCAACACTTTCCCGGCTTTGCCTACATCAATGGTGAGGCCACCACAGGCTGGGCTAAATGAAAATGACTGCTATCAACTAAGCACACATACTTAAAAAAACTTCATGTTATGTGGGACTTTTCATGGATGTTCTTCAAGAGAGGTGAAGATGGAAAAGATCCCAGGCATATAAACGTAGTTCATAATGTGGGCAGATTGCAGACTGGTATGCCTGAACGTTCCTGTAGCTGAAAAAGACTTTTGTGCTGTTCTAGACCAGTTTTTGGGCCAACCTGTGCCTTTTTTAATTCTGGCATGTGGGCCAACCCTGTGTGCTGTCAGTTTGAGTGAGCCATTTTTGCCCCCCTCTCTTATTGACAAATGTTAATGAGTCTTATAAAAAAAGTACTGGAACAAGAACTATTTATAACTTGAATTAAAGACAGGAAATTCACCCTCAGCAAAACTCTGTCACCTGTTCTTCTTTTAAGCTATTAATGCATTCCTTAAAAACCATTCTGCAGTCATCACTTATTCATATCAGTTTCTCTATCTGGTTCCTTAAAAAGACACTTGTTGCTGTAGATTTCAGTTTACACCTAACTTTGTGTATTGATGCACCTTTCTGTTGATCCAGTAAGTTTGATCTTTACAAAAGAGAAGACATGTAGCATTGAATTATACACTGCCTTAAGTTGACTATTGTTCTTATTATATATGTATTTGTGTTAAGTTTGCACAATCTGGAAAAATCTAAGTTCTCTGGTCAGTAATGACAAGGTAAGAAGGGACTTGGGACTGGGAAGATTTTGGATTCAGAGCCACATATGTTAAATATGATTATATGAAGCAATTATATAAAGAAAATGACAATGCAAACATGATTATTCACTTAATTACCTATTGACAGGTATGAAAATGTTCTCTCAATTCCTTCACGTGGTGATAATTCTATATACGTCTACAAAAGCAAAATTCAAAGCTGTGCCTTTGAACTTATTCTGTACTGTGTATGTGTGGAAAAATGTATTGTATTTTGGGGAGAATTTTTCTTAGACATTTTCTGTCAGATTTGTAGCTATTTGTGAGTTTTTGTTAGTTTTTATTAACATAGCTTTTTCTTCTGTATTATAAAATGCACCAAGCAATTATGGTGGACCTATTACCCTATGGGTAAGAAAAAAATAAATGGAAATATGACAACAGGCATTTTAGTAATTGTTTTGTAAATAAAATCTTTGATAGCACCCAGTGTGATGATAACCACGTCTATGCCTAAAATGGACATAAGTGTTATTTGTACAGTTGTGCAAGATATATGAGGGATTTTCGCACCCAAATAAAGTTCTTGAAATTAAATAGATGCTATTTAAATTCACTTAAATACAAAAACTTCTATAAGATGCAAACCTTCAAGAAATCTTAAATGTAATCGTTCATGTTTTTATCCAATGAAGGACTTGAGAACAGATACATCTCATAACAAATGAGTAGTCCTACACCTAAGCTTGCAGCTACAGACTGCTGAAAGGTTATGACAGGAGAGATGACTCCATATTGCTTAGTTTAAGACCTGCTGTTGTTGTTCACCCAAGGCATTGTATTCCCTGAGGCAGGTAAGATGTGCTGTCTTCTTTACAGTACCTTGTAAGAAACATGTCGCCACGGGAACACTGGAAATGGAAAAGTCATTTTTCCTCAGGTAAGTAATAAAGGGGGCAAAATTCTCAGATCTTGCATATTTAACTAATGGGAAAACTGGTGAGAGTTTGGGGTCTAAAGAGGAACGTGCTGGAAATCTGCAAGGATGGAGGGAGAAAGGCTGCTCCAGGCCATGTTTGGCAAATGTCCAGGCTCTTAAATACTCAGCCAAGGTGGGACTTTCAGAAACACACCAGGAGCCAATCTCCACCTTCAGGTACCTGATGAAAATCTTGTTCTCTCAGTTAGTGTCACAGACCTTTTGAAATTTTGCCCCTGTCAGCTTGTGTTATTATGCAGTATACTTTTACTCTTCACTTTTATTAACGACAGGGATGATCAGGCTTAGGCTAACTCATTTGTTTTATTCTTATTCCAGTTCCCTTCAGGCAAAATTGGCTACATTGTGAAGAAAGATTCCCATGAGGAAGTTTTTTCAATTGCCAGTCTCTAGCAACTACAGTTTTGATGTGTTTGAGACCAAATCCTATATTGCATTTTGTTATTGAAGATGTTTAAATCAAAGCATCGATTCTGGCCTATTAATTTTTAACAGGCATAGAAATATCTGCTTCCTCAAGACTGTGTGAAATTAGTATGAGAAAGACAGTGACACTAGAATATAAAAATACACTTTATTTTCTTCAATGAATTCCAAACCTCTGCATTGCTTTGCATCTGACAAGAGCTCAATGTGACCCAAATCACTCAACTCATTATCACTGGAATGTTGATCCATCTCCACTTACCTGATGGACTGTTGGTCATGACCTGTCATGGTCCCTCCAAGGAACAGATGCATTGTTAAAATGTTTGTGGGCAGAACTGACCAGGAAGGATCAGGATGGAGGTGAACCCAAGCACCACTCAAGAGAAGCCAGAAGCGCTTCCTATGTTTTTCATAGTAGCTTGTTAAACCAAATGAAGTCTAATCCCCATTGACTGAAAGAGAGGAGAAAATTAGACTATTTTAGTATATAAACATGCCATATCCTTCAACATGTTTGGGGACAACTCTGTTACCCTGATTTCAAGAGCTAAGGCAGACTGTTCAGGAAGGAAGATGGATATTGGACACAGAAATAATAAAAACTTTCTGAGCAGAGAGCTGCAACACTGAGCACAAAGGCCTAGGAGACTTTGTTCTAACCAACAGCAGCACCACAAAGCTGCTCATAAAAACAGAGCCAAGAACATCATCAGTCAGATAGGGCTTGGAAACTCTTTTGCAAAAGAATGTCCACAATCTTTCTTGTTTTTTTTAAATTAATTTAGAATCTTGTGTTGATGCCACAGGAATCTGAATGTGTGCTTCCAACTACCTTTGAACTGCTTCCTGATGAGGGCTTTGAAATTTAAACTGGACACTCATGGGGAGCAATATATTGATTGCCAAATGCAGCTCTACAGAGGTCACCATCACCACCTGCATCAGAAGTGCTGCAAGGGAAATCAGGCCCCCTCCCTGACCATCACAGGTCAGAGCCCACTGTAGTAACACAAACCACTGGAACTTTCGGGTCACACGAGTGTACACCAGGTTGGGAAGTGCAGCTTCTGAGAGGATGATAACCTCTGGGTAGAATGGCTGGTTTGGGGCAAAAATCTCTTAAGTCATCCCAGTACAAATTGCCAAACCTCTTGAGTTAGATTCTGCAGCCTTTCCCTTGACCATGGAAACTAAAAACTGCTCTTTCTTGCCTAGATATGTATTTATGTGTATATAAAGTAAGTGTGTGACTACAGAAACGTTTCTGAAGAAGCTGTTATACCACATGCCAAAATAGTCAATCTCAATTCCACTTTCTCTTCTGTTATTATTTTCCTTTTTCTCTTATTTCTCTTTTCTTTCTCCTTTTCCTTTTCCTTTTCCTTTTCCTTTTCCTTTTCCTTTTCCTTTTCCTTTTCCTTTTCCTTTTCCTTTTCCTTTTCCTTTTCCTTTTCCTTTTCCTTTTCCTTTTCCTTTTCTTTTCATTTTCTTCTTTTTCTTTTTTCTTTTTCTTTTTTCTTTTTTCCTTTCTTTTTCTTCTTCTTCTTCTTTTTCTTTTTTTTTCTTTCTTTTTCTTTTTCTTTCTTGCTCATTTTCTATCTTTTTTTCTTACAACAAATACACTTTTTATTAAAAATGTGCTCTTTTTCATGGCCTAAAACATAGGAAAATAAATTATAGATATTGGTAACATACACAATAGAATATAAGTTAATATTATATATTACAGCCTAACTTACATAACACATATAATATTTTCAAATAGATGTATATGCACACATAAATGTATATGTATGCATGCCTATAAAAATCCATTACAATTCTTCAAGATTTTTCATTACCAGGTAGAAAAAAGACTCAGCGGGGGAAGAGCAGTGAGAACACCATTCAGTGGCATGAATCCTGTTTTTGTCAGGCTACCTCTTGCTGTTAAGGTCACTACCCTTTGACAAAAATGGCCTCTGACCTCCCCAGCCCCACAATTCTGTTGTGACTGACCCTGAAACCCATGAAATTCAGGGGCAGACATTGCTTTGGAAGGTTTAGATAAAGCTGACTAACATGGGAAGGGCGCATGGTATGCACCCATCTGAAAAGGTCTGGCAGTTCTTTGGTAGAGGATGCAATTTATTCTGTCCCCCTCTTTCACTGAAATCCTAATCCTTCATATGCTACATAAAGTGGAAACTAAAACGGACTGATGATGAATAACAATGTGCCTTTAAAGGGTAGTAACAGTTTCTTAATCTTTATTTTTTAGGTTTTGTAATTAAAAAGAAAATAATTTGCTATGTACAATTAAAATGAGTATTTTGCTGTGCTATATAGTAAATCTAAGCAGGCTTATGAGTTACTATAGAGTTGTAAATCTGACAAGGAAAGGATTATTTTCATTGGGTTTCTCTCAAAATCTGCATTAGTATAGATATGGATCTAACTCAGAAGATATGGCTGGATTTTGTTACTCCTTGCAGTCCAGTGACCGTGCTGTTCTGGTTTTATATCTCAGTTCAACCCGTTGTGGCAAGAAACCCCTACCCAGAAAATTCAGATCCTAGTTTGGGTCTGCATCTTAAACACACGCAGGGATACGGCAACAAGTCTCAACACCTTCAGTGCTTGTAGGAGCCACTATCCATCTGCAGGTGCAACCCTGCTCCAGTGGTATTTCCCACCATGGAGCCAGTCACTTGTGAGACTAAAGGTTTCTCTTTGTGACCATAATTCGAGGACAGACCGACCACACCTCCCTTTGAACATGTTGTTTTGTTAACTTCAGTATATCGTTCTCTTCCCTCTGGACACTTAATTTCGATTGTAGGGTGCCTTGAATATGGAAATACTATGTGTCTTCTTACTGTAATTTAAACCCACGGTCTTGCAAAACTCTTTACGGAGACATTGTTCACCTTGCCCGGCTCTGCCCTCCTGCCACCCTCCCATGCTGCCACTTCCTCAATGAAACAGGGAGCCTTTTCCTGTACCACCACTGCTCTGGGACGTTGGACTTGAGCGAAAGGGGTTTGTTTTGCAGCCAGACGTTGTGGCAAAGCCCCATTTCAGGGAACAGACACAGACTTCGCCCGTGGTGGGGGCCCAGTGCCCAAAAAGTTTGAGGAAAGGTGGCCAGCCCTGGTTTTGGCAGCCTTTCGCCTTCTGATAGCTATGGTACGCGCAGGGCAGGTCGTAGAGAGCAGACAAGCCTAAGGAGGAGGGATGCGCCATTGGGCATCCCCGCGGTGCGTTCCCGGCCTGCCGGGCCCGCCCGGGACTCGAACCGGCGGCCTTCACCCCGCCCCGCCGCCCTTCTCGGCGGGAACACCCGGGGCTGCCCGGCACGGACTGCAGCACCCATCGTGCCCCGCGGCACCACAACCCCAGGCACCCCGCCGCGCGCCCCGGCGCCGCGCCGCTCGGCATGCTGGGAGTCGTAGTCCTCTCTCAACATCGGCCTGCCGGAGGCGCGGTAGCCAATAGGAGGGCTCGGGGACGCGCGCCGCCGGCCCCTGCAGCCAATGGCGCGGGAGCGCTGCCCGTCAGTCGGGGCGGTTCCTGAAGGCAGCGCCAGCCGCGTCAAGGGGCGCGGCGCGGGAGGTCGGGGCGCAGCGGGGCGCGGCCGCTGCCGGCGGCGCGGAGCGGGGCTGGGCGGGCATGGAGCCGGGCGCGGTGCTGGAGGCCGTGGAGGGGCGCGGCGGCGCCGAGGCGGTGGAGCGGGTCCTTGCGCGGTACAACGAGGAGGTAACGGGTCCCCTCCCCCGCCCCTCTGCGCCGCTCCCCCGGCGGTGTCGCCACCCCGCCCGCCCTCGGCGGTGCCGCCGGCATCATCCTGCTCCCCCGGCCGGGGCTGCACCCTCGGCCCCCCGGGCTCGGGTCAGCGGCGGGTCCCCAGCGCTCACCGCTTCTGCCGCCGTGCCCCCAGACACTGACTCCGGGGCGGCCCGGCCCGGCCCGGCCCTGCCCTGCCCTGCCCTGCCCGGCTCGGCACGGCACAGCTCGGCACGGCACGGTACAGCCTCCCGGCCCTTCCCTGTGCGCTCCCGCCCGCAGGCCGTGCAGGGCACCGCGGCACTGCCGCGCTGGTGAGCCAGGGCATTGCCCAGGGGAAGTCAGACTTTCACGGGAGCACAAAGCCAGGGTTGTCGCGGGGAGATCAAGCCCGTGGTCGGGCTCGGCCCGGACACCTTCGGTCTTTTGGTGGGGCAGTGTTGTGGGTTATCGGTGATGGGGCTGTAAAAAGAGCTATTCCACAGCGTACATCTGCCTCACAAGTCTTTTAACCGGCATATGCCGCCGAGAAGAGGCTGGACAGAATAACACCGGAGTCTCTTGGCTACTTGCCCACCTGCCACACCACCGTGCACCTGCCCACCTGCCCGAGGTGCTGCCCTTTGTCACCGGCTCTGGACAGGCCTTCCTTCCACCGCCTGGGCAGTGACCGTGTCCATATGCAGTGGGAGGGAGTCTGTGTAAAATGGGCCGCCAAATCTCACCTCATTTTTCTGTGTTTCCCGTCAAGCAAAGCGAAAAGGGAGGAGACAGCTCCGAGCAGGTTGAGCTTTTAATGCTGACAGGTGTGAAAGAGTACCAAGTGTCGTCTACTGCCCTTGCACCGTGATACATGTGTGCTCAGTCAAGAAGTGAAGGGGTTTCCTGGTAATGCAGGAAAATACAAATCAGAGTGACAATAGGTGTTAGGTGGATTTTATTTGCCCTCCCCCCATCCCCCCTCTTCTGATAGGGACATTTTGACACCTAGATTATAGTAGAACAGTATAGTCCCTTTTGACAGATTACCTCTCAACCCATCAGGTGTCTGTCCTTTGTGTGGATGCTTGTGTGACTGGTGCACAAGTCTCTAAAGCTGGTACTGACTCAGAGTTTGGCTTTGGATGTAATTTAAATGCAGTTGTGTTGAAACTAACTATCAGCTGAAATTTAGGAATCCGTTACAGGAACAAACATTCAGATTCATAGCCAAATGAATGTGGATTGGTGTATAGTTATTCTTCAGCCTCCAAGAGGTGTCTTGAAATTTGCTGCCTTAAGTGCAATATGTTTTAAGACTAACAATAGCAGTAACTGGTTTCTTAACTTAAACTTGAGCTTTTGTGCACATGAAATTCAAATGTAGAGATAGATGCAGCTGCAGGGCACTTTTTCTGAGGGATTGGTAGACCAAGAGTTTGTTAGACACATCTGTTTTAACTTACTGGCCTTTGAGGTACAGAGGAAGAGTTCTGATTGAGGAGAATTTTATGTCTGCCCTTACTTTTCAAAATGACCCTGTGTTAAATGTTAAAACGCATGCACAAACATAATTTCTTAATTTTGCTGTATTTGGTTTTATGCCTTCTCAGTAGCTTTCTGAGATTATTTGGGCTTGAGTTGTCAAGGACAGAGTGAGAGCTGGTGCAGTTTCTGTTCTGGCATTTCAAGTCTTTGAATGAAGTCTTGGAGTTACATGTGTAGCTAAATACTGCTTTTGAAGTGGGGTGGGAAACTTTTAATACTGTCTCAATATAACGTTACTCTTACTGTGTTTGTTACAAGTTTCCCATCGTGTTTCCTACCTCTCTTTTCTCTACAAGGTGTTATTAAGTCACATATTACCTGTGGGCCAATGATGACTGGGCAGAGCACTCCAGTTTCCAGACCTTTACCCATGCCTCTTCTGGGCTTTAGGTTTCCTTAGTTTTTTTTTCCCAAATAAGAAACTTAATATGCTTTAGTTGAAAAGAAAGGATGGATCAAGTGTAGTTCCAAGATGCAGGTGGCTGTAGAATAACTATAATGAGAGAAATCAATAGGTCTGTTGTTGTTCCTCTGTGGTGTTCCATTTGCAATGATTATTGCAAATCTCTGTTCCTCCAGCACTTGGACTTGTTGCTGTCACTACATTTCTTTTGTAAAATTTCCAAAAATATTTATGTGCAAACACAAGGGTTGCCTTCTCTTGGTTAATTACTCATCATTTAATGTTCACCTGCTTTTGACTGGCATGTTGCTGAACTTGTGCGGTTCAATCAGGAGCCTTGTAAGAGAGAGGAAGGGAATTGTTTTCTTACTGTTGAGAGAGGAAGGGAATTACTTTCCTACCGTCCTCCAGGCTCTAGCTGATGTTGGTAAATTTTGATGGTAGGGGAGATGTCCAAGGTCTTTCTGTGTAATTGCAAGCTTGGGTCATGAAAGGTAAGAAGTCCACGAATGTGCTATGGAAGGTCACTTTTGTTTTCCAATCACTTGCATGATGCAGCAAATTGTATATTAGAAACAGAAATTGAGATTTTTATTTTTTTTTCTAGCTGTTCATTATGCTTAATCATTTAGCTTGGAAGTTGTAAAATGTTAAAATAACTGTCCGATGTTACTGCTGTTTTCTTTGGCTGTCAGAATAAACTTTGTCACATGAGTAATATTTCACTAATAACATACTTCAGGATACTAACATAGAATTAGACTCAGCTGCTGTTTGAAGTGTTTAATAAGTGCTTGTTGTTAGACCATGTCTATCTTGTGTTTAATTGGGCCAGAGGAACAAATACCTTGGTAATGTGGTTTGGAAATTGCCAGAATACAGAAAGTGGTAGTTTTTGTAGCAAGACTTATTTGATTTATACTACTTGTTTTCTGGGCAAGATGATACAGTGGTTGTTCTGCTTTGGAACAGTCAGTGCAGTTAAAAGCTTGTAAACGAGATCTGCTTGGGAAGGAATGTGAGGAATAAGGTATTTGTAAAACACAAGGCTCTAGTTTGTTTTTTTCACTCTAACCACGTCACATGTGGCATTGATAATGCTCATCAGAAGTGCAACCTGTAGATAAAGGCTTACTCTGCACCAGTAATAGTTGTAAAACTGCTCAATGAAGCCACTCACTGGAGCTCTCACTGTTGGGTAGGATGGGAAAAGTACATGAATTGACATGGTTATGGACTCACTATCTGAGACTGGTTTTAACCAGACTACTGAAATTTTATGATAATTTTGCAGGCATTACATACTTAGCAGCTGATGTGCATGTAACAAACTCTTGTCTTTATTTACAGAATCGATCCATTTTCAGATTTGATCCAGCAGATGAAGACAAAAGAAAGGTAAGTAAAAGAGGCTATTGAGCTGCATGCCTCAATGTAGAAGTATCAAAGCAGTCTCTTAACTTAGTTGCCATTGTAAAATGGTGCAGGCAGTGATTATAAAGTTATGTTTTAATTTTTGTTTCTTCAGTGCAAGAGACATGACAACTACACGTTCCCTTTTTTTCTGAAAGAGAAGACCAAATTTCCTTAGCAAAACCCCCAGTCTTGAATGAAAGTAGTAACAGAAAAGCCCATAAATAATTTCACTGGGTATAGATTTGGGATGAGATGGAGGAATAAGGGTAAAGATAACTTTCTGTATCTGCTGAGATGAAATTTTGCAATAGATTTTCCCATTTTCTCTCTTCTCAGCATGTACATATGAAAGATGTATTTCTTGTCTGTGTTAGATACTTAAATAATGCTAGAGAATAAGATGAAGTAATAGGTACAGAGGACAGCTATGAGGCTGTAAGGGAGGCAGAGCTACAGAAGGCTGTTAATTCAAAGGTAGAGGTAATCAGTGGTATGTGCATGTTGGGTTTCAAAGATGGGAAATGTTTGTGTGTTGCAGTATTGAGCTGTGCAGGTGTGTCAGGGCTTAACAGATCCCCTGACTCCCACCCACAGCCTTGTATTTAAAGCTTGGACATGGCTTTTTTTATTTTTTTCCAGTTGTTATTTTTAGGGTGTACTATATAACAACAAGACTCTTTCTGTTCTGTAATTAATTTTTGGGCTGATTTGCATATTTATTCAGAAAATGTTCATCAGTGAATGAGGCTGCGTGTTTCTGCTATTTCTGGAATAAACTCAAAGCTTGAAATCAGAATTGCAAGGTTCCTGCAAGGGTAGCTTGTTTGAAATTGGACACACATCGATTCATTCCATGATTTTGTGCAAAATCTGAATATTTTAAGGTATTAAGTCTTTTTCTGGTAGAAATGGGCAGGATGATAAATCTGTCCTTTGCATTTGCAAAACCATCAGCTGTGTAATCCTAAGTTACAATTCTTTATTTACACAGATGGCTTGAAGACCTCTTAGCTTGAGTTTACCTATGGCTTTACTCGAAGCTGACGTTCAGTAGTGTAGTGATGGACTGTCTGTGTCCTTTTTGATCTGTAGAATAACTCAGCTGGGATCTTGATTTAGTTTCCTTACTGTGTTTGTGTTCGCACATCTCCTTCCTCGCCATCCCTTCCATCTCTTTTTACGTTGCGAATGAGCAAGTGTCTAGTCTGAAAAATAGATTGCCAATTAGAGAACATAGGAAAAGCTACTCAACTGCATATGCTCAATATCTTTAACGTCTGTAAAACACTGAGCATTCTCTTTTCACCATTCTGTTAAGATAAAAAATAAAAATGTTTGAATTGAAAGGGAACATAGTACGTTCTTGCTAAGAGAAAATTGCTGAAGTTGTCAATAAAATTGATGAGAATTGCTTGAAAACAACATGATGCAGCCTCAGGTTCTGTTTTTTTGTTTAGTTAATGTAATTGAGTTGATAGTATTTGCAGTTCTGCTGCTGTTAACTTAGAATGATTGGAGTGAAAGAGAGTTTAGACAAAGGGTCACAATCCATAATGAAGTTGTATGGTAGACTTGATGTTCAGCTACAGGGGCAAATACAGAGGGACTTCATGATTTTGCCATTGGTTTCTGGTGCTATTGAAAGTTTGCATTATAACCTGATGAATGCAACACTTAGTTTTTACCAGTCACTTGCTGCATGTTGGGTTTGTTCATGGCCTAGGAGTAAATTTGCTTATTTACTGCAGCAAGCCTGACAGACTTTGTTGTGAGGCATTAATGTCTATGCAAGAGTGCAAGTAAAAGATCAATTATGGCAATGCAAGTTTTTTCTCTGCCTCATCACGCAGGTTCAGCCATGACCTTAGGATTACATCAAGGTTGTGTCAGTGGTGTGATTGTGTTTTGATGTAGGTGTAACTATGCTTTAAGCTTTTCTGCATTGGATACTGTCTGTTAGGGAGAGGACAACCCATACACAACAGTGACATGCTGTAAAATATGAAAGAAGGGCAAAACTATGGCTTGACTGGAAGCTGGGTAAATTGGACAGAATAAGTTGCTCTGCAATGATATGGCTATCAAAGCATGATGCTTTAGGCTATAACCTAACTAAATCGGCACTGACTTTGTAATATTGAATTCCAGGAGGAAAGTAGGTTGTGTCCTCTAGAAGGCAGGAAAATGCTGTCAAGCGTGTCTATCTGGACGTAGCCACAGGACTTTAATACATCACAGGGGGATAAAACACAAGATTGTAATGTGAGGTGTCCTTCTATTTGTTCTGCTTTGCTTAATGATGTATGTGTCTGCATTGCCCTGTATGGTGGATGCTATCTATGGATATAAATCAGATAGCAATCTGTGTTGTACTGTAAGATCTGCTCAGATACCAGCCATGTCAAGTTGGTGCCATTCCTTCTTAACTTTTTATATACTAATAAAAAACTATGAATTTCTGAAAGCCCATTTTCAGTTTTTGTGTGTAAACTGTATAGAAATTGCCAACCAGAAGTAAATGTGTTCTGGAATAGCAGCTGAAATTAAGGCAGCAAGGTTGCTTCTGAGGGCCTTAGCCAGCTCTTAGAAATCTAAAATATTTGTCTCAACCAGTCAAGAAGCTGTTAACAGTGTTTTACTGGAAAAGTTGAGTCTTCAGAACTGTGACACTTCACAACAGCATGTCACGGTTGATACACAGTTGGTTCTTTAGGTCTGTGCTGGAAGCAACTCCAGAATATTAATATCTATTCACTTGACCGGGCAGTCACCTTGGAGAGAGGTGTCAGGTGTAGTGTCTCCCTCTCTGTGTGGCACAGTGGGTACTTCAGCTCAAGCCTCACATGTCGTAATACAAAAAGGGAAGGGTTTTTAGGACCACTTTATCATTATTTAATAGCTTTGCTCTCCGTTATTTATACCTTGTCAGGGCCAAATACTGCTGCTGAAATAGCAACACAGTTGTGCTGTTTACAGGCTTAAAATTTTAAGAAAGTTATAGCGCTGTTTGTGCCCTGGAAATGTCAGCACTGATTGCCTAGTTAGCCATAGCATTCCACAGCTAGAAGTTGCTACAGCACCATTTTTTGAGGTGATATAACAGAAAAAGTACATCTGTCTGTGGTAGCAAGCAAGACTTTTTTAAATTGGATGGAGATGCTGAGTTTGGGGGAGAAAGGGTTAAAAAAGGGAGCAGCAGTCAAATGTTAGAATATTACTCGTATTCTTACCAGAAGTGGTAAGATATTTATGATTCACATATTTCCTCCTCCACTCTGTACCTTTCATCTGCTTCACCTCTTGTAGTACTTGCAACATCTGATTTCTGCTGCATTAGCTCCAGCTTACTGTGTTAGGTCAGTTCTGTAATATAGATCTTTAGAGTTTTAGATCAGTTTTCTTGAATTACTGTTCAGGTTCAGTTTGAACAGGATGGGTCTAAAATTCAGTGGGAAGAAAAATCACCAAAACAGTCTTTTCCTATGTTGCTGAATGTTTTCAAGATGTTGAAATAGCTGGTGGTAAATCATACCCAAACATATTGTGGGCCTTTCTCTCCCAATTAAATTCATGATGTGGGGAGATTCCTTAAGGCCGTGGACAGTACCATATTTGAACTTTGGAAGGATGGAAGCAGTGAAGTATGTTGATGGAGCAAGATGCTGTCACGCTCTAAATCTCAGAAGAACCTCATTCTTAGATAGCGCTGTTGACGCTGATGCTTCAGGGAGGTCTGAAGGTTCCTGCAGCCACCAAGGCACAGGGCTTTTCTTCTCCCAGTAACTTTGTTGCAAACTTTTAAAGTCTGCTAGTGAGTGTCCTGTAAAAATATTAAGTTCAAGTGCTCCTGTGGGCACACTGTGTGGTGTCTTAGTTGTTATTGTTCTGACTTTACTGAAACCCCTTAAGGGATTACCAGTCTGTAAGAGAAAAAAAGTTACTAAGTATCCTTCATTAATACTAAGCTGTTGTGCTATTTCCCTCTGGTCCTGCCAATTCCCATCCAGTATTTTTCAGTTTTTTACATCTCTTAAGGTTTGTGACAAGCCAGTGAAACCCCTCTCTCCTTTTAACACCCTTCTTTCACCACTGGGTTACAGAGGGTAAAAGGGTTCTCCCTCTCCGTGTCCAGTGGGGAGGGCAAGAAGGGCTACTGTGAGTGCAGCTACACAGGATTTCACCTTTCTGTGACTCTGAAGTTTATTCCCCCAGTTGTGAGAACAGGGATTACTGTGCCTGCTCCTCACCTCACCTGCAGAGTTTTATTTGCAAATGCTCTCACCTGTTCAAATGTGCAATTTGGGCCTCTGCCATGTCAGAGCTGGCAGGCTCCTGCCAAACAGGCCAACCTCTTGCTGTCAGTACCAGCTGAACAATGAAGTTTTGAAGTGAAGCAGACTGAATCCTCGAGGAATACAACTATACTCCTTCCCTCCTCACCCACATCAGTCCACAAAGACTAGGCAAAAATTTGGCATGGCCTTTTCAGAGGAGGTTATCTAATTGTCCTATTATTCAGCACAGGTGATGATACGTGTTATATAAATGTTGTCTTGACTTCCAGAGAAAATGAAAGTTTAAACTAACATTTCAAATACTCTGGGGCTTACCTTCTCACTGCCTTGGATGCTTGCTTAGCTCTGCAATCTAATAGAAACTTAAACGCAGAAACTAAAGACTTGTGCTCCCCTTTCCTTCCTCCTCCTCTCCCCAGTCTAATTAGCCTACAAACAAAGGTGATGGAAGAAAATGCAAGTAAAGAAATAATACCTTTTTGCCCAAAGCTGTACACAATAGGTCTGTGGCTGAGCAAGGAAGAAAACACAGGTCTCTTGTGTCTCAGGAGAGGACTTTTTCTATTGGGCTGTGTTGCTTCTTAGCATCAAGGGTTTATGTTGTCAGGATAAAGCACCAAAATGGATTTATTCATTAAAACAAGACAACAAATGGATTTTTCTGGGCTTCCTGTTTTAACACACAATAAAATTTTATACTACAGCACAGACAAAAAGAATGGTGTGTATTGCTCTGTGTTAATTTTACTATTAGCACAAAAGCTGAAAAATCATGAATTTTAGAGAAATTAATGGATTTTACAATAAAAAGAAGTTTTAAAAATACTAGAAACTGCCTTGAGACTGTGGAAAAGTATATGAAAAACATTTCTTGCATGCCTGATGAAAGTCCATATCTCATCTGAATTTTGAAAGGATAGAACTCAAAGGAATGTTAAAATCTTAGTGACTTAGAGGTTAGCAATAAAACCTGTGAAACTAGGGCAATCATCATGTAAGTTGTGGAAGGGGACATACCTTGCTGTCTGAATTTTCACTTCCTGTTGTTTCCAACCAAGTAAATGAAATCTGTGTCTCTGAGTATGTGATGCTAATGGCATACAAGGTGGTGGAAGGAGCACCACCTAAAGAAAATGAAAACCGTGATAATGCTTTTGTAGTCACATCCCTTCCTGTTTCTCCTCTCTCTGCATCGTTTCTGTTGTACTGTCAGGGCGAAAACAGAAAATGTGAAATTGTGCTGTATGGCATTTGGTTTTAGTTGTCTCCAAGGCAATTTTCTAATAGGATGACTTTTGTTTCTTCAAAACTTTCCATGGGTAGTTCTTCAATTATAATCAGATGCTGTAGCTTTTCCTTGAGCTGCTATTGGCACTTGGTACCAGCCAGCGATGATTCCCTGTCATGGATATTGTAACTCAATGTTGATTTCCCTAAAGTCACTCTTGATGGCTCGCTGGAGTCTAACTCCAGACAGAGAACTTTGTCAGCAGTTCCTATGTGTTTTTCACATACGTGAGTCTTGTATCTTCAAAAAATAGTGTGTGTGTGTGTATATATATATATAATGGCTAGGAAGCTTAGTGACCTGTTCTTAAGTTTGTTATGGCCAAGCTTTTAATCTAGTATGCAAAAGACTGTAACTGATGCTTTTGAAAATAAACACTAACCTTGCTTATATTGTGCAATATAAGCAGCCAAGTCTTCAGGAACATGTAGGAAATAAAGTACCTTACAAGCACAGTGATGGTTTGGGGTTTTCTAAGTTGTAAGCAGGTAGCTAAATATCAAAAAAAAAAAATCTATTTAGTATCTATCTTTAGTACAGCTGTTCAGAGTTAATCCTCCTCTGTTGCTGCGTTTCAGTAAGGTTTGAAGCCAGGAGATGATTTTATAATCTTTAATTAAATTGCAAGGATAGCCTTTAAATGTATAGAGGGAGGGTTACACTTCCACTGGCAAGTCAGCCAGCAGCGGGAGTTTGATACCCTTTGTGATGCCTCCTGCAGTGCTTTTGACATTTTGCAGTGACACTTCTGTAGCAGCAGGTGGGTGCAACTTATGGGAAAAAAAAAAAAAACACTAAAAAATCAATCTGAGGTTTGAGAGGCCTGGTCTCTTTGTAGTCAAATGAGTGTTCAGGTTTTATCTGATTGAGGTTAAAAACCAGAGCACCAGATGCAAGATTTTTGTAGGCAATGCTGCTCACCAAAATGTGGTGTCCCGCTCCTAAGAGGAAGGAAGCACCCAAGATTTGTAGATGGTCAAAAAGGAAGGACAAAAGTCAGATGGTCTGCAAAAACTTGAAAGGTTTTATTAGCAAGTTATACACTTGGCATGGAAATTGGTATAAGTTAGTCCCTTATCTTCTGGTATAAACACAAGTGTGGTGGATTTTGAGTAAGGGGTAGGGCGAAAGAGAGGGAGAGAGAAAGATCACCAGTCCTGGCTCCAGCATGAATCCAGCTGATGGAGTGTCCAGGGTCCTGGTGCACATGCACACTCAAGCTTTGTGGGGGTACCTTTTTATAGATAAGTTTTCCCCACAGTGCAGCTAAGTTTTTTGCTTTCTATGCAAATTAATTATTATACACAGTTCTTCTAGACTTTTCTGGAAATAGGTCGAGAGCTTTGAGGGTCTTTGGTGGTCTTGATTCCCACCCACTGCATCAGCCTTGGGTCAACATTCCACTTCTCGACCTCGTTCCTGCCCTTGTGCTGTACTGTGTTGTGCCTATCTCCAGGAGCCAGAACAGGGACGTTTGTCCCAGAAAAATGCTGCCCTACCTCCGTATGGCCTCCTTCTCCAGCCACATGCTGTTCTTTCTCACAGTGTGTTACTGCCAACAGTCCTTGCTTGTCTGCACAGCTATCCAGCTATCAGGGTTTGAGACATACACATTAGCCCTTTAGCTGCTCAGCTTCTACACAAAAATGAGGGGAAGTTCCCCTTTATTTCAGTGGTATTGATCAGATCAGATAATTTATTAAGTGATCCTTGATATTTAAATGCCTAGAAGAAACCTTCAGCACTGTTAATGAGAAATCAGGTCTGGTTTTGTGCTGTATGTATTTACTGATAATGCAGTCTGTCTGGCTCAGTATGTCTTTGAAATGTCCATTCAGCACCTTGGTGTTGGGAAGGCCGGTAACTTGGCTTCTAGTGTTGTTAGTATGGTTCTGCCTACACAGTATCTGAAGAGAAGGAGAGTCCAGTTGGTGAACCAGCAGTTGAATTTGAGTAAATTGTTACAGACCACCTTGTTGCAGCTGATATAAACAAGGAAGAAAATAACTGCTAAGTCTAATAGAAATGTACTTAAACAGAGAACAGAATAAACTGGCATTTTCCTGGAGTTCTGTAAACTGTCCATTCAGTTCTGTGTTACTCCTCAAAACCAAACAGGCTTCAGGGCTGTTGCTTCAGCTTGCAAAAGCACAGTTAATTGTATGGAAATCTCTCTTAGCAATAGAAACAAAATTCTTGTAAGAAGTTGAGCTATGACTAAGTAATTGACTGTGGATCTGGACTGTCATTTTTTGTTTCCTAGGCATTTTTAAAAACACTTCAAAGATGCCACCTTCAGAAACATTTAGTGCAGATCTAGCATACCATGCTTAAGTCAGGGGGTTGTATAGATCTGTGTGAGATCTTATGTTAATGCTGAAGCACTCTTTGTCTTTGAGTATCTTTTTCCAGCCATGGTAAGTACCTCTGTGCCTGTACAAGTAGTCAAATGTGGTTTTTATACTATTGCCATGTCTTCAAGATTCTGATAAAGATTTCTCCTGTTGCCTCTGCGATAGTAAGAGGTAGAACTCATTCCTTGTTTTCAAACTTTCTACTGGATTAATCTAGTCAGAGCTGTGGAGATGCAGTCAAGATCTTGGTTGTCTGGGTGGTGCTTTTGGGTGGGCTTAACCCCAGGACAAGCATACTAGAAATCATATTGAGAGTTCCTACTGTCTGACTTTGTTTACAGATTGTCTTTTAACATTGTTGAAGACTTGTGTTGTTTTCTCCCTTATTCTTCTGGAGTGTCTGTTCTAGATTTGCTGTAGACTTAATGTTTGTTGTTGATTTTGTTAATTTTTTTATTTTGGCTTTAGTTGTAAGCGATCACAAAAAGTAACAAAACTTGCTTGGATGTCCTAAGTGGAACCTTTGTTTTGAACTTTGAGTCAGGCTGATGGGCTTCTGTGCTCCTCACCTTTTCGTTATGGTGGTGATGGCGAAAAATGAAATTCCAGAGACCATTCCCCAAGAACTGTTTTATACTTTACTATGATTCCTATGCTTTTTGTAATTACTTACATGACACAGGCTGCTTGAGACCACAATATGAATTTCAGGTCTTAAGCAGACTTCTGCACTAGGGCTGTTCAACTCAGTTGCTGCTCTGGCTTCTTTGGTAATTTATTCATGTTGATGGTCAAGACACAAGCTTGGGAGGTGAGAAGTGTGGAGGAACAGTGTTCTGTGTGGTACAATGCAGTTTGTATTGTATTGGGAACTTCTTTGTAACTGTACTTCTGACTCTAGTACCCCAGAGTAGTAGTATTGTTGTCCTGAGCTTAAGGCATAAAAATCCTATGGAGTCCTCTCACATCAAGCAATCTCTTCTGTCCTGTCTTTTCTGCCCATTAATTGATCATCTAATTGTCCATTTCTGTCTTATAAAAGGTAATTCTTCTGTAATTCAGATGTTACAGTTCTGACCTGCAGGTTATTGGAGTGTTGTATTTTTCTCATGCTGCATTTAAATGATTAATGTTTACCCCTGCAATCTCGTGGTTATAAAGTATCAGTGAAGTATTTTGACAATAGCGGCAATGTTGACAATAGAGAATAGCATCTGCCATTTTGCTTAATGCTTTTGCAAATGTTGATGTATTTGGATTGTATCCATGAGGAAAACTGCTTTTGGTGCTCTCTGGAGGCCTTTTGTAACAGTTTGTATTTTGAAGATCTAATATGGAATACCTAGTTTCTCAAGTCAGCTGGAAACTCAGAAGTTATATGGAAGCTTAGCAAAAGTAGTTTCTTATTGCCATCAATATTTTGACACTAAAACTGTTCCTTTTTTGTTTGTGTTTGCCTAGAAACTGTGTGAGGGAATTCTAAACATCCTTGAAAAAGACACAAAAACGTCATGTCAAGTTGCCTGCCTGGAGGCCCTCCGGATTCTCTCCAGGGACAAGAAGGTTTTAGTGCCTGTAACCACAAAGAGGAACATGCAGATCCTTATGAGGCTAGCAAAGCTGGACAATGTGGAAGATCCTTTGGAGAGAGTGTCTGAATTTCCTGTTATAGTAGAAGCTTTAAAATGCCTCTGTAACATAATTTTTAATAGTTCAGTTGCACAGCAGCTCAGTTTTGAACTGAATCTTGCAGCAACGCTCTGCAATCTTCTGCAGAAATGTAAGGACCAACAGTGCGTTGATGACATTAAATGCTTTGATTTGCGTCTGCTCTTCCTCTTGTCACTTCTGCACACAGATATTAGATCACAGTTGCGTCAGGAACTACAAGGGGTGCAAGTTTTGACTCAGGCTTTGGAAAGTTCCCTGAGTGTAAGATGGACAGAAGAATATAAAGCAGCGGAAGATCGTGACAGGCCTCCTCTATCTTTGCAAGAGACAGACTGTGCCATTGAGGCACTAAAGGCTCTATTTAATGTAACCCTTGACAGCTGGAATGTCCACAGCAAGGTAAGGCTTAGCTGAAGTGTTTTTTCAATTGATTTTGTTTAGCCTGGGAGAGCCAGAACCAGCAGGTAGATACAGAAGAGGCAGTTGTTGTCCAGGCCCCAGGGCAAGGATTTTAGTGCTTAACTTTTTCTACTCTAATTTTGATGGAATATAGTTGCATTTTTCAAAATAGTAGCTAAGGTAGTCTTCAAATTTTGCATCGTAATTTCTCTGTATGTAAAACCAATCTGAGAAAATTTGTCTGTCTGAATTCTGAATGTGTCAAGAATTGATGATCTTGGTATTTCAAGAGGTGTTGAGTCTTTAGTGCTCATTGCTTTGAATACCAAAATAACATTTTTGTTCTTGTTACTACTTAGGCAAAAAATCTAATCCATATGTTTTCTATGTAATGGGAGAAAAGCTTGGATTATATGATGCGAGGTAAAACTGTACTTTTTTGAATAAAACATGCAAAAAATACTATTTTGTAAAAGCCTGAGATTTACAAAAGAAAATAAATGTTGTTCACTAATGGCTAGGAAAAGCTGTGTAATTTAAAAGTATCAGATGGCTATATCTCTGGGTGTATAGCAATAGGGTAATAGAACTGAGAAGACTCCCTTGTTTTCATCTGTTTTTCTGAGCATGACAGTAGGTAACATGAACTCTAATTTTGAATAACCCAAATCAGTAAGAGAATTATATAGAGAATCTTTCTTTTTAGTCCACATCATGTTGTCTCTAAAACGTTGTTGTTAACTTTTCACTGGCCATTGTAAATATGCAGAGTATAAAGCTGATCAAAATCCACAGTAGTTAAAACTGACAAATAATTGTTCTCTTTAGTGCATTGGACTAGACAGCATATAAGACATTAATCATAACTTTAAGGAATATAAAACTTGAGAAAAGTCCGAAGTTTATTCTTTGATTTAATGTCTCAAGGATATGCTGAATAAGAAATCCTGAAATTTAAGATTGAGTGATGGGGGAATCAGAGAAGCTAATACTTTGAGTTTCAAGGAAATATAAACAAAGTGAGGTTTCTTTCTCCTGTTAATATTCCTGGTTTAGACCTTTATTAAAAGTATCTTTAACTTTGTCAAAGTTCTTTGTATAGAGAGGGTAAAAAAGAATGTAACACAGCTTTATGGAAAACTGGGAAAAGAAACTGTATTACACATTCACCTCTTTAAAAGCTAGCTCTTGAAATCTGGATCTTGACGTTGGTTTACTTTTACAAAATACTGAATCTGTAGAGATTTAAAGCCCAGCTCACTGCAGACAGGCAGGCAGGAGATGGCACGCAGTTGTGGTGTTACCTGATGAGGTTTCATGTGGCTGCTGTCTGTGGGATGAGGGAGGTTTTTGTTGGGTTTTTTTGGGTTTTTTTTGGGTTTTTTTATGAGAGTTTAAGACATCCCGGGGCAGGAGAAGTTTATTTTGTGTTTTGAGATAAAGCTTATATAATAACTCTTTACTAGAAGTTCCTAAAAGGAGGGAACCTTTAAATTAAAGAGCTTTTTAGTAGTTGATAACTGTTAGCCAGGTATGTTGGTTGACATTCTACTGAGTGAATGTCCCAGTGGCAGTTTTAGTGATCTGTAAGAAGAGTAAACAGCGTGTTAATGAGGTGGGCTGAAGATACAGAATTTCAAGAGGTTCCAAGCAGTAGACAGGTGGAAAATAAAAGGAGAGCAGAGAAGTTAGACGTGAGGGTAGAAAGCTAAACGAGATCCATCCTAAGGGGGACAGAACCATTTGAAACACCAATATTTAATGAGTGGAGATGGTTTCAAAGTAGCAAAGCCAGACAAGAGCTGCAGGTTGTATAGCCGGCAGATTTGGATGCTGATGCTACAAAAAATGCATTGGGGTGCTTTGTGCTCAAACACACCAGAACATATGATGGATACCAAGAAGACCTATTGAAAAAGGGTGAGGACAAGGTTACACACAGTTAAATGATTGCAGTTACTGGTGCACTTTTGTGGGGCTGCTGTCTGGTGGGAGGTTGGAAGGGGGAATTGCTTGGAGAGAGCAAAAGTAGGGCAAATAAGATTGCTGAGAAGTTACTAATGAAATGGAGGAAAGGTATCAAGGGAACAAAACCAAGTGAATTAGGAAAAGAAACAGACTGAGTGGAGGGAATGAAACTGTTGGCAGCAAAAGGCCTAAATGAGGAGAAGGCAAATTAAATGAAAAAGGTGTGTAATCTAAATCAAAAGGTGGTCTGATGTAAATACAAGAAGGAAAATAGCAGTGGTATATTAAGAATAATGTTATGGAATTGAGCAAACACTTGTAGTTGGTTTTTCTGGTAGCGAAGGCTCATTTAACTGGAAAATACTCCCTAGTGACTTTTACAAGGCCTAGTTTGAAGTCAGCTTATGACAGTTATGTTGAATTAAGCATTTAGTGAACTCTAAGGTACAGTCCTTTTATTGATAGGGATGGATGTTATGATCTAATAGGTATTTCCCATCTTTAATTTTTATTATTCTAGTGACCTGAAACCCTCACTTGCAATCTTCAAAATGAAAAAATATCTTCATAATTTATATTTATATAGAATGAATCTCATCAATTTCGTTACATGGCTGCCATCCTTCGACACTGCTTATTAACCACGGGCCCTACTGAAGACAAAACTGAAGAGTTGCACAGGTTGGTGGAACTGCAGAACCAGTCCATGTTAAAAGAGTTTTGTTTGGTTTTTTAAGTAGAAATTACTTTGACTAAAATCTAAAATGGAAATCTGAGAAACAACAAAAACTATTCATTGTGAGTAAAGTATTATTAATCTTTTTTTGATGAAAGCTATTTGCCTCAAATATTGTTTAGGCATGTCCTCTGTTCCAGACAGAAAGTGACTGACAAGGTTGTTATATTCTACCAATGATTATGAAGCTCACCTTTGTATAATTTCTTTATGTGCATATGTGTGTATCTGAGGATGAAAATACATATGGAAGTTCTAGAAGTAGTGTAAATTGGAGTGGAATGCAACTTCTGTTGTTTTGCACAGAAGCTGATGGAAAAACTACATTTTGAGATTTTCATATGTAAGTTTTGCAATTCTGATGGATTGGGATGGAAGTAACAAGTTGATATTTAATCTCCAGTAGTTCTAGGCTACTTCATTAACAGTACAAATATTTTTTCTTTTTTTTTTTTTTTTCAAAAATGAGTGAATCATCTTGTGATTTTAGGTATGTGGGCGGGGGGGTTTCCTCAGTCCTGCACCCAACTGTTAGCTATTTGCAGCAAAAAATTCAATCAAAAATCAGATTATTTTTAGTGAGGTGGTGGTTTTCTGTTCAGTGTTATTGTTCTTTTTCTGTGAAACTCTTACTTTTATCCAAGTAGGTCAGCTGTTCACAGGGCCTGACAGTACAGTAGCTTCAAACACAATTCCCTGTTATCTCTCAGCAGTGAAAGAGTGTTGCCATTTTCTTCTTCAGAGATGTCCATAAATCTAAGTGTAGGATCTTTTGAAGATCTTCTGAACCAGCAGTCTCTAGGAAGAAGGATACACAGTTTTTCACACCCAGCAATCTTGAAAGTGTTAAATGAACTTGATTAAAATCTTAGAAATCTCTCAGAGATCAACAGTCTTAGTAGGTGAACCCTAAAATCCTACATCAGAGCCCTGCTCAGCTGGTGCAGACCAACTTGGAATAATTTAGTATTCTGTGGCAGTAGTTGCCATGACTAAAGTTGGTGCTGTGTCCTAAAAGGCAGTCAGTGCTTCTGCTTATGGTGGGCATTTTGAGCTCTCATCCTCCTTGAAGGGAGGGACTGGTGGGAATAAATTCCCCACTGCTGGGAGAATTTAACAGTTGTGGATAAATTCAACAACTACAAGAGAGAGCCCAATATTCTGATGAATTATGATACAGCTGATGCTCTTCCCAAGTTCTGTTTCATTGTCCAGAAATCCAACTAGTCTAATCACCTACATTAACTACATTGCCCTGTAAAATTCAGTTATCTTGTGCTATTGCAGAAAAATGCGTGTTATGCAGGTCCTTTTGGTTTTAGCTTTTGCAAACACTTGCAGATGAGATCTAAAAAGGCCTTTACATAAAGAAGTAGGAAGCTGTGAAGAATATGTAGTATAGGTGTGATTTCTGTCCTTGTTCTTTTCAGTCAGAAGGGATATTTTGTGTAGTGATGCTGCCCATGTGGACCTTTTGGAGACACCACGTCAAGGCAAAGGTTCTCCATTGAGAGGGTGAAATTTTGAGAGGGTGAAACAGAAAAGAAATGAGGACAAACATCACTGCTTTGTGTCACTTCAGTTGTTTCCCCTTCTCCATCAGACTCAGTGTAACACTGCATCACTTTCTGTTATGCTGAGAAAACAACTTTCTCCCTCTGTTAGCAAACTGTAGCTAGTTTACTTAGCTCGAGTTCATAAAGAGTGCAAGTACAGCATTGTCGAATGTAGTATTTGATCTTGATTCACATGCTAGAAGAGCTCTGTGCAGGTTTTGACTTTTGTGATTCAAATATTTCAGCCCATTTGCAGAACCTGAGTTTTGTCTTTGAATGCTACAAGGATGTAATGAAAGCTGAATAATTGAATATGCTTTTCTACCAAGACTATTCATCACAAGGCAACTCTGGGATAGAAGACCTATAGTCAGAAATAATGCCCCTGCAAATCCTCAGAGGGATTGGGGCCTGGATCAAGGGCCCCACTTCAGTCCACTGATGTATTTGGACAAGCAAAACTTTAATTCCTGATAGTAGCTTCACTAAGGAATGAGTAAACTCTTGTTAGGAGTCTGTAGCTAAAAAAGAGGCTGTGTCATCATTTAGGCTGTTCAGCATGCTGGACTCTGACCATGCAGTCTTTATTGCTAGAGATGAGGTGTGAGTCAGAGAGCAGAGCATAACTTCCAGCTCTGCTTTCCACTTGGAGCCTATCAGTAAGGCAATTAGGAAAAATCTGTCAAAAGTAAAATAAAATACAAACAGTGTTGAATGCAGAATAAACTTTATGAAGCGTCAGGGAGACGTGTATTTCTTAGGATTGCTGATGACTTGCACTTCCTTAAGTTTATTAATGTGCAGAACCCAAGATGCTTAAATGAAGGGTTTAGTCAGCCTGTTAAAGCCCATCATTGGAATGCTTGTGCTCTCAATATGTAAGTTGAGGATTTATTTTATGTGAACATCAGTGTTGGATACATGCCTGTGCTATGATGTACTGATTGTCAATGTGACTCTATTTCTAATAAATAAGCAGAAGTTACCTGTAAGAATATCTTAGCTAATTTAGTACCTAGTATTGTTGTCATTATTCTGTCATGTCATTATTTAATGTTTGAATTAAAGTACCACATATTAGAGTGAGTGCCATTTTTGCCACTAACAAGGTTTTAATCAAGGCATTCAGCAGCTCTAAATAGGCCTTTGCTTTTAAATTTGCATATCAGGAGGGGGCTGGGAGCATGAGTGGGTGGATGTCATGTCCCAGTGATTAATGATCTCTAGGAAGCCGAGAAGGAGAGAGTAATATACGCAGTATTTCTACCCCCTGGAGTAGGAATGCAAACACTATTGTGCAGATCTGTGCATAGTCACTGACTTCCTGGTAGCTGGAGAATTTCATACACTCCTCTACCACAAATAAAACTGTCAGTGGAGTGACAAAGATCAGAAAGCCGGGCTTCATTTATTGAAAAGAATAGCTCAGACACAGTGATCCAGAAAATTAATTTTGTAGGTGTTTGGGAACTTGGTTGTTTAATAAGAAACTGGTAAAAAGAGAACTTTTGATGAAAGGCCTGAAGGCACCAAATATTTGTTGAATTTCAGTCTATTTTGTTTCTGACTATTCCCGAATTGTTGGAGAGGAATAACTTCCGTGATATAAAAGACATATCTTGAACAGGAATTAGAAACAAAACAAAGAGAACAAGCATTCCCAAAAGTAATAGTTGTCTGAATTTCAATTGCTAAAAGAGCAAAAGGGAGATGGCACAGTGTGGAACAGCCACCCACTCTGATCAAACCAGAACCAGCACATTTGTTAGAAATCCTGTCTTGTCTGATTGCTGTGATTTTCTTTCTCTTTTACTAATTCTTTGTTAGAATTGTATTAATAACTTAAAAACAGAGGGCAGCTTCTAAGTAGATATTATTAAAAGTCTTAAATGAAGTTGTTTGAGAAGTTTTCTCTATTCTTGTAACACTTCACTGATTGTTGAAACAGCAGTGCTCATTGCTTCATTGATAGCTTTGAAGTCTGCATATGTAAACTGGATAGTTCTGTAGTATTTCTAAATACATCCATTTATAAGTTTAGTTGGACATGAGCAAGTAAATAATGACAGAATTCTAATTTTTGCAGCATCTGTGTAATTGAGCCCAATATTCAGCAACAGTGCAAACACAAGTCAATGTTGACAATGAGAACAGGATAGATAGCAAACTCGAGGGATGTGTACCTTGCAAAGTAAGTTCCATCCTACTCCATTAAAGAGGAGGGAGGAATCTTATGGTCTAATTTAAATCACTTAATGGCTCTTTGGGAAGCACTCCTCTTTGTGTGTTGCAAAATGTGAAGGTGCTGGTTACTGAAAGGTAGTGCTTGGTAAATAAACCTGAATCTTTTTTTAATGTCTTAAAAGCCTTCTGTATTTCATTTACACTACAAGTTAAATAAAAGTGAAAATATTTCAGAGGACCTAAGAAATTACCACCATGCCCTACTGTTACAGCAGGGGGAAATGTTTTCTGTGGTGTACTTTGTCACATTAATGATGGTAATGCAGATATGTGGTAAAATGTTTTAAGTTTCAAGGAGGAAAAAACTGACCACTGCAAATCAATGTGAGAGTTCCCCCTACCGTCCTTTGAGATCAGCTGCTGTAGCTCACTGCTGGAAGCTGTGCCTTATCCATGGAATGGGGAACTGTGGGGGCTGGAAGTATTACTGCACTGCTGCAGTATTGCTTTTGGAGCTTTTTGTCTTTCTTTTCCCTTGTTTGTCCCAAGAGCTGACACTCAGGCGATAATGCGTGCCACCTTCTTTAAAACCCAGAGAGCACAAAATAAAGCATTGTTTGAGTTGTAGGGCCTCTTTTTGATTGTAGTTGTACAAGCAGTTTATGGGGAGTTGTACTCTGTTTTTAATTCTTTCTTCCAAATGAATAATGAATTTTTAAAATCTGTTTCAGCAATGCAATCAACCTCTTAAGCAATGTTCCCGTTTCTTGCTTGGATGTTCTTATTAATCCATCATCCCAAGAAGAAACAGATATAAAATACAATGGTATGAATATGGGAGCAATTCAAATTTTACTGGATTTCATGGAGAAGAGAATAGACAAGGTATGGGCTGGAGGGGTTCCTTGCAAAAGGGACCTCTTTCATTAAAGTAAAAAGTGCACATATGTAAAGCTTGTTCCAAACCTTCCAGCCAGTATTAGCACAAATATGGATGTTCTTCTAGACTGTGAAACACCTCAAAGTTTAGAATAAATTCCTGTGAATATCTGAAGCTACTTGCTCATGCGTGTGTGTGTGTGACTATGTAAAGTTCATATTTTGCCTGTCATATAGAACTTCATTGAAGTGTTCATAGAATTTGTAAAGGAAAATTTGTTACAAAATGTTTTATTAGTATTTGGTTTTATTTTAGGGAAGCAGCTATAGAGAAGGTCTGACTCCAGTTCTCAGTTTATTAACTGAATGCTGCCGAACTCATAGGAATATCAGGAAGTTTATCAAAGCTCAGGTAAGTAAAATATTCATCAAAATTTGAATATAAAGCTATTGATAAACTTTGAGATTTGTACATTAGTGCAGGACAGTACTATAGAAATAATTTTTCAGTCATATGAATCAGTAGATATTATGGCCTAAGTTCCATGATACATTTTGTAGTGCTGTTAAGTGATAATATCAGGGATATTGTAAAGCTGTGTTATTGTGAGTCACCATGGATCATATGAGATGGGACAAAGAACTCAGTGAGGTCTGTCCTCTTACAACTGGCATATAAAAACATTTCCATGCAGTTGATAAAACTTTGCAGAACTGTGTGGTAGCATGTGAGAATACAGGTGTTTTGATGGGTTCTACTTGAGCTTTAATTTGACTTCAGCAGGCAGGAATCATTGGGGTTGAAACTTGTGTGCCAGTGTGCATAAGCTGTCCTGGCAGAGTAAAACTCTGTTCCTGAACAGAGGCACACTTCATCCCTCAGTCTTTGAAAGGAGCAGTTTAATACAGTATGGACTGTGGGTTGGCTTTTTACAGGAGAAAAGATTTCCATGCCATGGTTAAAGATCTAAAGGGTCTGTGTAGTTTGGTGGTTAGGTGTGGTGTTTTCTATTTGTTTTGCTGGTTTTCCTCAAGTCAAGTGGAGAGAAATTAAAGGATGAGCAAGGGAGAGATAGCTGAAAGTGGCTGAAAAATGTTCTTTTTCCTAAGCTGCAGTGGTTTTTGGGTTGCATCCTAGATGCTGCTCCCAGATCAAAGCTGTGCCTGAATTCATAAATGGAGTTTAAAACGGAAAAGAGCATATATATCATGCCTGTTTTATCTATACTAGAAAAGTAGTTTTGAGGAATTTAAGAAACTTGTTTTTTATTGTTTTTGTTTGCAGCAGTTCTTTCTCAGGATAATCTGCTGATCTGTTAACTAAAAAAAAAGTTGCAGAGCCAAATGTTCAGAAGCTAGAAAATGAAGTTGTCTGCATGTTTTTACGACATCTCGGCATCTAGATGTCAGGATATAATTGCATGCTGACTCCTACCACAGGACCACTGCCTCATATAGTGCAGAGAATGGATGGATACTGTTAACTGCATGACTGGATGTTTGATATTTTGAATTACCCTCATTGTTAAGTGTTGGCCTTAGGCTTTATTTATTGTGCACTATTCAAATTGTGATCTGAAGACAGTATGATTAATTTCCTCATGGACTGTCCTATGGCACTCATCACTGTATTAGTATTAGAGTACTCTAAAAACATTAATTCATTCTTACAACACACTGTGAAATGACAGTCATGGTACTATCCCCATTGGGGAGAGTAAGCAGGGACAAAGTAAAATGTTTTTGCTAATTGTTTGAATACTTAGTTTGAAAAAGAGGGGTCTGCTTTTTTCAAAGTAGTCAATACTGTAGCATTCATTTGTTTAAGTATCAATTCCCAGTGAGTCTGATTTCAGTAGTAATTGTGTAGTAATTTAGCACAGGACATGACATTTTACATTAGACACCTAGAAGACAAAGGACCTGCAATTTCTTATGACAATTATTGGCATATTTTTTTTCATTCCCAAGTAAACCATTGAAGATCCGTAATTCTTATTAGAGTCTTCAGATCATTAAATATTCCATATTATGGCCCAGATTTGTTTGCAGATCATATCATATATTCTGTGAATGTGAAAAAATTAGTGTAGATTTTGACTCTGAAGGCATACACACAGGGAGGCAAGACTTAGTTTGCCAAATAAGCCATTATTCACACACATCCTGCCTTTCCTGAGGGTTGAAGTTAACAATATTAATGACACTTGATGAGAAAATAGTGTTGAGGAAATGTTAAATAGTGTTTTCTCCAAAATATTTCTGAAATTTAGCTTGAACTTTTAGAGGAGTGTTTTCTGGGAGAAGTATGCATTTTCTCTATACATGTAGAGCCCATTTTTGAAATTCAGCAGTAGAAATTTGAAGTAGAACTTGCAATATAACTTATTTTCCTGCTTTTTCATTATAAGCATATAGTTTTTCTATGTAAACTACACATCATGTTAATATTGTGAGTTTCCTTAGGATGGTATTTATAATGCTTTTACCAGATACATGAGCAAAACAGAAGACACAGAGAACATGAGGTTACTGCTGCCTGTTGACCAACTGTTTTGGTACACCCATTTGTGCTCATAAATTCCTGATAATTGTATTTTCAAAGTCTATATTTGAGACTGAGTGCTTTTCTGCCCTGAATGACAGATCAGAAGACTTAAATATATTAAGAAGCAAGAGTCATTACTAAAGCATGTAGGCATAGTTGGCTGATTTTATTGCCTTTTTTTTTTTTTGAAGAACAGAGCTTACAGTATTTCCTTGTTCTGTTGACTGTAGGGGTTTTTGCAAGTATTGGTAGATACTGCTGTGCACTCTATGCCATTTTTTTTGTGCTGCCAGGTACTGCCTCCATTAAGAGATGTATCAAATCGTCCAGAAGTTGGCACAACAGTGAGAAACAAACTCGTGCGCCTTATGACACATGTTGACCTTGGAGTAAAGCAAATTGCAGCAGAATTTCTTTTTGTTCTTTGTAAAGAGAGAGGTAAAATCTACTTTTCCTTCTCCCTTCTGTATAAGGTCTTGCTGTAATTTGTACATTTGCCTCTTGCTATAACTCTCAATTCTAGTAGCACTATGGTGGGGTTTGTTTTGTAGCTGATTATAGCTGAATCATTTTCTGTGTGGCTCTTTGCAGTCGATAGCCTGTTGAAATACACGGGCTATGGTAACGCCGCAGGATTGCTGGCAGCAAGGGGCCTGTTGGCAGGAGGAAGAGGAGATCACTGGTACTCAGATGATGAAGATACAGATACAGAAGAATACAAATCTGCAAAGCCAAAGTATAGTAGTGTTTTCAATTCTACATATCCTGTTGTAATTTAGATTTTTTTTTTTTGACGTAGTTTTTTTGTTTCACCTTTTCCAGAGAAGCCAGTTTTGGAATTACATGTGCTTATACTAAGTACTATCTTCTGCTTAATTCATGGTCTAATTATTGATAAACCAGCCTCTAGTACTGACCATCACATAGTCATATGGCTCCAGAGGGAAAAAAAATCACAATGACAATGATTTAAAATCAGCCTGAATAACTATTTAAAATTCAAGTGTGGAAAGAGATTTTTAATCAAATTTTAGAAAAAAAATTATAGTAACAAACTTAGCAAGGATGGCTTTTGCCCCAGATTTTCTAGGAACTCACATGAAGTTGCCAAACTGCAACTATTGTTTGTGGGGTATATCCCTGTAATGGAGAAAACAGAAGTGTCAGATATGGCTTAAGATTTTAATCAGAACTTTGTTGAAAAAGAACAAACCAGTAGGTCTAGTTTCAGTTTTGGTCTAGCTTCAGAATGGTGGTTACTAAAATTTTCCTAAAGAATCAAGTGGGTCACATGTAAATATGGAAGGAGGAAAATAATTTCTATAGAAGTTATGCATCAGAAATCCAATTTATTTGAATGATTCAGTGATCATATAGAAGCTGTCTGTTGCTTTTTATTAATTGTAATTGATTGGGTGTTAGAGGTTTCAGTTTGTCATGTTACATCTAAGATTTGATGCCATTTTAAGTAGGTTCTGAAATTGTCGATAGTGGAGATCTGAAGGATGTTATTTTTCTGTTTTACTGTGTTTTCCTTGAATTACACATATATGGTAATATGATATGATGGAGAGTTGTGGTTTATTGAAAGATTCTTATTAAGGTACATGAATGAAACACAGGATTAAACGTATGAGAAGTTATAGGAATTACATTGCTTCTCTGTGAAGAAATTAACTTTAAACCAGGAAGTTTCTTTTTATTTCTGTGCTTCAGGAATTTTTTTCTTGCTGTTTTCTCTCTGCTCTTCTTTGAAAAACCTGACATCCAGTTATACACATATAAGTGAAACTATAACATCTATTTAGTTAAAAACTGACATTAAATGGAATATTCAAGACAACTGTCAGCTGATTTATGCATCTGGTTTTCTGTATGGCTGTTAAATGTTTGTGATTAAAGTGTTTGAAAGGATAATTTGCCCTGAAAGTGTCCTTTAAAACTACTTCTCTGCTTGTTACCATTTCCGTAACACTGTTGACTTGTTTTAACAGTGAAAATAAAACTGGCATTGTAAATTCTCAAAGTAAAGTAACTTAATTTTGTTTGAGCAAAAAATCATTATCATGGGAGGGCTATAGTAAACTACTACAACAGTTCTTCATGAATAAGGAAATTAACTGGAAGCTGTCTATAGTTTTAACGTTAAGCCTGTACAGAATTAGTTTCAAACATGTATCTGTCATTCAGTTCCCTATTTATGTCATTATTGCTCATGACATTGTCATTGCACTATCATTACTCCCCTATGTGTGGGTTATAACATAACAATTACTGGGGGGCTGTGCATTTCTGGGTAGCTAATAAGAAATTAATACAGTGAATCAACAAGAAGATAGAATTACATTTCATGAGAAAAGGCTAGAAAGGGTATAAATATGAAGGTTGGCTATTTATAACAAAAACTTTCATGTGCAGTTCAGACAGTTTTAGTCTTGGTGGTTTCTGTTAGTTCCTTCCTCGCTATTAAGAAGATAGAAAATGTACATATTTCTACAGAAATGTAAACTGTATTGTTTTTCCATCTCCAGCATTAACCTTATCACTGGTCACTTAGAAGAACCAATGCCCAATCCAATGGATGAAATGACAGAGGAGCAAAAAGAATATGAAGCTATGAAGCTTGTCAACATGTTTGATAAACTTTCCAGGTATTGTACTCTAGCTGCTTTTGAGAAAGGCAGCTTATATCCTGGCTCTTTGCTAAGGTCTGGTGCTTCAAAACGGTGCTAGAATCAACTTCTTTGGAGGATTAGGACCACTTTAACAGCAGAGAAAAATGTTTAAATGACCACTTCAAAGAAAAGAGTGGTATGTTGCAGGACTTCAGAGGAAACCTCTTTAGGAAACGATAGGACAGAATAAGAAAGATGTGATGGTGAGGAGACCTGCCTCCTGAATAGATAGGCTGATGTTAATGGAGAGAATTTCTTCTTTTAAAGTATGGGACAGATCCAAGTCCAAGGCAAATGTACTCATTTTTCCCCGAGTCAATCAGCAGCATCTCATTGTAACTACTTACCTCTGCTACTTATATGAAGAACAAATACAATGTGAAAATAGTTGTAATCAGAAACAATAAATTGTATAATGGAGCAATTAAAATGGAATTTACATTTAAGACTTATTGCGGATTTATTAGATTAAGCGTGGACTGGATTACAGATCAGTCTTTGTAATTTGTTTTATGTGACTAAGGTAATGCAATGAAAGAAAATGGTACTTAGTGTGACATACAGGTGTACAGTATTGATACAGAAAGTTGATCTTTGTTTTATAACTTTCTACATACAAAATGGGTACAAAGCTATTATCTGTAACTTTTTTCGCTTGGATTCAATACACCTAGAATTTACTGATTTTTTTTTTTCCACATACTTGTAGATTGCCTGTAGTTTGTTTTCTGTGTAAGCAGAGTTCTACGTTCTTGAGGAACACTTGATGTAATACCAATTTACCATTAGCTGTAGGAGATAAATATCTAAGTGGATCGCACTTCAAACGTGGGAAAACTCAGCAGCTGGAAATGGGTTTGTCTTGTGAGAGTGTAAATATTCAAATAACAAGATCTCTTGAGAGAAATTCAGCAAAACAAGTATTTTGCTGTATTCCTAATCTTTATTAGAGATGTAAAAATACTTATTTTGCTGAATATCTCTAATAAAGATTAGGAATACAGCAAAATAGGCAGGAGAATCTGAATTTTACATTAGCTGTCAAAGACTGAATTGCAAGCAGGATTGAAAGCAGGGAAGAAACTTGGAACAACTGGTCTGAGACTGTCAGTGAAGTAATTGGATACTTTCTCACATTATTTGCATGGAAAGCAAATGCAGTATGTCATAGTCTTTTTAGTAAAGAGAAGAAAATGCAATGCTCATATAATCTTAATTGACCTACTTTTTAAATTGGAATCATTGCTATGTAAGCTAAAGAATTAAGATGCTGAGCACCAAGGGTACCACAATAAAATGACTTAATGGTCTAAAATGTTTTTTAAAAAGAAAGATTGAGACCGGAGATGAACTAAGACTGCAGACAAGTCAGTTGCTATCACTACAGCAGTTACACAAGAACTCCCAATGGCACTACTGTAGCATAAGAGCCTTTTCAGTTTGGAGGATTGAGACACCTGCTGCGGTGCCTGCTACAGACTGACAATGACTGAGCAGCTGCTGCCCTGTGCCGACACTTACCCTCTTGGCTGGTAGCACTACTGTCACCTTGGGCTTTCTGTGTCACTTACTTCCACCTGCAGCTTCTTCTATAGTACTTAGGCTGCAAACACTTCAGGGCTGGGACTCTTTGTGGTAAGGTTTTTGTTTGTTTAGTGTAGTGATTACTGTGGGGCAATGTTGTTGGTGTGACCACTTTAGGGGCTGTGATAACATGAATAAAATCATTTGACTGTTCTTCCCACACTTTTTGTTTTACTAAAAATCAGGGAGGAGGGAAATGCTGGCAGGAAGGAAAAAGAAAGTAAGACTTGGTCTGGGAGGCTGTAGGACATTTTTCATGAATGTAATTGGGTGGGTAATCGGGGGCTTTGCAGATGTTAAATAAAATGGGAAGCTGCCAGTCTTGTATACAATAAGGAGTTAGTAACACGCTGATCATACTCAGAGTCCCTATCTGGTTTTGGAATAGAACACTTGTGCTGCCTCAAGCTTGAGCCCTTCAGTGCTGGGAGTTTTCAGATGCTTAAATCTGTGTTGAATGCGTTTTTTGCCTTGATTTGCACCCCACAAATGCAAACCAGAGGTTGCTTTGATAGGAGTCTTTGGTTGATTCTGGGGTTTGAATCTTGCTTTGAGGCAGACTGCTCGTGGCAGGTGTCCTTACTTCTGCTGGTCTTTGTTGTTGTCATCGTAGGAGGGGAAATACGCCATGAACAGTTTCAGTTTGGTGCAGTGTTATAAGTGCTTGCAAGTGCAGTGTTATAAATACAGTGTTATGAATGTTGTAAGTGCTTATAAGAGGGGGAGGAAGTTGAACAGGAACAAAGAGCTGGTTCTCATCTTGAATGACTTTATGTAAATTTATCTGTGTAACTTGAACAAGAGCTTAGAGTAAACTTGTGTGATGTGCAGCAAAACTGGTTTAGTGCACTGGTATTGTCCCAGTAATGGAAACTAAGCTTTGAAAAGCTGACATACTTTTACTGGAGAAAGATATGAAAGAAAACATTGAAGGACTGACAAACTTGCTTCTGCTCCCCGACTGATGAGGATAACCAGGCCACTCTGTCACTGGAGTATTCTAGATATGGCTTTGACTGCCTGAGTATCATTTTTGAAAGCTACCTGATGACACAAATTGAACTCAGAAAACAAATTTGCAGAACAGTGCTACTTCATTGAAAATATATAGCCTTCATTAGTGCTGCTGTTTACACTGTACCCTTTGTACAGGTTTATGGAAGCTATGAGTAATAAAAGGACACTTTTTCTCTTGTTTCATAATAGGCCAGTGGATTTTTGCTTTTCGGATTTCTCTTTATTTTCACCATTGACAATGAAAAATTTAAAATTTTTGAGGTGATGTAAAACTGATTCGTGCATTTGGTCATTTCAGGTCATACTTCCAAAGTTTTTTAGTTCTATTAGGTTGTTGGTGTTTAGGCCTGTTCATGGGGTAATTGACAATTACCTCACCATTGACAATTGATGAGGCTAAATTAAAATTAATCACCCAGTTTTGATTTATCCAGATACAGGTAGGAAAGCTGAATATTGTTTCTGAACCCATTTCCCTTACCCCAATATTTTACCATAGACTTTGGTTCTACAGAAGCTTTTATAGAAATTTTGCTCAGGTTTGGCTGGACCAGATATTTTTTTAAAAATAATTAAATGTATACAAATTATAGGTATAAATGAACATGAAAAACCTTGATTACTGCAGCTCTTGAGAGATGTATATATTACTTAGGTTGATTGCTGGATGCCTGAACTTGGCCCTGATGTGACTCTATGGGTATTGTCTGCATTAAGTGTCTTGTTGATTCTTTAAGAATTGTTTGGTGACTGTAAACCAGTGTTCTCTGCACGTGATGCACATCTTTGAGCTTTGAAAAACTCCCCAAATTTGCAAAAATATTTAACTCAGCCTCCCATTTTTTGCAAAATATCAAGTTAGCCACCTTGAGTCAGTGTTGTATGATATTCTGTCTATATAATGGATTATTGGAAATACTCTGTGTTAATTAAAATGTCTGGAAAAAGCACTAACATTTTTTCAATTATAAATGGCAGGTAGAATTGTATATTAATTGACTAATTTAAAATGTCAGGATGCTTTTTCCAAGCCAACCTTGTATTAATAGCAAGAATCCTTTTGCTGATGAAATGGTCTCCAATTATCACAGCTTGGGTTTTGTTGTACATTGAACAGAAGTCAACAAAATGAGTATGGAAGAGAACCTGTCTAAATAACCCACCATACTCATTAAAAACACGAAATTAATCATAGGATCAATGAAGAAGGCAATGTTACATAGATCTTTTTTTTCTTCCCCTTTCTAATCATAGAACAAAATAATGTTACATGAAAGGATCAGAACTATTATGTAGTACTCAATTATGAGGAGGTGAATAGGTCCCCAACATACTATTTTATGAAAGGAACAGACTGGTGTTTACATGACGGCTGTTTGATTACAGACACCATCATTAATTCCCTGTGTCAGCACTGCCCTGTGGCAGAGAGCAGACAAGAAAGAGTCACCCTTCAAAACAAGGGAATGAGTTTTAAGTCGTTATCAAGCTAAATGGCAAGCAGGAAGCCAAAACTTGTATAGATATATTTGAAGGGACTCTTGGGAGACCTGGAAGTGGAAGAAGAGAATGCATTTTACCAACTGTTTAATTATGGTGTGTTTCTAAGTACACTTGAATAGAATGCTTTGTCTGCATTAGAAAAAGAATGTTGCAAGGTGCATTTGAGTATGTGGGAGGTCACATAAGGATGTTCAAACATGCATAAATACACACATTGTGTGCTGGTATAGATCTTCATGGATACAGAAGAATTCTCGCTGCCGTCTACTAGGCTGAAGCCTTCAATGTTCTACTCTATAGTGTACTATAAACACCCAGTTTCTGGATAGTAAACTGTCTGCTGAACTGGCAGTTTCTGGCACTTCCCTTACCACCTTCTATCTCACCATAAACAGTAAGTTCATCCTCAGTTAGCCCAGGGTATCAAAGCACAGTTGAGGTCTCTAAGCGGCCAGTGCTAAGTGTGCAAATTGCTGAGGCTGGCAGGGCTGAGACTGTTCATGCCAGGTGGGCTCTTGCATGGTCCTTCAGTTTAGCTGAGTGATGCCTCTTGCAATCTTTTTGTTATTTAGCAGAGAATTGTTCCAAACTTCAGAAACTGGCTTTGTAGGCAGCCCAAATCTTTTCATCTGTTTGTCTCTCTCTGTAATTTTCCTCTTTGGAAACCGGGAGTAAGCTTGTGTGGTGTTCAGAGCTGGCAGTCAAATCTTCACTGGTGAAAGGATGCCATGTTTTACATGGGTTTAGGACTAGATTATGGTTAGAAGCAAAATAGGCTGATCCCTTCTTCTCCTCTTTCTTCTTCTTTTGGTGGCCTAGCATATTTCTGTGTTCACACAGTTCAGTTTTACTGCGTAACATTTGCCTAAGGAAGGATGTATGGAGTTCAGCCTTCTAATACAGAGAGAACAACAAACTGTAGCAGCCATCTTTCATCCTGCTCAAGGGTTTGCAAAGCAGGAAGCTTTTGTAGGGGCAGATAAACATCCTTGCTATTCAGTGCAATGCAAGCTCAGCCTAGGTCGAATGGTTAAAGCCTAGAGAGGAGGAAATGCATTGGGAATAATCCTCAAATGCAGTACCAGCACAGTTGGCTATGGTGCACTTGGAAATGAGCAGAGTGAGCTAAGAAATGGGCTGTTGAGCATCATGAAAGAAAATACAAGTTCACATCCATGACTCAGAGTTCTGCATTGCATTGTCACACAAAACTTGGTGCATTTATCCCCAAAAGACTCCCACACAAACCACAGACCAAGCCTTGAGCATAAGGATGTGTCTGGTCTCCTGCATCTGATGTTCAGTGTCTCTGCAGGTGACCCACCAGGAGAGAAAACATTTGTGTCAAGTTCTGGAGTGTGTGTAGTGGGATGTGCAAGTGAAGCTTGAAAAGGGCAGTCGCAGAGAAAGAGCTCTTTCTTTATAATTGACAAGTGACGAGATAGGACTTCTTGACTATTTACAGAAATAAGTATCTTTGTGAGGAGAAGGAGGTTCCCACATAAATGGACCTTGCACCCTTGTTTTCCTGTGTTTCTCTTGCCTTTTTCTTGAACGATTTCTTTATCCCTCAGTAATTATAATTTATTTATTACCAATATTAAATGGTAAATGACTAGAAAATTATGTGTTTCTATGACTTTTGGCTGCAACATTAAATGCTGCAATATAAGAATGTGCATTGGGATTTTTGAAACAAAAATCTAGGACCCTCTCAGCTTAGAGGACAAGCAAAGGTGATTTGGCTCTTTGTGGCCATTTTTTTACTTTTAGGACTTAAATATGAGCAAGGACTTTACTCTTCAGATTACTCTTCTTCAGAAATAAGTGTAATAGATCACTATTGAGGCTTGAACTTCAGTGAGTGGCAATGAAGAGTTCTTGCAAGATGGCGAAGGACAGTTGTTTTGTTATTATGGTGTTTAAAGTTTGAAAGCCAAAAAGACCTTAGATGTATAGGGTTTTTTTCATGTGAAAAAAAGGTCTTTGCTATTGGACACAACTCCAAAGCACTCCAGCTTTGCCTTTTGTGGGACCCCTACAGCAGGCAGGCAGAGTTCTGGTCCTGTTTGGACTCTATATCTGTAATCTTCGTGTTTTGAGCCCTTTCAAATCTGATTTCAGGTATTCTTTTGATGTCTTCTCCACACATCTCCAACAGATTCTTGAAAATTTAAGAGTGCTGTCATTTGGGCAGAATCTGCATGCTACAGATTGCATTGCCTGAAGCAAGAGGACTTGCTGTCAGTCCTTAAATAATGGCAAGCCCTCTCCGGTCTATTTAAAGGTAGCTCTTACTCTTCTACACACAGTGGGGGAGAGTCTGGCCTGTGCTCTTTGAATATGGTCTTGCAAACCTCCTTCCCTGGCCAGCAGCTTCCCACCAGACCTGGTTTAGCCAAGCCACAGCAGGTTCTCCACGTCCAGTTTCTCCTGTGGCATTTTTGATCTTAACCACTGTAGTATCTGATTGTCACATCTGCACAAACAGCTGCATTTATCTTGCTGGTCTCTGCTCTTCCTGAGCAAAAGGACTCTTTTTGAGACTTAATTTGACTGCTTCTTGCCTGTACAATATCTAGCAGATGCCTGCCATGTAATTCAGAGGTTGCCTTTCTTGCTGTTCCTGATGTGTTAAGGTTGGATCACGAGCTGTGTGCAAGGAATTTTTGTCCCTTTTTTCAGCCAAGGGAGAAGTGCTGCCCAGACAGAGAGCTGGTGGGATGCCTTTGCTTTGCCACTGAGTGATGCAGTTTTACTGTCTGTGACTCAGGAGGGTGGTAGATGTGTGTTAAATTGACAGTTTTACTGGGCTGCCTTTCAAGTAAGGGATAAATTGACATCAAACCTCCACTCCATTATTTAAGGTGACTCCTGAATATTTAGAGGTATTTTCCTTTTTTTTTTTCTTTCCCAGTAGAAAATCAAAATGTTATCTTTGCCCTTACAGCTTCTGCCATAATCCACCTACAAATGAGGTGATAAAAAGTGAGGATTAAATAAATCTTTGCTAATACTTTTTGATTGGCTTAATCAATAATTAATCATCTCTTAGATGAGGCTGTAGCTTGTGGAGTAGATATAATTGGATTAACTGCTGAGCAGCCTTTGGAGCCTTGAAGAGATTAAAATGGCTGTAAATCCTGTAATTAAACTGCCACAAACAAAAGCAATAGTATTAGAATCAGTCAGCTTTTTTAAAATGAATCAACAAGTACTCAAGACACCCCTAGTAGTGGTATAGGCAGAGTCTGTTCTCTTAACTGATTTATTTCCTTCAACAAGATGAATATGTATCAAATCACTGTTTAAATTGCTTGGGCATATATTAGCCAGAATGGCAGGTGAAATTTTAGGAAGAATTTGCTCTCAGAGAGCTTTTCAAAGAAAAGCTAGTTTGTGTATCCAAAACAGTGAACCTGCTCCTTGTCTTGAGCCTATTAGGCACTGACTTTTCATGGTGTCTTTAATTGGCTAAGTAAGTTTGGCCTAAATGAATGAAGTCTTTATCTGTCCCGCTCTTCCCCTCCCACCTATTTGGGAAGGGTTTCTTATGCCTTTTTCTTAAAAACAGAGGGCTTTAGCAGAAATAACTTCCTTTTAAAGGTTCATTATGTACTAAAGCATATACTGTATGTGACTGCATTATACACATGTGAATTGATATGTGTGCCTATGCTAATATATGTTCTTTTTTTTAAATCTCCTACAGAGATGAGCTTATAAAACCAATGGGAGTGCGGCCGGATGGCACAATGGCTCCTTTGGAAGAAACAGTCAGCCAGTACCATACCAACAAGCAAGAGAGTTCAGATTCAGACTAAAGCATCACCTGCTTCACTCGCAATTTGCCTCTAATCCACACTTTTCCTTAGAGCCACATCTTTTATCTAGGCATTTTATCCTCAAGTTAGCCAGCATAACTTTAACTGTTCTATTATTGGAATATTTAAATGATGGATCCTGTGCTGTAATGTCTGAATTTTTATTATGTCTCTTTAGAGAACATATCAATTTATTAGTTTATGATCTTTATTAATTTAAAACTAAACGTATTTCAAAGGGATAAAAAGTGAAAGCCTATAATGTAAAATAAAATACGAACACTTTCATTTTCCAGAATCCTGTTTTCTGAACTCTGTAGATTTTCTCACTCTTGATAATTTTTTGTATTGTCTTGCCAGTCTTCCTCTTTATGTAACTGTAATTAATGAAGCGTGTTTAATTGATGGCATTAGGAGCAGAGGGTGTTTAAACTTAGAAGTCTGATTGACCTTGTGAGGCTGCTTCAACTGGCATTGAGCAGTGATTTCAAAGCTACCCTTTTTAAAGTGTCATGGGGTTTCTTACTGCTACACACTTCTCGGGTTAAGCTGCTGCTTAAGATTTTAACAATGTGTCAGTCACTGCTGCTAAAAACTACCTTTAAATTGGGAACAAGATCATGTACCTTGTATGTCTTCACTCCCTCCCCTCCCTGGTTAAGACCACACAAATATACCTCCCTTCCTCCCCTCTTTGGTTAAGTAAAAACATCCCTACTCAAAACGGTGTTCAAGTATGTACACTTAAATGAATGGGAGTGGACTGAAGTGAAGTGCATGTGCCGGTGTTTTACTGAGTTGGGGCCTACTTTTGGAGACTAGCGGGTATGCCTCACTTGAAGGGAAGTCAAACTAATCAACAAAGAAATATTTCCCTTTACAGAGAACTTAGAAAGCAGTGGGATAGAGAGTGGGAAGGTGGGAAGGCGAAGTGTCACTTTCAATTCTGTACTCTTTGAAAACAAAGATTAAAGTTTTAGGCGTGCTGCACTGCTGTTCTTGCCTCTTTGCCTGCTTGGTTTCTTTCTCTGTTTCTCCCAGCATGACTTACATGAAGAATGTCCTCGTTTCTAATTCTCGTTTTTGCGCAGAAGCATGCACATGCCATTCCCTGTGAACCTTTCAGAGGTTGGTGATGGTTCTCCAGTTTGTTTTTCTTTCCTGTGACTTGACACTGGTTCCCTGAACTAAGGAGGTTGGTGTTCAAAGACCTCGTAAAGGGGGGGATTTGGTATGAAGTTGTGCTGTGGTTGCCTATGCGAGGAGCTTCCACAGATCTCCTTAGTCTTCCAAAAGAACTGAAAAGAAAAAAAAACAATGCACTGCTGTCCTCTCAGCAGTGCATCTTGTGTTTCCAAAGGACAGTGTCCAGCCACATCAATGTCCTTCCCACCCCCTGCCCCCCAAAAAAGTGAGAGCTTAGAGAAATTTATACAATTAATGTCCCTATGCTGGGACCTTTCTGAATGTTGATGATATTTTGGGTTGTGACTTGGCTCAGTCTATATTTGCTTGCATCCACATGGATGCAATTTGCTGAGGGGGAAAAGGAAGCCACCTTTCCCACACAGCAATAGCTAAAGAAAAACAATGTACTGATAATACTGTAATTGTACCTATTCCTCCTCTGAAAGAGGGAGGGAGAAGTTGTCCAGGAGCAAGAAGTATGCTTGGCTGCCTCTAAGCTGGGTCTCAAAAATGGAATTCTGGATTTAGTATCATCCACTGACTGCTCTGAGCCCATCACAGGCAAGTATAAACTGCCCTGCAGGTGCAAAGAATTTGTGAACTTTCCCCGAGGAGCAAAACTGAACTAGCTCTGCTAATGAGGAACTGAGCACTGTCTTAGTATCAGCTGAGGCTGATTCTTGGGACTGGGGAATCTGTTAGTTCAGTAATGGGCCTCTAAATGGATTGCTATAGAGGGCAAAGTACAGAGCATGAAAAAGGGGGAAATCTCAGTTTGTTGTTTTACAAGCTGTAGAATGTGCTCCTAACAATCTGGTTAAAGAGATTAATAAAACAATAATGGCTCCAGGGACCTTGTTACAAATGGTATAGCATGAGGCTTTTGGGGTCTGTCTCCTGTCATTTGCTACAGGGCAGCAATATTTGAAATAAACAGTTCTTCTCTTTAGTTTATCTTGGAAAACAGATGCTCTTAGGTTCTACAGACATGAGATGCTGCTTCAAGTAAAAAGAAATGAAGACCAAGCATAGAAGGTTCTGCCTGAATCCTCTAGCTCGAGCAATTGTCATAACTGGGTTCCTGTAGTGCAGGCTCATGTTGTCAAATTAATAACTTGTACTACTGCAATGCCCCAAAGCTGTTCCAGGGTGGTAGGCTGCAGGATTTTTGTCTTATCTTTGAAATGTGACATAGGTCCAAACTTAGTTGCGCTGGCTGGAGATCTGGGAATATCTTGGGACCAAGGTTCTTCAACTCAACAGTGCATGTGCTTCCTTTTGTGGTGTATGGTATTTTCTCTTCAAAGGAACTGTGCATGTGTTAAGATTTCTCTTGGAGGGAGTCTGGAGAAAAGTGAGTATTTGGAGGTTAAAAAAACCCGAAACCCAAAAGAGCTCCCTGGAATTTTTTGTTTACTGTGAAATTAGGATTTGCTTCTGGATTTATTTTCAAAGTTGAACCTCCAAAATTGGAGGCTTGGGCACCTGAGCCTTACTTAAACTGCCAAACTGGGCAGTGAGTCTGACTGGTTTGGGGAATGCTCTCTTTTCCCTCCCCAGCAGGCTACAGAGGTGCTGCATCTGCATTTGAGTCAGTGTCAGATGTTCCTGGCCAATGTGACCATGAAATCTGCTGCAGTCAACAGTGCTGTAATACCTGGTAGTCTCAAACCTGGAGAGCGATGGAAGGTTTGCTGCCTCAGCAGGTCTGATAGGGTCATCATATATGTATCTGAATCTATTATTTCGTTCAATTATATGAAAAAAAAATATTTGATGATATAAATGCATACTTTCATACTGTAATCAGGAAAAGGATCCCTCCTGAGTAAAATGTCAATAGATTTTCTAGCAGTGACTGTAAAGGTGTTAGGTAGTGGGTTTCAGATACATGTACTTTCATTCCCAAAAAGCCTTTCCCAGTCAGTCCCAAAAACAAAAACTTGTGTTTCAATCTTTATTTTGGCATCAACAGTCCAAAGCAACATAGTTCTCATTAAAGCTCGTCAATGATTTGGAAGCTTTGCTTTTCTTTGTTTCCCATTACAGTTATGAAACAAAAGATGATGGGATATTGCTGAAACTTGACAGAATACTTTGTTCTTTTGCAAAATAATGCAGATGCATTTGTTTAAATGTTCATGAAAACTTCCTGGCAGGTATTCTCAAATGCTAATTGAAACTTTATGTGCCCCAAAAGTGGTTTTCAGGAAAAAGGGACGTTTACAATCTGTTAAAAATGTTGTTGTGAGAAAATTACCAGAACTTTAAAGAAAGTTGCCAAAGAGGAAAACCACATTAGCTTCAATGTTTTGAACATGCAACATTGCTGTGTATGTGCGTGGCCAAAGTAGATTTTTCACCCTATATCTGGAGTTTTTTCAAATACCTGAAAACCTGCAATGGCTTTAAAATACCAAGAAAAAACCAAAACAAAACCCCAAAAAAATCAACCAGGCAATTTCTCTTACAGTTCTCTAAGTAATAATTTTCCCCTACCTGGGTGAAAAATCAATTGTCGAAGGTGGCTTTAAGGAAGAGAATATTACAATGAAGCTGTAGAATTAGTGGGTTGCCAAGCACCCAAGTCTGAAAGAAGAAAGTAAACCCCAAAGTATATAAGATCCCAAATCTCCTGAAGGAGCATTCCACAACATTGTACTGCACCTTATTACCACAAAACAGCTAATAAAATCCTGTGCTTTAATGAGACTGGCTGTAAAAAGACTGTTCCACTGTTCAAACAGTTGAAAGCCAGACTTTGCTGGTCTTTGATGAGCAGCAAGTTAAACAGCTGCCCAGGTCAGATTCTTTTCTGGTCAAGCATGGAAAAGCAATGATTTAGTAGCAGTGCAAAGATGCAGCTCACTTTCAGATGAAAAGAAAGAAAGAGGCACAATTTAATCCTGCAAATTAAAATCTTTGTTGCATTTACATCTTAGTTACTTGGATGGCTCTGGCCCTTATGAAAAGTGATAGGGAACATTTCCTAGTCTCTTCGTGCAAAAGAGTTTGCTCATCCTGAAGTTGGTTCTCTCCGAAATACATATTGTCACTCTGGTGATGCAATATTTAGACCAGGAATTTTGGGGGGAAGTGATGTCCTTTTAGTTTTTCCATGTATTCTCCAGCTGGCTGTACCCGAGAAGCAGCTCTCAGCAGTGGCAGTGGAGCAGGCAGAAGATCCTGGAAAGGTATGCTGGAACTCCTTCCTGACCTCTTCTGCCAGCTGGCTGCTTGGGGGTGACCTGAGTGAGGGCAGCAGAGGCCCTGCCTGGCAGAGGTGTGACCTGGGAGGCCACACTGCCCATCTCCTGCTGAGGGCCTGTGGGAAACCATGGCAGACACGTGGCTGCAGGGCAGATGGGGAGATACAGGTGGATATGTGGTGTGGGAAAAGGTGGTGATTGCCTACTTGTAGTAAACCTGGGTATTTTTCAGGGCTCCTCCTCTCACCACCAGCAACACCGTCTGCAGGTGAGTCCTGTTAATCCTCTGCTTTTACCTGTTACTTGGCCTAGTGGAAGGCTGTGCCTTCCTTAGGTTATTGCCTTTGGTTTGGAGACCTAGTGATGCTTTGGCTATTTGGGAGGTGTGCCATGCCTCCATGGCTTGCTTTCCTTCTCGAGAACAAGCCCATCTTCCTTGCTCTGTACAAGTGAGGAGGAGGGGGTCCCTCAAGAAGGGATCAAACTCATTTGTTGGGAAGGAGGTAGGAGCAGCTCTGTCTTCTGTCTATGCAGCACCAGAGCCACTTTCAATTCCACCATGAGACAACCCTGAGGGCCAGGCTAACCTACAGCTACTCCCATCTCAGTGGCTTCTGTCCGGGCTTGAGGACAGCAGATAGAGTCTGACAGGTACGGGGAAAAAAAAGCAAAACCCAAACCTGACCATTGCCACAGCCAGTCCAACAGCATCTGACAACACAAGGTCAGCTCCCTGTCCTGGCTGGGAGCTACAGGGTCCAACAGGATTGAGTAAGTTCCTCGAGCATCCCAGCTTTCTCTAGAGCAGGCATGAGCACAGATTACTGAACTGCTGATGTGCTTGGGAATCGATCCCTCCGACAGCATGCCAATCTCTGTGGGGTACCTAGGAAGGCTTTTAGAGGTTGGTGGGGAAGGAATTATTCAGACCACCCATCCTAGCTGGCTAAATTACCCAGATAGTCTCTTCTAACTCCTTTTCCAGTCACGGATGAGAGAGAGGACAATTCAGAGTAAGGCTAATTTGGGTGCACTGAATGACCCTCTGCAGGAGCTTTGCTTTCCCTCCCTCGACTACAGAGGGAGCCTGGGGAGACCAGCTGGTTACATTTAACTGCTAAATTGATTGCCAAAAGATGGGTGGTGAGAATTCCTTCCAGTTTCCACTTTGCCATGGACCACACTCTTCCCACAGCGGGATGCTCGCTTGCTCTCTCCTGCAAATTTGGAGACTGCTCAGTGCAGTGGGATACAGGCCCCCAGGAGCCACCACAAGACAAAAGCTGCATTACACAGTTGGCAGGTACTGTACAGCACTGTGTGCAGGGTTTCATGGACTTTAAAGCAGCTTTGCTTTTGGGAGCCTGTTTAACAACTTGAATTCATATAAGCCAAGTTTTATGTATGTTCTGAAATTTAAAAAACAAAGTGAAACCTCAAGCAAAAATTGTCACTAGGGAGGGACAGACAACAGAAAAGACTTCTAAGTTCATTCCAGATGTTACAAATGGAAAGGAAGGTGAAGCCATTCAAAATAAATGCTGCTGAGGTTACCCTTTCCTCTTTGCCTGATAAACCCATTACAAATTAAAACAAAAGCAGTCAAGATCCAAAGGCTTCAGGGCATCCATTAGCCCTCTTTTACCTTTTAGAGCTCATAACACGTACTGACTGTGGGGTTAGTACTTTTCTAATCAAAAAGGCCAGTTCTCATTCTGGAAGCTTAAAATAAAAATTTCTGCTGTATAAAAGCCAGCAAGTGTAAGAATTCAAACCTAAACCTAAACTATGATAATTCTCAGGCTTCAGGATTATTTTATGCTCAAGAAGTGATCTTGCTTGGTAAATCAGAGTGCTGTGGCATATCACACTTCCAAAGGCATTTGAAAAAAACCAGTAGTTTATTAGAGTTTTTTTCCTTTTTGAGAAGAGAGTAGTAACTGTCTGGATTCCCTCCTGTTTTCTCAGTCCCTAAATGTTCATAACACCCTGTTGGGGAGGAATAATTCCCATCCAAGTTGTAAAACACACTTATAAGTAGATGGGAAAAGCATGAACAGAGCTGTACGGAAAACAAAACCGCCAGGAACAAGATCTTATTTTGCATGCTTCTCACTGTTGTATTTTTGCCCCAATTAGCATATTTTAAAGACAAGGCTTTTAAAAAAAAAATTCTGCTATCTGCCTGAACTGTTCTCAAGCTTTGAACTTTTCCATCCTTTCTATTGATTATGGCCAAGTGACCCATATTTAAAAAGCATTTACAATAAAATTATAGCACTTTCTTTTGTGCTGCTGGCTTTCCCAGTGAAAAGCTAAAATGTTTTAAAATTGTCACTTTTTGACAGAGGTAATGGCTGTAATATATTTAGTCTCTTCCCCCTTGTTGTGCTTAAAATGGCTATGCTAATAAAGGGCACAGCTGTCGATACTTTATGGCCTGCTGGGGGGAAGAGGGGGAACGAAGGCAAAAAACAGATTGACTGTGTGTCAACAAATGCAGCTGGGAAAGAAAAAAAGAAGCCCCTTGAAGGCCCCTGCAACCTAAAGTCCAAGATAAATGATGTCCCTATGCTTAAAAAAAAAAAAAATGGAGGTTGGAATTCAATAAAGGGGAACTGAAAAGGAAACTGCTTAAAACTGAAAGCCTTTTCTCTGCCTCTAGACAGCTTACAAGAGAAATGAGCAAAACTGACCACAGAAAGAGGGTGAGCAGCCAAGAAAGAAAACAAAAGCCTATCCTGGAAAATATATTGCGTCAACGAATTATCTGAAGTGCATTACCGCCAGCGGGCGGAGCGCGTACAGTTTAATGGAGATGCGACAACTTTTACATGCCGCTGCCTTTTGGGGACCAGGCTGCTTTGTGCACAGCAGAGGGAAAAGGGGAGCTGGAATTATTCATAACAAAGCAATAGGACTGGGACAAAACGGCCAGCGGGGTGATGGTGAATGTCGCTCCTTGGGGATCTGAGCTGGGCTGCCCCCAGGACTTCTGCCTGTCTCAGCAGTGCCCGGCAGCTTTGCTCCCTGTGCATCCCGCTTTAAGGGTTTTTTTACTCCAGGACTGCTCTGGTATGAGCTTCTCTGGACTTTGGGAGGCACCATGAAAAGAAAAAGTAATGCTTCTCCCCTTCCTGGGGACAGCAGCTGTAGGAGGGAATGCCATTTTACATCCTGGCAGCCCTGTCAGGCCTCATTCCATTACCCGCAGTGAGCCGGGCCCACACGACATGGCAGGCACGGCCCTTCGTGCCCACCTGCACCTGGCCTGGGAGGCCAGCAGAGACCAGCCACTCTTCCCAAGCCCTGCAGTGGGGACAGCTGGTGGGAGCTGTGCCTCAGTAGGCTGGGGAGGGCAGAGGGAGAGGCACCATTGCCGTCGGGAAGCCCTGCAGATCATGGTGGGCCTGTCCTTGCCACCCCGGCTGTGCTGCAGCTGGGTTGATTCCAGAGATGGCAGACCCCAAGGATGTACACAGCTGGGATCCTGGTGCTTTTGCTACTTGTTAACTAACGGTCTGTCTTTTTATTTTCACAGCAATGTATGTTAGTACCCAGTACAACGCTTCAGATAGAGATGGCTCCTTAAATGCTCAGCTCAGAGGCAGAAACCCCTGAGCTGTCCCTGTGAGGGGCTGCAGCAGGTCCTGCCTGGCTGGTCATGGGGAACCTGGGCACACCATGGAATGGCTTGGGGCCATTCCTGAGGTACACTGAGAGGAGCAATAGGGTCGTAAGGGGTGTAGGGATGGGGAGCTTGAATTAATGCAGTGAGGAAATGGCAGTATTTGGTGCAAACCTGCAACAGTCAGGCGGTTTTCATGCCCCAGGTCATGAGACAGCTTGTTTGCATGGAAGCAAACTCATAATAAAATAACAAGTGACAGGGAGCCATTTGTTCATTGTCATTTCTTGGACAATTATGGAAGATGAGGACAGTTTTTCCCAGCCTTAGGCTGGGAAAATGACTTTGTAAGTAGTCTTGTCTCCTAGAGGTAGGCTGAGAGTATGGGTAAGGCTGTGTCAGTGCCACCAAAGCTCCTGTATCCCCTGGTAAGAACCAGGACCCAGACACTCCTGCTACCTGTTTTGGGTCTGGAAAGAGGCTTTCTGGGAAATACAGGTTTGACAGCAGGTGAGGCCAGGAGAGCTGGTCAGCCTGCATATAATCTCTGCTTCTGCATTTGGAGGGTGAGGAGACACAGTCTGAGGTGGGATGTCCTGCTTTCAGGAATCATTCTGAAGGTCTTCTCTTTCACTTTCCCACTTCTGTCACTCTTGACTTGTACCACCTTTTTTTTTTTTATTTATTTTTCTCTCAAGGCCTTTTTTGCCTAATTACTTGCTCCTATTCAAGAATATCTGGAAAAGTTTGTCAGATGGAAAAAAGAGTTATCTGTTTTCTCAGTTTCCCAATTTTTGCGTATGTGTATTCTTTTTAACCTCTGCAAATTCTCTAAGAATAGGAGGAAGGAAAAAATGAAGTAACCAAAGACAAGGCAAAATCAGAAAATCAAAAAAAATTCTGAAATTAAATTAAACTGTCATATCAAATTTTTACTAAAACAATGGGTTGTTAAAATGGCACAGAAAGTGCTCATTTCCATTTGTAATTATTCGAAAGAGTTTTAAAAGGCCATAATTTTTACTATTTCTGCTAGATTTCATTTGGTGAAGCCCTTGTACCAGTAGAGGTCAATACCTCCCAGTGATTCTGTGTCTGTGGGATGAACAGTTTGGGTTTGGTTTTCTTTAGAAAAGAGTGGAATTTGGTATGGCTGATGTGCAAGAGGAAAAACTGAAAGATAGCTGTGCCCAAGGACAGAAGAGTTAAGAGATTCCCCACCCACACTTGGGACTTCGGGAAGCAAAACTCCTTGCCTGTGACTGTGACTCATTGTGTGAGTCCCACTAGCTCTTTGTAGGTGATAGTTGGAAAAAAATGGGTAAAAACAAGATAAAAATATGTGCACTCTGTGTGTGTGATACAAATGATATGTTCACTCGTGTGGCCAGGCGAAGGTTCTCCTGAAGCTGGGTTAAAGGTGGAAAGACATGGTCCCTGTTAAAAGTAAGAAGTAATGCTATGAGAAAAAGCAATGCTGAAGTTGGTGTGGTGCATGTAGCATGACTGTAAGTAGCTCAGCAGTATCTGAGCTGTAACTGCTGTTGGAGAACATTGTCCTCTGGAAAACGTTCAACAGGTTCCTGGAAGGTCTGTGGCCCTGGGGAGACTCAGTGTCTATATTTGCGATTTGGAAAACAACCTGAAAGGGCTGGAGATAGCAGAAAGATGGTGTGTGACAGTCAAAGCCAATGAGTTACACAGTGGCTGCATAATCTCTGCAAAAGTGCCATTAGCCATAAGGAGCTGATCCCTTCCATACAGTGCTGGTGAGACCATGACTGTGGGCAGCTTCCACGCCCATAACCCACATATCTGCAGAGGCCTCAAAAACCCAGTGAGGTGATTTATGATTGTGCTGCTTAGCACACTCAGTGGAAGGCTGAGAGAAGGCTGTGTGGGAGCCACAGCAGATAGTTTTTGTAATTTTTTCTTTGCAGATCACCACAATTTTCCAGGGGAGATGCAAGCCTGGGATAGCGGCTGTTGAGCTCATAGACTTGCTTTGTTTAATTATCATTCGCAGACTGTTTAACAGGGGCCTGGAGACCCTAGGAACTGCCAAGAGCCAGAGGTTGGCAACCACCAATATCTCTGTAGGAAGAAGGTATGTAAAACCTCTATTTATTTAATGGAGCTGAAAAACAGCCTGAAATGGTATTTTATGTACATAATTGGGCATTGAAGTGACAGATTGAGAGCTCTGGTGGGCTTGCTGTCACCAGAAGCTCTTCAGTTGGTCAACTCGCTTTTGAATCTGGACAGCCATGCTTGCTGCTGCCATTGGTGTTTCATGGGCTGTGGGGGATCTGAAGGCTCTCAAAACATCTGTGCTTTGTACCAGTTACTTGTAATGCCGGTCTTCACGTCAAAGCCTTTCAGGTATGGTGTCTCCCACAGTCCTTTTAAACAAAAAATTCCAGCAAGGAACTGATCAAATTTTGCCTCCTGTTGTTAATATTTATTTTTAGTTTCAGGCAGTTTTGGATGTTGTCCTCATTGCTTGGTCTATCAGTTTTAATGGATAAAGTTTTAAATATATTGTGTTTCAGCCAGAATCCTTTAGGACTGGTGTTAATTCTCTTATTTTCAACTCAAAAAGTGTGGGGGTGCCTCTGCCTTCCTCCCAGGCTCTTGTGCTCTCTGACTGGTCTCCTTCCACTGCATGTGGGTGATGGGTTCTCAGAGATATCAAGTCACCTGAAATTTAACTAAAGGAGGGAGGGAGAGGGGAGGGAAAGGTTCAAGTGTGCCCTTTGCCTTTATAAAACATGACAAATGGTTTGCGGTCAAGCTGATATCTTCCTGTGTGCTATCAGGACCTGGGCACAGATTTGTAGGAAATGTGCATGAGCAGAGAGTCTTTCTCAACAGTTTCTTTGATAATTGTTTCATCCTGCTAATAACATTGTCGCTGTGTGGAGGTTCATGTGTGTTTCTGTCCTTTCCCTGTACCCCCTCCAGTAGCTTTAAACCTGATGTCCAGTTTAAAACACATCTGTCAGCACAGTAAAGGTGTCAGAGACACAACACTCCCATGTTTAATGAAAATCTGTACCCTCGAAGAAAAGAGAGGTGCAAAATAGGCCCCCTTGAAGGAAAAGGCTCCAGTACGTGCTTGCAGTTTGCTGGAGAATTTCCCATGTAAATACCCCAGCTCAGCCAGCCCCCAGGTTCCCATCAGACAAATATCTGCAGGAGGCCAGATGTTAACCCTTCCAAAACACTGCAGTAGTTTTGCCATGCTTCCTTCCTGCTATTTTCCTCTCCCTTCTCTCCCACAAAGCCCCTGTCTTTACCTTGCCAAATGATGTTTAGAGGTGGGTTTAGGGATGCTTATAGGACATTTAGGGGATGTGCTAGAGCTCAGGGATGTATCTAAGGTAGGTGTCCCCTTGCTTCTCCACTCTAGAGAGCAGGTCATCCCACCTGTGAGACCCATCTTGGGAGGCATCACTCATTCTCCAGGAGTGTCTGTCTCTACAGTGACTCCAGAGAAACTGCAGTGAATCAGACATCTATTTTCCAGACAATTAAATCTTTGAGTTTAATTTTAATATTGCCTTTAATGCAGGTAGTTAAATCCTGAGACCTGCTCTCAGCAGATGTGTTTTTCCAGGTGAAAAGGGAGGGCCGTTTTGTCTCCCTGCTACCCCAGAGCTGCCTTGTGAGGTGAGACATGCTACAGTTAAGGAGCCTGGAATGACTGTGCCACCCTTGCCCACCCCATGACCATGGCCATTCCATGTTTCCAACTGGGAAGGGAGCTTCCATGCAGCACAGCAAGTCGCCACCTGAGCGATACGTGCGCACACATGTGGGTGCCCCTGTGTATTTTTGGCTCTGCTGCCAACACTTTGGAGAGAGTTATGAGACAGATGAGAGAGATTTGGTCCAGACTTGTGTCTCTATCACAAAATCAGGCTGTGGTTCAGCACTGGGCAGGCTCTTCTGCCCTCAACTTACCCTTAAATGGGGACAGAGCAGCTGCTGGAACAATTTGTGGTGTGGATAACTGAAGAGTGCATCTGCAAAATACCTTCTGCTTGCAGACCCTTACATTGCCCTAAAGGAATCAGTCGATTTACAGGAGAGGATGCTACAGTGCAGGATCCCAGAACTGTTAAAGGATTTAATCCAAACATTCAAGAGTCAGAAAGCCAGTTGGATCCTGACAGGAGGGACATTGGTGCAAAGTCCTTGCTGGGTTTCTGATGCTCAGAAATCTTCCTAACAGCCCCCATGTCATGAGTGCTTTGGTGAAGAACTATATAAAAATACCAGAAGTATGTTATGCAATAAGGTGTTTGGGATTACAAGAGAGACCTTGCAAATCTAGCCATGAAGCATCTGCGTGGAAAAAAAATTTAATTCGCATCTTCTTTCAGCTGCAACCTAAACTTTGTGCTAAGTTAAATCTCCCCAGCCCTGGGCTGATCCCTGTAGCCCCTCCAGGGTTTTCAATGCATCCAACAATGAAAGTGAAATCCAATCCCATCCAATTAGAGGAAAATGAATGGCTCATCTACAATAAATGGGCTCTGAATAACAATAAGCCAACAAGAGAGCAATGAACTGGAGACAGAGTACAATCTTCCTGAATGTTAATCGGCAACTAACTCCACAAGCTTCTTAGGGATGGAAAGAATTGGAGGAAAATAGATTAGGGAAGCTTTAGAGCACATTGCCTTTTAACTGCTTAGGCCTCACATTTTTACCTAAATACAAGAATGTTTCTAATGCTGCCTTTTGCAGAGTGGAGGGAGGGTGTGTGTGATGGGGGTGTTTGTTCTCAAAGTTAAATGTTTTCAGTTTATTTGTAATTTGTCATGGTAGGTCCTACTATATAGCCTCTACTGTTATTTCATGGTTTTATTTATTCAAAAGTCCTTTTCTAAAATTAAAAATGGCAGAAGCCTTGGAAAATGCTTTCTGTAGATCTGAGAATTTGGGGAATGAGGCTGAATGAATTCAGGAGTTAGCCTGAGACTGAAGAGAAGCTGGAGAGGCAAAAAAGAAAGGATAAGGAAAACTCTGCAGTTCAGCTGCTGAAGTGCCGTCTGTACCAGCAAGGTCCCCCAGTGCTGCCTGCTCTCTGGTTCCACCTAGATGCCTTTTCATGCTATCAAGGCTAGTAATACCTGAAATACCTCAGCTCAGCTCAGCTGCCGCTTTCCACTGCCCTCAGCCTCACAGGTAATTTTTGTAAAGCCAGGGAAGATGCAAGCTTTCCTGACCCACCATTAAGAAGCCTCTACAGCCATGCAGGCTCCATATTCAAGGCAACTAGGTCTCACCAAACTGAGCTGGGCTGTCTATCTTCTCTATTCAGCCTATTAATTCCCTAATAACCTTTGCGGTTTTATCCCCTCCAGACAAGCAGAGATCTTATTCAGCCAGACCAACACTACCATCCCCTACTGCCTACCTTCATCCCCAGGAGCCAGCTCAGAGGCCATGAGCAGTGTCAACAGCTGATGAGGCCTCACCAGGTGAGAGCAGTTTAACCTCACTGCAGCCTGAGTACATGCCTCGGCAAGCTGGTCCTCTGGGAAGTGAAGTGCTCCTGCACTGGTGACATTTGAGGTCCAAGCCAAAAATGGAACGGAGTAACTTTTAAGTCAAATGATACAAAGTGCCTCTGTAATTTATTCTCCTAACGGGGTTTGTTGATGCAAATATGCTTTGTGTGCTGCATTCTTTATCACAAAGGTCTTCCCAGAAGCAGCTCCAAATTTGCTGTGTCATGGCCAAGAAAGCTGGCAAACAGGTCTGTAGAAAACTAAAGTATTCTTTCTTTATATGGCAAGATGAAAATGGAGAGAGGAGCCATATCCCCCTTTCCCTCTCCTAATCTGCTGTACAAGCAAGGGGTCACTTGTATTCTTTCAGAGGAGCAAGAATTTGATAGATAGGTAGATCAGCTGTTAAGTAATATACATGTGAAGCTAAAGAGGAATTGGAAGGGAGAATTATTAATTTGTTAAATTAGACAACATTTTTGTCTTGGCAGCACTAAAATAAATTTCCAAAGGCCATTGTTTGTTTGAACAAAGAAAGGAAAGGAGTTGTTAGAAGCAGTTTACACAGCTCAAATGTGAGGGGTTGTGTGCATTAACAAGACCAGCCCTGGTGCTCAGCATGTAGCACAGAGAACACATTTGCTGTAGTGTGCTGGACACGCTCTGTCCAGCACTTGGGAACAGCATCACACCCTGCCAAAACTTAACATTGAGAGCAAGAAATGCCAAGGGGAATTTCAAATTCAACAAACATATTTTTTCTAAAAAGTGACTTAAACTGTTGGACAGGACAAGGCAGTGGCCAGCAGAAGCCCCTGGCTTTGACCATTTGGGGAAAAAATAATACTGGTCCTTTCCCTTTCAGCAGCCTCAAAGCACCATCATCCTTCCCCTATCTTCCTTCAAACACTCAGCAGTAAATGCAGGCCATTTGCTAGAGTCTTCCACTTTGTTTTGTTTCTTGGCTTTGACTGTCACCAACCGCAAAAGCAATTCTTTGGTTAGTTGGGGATTTTCAATGCAAGAGGTTTGTTCTGCAAGTCCTGTGAAGAGTTAGGAGTGCTTTGCTCCCCAGATAAGGTGCAGCATAACATTTAGCCCAGGCCCAACCATCTTAAAAAGCATAAAAAATCCTAGCCTTATTGTGCAAGAACTGCATGGCTTTATGCTCATCGTATGACAAAAAGGGAATGGTACCAACAGGTTAAATCGTTGGTTCATAAAATCAGATTCTGGTAACTGTTTACCCCAAACAGCAGCACCTGTTCCTCATGTGTAACAAGTTGCTACTCATCATGGCTGTCACAGTGAAGGTACAAGGTAGGGTAAGGACAATTCTGATGAAAAAAAAAACATTTTCTGTGAGAGCTTGAGAGTAGGCATTTTCATTTAGAAGAGCAATATCCCATGAAAACCAGTTCCTTTTTCATAGATGCTCATCATGTTTTCATTTTTTGACAGAAAAGGGAACCATCTCTACTTTTTTCTGTGACCATCATACATCCAAAGCACTGCAGCTCAAGGGCTGTCGTCCATTTTCTTTTGGCACTGGACCACCTCTCCCATGAAGACCTGCACCAGGGGCTCCTACAAGGCTCCTGCCACTGCTTCACACAGTGGACAGCTGAGATGCCCAATGGATGGATGATTTTCTCTCAGCCAGGAGTGCTTCCTCACCAGAAACTTCAACATCAACACTGGGGTAAGGTGGCTGCATTTTGGAGACTTAGGGCTGCCCTCATTTCTCTCCCTCATCCCAGCTCCAAATCTCCCTGTGACCTTGCAGTGGCAGCCTGGCCTGCAGCAAGCTGGCTGCAACGCTGGCAGAAAAGAACTTAGAACTTGCTTACAGCATAAATCTTAGCCTTGCCAGGCTACAGGGAGAGCTTGCTGCTGAAATCTTGGCTCATGGCAAAAATCTCAGTGCCTTGGACAAGGTGTGATCTTCCTGCTTCAGTGGCCATGGTGGGCTGCTCCAGGTCAAAAGCATTTTTGGCCTGGGGATCTTGTGTCTCCCCTCAGGTCACTTACCAAGCTGAGGACCTCCATGTCCATGCATGACCCAACCCTGGGTCATCCATATAAAATGCTTGAAAAAATCTCTTTTAGGTGCCTCCATCAGCTGCATCTCTGTTTGGAAACTAAGAAACAAAGACCTGTGCCTTTAATCTTGTTTGGTCTTAGCCCCTTACTTTTAAATTCTTTACTAGGGATAGATGTTCCCTGTCATATTTTGTAATCCCAGCCTGCTGAAGAGGCTGATGCCCAGAGCAGAGCGCAAGGCCAGCGCTGCCCTGGCACTCTCACAGGGCTGTTCCCACTGGAGCTGCTGGAACAAAGCACTGTTTGAGACTGGCTTTGGCGGCCCATGGCTCCCTATGGGGATCTCTTCCATTTCAGAAAAAAATCTGGCACATTTTTGCCTTTTCTGTCCTGATGTTTGTGACTGTTCCCACGTCAGGAGGGGTAAGTCAGGAACAGAATGATTCGGGTCCTGCAGGCTCCCAGCAGAGCGCCCAAGGCCAGACACCTTTCCCTCAACAAGTTTTATGGATGTTGCATAATTTGTGGGTTGATAATTAATAACTAACTCCTGCTATAGTAACCTGCTTTTCCTCTTCTCTCTGGTATCTACTGGCTGGGAAATCAAGGTGGGTTAAACAGCATTATAAATAAGGTAAAATTTTTCCCCAGGTAGTTCTTAGAGGGGATGGCTGCTCAGATGACTGTTTTAATTACTGACATGAACATCTTTACTGATACCAGGAGTATCAGTGGTCTGAAAGGGAGTGCTTATTGAGAAGCGTAAATTGTTTAAGTAGTAATATTTTGAAAGGAAAACACCTGTTTTAGGAGGATATCTGTCTGGATGGAGGCTTCCTGTGCTGAACTGTATTGTACATGTGGGACCCAAAGTGGCCTCGTGGGTGGGCAATACTGCTCTACCATGAGACCAGCTGTACCTGTCATGGCACCCATGCCCGGGAGAGCGTGGGATATGACATAGCTTTCTCACTTCAGTTACCCCTCTTCAAAAACAGAAGCAGATTTCCGTCTTTTGTAATTTCCAGAGGCTTTACGAAGGGAGTCAAGTCTCAGGCCAGAGCTGCAGGTGGCCCTTTGGGTGGAGGTGTACAGCTTGAAGTACCCAGCTCCTTTTCTAACTTTAGACAGTCACCATCTCCCACATTTATCATATAAACACATGCTGTTTACATTCAGATTTATCCCTGCTACTGTCTTTCAAAGTCTCTTGGTAACCCCTTCCACAATCAGCTTGCTTTTATTTGAGTGACTGACCCTATAGACAGCGGCAGATACTCTGTTCCCGTGGATCTCCTAGGGGAGCTCAGCTCTCTAGCCCAGTGTCTACATCCAGTGTGTCCATCAAAATTCAGGAACTACCATAATGCTGTCACACTCCTACAGCCCAAACTCAGACCCAGCTTTTCTAATGCACAGCTCTCTGCCGCAGTTTTATTAGCTGTAGGACTGCAGGAAGGAACATCTCGGATCTTCATGTGCACCTTTGCTCTGCTCAGCTTGCCTGAAAAGAGAGATTTGAGAATATCTTTGTCCCAGGGCAGTCAGGATTTAGTCTGCAAGCTCTAGCTGCCCCCTCCACTTTCTGAGGGGTTGCAGGCCTGCCACAGCCTTAGAGGCTGCCAGAGTGTAGCACAGTTCATTTGAATTTGAATAAAGTACTGAACTTTATTTTGAGCCCTAAAATTCAAATCAAAATGCAATGAGCGCACGCCCGGAGGATGTGGATTTAAAAAAGAGCCTCTGAGCTCTTTTTCAGAGCTATCCATGTTTCCCATCTCTCTGGTTTTATCATCTGGAGAGCAAACACTAAAAAAAAAAAAAAAAAGAAGCCTCTGCATCCCAAAACATGGACCTCACTGAAAGATTTTCACTGACATTTTTCCGGTGACAGGAAAAAAAATGACTCCTTAGGCAAGATATCCTTGTTTATTTCTCATCAGAATAAAATTCTGGTTAACACAGAGAGGCTACCCTAAATATCTTAGGAGGGCTTGTTTGTTTGTTTGTTTTTAAAAAAAGGGGGGAAAAAACCCTAAACCAGTAAAGTTTAATACAAACTCAGATTTTGACAATTTGGGCAGAGTTATGTTGTTTTGGAAACACAGTCAAAACTGAAAATTATCTCAAAGTTTGCTGTAGGAAAATGGCTGCCACATTAAGTGGGTCTAGCAAAAAATGCTCAGTAGTTTGTCAGAGAGAGAGAAAAACAACCACCCTGTCCCTGGAGTTACCAGGGCTCCAAATTGGGAAGACTCACCAGGTAATCCTTTTTCAGCAGAGGCTTGCAGAGGAACTATCAAGCCAGTGCAAGAATAATAAAAACATTAATTATAGGCTTTCTCTCCCTACAGAACACATGGATTTTAATGCCTCTTGCAGGGATTTATCACACATGAGAATGTGGTATATTTTTTACTGCTACTTCTTGCTCTTTTACTCATGAAATACTGGAGTTCTCCAAATATGATGTTCTCAAAGACTAAATCCTTAGCTGGTGGAAAATGGGATAATGCAGCTAATTCCCTCTGCAGCTATACTGATTTGCACCAACTGCAGATCAGCCCTGTTACATTACCTAGGCATAGAGTGGAGTTGCCTTAATTCTTTTTTCTTTTCTCGATTTCAGTTTCAAAAATTAAACTGTCTTACAAAGTACATGTTTACAAATGAGACAAAACCCATTACACTGAAACTATTTAACTGTAAGCAGGTTAGATCAGCTGTCCTATGATAACAGCTTCTGATATTGGTGTCTCTTTTTCGTGCAGGCTTAAAACTTTACTTGCAAAATCTCCTTGTATTCCTTTGAACTCCCTTGGGAGATTAAAAACAAACAAAAAAAAATACTCCAGTTAACACTCCCTCGTTTCATTTTTAAAGGTCATGCTTAAAGCTGGCAGTTGTTATAGGATCTGTCCTCTGTAAAGAAAAGTCTTAACTAGCCAGGCACAGACTTAACCTCACCATCGAAAAACTAACATTGTCACTAGGATATGGAGAAACCATGGTGAAGAACTAGCAACAGCCAGACCACGGCAGAATGAGCAGTCGGCATCTGCTCGGTGGGCCTTTATCATGCAGTGTTGTATGTACGATTCAAAATGCACAGAACGATTGTTGAAATGATGTAGACAAATTGACTCAAATTAGTTTAGCATGGGCCATGCAAAGTTTAAGCTTGTTGAGCCCAGACACATAGCAACAGCCTCCGCGCTTTGCGAGGCTCCGCGTTCGAAGCGCTAGCAGGAGAAGTGGTATTCCAGCCCACGTTCACGGGGCTTGCTTTTGTGCCTGCCTGCCTCTTTTCTTTTAATTTTGCCTGGCTCTAGAAAGTCTTGGCAGAAGCAAGCCCTGCTGAAGACTACACTAGCACTGATAATTTTATAGAAGTACTTGTGAGCTTTAATGTCATTTTATACTTCCTTAATCTTTTGACTGTTACTTAATGACAAACAAATCCCCAAAGAAGTGGGGAAGGGGGGAAGATTAAAAGGATTTCGAGATTGTATTCTCTGCTTTCAGTCAAACTGTCCCAAATCCTGCCAACACAATTCTCTAGTGCCCTATGACACCCCTCCCCAGACCACCAGGAGTGAGTTTCTTATTGTATTTACAGTAATCTAATTACAACAGTTCTTCAATTCACAGCCAGCTTTGGTATACAGACTTTAGCAAGAACTCTCCTCTCAGTGCAGATTGCAAACTTTAATCTTTTAAACTAACACAGAACACACCCCTTCCCCCAAAAAAATTTCTGAAATGCCTGTGTAAGCTACTAAGATGTGTTCTCCCTCCCACGCCCGCCATAGCTTTGCTTATCTTTTTGTTAAGTTTTTCTTTGTGCCAATTTACTGCCTAAGGTAATGAGAGAGTTCCTGAGAGATAATATTCTGAAAGGTTATAAAATGATGGTAAAACCAGGTTGCCTGCCAGAAAATTTGTTTTAAAAATTTCTCTAAATATGTGTAGTTACCTTAATTTTTTTTAACTTCTTCCTGTATTTTCTAGTTGAAGAAGCAGCTATGTAGAAGAAATATAGTCTGAATGTTTTACTTAAAAATGAAATAGTCTTGGCTTAAAATTGTTGTTGCTCAAAGTCATTTGATGCAAATCTTAAAGCCAATTAACTTTATTTAGAAGAATCAGATGACAAAAGCAGATGGAGTTTGTACCTAATAAAAATGTCAAGAAAATGAAGATAGAAATTATTGTTTTACATGAAGCAAAGTATAAAACAAAAGTAGCATCCACAGTGAATTAGCAAATCGGGACATTCTTCGTGCATCATTGCAGCCATCTAGCTCTATACACAAGTATTGCACCGTTCAGTGTCAGTTCCATCACAGGTTTTTCTCTTAGAGCTTTTACAGTAACAATGGGTTTACCAATTAATATCTTCAGCAAGTTTGAGGGAGCTTTTATCTTCTTCCAGTCTGGCATTTGAATTTATCAGCTCATATACAGCCTAGTCTTGAACTCACTAAAGATAATAAAATCTTCACTCCTAAAGAGATTAGGAATAATTTCAGTCCAATATTACTGCAGAACTTGGGTCTTCCCCTGTACTGTGTTCTTTAGAAGATGCACAGAGGGCAGAAGTAATGTATGCTCATATTACATTTATGAGTGTTTCAAATACTCAGTTTGTCCTTTGGTATCTGGTTGGGTGGTTTCTGTGAGGCTTACCAATCATTTTGCTTTCTAGTAGGTTATCAGCAGTTCTTGTCATGTCAGAGTTGTTTTAATATTTAATTCCTTCTGTTGAGATACGTTGCTATGTAAGCTGAAATGAGTGGACAGTCAAACCTCAGCTATTTCCTAGTATTGTCTGTGAACCTTGAAAAACTGGGAACATAGTAGTGTCTTTCTGGTCTCTTGGAAAACTGCTTCTAATGTGCTTTGTTGCTGTTTTCCTCCAAGCAAACTGTCCATGGTAATCCTCAATAAATGCAGCAGTTATTCAGTTTGTAAAATCTTTAGGTTTCTAGATAATGTGTATGCTCTGCTCAATCCAAGGAACTCAGAATAATTAAATAGCTTTGAAAAACTCGTATGAAAGAGACAGCAGCTGCTTGAAAACCTCCAAGCTTTCACCAGAGTGTTTTGGAAATGACATTGTACACAGTAGTTAATTTCTGTGAAATTTGACTTCAATTTTAATCTCTGGGATAATAGATCTAATACTCACAGTCCAGTAATTTATCAAGTTGGACAAGGTACAGGAAATACTCCTAGCCTTATAAAAACAAAGTTCATTACCAATTTGGGAGATATTCTCATGTCAGGGACTCGGTCTCTATTGAGGGGGAAGATGCTGCATTGGGAAGTGCGGAGCAGGGAATCCCGAAGCGTATGAATGCCATCTGCTGGCACTAAAAAATATGACCCTCCACCTACCTTGAAGGCGGGTATGGAGCGCCAGGTCTCGATTCTCGGATTGGCATGAGCCAGTCACGTTATTCCATATATAAACTCACGTCAGTAGAAGAAGAATTAAATTGCAATCATATAAACCCTCCTTTAATGGGTATCTCTGTGCCTGAGTATTAGGTTTGTTTAACGTTTTATGTCATTTGGGCTTAGCTAGATTAGGAATAAAAAGACATCTGTGCTTGCAGCTTTGCTAAATATCATGTTTAGATGGACTAATCCTCATGTAAGTTTATATCCATTACACTATGGTTTTATTGTTTTGCATGCAATGCTGCACGGAAAGGGTTCTCCCAGCAAAGCCAGGTTTAGCCCGGGCGATTTCCTCTCTCTGGGTTCATAGCCAGCTTTCCTTTTCAGGGCAAAAATCAGGCTTGCTCCAGAAGGGAGTCTTGGGAGAATGAACTGCCCAGGAGGACCTAGGGGTGAAACACAGAGCAACCCAACCAGACAGAGAGAAGCCCACGCTTCTACAGGAGCTCATAGCCTCTGTGAAATTCTTGGGGTTCAAAGTACAGAAAACAATAATTTAAAAAAAAAAAAGGTGTATTTTTAAAGCAGACTAGAGTCCAACAATTTGCACAGGTCAAATAATTATGAATTTTAGAAATATTTCATGAGTATTTTAAGGTCTATCCTCTCAGCACACTCCTTCAGGAACTGGTAGTTCAACCTGGAGTACGATGCTAAAAGGCAATCTCTTCCTGAATACAATCAAGCCCATGCCTTGTATCGCTGCTGGCAGAGACCTGTAACCCATCTACCTTTATCGTGATGGGACAAAAAATCAGGAAATAAAAACTAAGTATGAGCCCTCACCATGGCTTATCCATCTCTTCTGGGCTGATCTCAGATTTCAGACAGGGGGGTGAGGTTCCTAAGTTCACCCCTAGATTTTGACTGAGCCAGCTGAATGTGGGCCCTGCTCTTTCTTAGCTGCTCATGTCTGGCAGAAAAGCTGGCAAGAAATAAACCCAACCTGTCCTCTCATTTCTTTTTTTTTGTGAGACTAAACCAGAGAAACAGCCACTGCTTAGGGACTTTCCAGCTCACACATCCAGTTCTTTGAGGAAACACCAGATCTCAGTTGAAATGCCCTTTATCACAGCAGTGCAAGGCGCAACCTTTCCAAATTTGACACAGACCGACAAACACAGAGGAACTGAAAAATACAAAATGTCAAAGGGATTTGGCTCCTGAGCTGTTTAGATTTATGGGCAATTCATTCTCTCTCTCCATAGCATTGTTCCAGACAATAAGAACCGTAAGATGTCATGGATGGAACAGCTGTTATGGGAACTTCCACCTGGGGGGAAAGTATGTGACCAAGGTGTGTGATTTAATCTCTGTAGAAATGGGAATGATTTGAGTGGTTTTGCTTGGAAGTATTAGGCTGAATTTAGAGAGTATGTTTACAATTTTTAATCAGAATTATCACATTGTCATTTCGTAATCAATGAGTAGTCAGAACATTCCTTTGTACATGTTTGATTAATTGTCTTGGGTCTATGCATGAAGAAATGGCACCACCTCCCTCATACTCCCCATAATGCACAGTGGATATGATACACTGTATTTTGTCCAAGAATGGTCCATTCTTGTGAGGCTTTACCCTTTCCATGATTCATCTCAGAAAGATGTCTTCTCTTATTTTTTACTTTTTTCTTCTAGGTACTTCGTGTTGCTCAGAAATGACCCAAAGCTAAGCAAGCTGGGAAGGCTCTCATTATCTAATGCCTGAACTCTGAAACAGGGTCAGAACCAACAGTGCAACTAATGATGGCAAGTGGTTAATGATGGGTCAACAAAGGGATATGACTAATGAAGGCAAAAGGATTGTAGAAATGCAAAGTCACTGAGTGCACTGTATGGCAGATAAAAACTCCCTAAGTCCTTGTAACCCCAAGCCTACAGTCATGTTTTCACCCTCCCACTCCCTTTCCTGGTAGCACAGCAAGAATTTCCAAATCATCCATGGCAGGACCTGGCAAAGCTGCAACTCCCACTGCACGAGTTCAGGCTGACCACACACACCCCCAGCCTCTGTCTGCTCCATGGGATGTCAGAGAGTTGTACTGGCATGTCCTCTAAGCAAGGACAGCAATCCCAACAATTCTTTAAAACAAAAAGGAGTTCTGTGTCTTCTACAGACTGTTAACTGCATTACAGGAGTGAGTCAGTGCTTTAAAATGCAAGTAATTAACAATTACTCTCATAATCACTGCTATTATTTTTATTCCTTTTCTTTAAGGGAAAAAGCAGTTGAAGGAGAGGGTTTGATTCAAAAATCAGGAGAAGGAAGAATACTCCACATACTGAAGAAGGGTACAAAACCATTGTGCAGAATCTAGATGTGGTTGTATACAGGAGTCCAGGGTTTGTGAAACCATGTGATTTCCTTTACTTTTGAATGTTCCTTTCATTCACTCGATATGCCAACTGTAAGTATGGAGTGATCAGGCAGAGATCAGACACAACATTAGAAAGCTGTAGGATCACCAACTATTCACTCCTTAATAGTGTCAATAGGATCTTATTTTTTATTTAAAGTAGGCGACTTGTAGTTCAAAAGTGACACGAAGGTACTTTCTGTGACTTTTTCCACACCTATTTTACATCTCTGTGTCATATTTGTCTTTTCATTTGTAAGAATAAACACAATAACAGCAAAAATAATCTCTGGTATGTCACTACTGTGATAGGCACAACTTGAGAACAGGGCAAGCTGCTGGCTCTCTTGATTTAGAGCTAGCATTGATCAGACCATTTACCAGAACTTAAGACAGATCCTGGGGTGGTTTACTGTTATGCTGCTACCTCTGGAAGGTACCAAGAGTACCTGAAAGCACTTGCTTATCCATAATCTGATAATTAAATAGCTGTAACTAGTCTGGAGATCTCTGCCTGATTTTTCAAATGCTTGTGTGTCTCATCAGTCCACTGGGAAGAACAAGGAAGCAGAGCAGGGAGTTGAATGTCTAATTAAACTGGTGGAAGGCAGGTATCCAGCTCTGCAGAGACATCTTGGGAGAGAAAAGCAAGGAAAGAGGTGCTCAATGTCTTTACATGCCTGGGTTTTATCTTTAGTTAGTCGTAACCTCAGAAACATGGAAGAACTTCCTGCTGCATATATCTGTAAATCCGATAATGTTAATGTTCTATTTCACAACAAAAATGGGGGCATGGTAGAGATAGACTTGAGGAGTGACTTCTTGCTTGGCACAGCATATTATTTGAAATGTCAAATGTCTTGGGGAAGGTTCCCATGCCAACAATTTTCTTCAGAGGTTCGACACTATGAAAGTGGGTGAACACATACCCAACTGATAACTCATTCAACCTTCCACCTTCATAAAATAGAGCAAAAAGTCTTACAAAAACACACTAGTAAGTAGAGCACAGAGCTGGGAAACAGCAAGAAGGACATTTTATTTAAAAATTAATAACAAAAACCGAAGTGTCAGTAAAGAGCAGCTGCATTTCTATGCAGCATGCCACACCTAGGAGATTAAACAGAAATATTATCATCTATACCTATTTATTCAAGGCAGGGATCTGACCTTTCCAGGCTCATTTGTTTCAGCAAACTTTGCTCATGCTACTCATGACTGCTCGTATTCACAGGACTTGCAAGATTAGAACATCAAATAACTGCTGATAATACAAAGACAGTGTAAGACAGGAGGAACAATAGTGTTTCTTCTTATGTAATTATCTTTTTTGTTTCTTTAAGACTCTGAGAAACCACTTCAAATATTTTCATCAGTTTCCTGTCAAAGGTAAGTTCTTTAATAGGCCACTGTACTTCTATAGATAGGAAGCTTTTTTGCGATTGTTGTGAATCTCAATTAATACATTAAACCAGGTACTACAGTTCTAGTAAATACTATTATTGTGATTATTTTATTCCATGTTTGTCAACGTCTACCCAATCATTTCTCAGCTCTACAGAAGAAATGCCACCCTGCAGGTTGAGCAACAGATCCAGACTGCCTCAGGGGATCAGTGGCTTCAGTCTTGTCCCTTGACCCCAAAATGACACCATGGCCTGACCTATAAAATGTGGACAATAGAATCTATTCACCTTTGTAAACACTAGGGCAACATATGGTTGAATAGTAGTATGTAAATTTAAAATCTTAATTAAACTGAGGCAGAGAGCCAAGTAATCACAAGACACACACTACTTGAAGCAAGCTCATTAATAGTCCTGCTGCTGGAACCAGTTTCTTAATGGCTCAGTAATGAGCTGACTACAATCTGCAAAACCACAGATCTTGATAATTTTTTAAGTAAATAATTAGATTGCAATAATGACTTGAACTTCTGTGTGCACATGTAACAAAAAAACGATACCTCCAAGCACTTAACAGACTAAGACTTAAAATCTGTTCTTGCTTATTCCCAAATTGTATTGGTATAACTCTGAAGTCAGCTGTGTTACAGAAAGGAAGGAGGATACTCTGGCTTTTCTGTCAGTACCTGGCACTGTCATGGGACTTCAGTAGGATGTTTAATCTGTTACTTTCTGACCCCTCAATCAAAGATGTTGCACAACCAACCCACATCTTTGAGTTTCTTCCCTTGCATGCTCCAGTCACCCCGTACTCCAACCAGACAGACAGTTTCATTTGCTATGAGATGAGATGCACCTGCAGGTAAGGTATCATGCTTAATCAAGCATGTCTCTTCATATGCAGTGACAACATTACATACATTTGAGTAGGGTATCCTGCTCTTTCATTCCACCCTGGTTTTGTTAGTAGGAACGTTGGCTAGCAGCCTCACTACCAACAAATGTTGGATATTAATCTCCCTCCTTCCCCTCCTTTCTTCTTTCCTTCCTTCCAGCACATTATTAACCTAGGTCATCTATTCAGGGAACTCATTTTTAAGCCCCAAGATAGATTTATATTTCTAATTTGCAAAAGCACGGTCCTTGCCTAATCTCTCTCCATTACATCACAGGTATGGATCTGCAATGGAGATGTATTCACATCCATGGCACACAACTTAGAAAATAACATCCCATAAGGTCCATCTCCGGCGTTGGCTGCTCCACTTCACAATCTCTAGGAATGGATCAAACGAAACAGCACATGCAGTATCTCACATTGCCTTCCTCATTCAACATGTCTCCTGTTTAGCAAACAGTTCAGCAGGAGTTTGCTGTCCAGTCACATGCCTGCAGAGTTCAGCAGACACATGCTCTCCCTACAGCTTTGACTTTTCACAACGTTTACCTATAATGGGAAAATGGAACTGCAAGGCCTAGGAATTCAGCAGACACTCATCACATTTTCAATTAAGTTCTGCACTGAGAGCAAAAGACTTCTTTCGGGGCTCTTTCCTACGTCTACATTGAATCCGATACAGCAAAACTCCAACTCTGGCTGCAGCTCCCCACAGATGCTGCAGCAGTAGAAGCAACCACAATCCTCATAATGGAATACAAAACGTATATATTTGGACTTCAATTATTTTTTGCATCTATAATCATAGTGCATTCACAGACAAAATCTAAAACCCTATAATCTAAATGAAGGAACCACTCCTCCACCAGGGAAGACAGAATGTTGTGTTTTTTCCATTTTAAAATTGTTAAGAAGGTAATTATATGCTATTTGCAATGAAGGAATGTTATTTATTTCTCAGTAAGATCAAATAATATAAATAAGTCTTGACTGAATATACCAACAGCAGACCATCTTTGAAACTATTTATAAAGGAAATGTTCAGTGAATGAAAAATTAAATGAGACCAAAAATAGTCATGATGATATCTCTGCAACCAAAACCTTTTCCTCAGCTTTGACGTTGGTTTAGCAAAGTAACAGGGACACTGCTCATTTGTTTTCTGTTGTTCACAGAGATGTCTGCCTGAAGTTATTTCAGTTACTACACCTGTTAGTGAAACTCCTCCGCCAGCGGCTGTGGTTTAATGAGGAAGTTGGTTCTTTCTGTCAACTCAGCAAAACACTTGACTGACTTGAGTCCTTCTGTGCCATCCTAAGTCTTTCAGAGTCTGAAAAGGTTTTAATGTCTGCAATGCCTTTAATTTTCAGTTACTAGGAGGCAAAACATTCTTCGATGCCTCATGCTGTAAAGTTTATGGGTGATTAACTCTACTACAGAAAAAATATTCAAGCAGCAACTCTTTCTGTTGCCATGAGAAGCCACAGGCCTTGCATTTGAAGCAGAGCACCGCATGTAAAGAAAACACTATGTACAGCTGGGCCTTAGGGCAAGGGATGAATAGCAGCTACAGGTAAATATCCTCATTTCAAAGATCAAAAAGGTGGCAGCAGTTGTGGGCAGGGTTTTTTAGTACCAGGCAGGTAAACACTCTCTGTAAACACTGAGTTCGGAGAGTCTCTGACCAGTCCTCCCAGACGGAAATCAAGATCCCAGAGTAGAGCTCCTCTGAGCCTGTGTAGCATTTCTAAAGAATGCAAATAGTTCATGCACTCCGTGTGTCTCCCATGTCCTGGAAGAACCCAAGAGGTACTCCCTACCAGACACAAGCCTTGCTTTTTCACTTGGATTCTCCCACGTTGATGCTTTCACTGTTCAGATCCAAACCGAAGAATATGGCTGGTATTTGTTCAGCAGGTCAGGAATGCCACGCCTCTGTTACCAGCAAACCCCTCCGAGCCCACGCAGCATTGCTCTTATGGATCACATTGATGCACAAAGGAAGGAGGAAGTTTAGGTGGTATTTTGCCTATACAACTCTTTTAAACTCACAAAGCATTTCATAGGGTATGTATTCCTGTGCGGCTGAGAGTTGTTTCCAAACTCATATTCGAAGTACCTGTGACTTTCCTCTCTCCCTCGGCCATCCAGCACTTCCTTGTCTAACAAACTTGAAAGTCACTGTTCATCCCCAGAGATCCTTAGAGATGTACACGGAGAGGTCCCAAAGAAGGGGATGAGCACCAGAAAACTTGTCTTTCCCCAGTTATTCTCATTGGTGTAGTTACCTAGAAAGCCATGCCCACAAACCATGATGACCACAAGTTTATTCCCTACAGGTTGCATGTGAGAAGCTCTGCTCACTCGAATAATAGCTGGGATACAGGGTGCAACGTAAACATTGCTTAACGCAAACCCAGATCTTCGGGATTAGGGACGCGACTTCACATCCCGCCGCTGCCCTGGGCTGGGTGCAGCTCCTCGCAGGACAGTGCTGCTCCGTGCCGCACGGAGCTCCTGCAGCCTCCCCGCTGTGCCAGCAGCACGGCCAGGGCGCCCCAAGGGCGCATCTCTTCACCCCGACTCTCGCCCGAGGCGCTTCCCAGCCCAACCGAGCGCCGCAAACCCATCTCCTGCACTGCGCAGCATCTCGGTCAGCTACGGCAACACCGTCACCCCTTCCCTCTGTCCTCTGCCCTGCCACTATCCGGCACCTTCCTTCGCCTCGGTGCCCTGGCCCTGCAGGACCCTTCGGGGGCCGCCCCGTTCCCCGGAGGAGGAAGGTGCCCCCGGGCCTGTGGACCCCACGAGGGTCGGGCGGAGGCCTGCGCAGACCCCCGGGAGGGGCGGCCCCTCTGATGGAGCCGGCAGGGACGTGTGGCGGCGGAGGGGGCGGAGGCCAGCGGGGCTCCCGGCGCGGGGCCCGGCAGCCCCGGGGCGGGCAGGGGGCGGGGGCGGCGGCGCCCCCCGGCCGCCGAGGGGCCGCGCCGGGCGCTGGGGCGGGGTCTGCGGGCGCCGGCAGGGCGGGCGGCGGCGGGCGCCACGTCGGCAGCGGGGACGGGCGGAGGAGTAAAGTCTGAGCGGAGCCCGGGCTGAGTGAGCCGTGACCGCCGCGCGGTGAGTGAGGGAGCGAAGGAGGGCTCAGCGGCCGCTGCCCCCCGGCCCCGCCGTCAGCCGAGGAGCCCCCTGAGCGCCCTTCCCGCCGCCGGTCTCTTCCTCCCCGCGCAGGAAGGGAAACTTCGGGGGCAGGGGGCAGAAGGGCGCCCCGGCGGAGCCGCTGGCGGGAGAGGCGGGTCCGGGGAGCGGAGCCGCCGCCACCTGCCCCCGGCGCGGGCTCAGCCCGGCCGCCTTTGTGCTTCCTGCCGCGGCTCCGCGGGGCGGGAGCGCCGGGCCGGGCGTATCGGCCCCGCCGCGGCCTTGGCTGCCACGTCAGGGCCGCCGCCCTGCGCCGCGGTGCCGGCGGTGCCTGCGCCGGCCCGGCGGGGACGCAGGCGGGGGTCGCTGCCGGGCCGCCTCCGGAGCTCCGCCGGGCACGCAGGTACCTGCGAGGGGAGGACGTGGCGGGGGCTGCGGGGCTCCGGCCGCAATACGGGGGGGTGTGGGGCGTGGGGCGGCTCCTCGGGTGCAGGACCGGGAGCGGAGTGGGCTGTGCCCTGCAGCTGCCGCCCCCCGGGCCGGGCGCCCACGGCTGAGCGGCCCCCGCCCACCTGGGAGGGAGTCGCGGTCGCCTCGGCCTCGCTCCTGGATGAGCTTGTTCTCTCCCCCGTGAACTTCTCCGAGCCGGGAGACTCTTTCTTTTGGGTTTTCTTCTTTTTAAACTTTGCTGTGTTCAGATGTTTGCTTTAGTTGTCTCCTCTTTGTTTCATCTGTGTATATTCAAGTCCAGCTCGATGGAGTAGGGTATGAAGAGTTTTTTTATGAACTGTAAGGGACCAGCCTAGTTTGCCATATTCACCCAGTCTAGGCGTTTATGTGGTGTGGCCTGGAAATAAAAGCCAGTTATTGTAGCCATACGACTGGTTCTGGTCATTGTGCGAAGTGCAGTGGCAACCTCTGCAGATGCAATTAAATGCTTCCTTCTGCTTGTTTAATTGGGCTGAAAATGAGAATTCTGATTCAGGATGTCACTCTGTAAGGAAGATAAATACCAAGTGTAGGTAGCCTGCTTCAGTGTGTCCACTGCTGTGCTTCAGGCAGGAAATCTCTGTTTAATTGGAAGGCTACATACAGGATAACTTCATTTAGTATGTAAGTACTGGTTTGTATGCACATCAATTTTAAGACTGCTAAGTAAATACCGTCCAGCACTTTTTTAGAAATCTTTTCTGTTAAACTGTGGTTAAATATTCTGTAGAGTTAGTGTTGCCTCCTCAGTATAGAAATGGACTGCATTGCAAATGCACAAACCGAAAAGTGGTCCTTGTCCAGCAAGTGACCAGGTCTAAATGTCAGGCAGGAGCCAACAAACAGGTGGTGGATGCTAGGGAAAAAACTCTTTATTTCATTAGCAAGGGTGGCAAGGAAGTTCAGAAGCTGCTTTATCGCTCTGGCTGTTAGGTACTGCTGGGTTTTGTCTTTGAGGGCCTTCTGGAAAAGGAGATCTAAGACAGATGTGGAGGTCAGGCATTGGGGAAGTGTTATGAGAAATGGGGAAGGTTCTGCTTCTGAAAACTGAGCTAGCAGGAGGTGGAGGGTGACAGGACTGGTAAATGGAGTTTTCATTGTCTTTCTGAAGGTATGCCTTCCACCTTGCTGGAATTTACCACTGAATTTCTAGAAAACAGCTTTGGAGGACTAGAAAAGGGGAATCCTGGTTTCTGCCACCTTTGATTTGGTATCTTGTGAATCATTGCAACAGAGAAAACTTGATTGCCAACATCAGGCGTTCCCCAGAGCCGCTTCTGGAGCCTGGTCTATATTTTAGGTGAGAGCAATGGAGAAATATGATGTGGTAATGTCCCAGTCAGAGTTAAGGGGTTTTTTTTGCAGGAGATATAGCTCACTTTTGCCTTAATTGTGGCACGTGTTTGTTTTTTAAAACAGACATGTTGCATTACCTTCCCAGCTATGTACTGTACCTTCCCTGCATACTGTGAGCCTGTTATGTACATTTCTTATGACAAACTTAGTATCTTTTGGGGGAAGTTGTAGCCCATCCTCCTGTAGCCTTAGAATTAAGCTGTGGTTCACACCTGGGAACTTCTGATTAACTCTTTGTAATCTTTCTTTGCAAACTGTAGTCTTTTTTTTTCCTCTGAAATGGGCATGCTTGCTTCCAAGCCAGTCCTGCTGTATATGTAAATCTGAATTTTGAAACCTGGCTTTTAAACAGAAGGCTTGTTGAAATGCTAGCTATGCTCTTGGTTTTTAGCCACATGCTTTCTACATGCCTGGATTTGTTTTTTTATACTTTAGTGCTGTAGTGCATTACCTTAGTGCATTGACTCTTTCTTCTTGCAGAATTCTGCTCAGTCAACTCTGTCCCTTGCATTAACAAACTGAAAACCACATTTCCATGTCAGCTGTGCTGAGGGTTATGGCTGAGAGACCTAACAGCACTGGGCACAGTTACATGTAACATGTCACAAGCCCCACTCCAAGGTGTAAAGCAGGGAAGCTGATATGAGGGGTTGTTTGTGCAGCTTGAAGCAGTACCCTGAAGAGCAGCCATTGGTGGGTGAACCTCTTTTGGCTTCATGCTTATTTTCTCGTTTAATTTGGAGAGTAGAGCACTGTTTCAAAAATTTATTGCTTGAAGTATCATTTGTAAAAATTTTTTTTTTCATGTACTTGAAATGCATCGGGTTCATTCATAAATCTGCTGCAGCTGCTGAAAGAGGGGGAGGAGAGCTGTGCATGTGGCAAGGGTTGATTGCTTTCCATCAGCTCCATAGCCAAGCTTCCTAACTGCGTAGCTGGTGGACAGAAGGAAGGCAGCTTTTTTTGTGGTGGACTAAGACGATCAGTTTGTTTGCAGTTTTGTCAGGTGAATAGTTCTAGCGCTGTCTGCTGCTGCTGCAGCCGTCTGGAGCAGCATTATGCTGCCAGCTGAAATTGGCCCCATCCTTAGGCAGTTTCGTTGCTGCCTGCAAATATCCAAGTAGTGGCATTGAAACAAGGCAGTTTTCACTGGCTGCTGCTTGGGCCAGGTTTGCTATGCTGAGACAGTAGGGCTTTTTGTCTATGAAGTCAGAAAGACATCAAGGGCATCAGCTGAAACTCATGAAGTTACTCACAAGTCTGTAGTGGTTAGGGCCCACTTCTCAATAGAAGGCTAAAACTTTACAAGTTGCTGTCCAAGGCTCATTGAGTGGTTCTGTCTTAACATGGATTCATAGCAATCCTCATGGCAGCACATGGAGCAAGTAAGATTATCTCCATTGCCCAAGAACACAGAAGGCATCAGTGTTTCAGTGAGATAAATCTCATAAAATTTTGGCATCTTAAGGCCATACCAAGAGCACTTCTTCCATGCTGTGGGATTTGTATGTGATTCCCACCATACACCCATGGCAGGTATGTGACAGTAGCACTGTTCCATCAGATGTCATTAACCTTCTGCCTTTCTCACAGGTGTATGCAGAATACTTTTGTGGAAACAACTAACTAGAAATCTTCATAAAGGAATATATTTGGTAAGTTTTATTTTAATCAGCTTTTATGTGAATGTACGTACAGCTGTACCACTACCTCTAGAGCTTCCTGATGCTTTCATTCAGGGTCTTATAACACAATGTTGTAAATAGCTCCTGAATTAAAAATCCTATTCTAAACAATTTGGGTTTTTTTACAACAGTGTAAAACATTTAAGCTTTCTGTGTATTTCATATTCTGACAGTATGAAAGTGTGCTTTCTTTCAAATCAATTGGAAGAGTGACTTTCACTTTTACCCTTTTTAATATTTTTTTATGAAGGTTTTAATTTATTTTAATGTGTTGTTAAGAAAGATGAGAAGTTATCCCTTATCTCTTGAGTACGTTATCCCTTATCCCTTATCATTTCAAGAGATTTCCCCCTAAATACACAGGGGGAAAAAGCCAAGAAGTAGTTTTCGTTTATCCCTGTTTGAAATGTCTTTTAAGATCTGGGTTTGCTTCCACTTCTTAACATGAGAAAACACATGAAGAGGAAAATGAAGTGTGTCATTGACAGGCTGGATGTGTGTTTCATGAATGAGTTCTGCCAGGCTGCATGGAGATCCTACCTCATTCCGTGTGATCATTTAATGCAGATGTTAAATAAAGCTTGAGGCTTTTCCCCAGTGACACAAGTCACTGTGAATTTGGCACCACAGGATAAAAACGCCAAAGAAGGATGTCTTTACTTGCTTTCTTTTTTCCTTTCTTTTTTTTGGCCAGTCTTAGCATACTTTAAAGAAGATTTTGAAAAACGTATCAGAAAACTTCCAAATTTCAAGTTTCTGATAAATCTTTGCCTTGTTGCATATGCTTGCATTACTGACAATCTTTGTGACTAATGGTTCAGTGCATACGGGGGACTTTGAATCTGCAGTTTCCAAGTATCCAAAGTTTCTTAACCAATAGCATGTCTGAATGACCTCACTGTCTGCACAAAAGTCTTATAGTTGCACCTCCAGATCAGTGCCTTAGTTGTTAGCTGAGATGTAATCTCTGTTGGGTCTCATGAATTTTGCTTTCTTCTTCTTTGTGGGGACGCATCTTCAGCAGGAAGCGCAAACAGGAACCTCCTTAGGATACACTGCAGTCCCCCTGTGATCAGGGGGCTCTGATATAAAGTGGGACATACGAGCCTGGATCTTAATTGACAAAGGAGGCATTGAATTGTAGGTGAGTCCTTTCAACTTGATGGTATTGTAAAATATAGGAAGTGGTATCTGCTTTTCTGACTCAAATTTTTGAAGAAAAAAATTATATTCCTGCCCTCTTTGCCTGAAGACTGGATGAAGTAATCTGCCTCTAAGTAGTTACTCCAGGCCTTTGACCTCCAGTCAGTAGAAATACCTCTAGTCAATACTAACCTTAAATCTCTGGAAGGGAGCCAGGTTTGAAACATGCTCCTGTGCATAGTATTTCCTGTTCACCAGATATGCACCCTGTTTAGCACACAGAATTTTTGGATCACTTTTCAGTCTTTTAAGTCTCCTGACATGTTAAATTGGATACAAGGATGCATGACACAGACTGTAAACTAGATATCTGAATATTTTCTGCAGAAGTCCTTTGCTGGATCTTGGTCTTGATCCTGTGATTCACTGGAGAGCTTCTACAGAAAAACAAAAAGACTTTTCTGACAGTGATGTGATACTGTTTTCACTTGCACTGATGTCGTAGGTGAACAGTGAGTAAAACCTAGTACGGGCTGGTTAGGCACATCTCTTGCAGCATCATAGAATCATCAAGGTTGGAAGAGACCTTCGAGATCATCCAGTCCAACCATCCACTGGCACCTGTAAAACCACCCATCATACAGTAGTTTTCAACTTTCTGATCTGCAAAACCCTGAAGGCTCCCTTCTGTGTAGAACAAATTCAATCCTACCAAGAGCAACCTATTTCCCATAGCTGCTCTTCTCAAGCCTGTAGTTCTCCATTGCTTTCTGGGGTCTGAGAGCAGCAAGTTAGCAGTGGCTGTGCTGTGGAAGATAGACCACTGTGATCAGTGTAATTGTGAGTGAAGTATTTCTGTTGCAATTGTTAAATTGTTGCTTTGCTCATTTAGCTTTGCAGGAGCTGAAAGCAAATCTAAGTGTCTGTCTGACTAGATTATGGAGAGTTAAGAAAGCATCTTTTACCTGTGTTGTCTGCCAATCTTTAACTCTTTTCAATGAACAGATCTGGTCTTAATTGTATGATGTTGTACCCTAGTACAACAGATTCTTGGGGCTTCGTGTGGGCTGTATCTGCTGTCAGTGCTGCTGCATCCAATACCTTCTTAATAGCAGAAAGTACTAAACCTTGTGTGTAGCCTTGTGAGTGTTTCTAGTGTTCTAGCTGTGTCCAAAACTGGTTACTTATTCCAACTTCTCTCTGAACTTGTTGATGATCCCTGACAGTGTTTTCTCTGTCCTCATGAGATTAAATAATTTTGTGAGCCTTTGCTGACAGAAACATTTTGGAAACTCCAACAGGTAATTTCTTCTGGGGTTCTTTTAGGAGTTACATGCTGGCTAGATACAAATATATTAATGGAGGTTGTTCTTTGTAAAAAACAATTTATCTCTTTACTCATTAGTCTCCCCTGACTCTGCCTTAAAACTCTTTTGGTCACTTTTTTGTTCCATTGTTTGAATTAAGACTTAATAGGTTCTGAATTTTATTGTACTATTTTTAGGATTTCCCCTACTGCACCAAATAAACTCCTTCCAAATTCCTGACAGAGTAATCATCTTAATGACCAAAATGGCCACATGTCAAGTAGGAACATAGTTGCTTCATCTTGGTACAGATATTTTGATCTGATAATATCAGGGCTATCAGTTTCTTACTGCATGTCTTCTCTTTCTTACAGTGCTTTATATTTTTGTTTCATGTGTTTAGTCTTCCAACTTGATGTGTTGCTACTTTACATCTTCCTGGTGAGGGGAAGAGAAGAAGACACTGATCTTTCTGGTGACAGTGACAGGACCCAAAGGAATGACATGAAGCTGTCTCTACGGAGGGTTAGGTTGGATATTAGGAGAAGGTTTACCCAGAGAGTGGTTGAATACTGGAACAGGCTCCCCAGGGAGTGGTCACAGCACCAAGCCTGACAGTTTGAGAAGTGTTTGGACAACGCTATCAGGCACATGTTGTGATTCTTGGGGCTATCCTGTGTTGGGCTTCGATGATCCTTGTAGGTCCCTTCCAACTTGGGATACTCTGTGATACTTTCCTATTTCATAGCTTATATGTTTGCATTTCTGGCTTTTGAGCAGTACTCATTCAGCATTTCCATGGTATTGGCCATCCTTGTAGTAGGTGTTTTTGCTTGCTTTCCCGTTCAGCTTCATGTGTAAAGGTACCCATGTTTTCTGAGTTGTGAACTGATATTGGTAGTGCTGATTGTGAGGAATCTTTAATATTCAATTTAGGCTTGCTTCTCATCCAAAGATCTATGATTTAGCATGTGGGTGCTAGTTTTTACTGTGATGTTTTGACTTCATAATTATACTGTGAGAGTTTCAGCTGTTGTTTTCCAGGTGAGTGTTCCCACCTGCTTCTGTGTCCTCATTCCTTCTTCAGATCCCAGCCACTGCTTTCTCACCCAGAGGAGGTACAGAGGGATCTCAGCGCAGCAAGAGAGGTTGGAATTATTTTTGTGGTGGTCATTGACTCCTGAAAGAAATGAAATTATTTAAAGACATGCAGGGAGAAGGGAACTAAAAGGTCACTGGCAGGAAGATAGAAGGATACTGACTGGTATAATGCAACTTGTTTTTCCTTTTTGTCATCTTGATGCCTGCTGGGGAGGGAAAGCAAGATTAGCAGGAGAGCTCAGGAGAAAAGGCAGGACTTAATAACAAGGCATGCTTTGGTGGGGGAGGAAAGCAGGAAGGAAACTTGAACTTAGATATTGCTTTTTTCCCCTCCAGAGAGAAAACTCAGCTCGAATCAGCAGCTCCACTTACTTTCTCTGTGCTTCCCCTCACTGTCAGGGACTCCTGCTCTAGAACTGCTCTAGGAAACGGCTTTTGGTGTAAAGAAATCTTTTCTGAAATGTTTTCATTGGGCAGTTTTTGTGTAAAGTTAAAACAGTCTAGTTCTGCTGCTGTCACCACACGATTTATGCAGTACTGCGACAAGATAAATTGTGTGTTTCCGTTGCTATTCTTCCATCTTGTTTTCATGGCATTTGTTCAAATTATGCTGCAAGGACTTGTTTCTTTAAGCTATTGCTTTCCAGGTACCTGCAGATCTTATAGGCATGCTGCTGTCATTTCTCTAGCATCCACCATCTCTGTGAACACTTGGCTGTTCCTTTTCACTACATAAACTGTTATATGGCAGAGGCTGTTTTGTTTTCATACTGGTTATCTTCCTGATTGCTTTTCAAGTTGAAGATGTACTTGGTGTGGGGTGGCAGCTCTCACCAAGCCTGCTGATGTGGTGGAGGACTCCACCTTGCATCTGGTTGAAGAATGCAAAAGCGCAGATAAAAAAAAGAGCAGCAGTTTGACAGGAGCTGCTAGCTTATCTAGTAATGAAAAAGAAGTTCATTTTCTGTGGAACTTAAACTACTTGAATTTTGGATTTGTGGATTAACTTATGCTTTGCCAGAAGAGATGTATAGCATATGTGAATTTCTTTTTTTAGGCAATAATGAATCAAACGGACAAAAATCAACAGGAAGTCCCATCCTACCTTCATGATGAACCACCAGAAGGTATGTACTAGTTTTCATGATCTGAAGTAAATTAATCAGAAGTTCAGTTCTCTCTTTAAAAAATGGAAAATGGATCTGGAAGCTTTAACTTCCATTTAAATAACAGTAAACAAGCCAACCCTGCGTTGGGATGGACCTGGATTATTGTTCACTCCTGCATTATTCTGATTACAATAAGGCCACTGAATATAACTCAGTAAACAGCGGTACCTATAAATTATAGAGAAGATGGGCAGATACTGAAGGACTTAATTTGGAGATTATTTTCCAGATATATGAATTGGTCTAATGGGTATTTATTTCTTTTGTTCATTATGTGAGATGGGAAGAACCCAGCTTTACTTTGGGACACCTTGCTGTGTTCATAGTGCTTGTGACTTTTAAAAAAGATGTGTTTAAAAATATGTAGAACTTTATTACCACTTTTGGAGACCCTTTTTCATCATACAATTAACTGTGGTTCTAACTGTGATTCTAACTGCTGACAATCTCATGGTTTCATAAAAACAAATGTGCACTTGACTTCATTAATGCAGTGACATCTTGGTCTCCTGAACCAAATGAATCATAAATTGGTTATTAGATCTGCAGAGGAAATGCAGTTGCAAATGAGCAGAGTTCCTTCCAGGCTGTGGACTGGCAAATTAGTGAAGAGTCCTGTTTACATAATGTGACTGGAAGCATACTAGATCAAAAGCCATTCTTGGCACATAGGGTTATCTATGTTGTCTGCTCTTGCTTTAGGACTAAATGTGTTGGACATAGAGGTCGGTGAGTCATGATTCCTCTCTGTTTATTGCTCTTTATAAGGGCCCTTTAAAGTTCTGTTTGTTTGTTGTTGGGTTTTTTCCCTCAGCTTTTATATGTTGTATAACTGAACAATTTACTTCACTCAAACAACAGTATTATCCACTAACTGCAGTAGAAGGGATTGAAGTGGAATAGCTCACTCTATTCTTAACAACTATAAGGCAAGAAACACAAGTACAAGAAGATGAGAGGAAAGGGAGAAATAGATTTTCGTGGCACAGTGATTCTTCAGCTCTCCTATACTTGAACTTGTTAAAGTATCATGGTGTGAGGACAAAAAAAATCTTGCTTCTTAACTTCTTATGGTGTTGTCAAGATCTCAGAAGCGTTTCTGATAGCAAATGCCAGAGTGGAAACTATGCCTTAATATGTGTTATCTTCAAGTCTAATTTTTAAGTCCAGGTTTTGTTTGCTTATTTGGGTTTTTTTGCCTTAAAGATCGAATTGTGTTTTACACATATTAAACCTCATGTATAGAAAGTGAACAGTGGTCTGAAAACTACAACTGATTCTTTGAGTAAGGCAGTGAAACAAGTGGACATTTTTTCTCTTCCTAGAATATTCACTAGATTTTCCAGATCCGGCATAAGAGCAGAATTTGATCATTGCAAAGTTTCATTTAAAGTTTACGATCAGTTAAATATTTTATTCTGCACATTTTCTTATTTCAGTTTGACAATAACCAGTTTGAATATGAAGTCTAAATAGATGGAGAAAATTGATGTAGTTAGAGGAAGTAGAATGAAACACAGCTTATCTTAATGTAAACTCCATCCTTGAAAAGGCTTTTTCCTTCTGATTCTGATTCATATGCACTCTCCTAGCCTTAGGAGTTCAGTTAAAATGTTGGAACACCCTTGAAGAACAACTGGGTTGGAATGTCATACAAGGCTTCATATGATACACTTACACCATCATAAAAAGATGGCCAAATGTGGCTGGAAGGCTACTAGTTCAATGCTGGCAGGAAGATCATCTCTCTGAACAGGCAGCCAAAATACTCCTTAGAGGAAAGGCTCAATTCCAAAACCAATTTGCAGCTTTTCCTAAAGATAGAAGTAGTTCTAGTTTGTCCAAATCACGCTCAACAAGCTTTGTGCCCAAAGGCTTTAAAGAATGTGTGGAAGAAGCTTTTGTGCTCCTGCTTTTTGAGTAGTGCTATTCCGATGCTGTATTTTCCACTTTGCAAGCGGCGCCAACCTTTGCAACCGAAGTTCATTCGAACTCTTGTTCGTGGCTGGATTCCTTTCAGCAGGAAGCTGGCTGCCAGATAGCCTGATAGAGCCAACTCCCGGACAGGGAACTTTTGTCATTTTCTCCCTCAATTTAGGAATGATCTGGTTTACCTTCTTTTTCATACTGTTTAGAAAAAGGGAGACCAGGGTTGTGTATCCTAGAACAGAAATCAACTGGCAATAAAACTTTGCAGCTGTGGGCGTTCATTAGACCTCATGGACAATGCAAACAGGATGGAAGTCAGAATGTGTCAGCCATTACCAAAGTTATTTATACACTGCTGCAGTCTGTATTTACACTTGTGAAATGGAGTCAAAGGATTGGCTACCTGAAGTAATGTGAGGAAAAACACATTAAGATTACTTTTGTTTGTTTCTCTCTTGTTATTGATAAGTTAGTGATGATGGATCATTTCTTGCTGACATCAGATCTGATTCACTGAAATCAGGTCTTAAAATTCAATGTGATAAAACTTTACTCCTATTTCACCCTGATGATAATGAAGCAGTTAGGTGGAAGTGAAACACTTTCTGACCGAATCTGTTACAAGCTCTGTAAGTCTGGTCACAAGAATCCTCTAATGAATAATACCTAGACATTGGATTTTGTAGCAGGCTCTGCATACTCCTTTCCAAGTGTGAGTTTTAAAGGCTTTCTGTATGTACATAGAAATTCTGATCTCTGTGTGTTTGTGTTGGCCATGCATTTTTGCTGGAGATGTCCATGTTGAAAGCTGCTGGCCTAGAATGAGCCAGCAAGGTATTACGTGGCTTTAAGTAAAAGGCTGTCATTTCTGGTTTCAGTTTCTGTTCATTACCTTTTCTGTTATCTATATCAATTTCTTAAATAAGAGACTACTGTAAGCTGGAAGCACTTCCAGTATTTTCTGCTCCCTTGAGCTGCACTGTTGCTCTGTATCCCTTTTTTCCTTTTTGTTAGACTTGTAAGAAATTCTCTCATTTAGGTGGCATCTTTTGTTTGAATTATTCCAGGCATGCACACAGGAGCTCTGAACTTCACACTTTTTAAATTAACTCTGAGTTCTGAGTTAGTCCTGGCATTATCACAGACTCATTGGCAGTGCAGGGAAAGTTGTTCAACCTAGGTTTCATCTTGTAGAGATGAGTGCTGAGAGGTGACTCTTGGAAATTGTCCTCTGGATGCAAGTTGTCAGCAGTCAGGGCATTGGAGACAGACTTGTTCTGCTGACTCTCCTAAGGCATGTTGCAGTGAAAAGTCAGTGTGTTGACAGGGCTGGATAGAGGTCTCTGGTGGATCTAGATCTGATTTTTCTTTTCCACTATCTCTCCTGGCTTGTTGTCCTTACCCAAGTATGTTATTTCTGCTGCTGACTCCCTCACCTCTTTATTTCATGTCTGTTTCTTCCCTGGCTCTGCCCCTTGTAGTTCCACCTGCTCTTTTTTTGGTTTCCCCTGTTGTTTTTTGTGAAGAGAGACAGATGTTAAATCCAATATGTTATCTACAGATAGCTAGAAAATAATTTTAAAAACCCAAATCCAAAAAACTGTGCAACTCTTAACCCTGCTTGTGTTCACTGGCTGAATCTTGCCATGGTTCTCTCTGAAACGTTTTTTTTTTAAGAAGTAGTGAGGTATTGACAAGAGAGGAGCTGAAAAACACTTACCTGAACAATGTTGTTGTGAAGAGCAGAGGTTTCCCCGGGGTCACGTGGAAGACACTTTGCAAACAAGTGTATATTAGGGCTACTGGTTTATAGATGCAGTGACTGATATTTTCTTATGTGCTTAAATACCACATTAACATACCGTTTCATACTGCTGTTTCTTTGAAGACTGGATGATGCTCGTGCCATAGCAGGGAGTGGAATTACAGTCTTAATTCCCTTCAGAGGCAAGGTGCATGTATCTCTTAGGATTTTGATGCTTACATTAGAAATATAAAGTAATTCTGGAACAATTGGAAGGCAAAGTGGCTAATTCCAGAGGTCTTTCTATTACTCTAATACTTTCTATTATTTTGAGGCTGTGTAATTGTACCATAAATATGGAATAGGAAGTGACCTAGAAAGCATGAAACTGCACAAAATGCAGGTTAAATATAACATTAAGAAGAAAAATTCTTGTGGTCAATAATATGCAGAAATCCTACAGTTTGAAACTTGGTTTTGTGCATCATATTGAAATTTCTTTTGGGAGCCTGCAACTCTTGCTATTAATGCCTTTGGGGACCACTTTTGGTATTTAAAAAACTTATTTGGCACTTGGACTTTTCACATAAACATGCCTCTTCTGTAGCCAAATTACAAAAAGACCCTTTTGGAATAAACTTAAATTTGTATACAGGATGAAGAAAGGAAGTGATACAGAAGACTTGGCATCAGTTTTGTCCTCATGCTTCTTTTGACAACTCTTGATTGCTCTCATTTGTAACCTTCTCTTTCCTCTTTCCTGACCCCTGCACAGAACCCCTGTAAGCACATCTTCAAAACAGTAATTACTAAGGAAAGAAGTGACCTTATCTCACGGTGCTCTTTTCAAAGAACAGCTCTTTGTTTAATAAACTTTTGCCTCTGTTTTACCAGGAAATTTTTTCCTGTCTTAGAGATTTGAACAGCAAGGTGGTGCTGCTGCCCTTGAGGGTCCCCCCTCTGTGGGTTAACTCTTAACATTAGGATGGAGGCCATAGGAGGATGTGTTATTTCTCCCCCATTATAAAGTCCAGAAATGAGGCTGATTTGGCCATGAGACTTTCCAGAGTCTAGGAAGGTAGTGGTACATACAGAGGACAGAAGTTTATCATGTAAGACACTCTGGAAGTCATATGCCTGATATTTTTAGACTCCATATTGACTTGTGTGTTAGAAAACAGCACTGAGGAATGTCTTGCTGCAGCAGTGTCTTTTGTTATTTGGAAGTAGGTGTTGTAGGAGCATCCAAGAAGAGCAGCCTGCAAGGTAAGTGTATGCTGTGTGCAGTGTCTGTTAGTCTAGAAAAGGAAATACTTATGAATAACTCTTCTTTTGAAAATGCTTTAATCATAGCACTGAGACTGATTTGTTTGTTGTTTCTTCCCTTAGGTTCACTAAAAGACCACCCACAGCAGCAGCCTGGGGTGCTTTCTCGTGTGACTGGTGGCCTCTTCAGTGTCACAAAGGGAGCTGTTGGTGCCACAATTGGGGGTGTTGCTTGGATTGGAGGGAAGAGCTTGGAAATTACCAAAACAGCGGTCACATCTGTGCCTTCAGTGGGAGTGGGTCTAGTCAAAGGAAGTGTTTCTGCTGTAGCTGGAGGCGTTACAGCTGTAGGATCTGCTGTTGCAAGTAAAGTGCCTTTAACAGGAAAGAAAAAAGATAAATCTGACTAAAACCAAAACTGAGACGTACTCAATTCTCCAGAATATTACATCAGTGGCATTAAAATCTGCTAAGATTGGGACCATGAGAAGCCATGTGTCTTAGACACTTTATCTTCCAACAAGTTGTGCAAGTAACTTGATTTCATCTGAAAAGGACAGAAGAAGCTTGGTTAGCACAGCGTAAGAAGATTTATTAGAGCCTAGATTGAAGCTTTGTATCTGGTGAAATGTTACACTTGATAACTATAGAAGTGAGTAAGTGTATCTGAAGGAATAATACATATTTGAATATTCATTTACTGTAAGTCTTCTGCAGTTTTGGACTAAAATGTGAACACAGAAACCTGGTCATCTCTGCTGTACCATTGATACAATGAGATGCCAATTCCTGTTCTCAGTGGTTTCCACATGCTCCTGCTAAGGATCCTTCAGCTGTGTAAAGGCATTGTTGGATATACCCAAACAATCTTGGTTATGAACCTGTATTTTTAAGCAGCCTGTAAACTATCCCTGACAGCATTCTGCCAGTGCAGACTGGAGCAAACAGAACTGAAGGTGTGCAGAAATCTGAAATGAGTGGGAGATAGAAGTGAAAAAGATTGACAACATGGTAGAAGAGATCACAAAGAGTAAACTAACTTAATGCCTTATTAGAAAAAATATCTTTACTAGGTGAAGCTGTGTAAAGAACTGATCTGTCATTTCAGTGCAGTTCACAGGATGAGCTTTAGACTCTTTACAAATCCTGATATCTGAAGCTTTTTGTCAGTTTTTACTGAAAATATTATTGCTCCATCTCAGGTGTATTTAATGATATTCATCTATCTCCTGCAAGTGAAAACTTGCTTCTAATAAACTTTTTATAAACACTAGAAAAAAAAGATGGCTTAATGGAAACTGGGCTGATGTTTGTGGCTATCTAGCACAACTGTCTTACTTGCTGGAAATTCCTTTGTATAGTTGGAAACCACTGAAGAATTAGCAAAGCTGTTGTCTCAACTCCATGATGTGCCAGGTTGGCTTCTTGCTCTGTTCAAGCAAATGCAAGGAATTTTTCACTACATCTCTTTCTCATACTTTACATTTTGATTTTTGAGTAAAATGTAATACTTTTATTTAAAACAAACCAAAAAAGGTAGATGAGGCCTTAAAAAAAAAAAAAGAGAAAGAAACATCATTCCAGTAATTTGTATACTGACAGATTCCAAATATTGACACACCTCAAATGGGAACATCTGTAGGTCCTCTGCAACGTGTGAGGTAAAATGCACTTGTAAAGACACAGCTTGAGGTTGCCTTAAAATAGAAGCTGTTGATGATCTTTTATTTGTGTACTGACTTTGCAAATAAGTAACCTCTTTAGAAGCCCATAGAAGGCGTCTGTTCGTGTCGTGTATGCAGTATTTTCTACAAACTTGTGTTCCTATGGAGAACTTGTAAGCTTACTTTTCCAGTGTCTGTGGTTGTACTAGAAGGATATATGGGGAGACTTTTTAAAAATGAAAAAAAAAAAGAAACATATCGCTCATCTAAAACTTAGTCCTCTGTTCGTGGTTGTTGAATGTACACTATGTCTAAATTATGGTACAGTAGTCACCCAATCTCTCTGAGCCATTGGTACTTCAGCTGCACTCTGTAACTAACAACTTTATTTTATATCAGTAACTGTGTGTGTTGGAAGCATGATACTCATAAGCATGGGAACTTGGGGTGCTGGGAAGAGCATCTGCCCCTTCTGTTAGAGGTACCAGCTGCTTAGTTCTGATCTGCTGCAAGGGTGTAATAAGGTAAGTTTATGCAACAACCTGAAGACTTCAACTGGTTTTTATAGTCAAAACCTAATTGCATAGAGTGGAGTATGGTTTAAGTGTACCAGTTAGCTCTAGAAATGAGCTAGCCTGCAAGGCAGTCTAACTGTGCCATATAATTTAGTATGGTCTACTCCTCTGCAGTTTCCAATGTAGCCATATCCTCAGAGTGCTGCCACTGAACTCGTAAGAGTCACCGTGGTATTTGTGACACCAAACTAAACCCTTCCTGATAGTTTTCTGAAAACATGAATGTTGAACTGATCATACCCATTTTTTTAAATTATATTCTTTAATTGTTAAACTATGAAACTTGCAGCAAAACAAGTGTGGTCTGAGATAAACAATGTTAGATCTGTGAAGAGCTGCCAACACTTCATTATGTGTTGTTCGTAACATATCCTGTAGCTATTGCTTCTGAGTCTTGTAACTGAAACACTTTTACATGGCATATGGTTTTAGTTTTCAAAGAGCTTTGTCCTATATCCTGTGTATTTTCCATTCACTTACGAAATTTGCTTGATCTTAAGAACTTGGCCCGATTCTGTCCTGGCACTTGTGAAACATTAAATTGTTGCTGTTTCAGACATTTGAAAGCTTCCTTAGTTTTGTGGAGAAGGACATACTTAGGTATAAATCTTCCCACAGCATCGTGCCCCAGAGTGTCTTTTATCTGCATCTACCTAGTGCCAACCAGCTCTTAACAAAAACTGTAACTTCACTGTGTAAGTTGTTCACAGACACAGCACAAAATCCCTTGCACTAATTTTCTTTTCAATGAGGCTTGGGAGTACCCACTTTTAAGATCATAGTGAGCTGAACGGAATATGGAACTTAAATTTTCAGGGGGAGTGGAGTTGTTTTTGTGGTGGCTTTATTTTACTGTCTTTTTCCCAGCCCCCAGTTCGAAATGGGAAATGTTTATGAAGGCACCTTGTATGCCTGACTGCTTGCTCTGCAACAAAAGGCTTACCTATAGCCACATCTTCCTGTGCCAGACTTAAACAGTACAAACTGGTTCACGTCCATTGTGAGTAATGACAAGAGATGAGGAAGTGGATTTCAGCAATACAATGTTTTGGTGACTGGGAGGTTCCCTGAGGTTTTATTACAAATGAATCCTGTGAAGAAGAGGGAAACAGGTCCCAGGCATAGAGTTATGAATGACTGACTGAATTTTCATCTGGTGGTAGAGAAAAAAGAGCATTTCTGCTCATGCTTATGTTTTGAAAGGGGAGGGGGAGAAATTGAAACATTCAGAATAGAAAATTAATGATTACTCAGGCCATGGAAATGTGTCCTTTTCCTGTTGTGTTGCCACTGAAGATACTTTAAGTGATGGGAATATAAGCTGTTTCAAGAACTTTAAAAACAGATACCTGTAGAAATGCTGAAACTTTTCAGGGAAAACACTGTTCTAAATCTTGGTTTCCTTTTCGTCCTAAACCATCAAGCTCAGTTACAGATTGTGTTATGAACAGCTTCAGAGAGCTGAAATGCCCTCTTGTGTCTGAGGGGAAGAAGGCTTTTGAATTCAAATAATATTGTGGTCTGCTTAATAGCTGAGCACGGAAAGACAGAAAGTGACAAAGGCAAGTCCCTGTGAATTTGTAATACGGCTGTCTTTCCAGTTTCCTCCTAAAAACCAATAATGTGTTTTGAAAGAGTTGGCAAAGATGCAGCCTGGTAGCACAGCCTGACTTTTTTCATGTTGGGGATATGTGCCCCTTCTTAAATTCTCACCGCTGTTGCCCACACTGCTGCTGGAGTGGCATTTACCCACACAAGCTGCTGTCACGTCCGCACTCTCGCCTGCAGAGTGGTGAGTTTAAGACCTTCAGCTGTTGAGATCTTGGCACTGCTCTCACCAGGTGTTTCCAGCCCTTTCCAAGCTCACAGCAGATAATGTGGCAGACTATATAAAATCATCATCTTGCAGCCCGCCCTCTAAACCAGCAATTTAATCCCCGCTTTCTTCAGCAATTTAAAACTTCACTTGAAGAAAAGGAAGCCTGGATTTGCTGCCAAAATGTGTGTTAAAAATGACCTTGAAGAATGGCCTGGAATGAGGGGGCTGTGTAACTGTTTTTTCTCCTGCTGTCAAGAGGGAATGTGTGTGGAACAGTTGCTTAGGAAAGTCTTTCTGAGAAATAAAATCACCGATGATCCTAATTCTATTGAGTTGATCGTCAGTGATGCTGCTACTTTATATTACCATTCACAGCCTATAAATGAAAAGAAATCAAATCCCCTGAGAACTCAAACACTGTCCGGTAGTTACTATTTTGAAAGCCAGCACTTGTCGACAATTATCATTCGGTGTTATCTGAGAAGCGGTGCCGCCCATATATTTAGAAACTGTGGCAGCTGTTTGAAAATCTGGTAGTCATTTTTAATCACCAGTGGTTTACAGACTAGAGTTTTGTTATACCTAATATAAAACCATGGCTTTTTCCTTTCTCCTACCATCATTTGAGACTAACCTCAGTTTCTCCCTAATCTTTCCTGTCCCCAAACCTTGCTAGAAAAGAAGAAATTAAGAACTAGCAATAAATGGTTTTCCTCCTGCCCCGATTTTTTTGCAAAAGAAGTAAATTTTGAAGTCTCAGAAATGTAAAGGAGGTTGTCTTGTAGTTTCTTTGCATTATGGTTTGTACACAAACATATTAGGGTCTCACTGTAGCAGTCACTGAGTAAAAAAAATTATGTCCTGGCCCTGTGCTCAAACTGCACTCTGGCTAGGCTTTCCTAACCAAAAAATCAAGTCTGTTGCAGGTCAGGATCCAGGAGCTAGAGCTACTTACTGCAGCAATAAGGAACGGAACTCCAAGAGAATTTCCTGAAGTCAGTGAACCAGTGGGTTGCTGAACACTGCTGGAAAAATAGCCCTCCATTTGTTGTTCTCAGACAAAAATTGTGGTAATCACTACCACAGGATGGTCTGTGCAGTGACAGAGCTGAAAATCCAAAGCAGTTAATGCCCTGTCAGGTAAGACAATGTAACGTGTGAGGTACTCTCTAGAAAAAGGCAACCTTTATCATAACCAGGTTCTATGACATTATTTGAAAGCATTAGAAAGCTAGAAGTGTATAATGAAGTTGTGCCTAAAACCCACTCCAGGACAAAGTACAGCATAAGACTACAGTCTGGTTAAGATTACTTTTGTTTCATCTCAAAAAAACAACTTTTATTTTGCATAACTTGAAGTACAGCACTCAAATTAATCTTCAATGTGTATAGGGGCAACAGGATTAAAAATTGGTCTTTCCTTCTTTGATTGTATCTTACCATAAGTGACTTCAAAATCTTTCTTGGTACCATTCAAGCTTTCTAGATTTCCACTCTTTACATCATATCCTAGTGCAGAGAGCTTTTTAATTCGGTACTGAACAATTTCTGTTGTCAACTCCAGCACCATTGGTGTCTCTCTAATCTGTGCTACAGAAATTCCTTCCTTCAGTAGTCCTTCAAGTCTTTCTTCCAAAACTGGAACAGAATAGTAGAGGAGGGCTGGGCATTTCAGCACTAGTTCTTTTAGTTCTTGATCACTGCAATTAAACACATTTTTGGAAAAAAGCATACTCTTCTGCATAGTAGTAGAATTAAGTTGAAAAATGAAGCCTTTAAGTTTAGACAGCAGCTGTAGAACTTCATGGTCAGTGAAGTCATTCTTCTGGAGAAATTCCAAGTTCTCCTGGATTGTGGTGGAGGTATTTAATAAAATAAATGGATTTTGGCTCAATAGTTTCAGTATCCAGATCTTCATATTTGCTTCAGAACCTCCTAAATTTAAATAACTTCTTTGTAATGTCTCTATCACGTTTTTGTTTTTCTCAACAGGATTATAAAAAATATTGGGTGCGCTTGTCAAGAATCTGGTGATTATATTATTCTTAAGTCCTAGCTCTTGAAAAAATGTTATGTTTGCCTTCTGATTCTGGTGATATTTGGTAGTAAAAAAAGACTCTGGAAATTGCTCTATTAATTTAATCAACTGTTTTTCATTCTGGCATACTAATTGCCACAGAGCTCTTTGAGAGTTTATCTCTTCAGGGGTGCGGAGAATTGCCTCTGGGCAACGTTCTAAAATGTTGGCTACAGCGGTTTCATCTGCTCCCATTTCTTGCAAGATACCAGCAATTTCTTTAACATAGGCCACATCCTGGAGAAGGACCCATTCCTTCAGTCTGCGGATCTTCTTAATGTCAACTGACAAACCGTAGAGACTCTCAATGGTCTTTTTATTTTCCTCCCTTGACTTTGTATCGGTTGTGTAACTGGAATGTATTAGGCTGCTCCTGCTTGCTACTTCAGGCCATACTGATGAAAATATCAATCCTGGGTTGCAGCGCTGAGATCTTGTCGACAGAAGAGCGAATGTGTCTTTTGCAGCATGAGCGATTCCTCTTAACATTGTGGAGGTCAGCCCTGTGGAGACAGAACAACGGTAAGAAAACACATTTAAAGAATTAGTTAATGCTCAGAATCGTTGATGTTTAGACAGAGCTGGCGTAAGAAATTACTCTCACCCATGCTTTTGTTACTAGCACAAAATCCAGCTTTCACACGAAAGCGAGGGAGGGGAATATTTTTGAAAGGTTAATGTTCTGACGAATGTGTCACTGGAACACTGTCTGCAACAGGCCTGATGTAGGGGCAGTGCTCTGTCCATATAAAAGCTTGCAGTCATACAAGATCCAAACTGTCAACCATTTTCTGCAGCTAACATTGTTATTACGTTACAGATCGCTCACACCATAAGGGAAAAATGATTCACCCAATTTCATTTGACAGTCATCCCACTAAACTAATAAAAAAAGGCAGCTTAAATATCTTTCTTAACTCTTATGAAGGTACTTGCTAGAACTTCTCAAGCATCATTTGGAGTGTGACTTGTTCCTTCCTGTGTCAGAGACACCCCCTGCTTAGTGCTGCTTCAGCAGCAGTTTGTAGCCTAACTTCATTTTGAAATCATCGTTATTAAGGGAAAAAAAATCACAGAAACCTTTATGTATGTGTTTTTCACTAGCCAAGTCTGCTAATTGAGTTCTGAATAAGCACACTGGTATTTTGGGTGAGGGAGCAAGTACACTGTAACATTTCCAGGCGTTCGCTTGCCTCTCCCAGCACCTACTTTTCTACAGCTGCTCTTTGCACCAACGCCTTATTTCTGCCTCCAGGTCGCTTTTGTTGATGCCAGCCACCCCCAGTAGGCAAGAGTCCTTGTGGAATAGGTACGTGGCGGTATTGGAGTCCACATGGCAACCACAGGTAGTTGTGGGCAACCCCACACCTCACCTTTGCTCAAACTGGCTGCTGTTGGTATCACCAACAGCATATGCACTGTCACCTGCTCTGCAGTGGCCAAAGGAGCCGCAGCAGTCAAACAGGGATATTAAGTGTATCTTTAACTTCCTACGTGGTGTTCTCATAAGAACCCTTTGGAAGCACTGAGTCTGAAAGGGAGAAGTGCTAATCTGTGAAATACTCAGCAAATGGTTGCTGCTGGGAACATGCTCAAATTGAAAATAAGAAAAGAAATACAATTTTGCATTTGACAGTTCTAAGTATAGCATGCTTCAAAAAGTACCTACGTTAGCATTCTGTTAAATTACTTTGGTTGTTTTGGTTTTTTTCAGAAGAGAAATTACTGTTATGATAATGCAGTCTAATCTACAGAACAGACTGAGAAACCTATTGTTGGAACAGCTATACAAGATTCCTAGAATCTATAATCTGTCTTCTAAGAAAATACCTGGTTTGTTTAGAGAATTTGATAGATCCTCTATCTAGTTGCCAGGTAAGACTAAATATTTTCTAGAGGTAAAACACTCTATCTCAAGAAAGTGTACCTTTGCTTTTAGGTTGCTTTTTTATGCTTCTAAAAGCTGGACTCGTGTCACTACATCATAAACTAACAGAATAATTTCCTATATGCAAGCTTATGTTATTAACAGAAGCTGTTTACTGGTAACTTCTTGTTTAGTATTACTTCAAATCTCTGAGGCAAAATCCAGTTGCCTAATGAACCTGCTTGTGTCGTAACCGCAAGGCTGCTTATTTTGTCTTCATAAACTTTGTAACTTGAGAAGTGCTGTCCAGCAAGCCCCACCACAGAACAAGCGATTTTTCCCGACAGCCCTGAAAGCACTGGAAGTGTAGGTAAGTCACAGTCATTTTGTGTGCTGACCTTTCCATGTCCTGAAAAAGTGACTTTTTCAGGGGAATGCAAACTAAAGCCTCTCCTCCACAGGCAGGAGACAAAACTGCCTGTGTCTGAGCACAGAATTTAGGGAGTCCAATCAAAGTAAGTAAATCTCTGAAGGATCAGGGCTCTTCATTAATGCTTCAGCCCACCTGGAAACTGCCAGCAAGTATTGCTAAAATTGTATGACATGTCAGATGATACAGTACAAACTGGAAAAATAACCATGACTTGGTTTTACTTCAATAAGTAAAATAAGTAATCCTGCTCTTAAAACAAAATTGCCTTGTGAGTAATGCAGCCATTTAAAATACAGTAATTTTTACTATTACAGAGCTTTTAAAAAATTCTGATAAATTGTGCCCTTCCACAATCTAACATGGAAGTGATTGTTATGCTCACTTAAAAAAGGTTCTAAGTTTTCTGAAAATTTCTGACATCAGTCAATTTTTTTCCCTGTTGTGAGGATCATCAGAAACAGAATACTGTAAAAGGAAGAAAAAATTTATTTGCTAAATAATTGCATTTGACTGGGGTACTGAGGAGCCCATGTAATTAAGCACTATGCAAAATACAACATACCAAAAAAATGAATGAATTTTATGTCACGGTGTTTATAGAAACCGAGGTGGTGATTAAGAGTTATGATTTAGTGTATTTATTTCCAAGTCTATAGGTGACAGTATCACATTTCTGGGGCATGTAACCAATTTCAAGAATTCAGAGTTCTTTTAAAGCTCATGCTGGATTTAATGCATGCTCTAATGTGCAGGACCCCACTGTAACTTTTTACATACTCATGTTGCTGGGGGGGTTGTAAATCAATTGAGAGATTAAGAAAAAAAAAAAACCAGCTCAAATGAGATGTTTGTCCTCACTGCCAGCAGCACCCTCCTATCACCAAGTGTTAGAACAGCAATAAGAAAATGAACTAATGTCTATCTGAAAGTACCTGTGATCCTGCTTGCTAGAGACCTGTATATACAGAGTAAAGGGGTGCTATAAGTTTCATTATTTAATTTTATCTCATTTAATCGCATTATTTATGAGACCTTCTAAAGCAAATGGAAATGAGGATCCTCTGGCTGATTCATCCCTCATTTGAATTTCTGAATGTGTGTTTTAAGACTCAAATCTCATGTTTGAAAATTAGCAACCTCTTATGTTATATTTTTCAACTGCTACTTTGTGCTGGTCACTACCATTCCCATTACCTCACCACAGCAAACTTAGTAGGCTCTGGAAATTAAATGAAACTACAGAAAGCCTAGATTGAACTTTGAATTAACCAGGAGAGTAGGTATCTACATAGAAGAAAGCAGTGTACACAGGATTTGAATGGTCTGTGAAGAAATCTAGGAGGGAGATATGTAGTGGTTTTGTAGATTAATGCACAATAGAGTAAATGTTCATACTTCTGCACTTACAGGCAAAAAAACGAATCCCTGCTTTGCATCAGTAGTGGAAATGAGGCAAAGGAGGATTACAAGATATGCTAGACCAACATAAAGCTTTCTAGAAAAAAATACAGAGGATTCTAGAATAATCCAGGTTTGAAGGGACCTCATGTGCTCAAAGCAGTGCTATGAAATAAGACCAGGCTGATGGACGGAGCCCACCTGGCCTCTCTGGGTTACCTGTTCTACTGCTCAACTGTCCTCATAGGGAAGAGGCTTTTCCCTGTATCTAGGAAAAACATTTGCAAAGTGCTTAAGGACGCACCGCGCTATTTAAACCAATGGTCCTCAAGTGGTGCTTTTAGTACAGAGAAAACAATGTTCTCCATCACACCCTGCTCCCAAAGCCCGGCCAGCTGGAGTCTCACCCTTTGGACTCCGCTTGGGGGCGGAGCGGCAGGAGGCGGATGCTTTCCTGTAACCAGGACGGGCGCAGAGGCTGGAAGGCCCGGCAGGCCCCTGCCCGTCCCCGCTACCGCAGCCGGTTATCCCGCTCCTGCCGGAGCCTCCCGGGGCCGACAAGGAGGCCCCGCGCCCGGGGGGCCCTCGGAACCGCGCGGCCTCTCCCGCTGCATCCCGCCCCCTCCATCGTCACGGGTGCCCGGAGCACGGCAGGGCCCGCAGCGGCGGTGCCCCTGCCCCGCGTCCGCAGAGCGGCCGAGCCCCCGCCCGGCCCCCGCCCGCGCTCACCGGCCTCGCCGCCGCCCGGGCCCCGCCGCCGCTGCCGCCCGGGGGTGGGACGGGGATGTGCCCTGTGCGGGAGGCGGTGACCGGGATTGCAGGCGGCAGGACGTGCCGTCCCACGGCACTCGGAACGCACGGCGGCGTCTGGTGCAAAATCACACGGGGTTCCATCGCTTGTTAGAACAAGGTTTGATGGGACTAGAAGAAGGTACAGGGGGTTGGATTAAAACAGCTTTCAGAGAGAATTAGAGTGGTAAATAGAAAAAAAAAAAACAACTTTGAAAGTCTTCTGAAGTAGTATGATGGCAAAGAGTCAAACATTTTAAAGTTAGGCTACTTGTGTGCCTGTATTCTGATGGGAAGCAAATTATTAATAAATTCTTTACAAAGAGGGTAATCAGGCATTGGAATGGGCTGCCCAGCGAAGTGGTGGATTCTCCATCCCTGGAGGTTTTTAAGATGAGACTGGATGTGGCACTTAGTGCCATGGTCTGGTAACTGCGGTAGTAGTGGATCAAGGGTTGGACTTGATGATCTCAGAGGTCTTTTCCAACTCAGCTGATTCTATGATTCTGTGCTCCTTTTGATTTGGTAACACTGAATGACGATAGGTGGTTTGTCTTACATCATCATATTTTTTTCCATATGATCGCTGCCTTATTACAGATTAAAAGAATAAAATTCACATACCTAGCTGCTGGGTCTATAATGTTTTGGCTGGTGGCATTTCAGAACTGTGAGACACAGCTTTGAGCTGTGATGATGAGAACCACCTTCCTCTACCTTATTTTTTTCAGCTATATCTACTTGATTTCTCTTCCAGAATAATAACTCTACAGTCACATAAATGGTTTCTGCACTAGAAAGATTATACTAGGGGCATTTGGAATTTTTGAACTAACTCTGGGTCTGCACAATCACATCCTTCAGAGAGCGAAAATCTCTGCTGTTCCCTCTGGGAACACTTCTTTTGTCAGCTACATGTTCAGTAATCTGTATTGCATCTGAGAAAAAGATCAGTTGAAGAACTGCTACTGAAAGAAACCGTGATGTAGGAACCCGGTTCAGGCTTTGTCTCCTGCATAATAGCTGTTTCAAGAGCAGTTAACAATGTAAATATAATTGCATAAAATGTAAAAAACAAGCATCTAAAAATTGCTTCCAATTTGTAATACACAATGTATTGGATATTTGATTTTTTATGTTTTTGTTGCTTCATGTCTTCATGTTATCCTTTTTCCCTTCTAATTGCTCCCCACTCTCTTGATTTTTGCAATCACTGTCTGGGCTAAATTAGCTAAATTAGCAATTGTTAAAAAATAAGTTATTCACAAGAGAACACAGTAGTGAGGTTTACTTTTATGAGTTCCTTGATTAACTGTGATTCTATTTTCTTTTCCAACTAACTTGGAGAGACTCTTCCCTTGAGATTAGACATTTTAATTAATACATTCTTCACCTTCCTTCCACTTCTAAATCAAGAACAAACTGTCTAGCATAGAAGGTATGGCTAGAGCCAAATAGTGTTTTGACATAATGATATGCTAATGATATACTACAGTTGTTATTTAGCCTGTAGCAACAAACAGCTTACAGAGTGATGGTTTTCATGGTTGCAATTTGCTTATGAAGCCATAAGGTCTAGTGAGGAAGGGCTGCTTCCACCTCAGTATTCCCTCAAAGGCAGATTGATTGATGCTGGATTTTATTCAGGGCCATCTTCAGTGTGGCAGCCTTGTGGGAGGCTAGCAGGGAACATAAAGAGTATGAATGAGTAGTTTAAAAGTTGAAATAAAAACTATATTGTGAGGTGGCTTTCCTTGAAAATAAGGACTCTACTTCTTCAATGTGCTCAAAAATTACAGAATTCAAATGAGTCTGATAGATGGTGGTCATTAACAACCAAATTTTCTTCCTCTATTTTATTTCTTTGACAATTATATACCCAATGTTTGGCATTCATTGAGGATAAAAATTAAACAAAAACCAAGCATGTAACAATGTAATTTTTATTAGTTGAGAAAAGAATGTTCAACTTTACAATGCCCCAAACTGTTCCAGCTTTTGAGTTGCAGGAAGGGTGTATATGACAGGATCCCATATATTCTTCTTGGACCAGAATGATGAGCTGTGGAATATGATGTTCTACATATAACAAAGTAATAATTGAAAAACTCATTATATTTTATGCTATTGTTAAAGTCAGTGCTTCAGAACTGTTCAGCCTCCATACTTTTTAGAAAGAAATTTTGTGTAAGACCAAATAGAAAGGGATTCTAATCATGGCTGGGTCCTTTGCTGCTATCATACCTTGACCATTGATGACATTTTCAACCTGCTGAAAGGAGCTTGTAGCCAGGTGGGGATCAGCCTCTTCTCCCAGCAACTAGTGACAGAGCCTCCAACTGCACCAGGGGAGGTTCAGGTTGGACATCAGGGAGAATTTCTTCATAGAAAGAATTGTTAAACATTGGAATGGACTGGCCAGGGCGGTGGTGGACTCACCATCCCTGGAGGTATTCAAGAGATGACTGGACATGACACTTAGTGCTATGGTCTAGTTGACAAGGAGATCGGTCAAAGATTGGACTTGATGATCCTTAGAGGTCTTTTCCAAGCTAAATGATTCTGTGATTCTGTTACGCTGTTTATTAAGTCATTCAAAGTGAGGAAAGAAAAGTGTGAAGGGACTTTGTTGACTTGACATATACTTTCTGTGTATCTTAGCAGAAAAAATATTTTAGGAGAAAGAAAAACTACAGTTCTTAAAGTACTGCACTGGTCTGGTTGTTCCGGAGGGCAAGAAAAGTCAGTACTGCTGATGAGAGTCCTCTGTCTTTTCCGTGAGACATTATTTCTAATGACAACACTTGCTGGTAGTACCCACTTGTCTGTGAACACCCTGGAAGCTGTAGATTTGAGTTGCAATCCACAGCTGTCCTGTAAAGACTCGCAATGGCTCTACTGAGTCCTATCAGTGCGATGCCTCCATCAGCTGCTGGCCGTGCCCCGAGTAACCCCGGAGCAGGTACAGGGAAACCTGCTGCGTAGGCAGCACACAGACCGTGTTTTGAGCTCTGTAATTAAAAGACGTGAGATATTCACCATTTACTGATAATGAGTTTAGATACAGCGCTGGAGAGACAACTCATTCTGCTGCTTTCAAGTGTGTTTGGTTGTGGCAGCACCGCACGGCCGAGCCGCTCTCTCTTGCCCGGGGGTTCCTGTCCAGCACTTTTGCCCAGCCCCTCACGGCTGCAGCAGGCACCGAGACCTCGGCCTGTTTCACAGAATCACGGAACTGGAAGGACCCTCTGGAGATCCTCCAGTCCAACATCTGCTCCCTACGCACACGCTTATATAAGCGCCCCGCCTGTTTCCCGCGGGATGGGATGGGATGGGACGTGGTGCGTTGGGATCGGTGGCACCGCCCGGGGCTGTGAGCGGGGCCGCGCCGCCGCCGCGGGCGCGCGCGGGGCGCTATACATAACAGGCCGGCGGGCGCGCGCACGCGGGCGCGTCCCGGCAGGAACCGGCGCCACCAAGAGCCGCCTCGCGGCCCCGTGCTCATCCGGGTCCCGCCGCCCCGACCCGCGGGGGGGGGCCAGCCCGCGGTCTCCGCCCTCCCACCGCGGCCCGCCGGCCCCGCGCCGCTCCGACAGGTGGGATTCCCGCCGGGATCGCGGGCTCTGCGGGCCGCCTCCCGAGCCGGCGCGGGCGCGGGCCCGCCCGGTCCAGCCGTTCGACCCCGCGGGGCCGGCGGTACCGAACACACCTCAGAAACGTGAGGGCCGGCGGTCACGTGGGGGCGCCGTCGGCCAATGGGCGGCGGGGGGCGGGGCGGAGCGGCCGGCGCAGCCCCGCGCCCGGCGCAGTCACAGGGCGAGCGGCGAGGAGGCGGCGGCCGCATCGGCACGGACGCGCTTTCCTTGGGCACGGCGCGCTCGCCGCCCCGCAGCCACCGCCGGACACAGCGCTCCCTCCCTCCCTTCGGCCCCGCTCTCCCCGGCGCGGGGGCCCCGCGGGGTGATGCGTCCCCGCTGGGCGGCCGCTCCCGCCGTGTCCGCCGGGTCCTAGAACCGCCCGCAGCGAGGCCCCGCGGGCCGCCCGTCCGCCCGTCCGTGCTCGCCCGGCGGCGCCGGGCCATGAGCGGCCCCGCGGGCGGCGGCGGTTCCCGCTGAGCGCCCGCGCCCGGCATGGGTGTGAACGCCGTACACTGGTTCCGCAAGGGGCTGCGGCTCCACGACAACCCGGCGCTGCGGGAATGCATCCAGGGCGCCGACACGGTGCGCTGCGTCTACATCCTGGACCCCTGGTTCGCCGGCTCCTCCAACGTGGGCATCAACAGGTGGCGGTGAGTGCGGGGCGCCGCGGGGCCCTAATCCCCGCGTTATGTATGCGGTCACGCTGCCTCCCCACCATCCCCTCCCCTCCGCGGCCGATTGGGCCGCCGCCAGCGCCGGCTTCCCCTGCCCGGCGCCCTCCCCGCGGCCCCGCCGCTGTTACGTATCCGGCCCTGCGCCCGCCCGGACCGCGGCGCCCGGCCAGGGAGCGGCCAGAAGGAGCCGGGCGGTGCGGGGCCGGAGGGCTGTGGTTTCCCGGGGAAGGGGGTCCTTGTTCCCGGTCCCTCGCCCGCTGCTGCCGGGAGGAAGGTCCCGTGGGGAGCAGCCCGGAGGCCTTGCGCTGTCTCGGGACCTCTGGGTAGCCGGGAACTCCAGGGCGACTTCGCCAGCCCCAGGGTGACTCCGTCCCGGAAAAGCTGTGAAACTGCTCGCTTAGCTCAAAAAGCAATTTCTCAGAATAGCGTTCCTGCAGGGAAGAATATCTTGAGTTGGAAGGGACACAAAAGGATCACAGAGTCCAGCTCCTGGCCCTGCACAGGACAGCCCCAAGAATCCCACCATATGCCTGAGATCGATGCCCAAACGCTTCTCGAGCTCTGGCAGATTTGGTGTGCACTGTTCCTTTCTGGAGCATGCAGATCTCTTCCTACACCTTCAATCCTCCTACTGAATACAGAAATGAACTTTACTGTGGAGTTGTGACTCGTGCTCCCACACTAAATGTGTGCCATAGTAAGGCAGAGGTTAAAGGGACTTCTGGGCATGCTTGTCATGTGAAGTTAGTTAAAACATCACTAAGGATCTGAAAATTGTTACCCTTTTCAAAGGGTTGATAGTGCAGGAGAGTTTGTGTCTATCCATCTGGTGTCAGGAACATGAAATGCTTGTGAACTTAGCCTGCCCAGACTATGATGCTATGATTGCCTAATTATGGAACAAGCACAATGAAACTTGGCTTAACATTACATCATAGAAGAGTTACAAAGTTTAGATACGTTTCAGTATGGGTTTCAGTTCACTTCAAGGATTATTTCTTTGAGATTTAATTAATTTGTATCCCAGGTCATTAAATAACTTACCAACAAAGTAACTTGCCTTTGGAGGTTTTGGTGGTTTTTTCACATTTTGAGAAGTTTTTTTGTGGTCCTATTTCTGGTTTTCAGGAGATAGAAATACTAAAAATGTCTTCTGTGGAGTTTAACTTGGTGGTTATTCCATTTTCACTGACAAAAATAATGTTCATACCACTGAAGAATAATAATTGTTAAATACTTTCCTTCTCTGAGGTTCATTGTTGTACATTTCTTTTATAGAGACTTTTAATTGTTTTAGTTTTGAAGGGGATAAGTTTTTTTTTAATAACATTTTGACTTCATAAAGAAGCTTAGAGGTCTTAGTTTTGTGGACAAAGCATGAACAGCTACTTAAGTTTTAAAAGAATGTGGGCAATTGGCACAAATTTTAAAGTGTTAAGGAAATCACGTCTTAATAATACTCCATATGTCTCTAATGTGCTTTGCAGTTGAAATGCTAAACAGTTTTTGGTTACATTCTCTGAGCTAGTGAATGATAGACAAATGCGAACTTTGATATCAGCAGAAGGAAGTTCATGTCTTGAGTGCTATTTCCATGGTTCTTCAATGACTATGGAATATGATCATTAGCTAATACAGTCCTTGAGTATGTTTCTGTGTGATATATTTGCTGGTTGTTTTACTTTAACAGTGTTCTTGCTGTTCTAAAAGACAGCTAGTCCCTCCACTGCATTTTGCATTTGAAGAAAACCACCTTTTTTTAGTTGCTGGTTAGAGGGACTGAATTTTTGGGTAAATTACAACTCCCCTATCCAAAGCAGTTCAGATGATCTCCTGGGGCTCAAATGTCCTCGAGGCACATGCTGCACATGGATTTGAGTAGAAAATCTTGCTGCCTGCATAGCCTGCTTTTGTGAGATCTTCAGGTTTTTTTCAAGTTTAAAAGTACAATAACTTTATAGACTAACTGGCTGCTAAAGCTGTATGTTTATTACGGTGGTTCTTAATAAATTTATATTTAAATGAACAGTTACTAGTTTGGTATGAATCCATTTTAGGTTCCAGTAGTTTGAGTTTATTTTTAACCAATGCAAACACAAATATTCACAGAATGTATACACAAGACTTATGATGCAGTTTTTTGGTTTGCCAGTCTCATTTCACACTTGTAATTAATGATCAAGCATTTTATGTTTTTGGTCACTTGATGACCGTAAGCAAGATCCTTGCTTACATGTCTGTGGAGTAGTGTGTTGAATTAGTTAAAAACATTTTAGCTGAGACTAGGAGCAGAAGCCCTTCAGCATTAGGAACATGAGTCAAATTTAATCTCCTGGTGTGAATTTACGTTGGTCCTTTCCTAATTTGAGTTGATTGACACCAAGAGTTTACGTTCTGGTCTGTGTATGGTCCTAGTGCCCTTGGCAAAAATCTTCTCTGTCAAAGTATGACTAACACAATGGATATGAGGAAAAATGGTGAAAGCATACAATAAACCAGAAGGTTTAGTTTCTTGTTAGGGTAAACTCTGCAGAGTCACAAGTTACAGTTCATTTTAACAAGTATGTGTTAAATCTGGCAAATAGCAACCTTTAGTACAGAGGTGCTTTCTGATTAACTTTTTAAACAGTCATGTAACAATTGTGAACTAATATTTTTGTGTAATTGCACTATTGTGCAAGTCTAATTACTAAGCAGTCACATGGTCTTACTGACCTCCTTTCTCCTGGCATTCAGCCTACCTGTTCTAAATTCATGAATGCTACGTAACAAATGCCAGGGCCTCCCTCAACTCACTTCGGTTTTTTTCCTAGTTCTGTTCTGCTTCTTCTTATTGTTCCTTTTTTCAAGTTGTCACATAGATCAAGATGTGCTTTTGTTGAGACATGTTTTTTCTATGTAATGAGTTCACAGTGTTGTTCACAGATCAACACCTGAGAGAGAGAAGTTATTCAGTGCAGTAAAAAGTGATGGAGAAATGGTAGAGGGAGATATTAAATGGAAAATCAAGCTAACGCTCTCTTAAAGAAAGTTTTGTCAATTGCCATTAAAATTTGGCACCAGAATTAGCTCACATCTAATTGTGTCAACAGAGTAGACAAAGAATGTAACTTGCATACTCCAACAAGTAACCATTACCTACTTCTGAAAAAATTTGTTTGTGCTCACAAACTTTTCCATATTAAGGAGAACGGGATCTCATGTTTTGCAAAATCACTTAGGGAAGGGTTTCATTTAGCCCTGGTTTTAGTAGAGAGTGGCAATTGATCACAATACTTGAAAAGAAATGCAAACATTCTGTTAGTTGCTGCATAAGAATTTACTTTGGGTAATAATTTACTACTTTTAGTTTGTCTTTTTGACTGTGTATGTATGTCTTTGATATGTTAGTTAAAATGCTGGTGAGCAGAAATTGATTTTGTAAAGATGGATAGTCTGATCTTGCCAATCCTTGTATTTCTTTTTTTAATCATTCCTGAAGAGAACAAATTTCACTTCTAAAGTAAGAGTAATAACATTTATTTTGTATATCTATTAGGTTTTTTGAGAATATTGATGTGTTCAACATCCTGCCAAGTTAGCTGCTGTTGTGGCATATATTGCTACTGATTTAGGAGAAAGAAAAGCTGTGCTTTTTTTGTTTTTTTTACACTTGTATTTCAAGCATATTAAAAATGAAAACCTGAGCAAAAAGAAAAAAAAAAGGAGTTTTATTTCCAGGACAATCACTGCAATTCATGGAAATTGGAACTTGTTTTAAAAAATTAATACTTAGACATCCTTTAGTAGTATCTATTTAATTTTTCTATTTTGTGTGTCTCGTTTTGAAAATATGCCTATAGTTTCATCTTATGTAGCTATGATTTGTCCTGTTTGTTTGGATAGAAAACTGGTGGAGAAAGTTTGTAAACAAAATTATTCTGTGAGTAGTTTCAGTTTCACATCTGTACTTCAGGCAGGCAAAATTTGTGTATTATACTTATTAATTTTGGTGACATGCTTGGTATGTAAAAAGGAGTGCACTGAAATATTTATGACTTCCCTGCTAAAGACATCTCTTTAAGTTTCTTTTCATGCTGTAGCACTTATGATGAAAATCTATTTGATTTATGAAATATTTAACATCAAACCCACCAAAGGCTCTCTGTCACTCCCCTCCTCAGTCGGATAGGGAAGAGAAGATACAATGAAAGGCTTGTGGGTTAAGATAAGGACAAGGAGAGGTCATTTAGCAATTACCATCACAGGGAAAGTTTATTAATTTAGCTTAATTTATTACCAATCAAATCAGAATGGGTTAATGAAAAATAAACTGAATTCTTAAAGCACGTTTCTCCCACCCCTCCCTTCTTCCTGGGCTCAACTTTGCTCTGATTTTCTCTACCTCCTATCCCCCAGCAACACAGGGGGATGGGGAATGGGGAATGGGGATTTTGGTCAGTTCATCACACTTTGTCTCTGCTGCACCTTCCTCCTTGGAGGGGAGGACTCCTCACACTCTTCTGTGCTCTAGTGTGGGATCCCTCCCAGGGAAGACAGTCCTCCACAAACTTCTCCAGTGTGAGCGCTTCTTATGGGCTACAGTTCTTCATGAACTGCTCCAACATCGGTCCCTTCCACAGGGTTCCACCCTTCAGGAACTGACTGGTCCAGTGTTGGGCCCCCTCTGGGGTCACAAGTACTGCCAGCAAACCTGCTTCAGTGTGGGTTCTGCCCTGCACGGGTCCACAGGTCCTGCTGGGAGCCTCATCCAGCACTGGCTTCCCACAGGGTCACAGCCTCCCTTGGGCAGTGTAGGGACCTCCATGGACTGCAAGTGGATATTTGCTCCACCATGGACCTCTGTGGGCTGCAGGGGGACAGCCTGCCCCACCGTGGTCTTTACCATGGGCTACAGGGGAATCTCAGCTCTGGCACCTGGAGCACCTCCTTACCCTCCTCTCTCCCTGACCCGAGTGTCTGCAGAGTTGTTCCTGTCACATATTCTCACTCCCCTCTGGCTGCAATTGCTCCTGAGCAGTAACATTTTCCCCTTCTTAAATATGTTACCCCAGAGGCGCTACCTTGGCCAGCGGCAGGTCTGTGTTGGGGCTGTCTGGCATTGGCCTTGAAAGACATTTGGGAAGTTTCCATCAGCTTCTCACAGAAGCCACTCATGTGACCTCCCTGCTACCAAAACCTGGCCATGCAAACCCAATACAATCCATGATACCCTTTAATGAGTAGCTTCACCTGTAGTGCAGTGTGTGCCACTTGGAGTACTTCTGTCCAACCAGCCCACTAAATTGAGGGTGAATAATCTGTAAAAAATCTGTAGCTACTTCTCAGAGTTGCATGTTGTGATGGGATGCCCTCAGTTCAGTGATTCCCTCTATAATTCGTGTTATATGATCGAGTCCTATTACAAAGTACGTCACTGAAGCACACTGACGTACGTCCTCATGGGTTTAATCCCGCGTTGTTGATGAAAGGGTTGGTTCCACCCTTTTATGATAGCACACAGCCCTGTGGTGAGCCACTTCAGCTCATCAATCTGTCCAAAAGAGATTAATTACCAGTTTTGGTGGGATTAGCTCTGTGGTAGACTGTGCCAGCAAAAAGGTCACAGTAGTAGTGGTGAAGAGGTGAAGAATGGGAAGGGCAGGTTGCATTTCTTTCAGTGGCAGTGTGGATTTGAGCCAGATTACAGTGGCCATGTAACCGTGGCCTGCGTTGCTCATGTGTGTATTAACCACCGGCTGGTTTTTGGAAGAGGATTATTGGTTTCTTCTGTGGCTTGCCATTTGTTGACACCCTTCGAAGTTATATTGTTGAAAATAAGTGTTGGCCTTTTTGCTGTGTTATGGAAAAGGCACAATTTATTTTTTGTCAAACTGTCAGAATGTGAGAAATAAGCCTGCTAGCTGAGAAATTGCACTGTGCTTGTTTCCTTATTTTGGTGAAGGATCTTGTATCACCAGATTCTGTAATGTAACTATTATTAAATTGGACAGAAGACTAGGCTGGTTGGTCTAGAGGGAGCAAGTGGTACTGCAAATCCAATTTTATACCAAGTGTTCAGTAAGTTGTTTTTTGCAAATAGCAGTTACTATAGACCAGAAGAATTCAAGTGAGCATTTTTACAATTTGCTTTTTTTGACTGCAAGGTTGGTCTTGAAGGAATCTTAATTCCTTAGGTAAGAAGTTCTGAGGTTTTAGACACTGGTTTTACATCACTAATCTCTGCATTTGTGGATATCAAGAGAAGACCTGGGTAGTTCCTAATATCTAAAAGTAGTGTGTGGACTTTGAGTACCAAGGGAGAAATGTAGTTTTGAAACAACTGAATAGTATTATTCCAGTCTTCTTTCGGGACAAGTAATCTATTTTTATTTTACTTAAGTATCAATAGATCACATTCTTTATTTGAGTAGGGGAAGGTATTCTGTCTGCAACTTGCAATGTTACCTGCTCTGGTCACAAAACAGGAGAGTGATAACCCCCAACAAACACTGTCTGTGGTGAATGTGAAAGCAGCTGTATTTAGGCAATCAAGAATACAGAATTTTATTTTTTTTTCCTTAACTGATCAGTATGTAGCAGTGTCAATGAATTCTGCAACAATTGTTCAAAGCAAGTTATTTTATATATTATCATTCTCTTTTGGCCATTTTAATGCAGTAAAGTATATTCTCCTCCAGTTTATGAAAATGTCTTTATTCCTACCAATGCAAGCTACTCTTTAAACATACTATGCAAGTATTGCAGAAAAGCCTGTTTATCATTGCATACTGCCTGAACTTTTTGGTTTCTTGCAGTTTATCTACAGATTGGAAGCCTTTATTTTCAAAAGTGATTCTTTTCCATGCTCTGTCTCAGTGGCTGGCAGGTTTTCAGGTTAGTTATATAACCTGTGATAGGAGGAAGGTCAAGCTGCCGGCAAAGTCGGCCATTTTTTCAGTGTAGAAGTCACACTAAAGTCTGTGATGTATTTATTTGCATATTGAAAGAAACTCTTTGCTTCAAGGAATTTTGTGACCTTCCCATAGTGACCTAAAAAGGCAAAAGTGAACTTGATCATGAGTCAGTTGTGTAAGTAGTGTGAGTGTGCGTGGCTTTGTGTTCCATGGGCTTACTCATTTGCATATCACATTTTAGCAGGTTTAATAGCTGTACCTTTGGTAACCTCTAGGAAAGGACTGGATTTGATTACCAGAGTAAGAACTTCATCGTATTCTGGTGCAATACATTTCACTGGATTTCTCAGAACTCTGAATTTATTGTGGAGCAAGGTTAATTTGTGTGCTTCTATGTACTTCTGGCTTCCCCGTTCTTTGCAATCTGGGTCAAGAGGTGAACTATAATTGCAATGTTCTTCTGACCCTGAAGCCTCCATTTGTTTTTCAGGTCACTATAAAGCGTTTGCTTTCATTGCTTTGGAGTTTTGTGTGTGTAAATGTTTTTTCTGTAAGGTAATAAAGCTTTAGCGGAGGTGAAGGATAGACTGGAAAGGACAGGTCAATATTTCAATGTTCTGTTCAAGTGTGTGAGTGGAGATGGCTGTGGCAAAAGTCTACATGTATGTCTATGCTTTTGGAACAGTTACAAATATGAGAGCATACCAGTTCTTGGTGGAGATAATAAAAATGAACACTTAAGCTTTGTTAGCATTAGTTTAGACAGTAACTGAGCTTCAGTGAACAGAACTTCCTAAAATATGCATAGTTTTTGTAAATTCTGTACTTTTTTTATTCTTTTTTTAGAAATTGCATTAGTATTTGAAAGGTCTGAAATTCAATGTTGGTAAACCTGGGTAGGAAATAAGAATTTCATAATACTCAGGGTTTCAGAAGTAAATTCAGGTGTCAAACTGTTGCTTATAATCTCTTTGAAAAGTGCTAATGCAACAAGTTTCTTGCACTAAAACAAAACCTATTCAGATTATCAGTGATCGACGGGATTTCACACGGTTGAACATTGGTTAGGATGTGTCCTGCAAATCTAATTTCTGTGTTGACAGGCATGTGATGATATCCACCTTTGTGTTATACATTGCTTCCTCCTGCAGCTAAACTAGGGAAGTTTTCTAGGCCCGCTTTAGAAATTTACTGTTTCTCACTGTTTTGTAATTTGTAGGAAGGCATTTTCTTTCCTGTTCACTCACAAGCATTTCTTCTCTACCATCTATAAGGATGTTTGTGGCTCTTTCACAGACCTGAAAAGTAAAGGCTGTAAAGTTCCTGCCCCATAAGTTTATCCTTTCAGAACACAAGTCCCTATCCCTTCAAAACGAAAACCAGAAACGTTGAAAAAATTCTGTTTAAGCTCATATGGGGATGTTATAAAGTATGAAGACATGTTATTAATTCTTCAGTGATGGAGATGAAATGTCTACAGCACAGGTTACTTAGGAACAATTCCTGACAGGAAAACTTGGGTTTTTCTATCTGTTTTCAATCCAAAGTGTGAAATCCATGACCTAGGAAATGCTTTATTTTTTATAGTAAGGAACCTGTGGAGTTCAGTGCTTGCAGGTTTGGGGTTTTTTTGTGTTTCTCAGTGACAGCGTTCTACTGACCTTGAGGGTGAAGGGTAAACTGTGCTGCAAGTGGAGGGGGGGAGGAGGGCAAAGTAGTGATTGAAGGAACAGAAATAGGAGAGGGGAACTTGAATCAGAAAGAGGAATAAATAAATAGATAACTTGTTCACGTGGGCTGCTTGTTGCTTCAGGCCTTACATAGTCCATAAAACATGGTTGTGGTCTGCGTGGTTACAAGTTTGTTGTGCACTGAAGGTACAGAAAGTCATGACAAGCTTTACCTGGGTTTCACTATCTCTGCGGTTCTGAAGTACTGGAGAAGCATACAGAGAATTGTGAAACTACATTTTACAGAGCAACTGGCATTGAAAGTAGTTAATAATTTGATTTCCAATATATTGGATTTGCTGAAGAATAGAGTAAATGTTGTCTTTCCTGTGTTCTCTCATGAGTTTCCTCTGAGTTGAAATTTTCTGTCTGTAAATTTTGTGGCATCAAGTGATTTTTTTTCATTTTTTCTCCTTCATATTTCATATTCTAGAGAATAACAAGTTCTTTTTTTTCTAGTAGTCTTAAAGCAGAAGAAAACATTCCAACTTTCAGCAGAGATTGCCTATTGTTTTTTTCCTGTTTCCCCTCTCATGGGAAAAGCATGACTACATCTGCAAACTGAGACATGCATTTAAAAGAAAATATTCTGCAGAGTAATTTTTTGCCATCCAGTTTTCAGAAGGGTCTTTGATTGGGGATGAGGTTGCATTTTGGTTTTGTTCTTTGTTTTTGTAAGTCTTGCTGTGAGTGAACTCCAGAAGTCGAAACCATCCAAGTCTTAATGAGGGTGATCAAGCAAAGGATGGCATCTGAATTATTTGTTTTATTTGGGTTGCCTAGGGATAATTCCTGTGACTTTCCATCATTATTTTTCAGTAGATAACAGACTTAATAAGATCTAGTTTACTGTGCTTTATCTGTTTCTTTTTAGACAGGGGAGCTATTTGCTGTTTACTGCTATTACACAGTATATCCTAAATCCTATGAATGCTTCTTTAAATGACTTGCTATAAGAGACTTTAATATTTAGTTTTTTCTCTCCAGCATACTCCTTCATTGGTATGACTTGGAAACATCTACTGATGTGCAGTTTCTTCAGTTTATGACAAAGCAAAAAGTTGTAAATTGCTGTGATGTTGACTATTCAGCTTTAATTGTGATGAATTTCCCTCTTTTATTTCAAGGCTTTCTTAATCTAAGGAGATCTCTATAAAATTGGTTTTGATCATATAGTTCCTGGTGTTCTTCAGTGAGTAGGGGTTTTTCATTCAATTGAAATTTCCTTTCTCTAAGCTAGTTGCCAGTAAATACACTGGTGAGAAGTACTTTATTTCAGGAATAATGTATCTTTCTTCTAAGCCATGAGGAAAATAATGAGTTTGTGGGGGATAATGTGAATCTTCCTATTATTACATTTTAGAATTTGGCCTTCTGCATTCTTTTAGATATAAATCCTCCAACCTGTCTCTTTCAGTGCCAACACTGAAATACTGTGTTAGTTTTACAAGGCAAAGTTCTTCAATGCTGCATTTACTGAAAGTTTTACTCCAGTTCTTTACTACTTCTATATGAGACAGCACAATGGAGCTTGCATTTTTGGCACTGGAGGTCATGCATTCAAATTGAGAAGTGTTACTAGTGATCATGTGTTGCTCTTGCAGCAGCAGCCTTTCCTGTTTTTTCATAATTATACAATTTTTTTCTTCTACTAGTCCTTCTTCCTTGCAGAATCCTGCCTTTGCAGTTGCTGCTCTAGGGCTTGTCAAGTGCAGTGGTAAAGTAAAAAATAATTTTTAGGGGGGTTGGGTGGTGTTTTAAATATTCTGTTTGAAGAGTATTAGATTTTTAGGAACAGTTATCTCAGTATAAGTGATTTGTACCCAAGTGAAGGTGTGGAGGTAATTTCAGAAGCTTTTCCACTCTCTGTACCATATTGTCACTAATTGCAGTTTTTCCTGCTGAACTTAGAAGTTTTAAGAAGACGTAAGGTAAAGTAACCTTTGGAGAGCTTTTCTGTGTTCTTTGTTTTTCTGCTTTTATCAAATGGGCTGTATCTGTCAGAATCTTTCTGTTAACTGGAGTTTTAATTAGGGTGTACTATATGGTAATGCCTGGCTTACCTTTTCTTGGAATGAGTTGGTTTTTTGCTTGGAAGTGTTAGTCTTCTTGTAGCTATTACATTTTACCTTCAATTAAAGCTTTTGAACTTGGAGTTGGATAAATTGATCAAAAACCACCTAAGTACAAGTCAGTCTGACTGATGTTTGAAGCCTTGCAGGCTTATTTCTACAGAGATAATTATTTCCTTTATAGGTTTAAGATATACTTTAATGAAAACTTGCACTGGTGATCTTTTTTCCTTTGTCATAAGGTAATAGTTATTAACAGCAACAGGAAACAGGAAATTTTGTAATTGTCAGCATTTCTTCCTAAATTTGTAAGGTACCTTTATCTCCCCTCTCTAGCTCATGCAGGGTTAAATAGGGTTTAAAAACATGTTAGCTTTACCTGCCATTCACCAGGGTTTTTCTTTTATGCAGATTTAGTTATTTAGACCTGTAATGAAGGATCATGTCCATTAGCCTGTGCTTGAATGGTGGTGTTGGAGCAGCCTGTTTGTGCTGAAGTTTGATGCCAGCTGTTGACTCTGGCAGGGGACACGCTGTTCACGAGCTGCTGTTCCTTTTCACACCTTTCCCTTCCATTCTTTATCAGTTCCTCCAATTTTGAACACTGGCTTGATACTTCTTGAACTCTGAGCTCATATTAGGTTTCACTTAACCTTTAGCCACCAACACTTCTAAATATGACACAGAGGAGCAGAACCGACCTGCTGCTTGTACTTGCTCAAATGAAGTGTTTCTCTGTCCCAGCTAGGAATAAAGTTCGGCTGCGGTGCAGGAATCCTCTTGGAGCAGCTCCATAGGGAAGGAAAATTCAGCTCTTACTACAATGGTTACGTATAACTGGAAAAGTAGGTCATTGTGGCAGGGAGTTGTCCAAACAGCCGCCTGGTTGCTGCAGCAACGACCTACTTTACGGAACTATTTTTGTTGATTCATATTGAAACTTCTTAAAAGTGCTATAAGGAAATGATCAGGTTATGAGATATGTAACAATGAAAGCTGCAGGCTTTGTGGACTCTCGTCCTCTCCCTCACCCTCCCCTCTCTCTTTGGTCTTGCCTTTTCATGTTGGTTGGATGTAGGGGGATTAAAGCAAATAAGGTTTGGTTTTATTCAGTTTGACCTCTAGTGGGAAACATCTCTTTTTGCTTGAAGGTTCTGCATAGCCATAATATTTATAATCAGTGATTAAGTTTCCAGAGTTCAGCACCTACAAATCTTCCCCTATCAATTCTGTCTATAGAAATAACTTTGGAGTTAAAACAACAACAAAAAAACCCCGCCCCTTTTTCTTAAAAATTTTCTTTCTTGGCCACTGGAACAGACTCCCCAGGGAAGTGGTCACAGCACCAAGCCTGCCAGAGTTCAAGGAGTGCTTGGAAAACACTGTCAGGCACATGGTGTGATTCTTGGGGCTGTCCTGTGCAGAGCCAGGAGTTGGACTCAGTGATCCTTGTAGTTCCCTTCCAACTCAGGGTATTTCTATGATTCTATGACTATTACTTTTCTGGAATGCTAATAGTTTCTCTTGCTATTCAACTGCTCTTATGTTAACCACTCTGTGTCCAACAAAGTTTATCCACCTTCAGGAAGGTGGGCTTGGAGCCTGCCCCTTTTTTATTTTCAAATTGGCAGTGTTCCTGTCTGTGTCTTTTGTTTTGCTATTAATTCTAATGCTGGAACAAGCAAACTGGAAAAAAATACAGTGATTCTGTGTAGAATTATATTCTCCAGTTGTCTACCTTTATTCTTTCAATAAAATAATAAAAAAAATCTGTCACCGGTGTTCAGGAAGTGAATTTTAGTTATTCATTCTTGTCTTCTGAAAGAAATAGGTAGACAGGGAAAATGCAAAAATACAGTTTTTATAGTAAAGGTTTCATTCTTCATAAAATAATTATTTATCTAAACTACTATGACTTCTCCAGAGATGACTGAATTTCACTTTTTAGTTATCAGAATCTTCTGCATAACTGTACTATGTAACTTCAAGATCAATTTAGTTACTTCAAGTGAAGCACTTCCAGTTGGTCCTGACCTTCAGTATTTCAGAGAACTGCAGTAGTTCTGGCAGATGAAGATAGCACATTTATCTAGAGGTTATTTGAATTTTTTCATCTGTTACGTCTTGAGCTTTTCTTCAGTCCTGTTTTCCAGGACTTACATTACTGAGCTCTGTATATCATCTGCATCTGCTCTAGACTTTGAGATGGAAGGCCCCTGCAGCATGAAGTTACCTCCATTAGTCCACCCACACACTAAGGAAGTTTGGGACAAAGTGGAGGTTTTTGGTGTTTACGCAGTGTGATAAACAAAGCTGTGTTTCAGTTATTTGTTTGGGATTTTTAATTTTTTTTTTCTACATGATTACACAAAAACCTGAATACATTTGGATCATGTTTACCTTGTATTCAGGTATAAATGACTACTTTCAGTTCTGAAAGATCAGTTCAGAATATTTTTGCCTTTTGATTCATAAGAGTAGCAATGGAAAGTTAAGACAGTGCTGAATGTCTGATCACCATAAGGCGGGTACCAGTCAATTTTAATTAAGATTTCCAGGAATACCTTCAGGATAATTTTTTTTTTCTGTTTTCCAAGCTTTCTACCAATTTCTGTGCTTGCTAAAGGATTTCATCTCTATCCTTAATTCTCTTCTATTAGTTTAATAGATTTTTCAGATATGGGAAGCCAGAGATGATGGAATTGTACCTTAAGGACTTGCAATTTATACAGTGTAGTTGAGAAATATATTTATTTTAGACACTGTTTCATTTCTAGGAAACTTAAAACTGTGCAAAATTTTACTAGCACTAATTGTAACCTTAAAAAGGTCACTTTAATGTAAGGAAAGTAAAACGGTTTTATTAAACTAAATAAAGGGCAGTGTAAAATCTGTTCTTCGGAATCAGATTGCAAGACTATCTTGTTAGAGTGCTCTTATCGTGCTTGCTCTTTTGAAATAAGCCATAGCTGTTACTTTCTCATGGACAGCTTAAATTGCCAAAAAAACGTGGCTGAACTATTTTATAAAGCAGGCCAGCTCTGGTTTAATTACATCAAGCCTTATTAGCTGTTCATTTAAATAAGAGAACTTGAATACATGAGAATAGGGTGTTTTCAATTTATTTATATATGAGCATGTCTGTATTCTCAAGTAACTTAGTTTTGTAATTTGCTCTTAGGTAATATTTCCCCAGCTGTCCCCAGTACAGTTTGTTTGCTCTTGGGTTTTCCTTTGCGGATCCAACCGGTTTCACTCTGGAAAGAGTAAGCATAAGGAATTAAAGTCAAACAATAAAGACTTTGATTTATCAGATTGGAATTAGAGGATTAGGAAAAAATAAACACAGAATATGTATGTTAAAGAATGGAAGACACTGGAGGAGAGAGATTTAGGAAGCTGTTAGTCTGTTAGTCTCCTATCACCAGAAGGCTGACCTTTGTAACATGAAGTAATTTGAGATGTTCGTTTCTAGTTATATGGGAATAGTTTAGATGAGTAATAGGTGCCCTTTGAATGTGAAGTTAAGATCCAGACTTTTTAGAAGCTAAATACACTATTTGCTGTGATGTATGGCTCACAAAATAGGAACCAAATACAGATTGCTGTTTCACTGAATCACAGAATGGTTGGGGTTTGAAGGGACCTCTGGAGATCATCAAGTCCAACCCCCCCCAGTAAGGCAGATTCACCCAAAGCAGCTTGTACAGGATGTGTCCAGGTGGGTTTTGAATATCTCCAGAGAAGGAGACTCCACAACTCCTTTGGGCAGCCTGTTCCAGTGATCTGTCACCTTCACAGTAAAAAAACTTTTCCTCCTATTCAAGTGGAGCTTCCTGTGTTTCAGTGTGTGCTCACTGCCCCATACCCTGTCACTGGGAACTGCTGAAAAGAGTCTGGCCCCGTCCTCTTGACACCTCCCTTAACATGTTTGTATGCATTGATAAGATCTACCCTCAGTTGTCTCTTCGCCGGGCTACACAGGCCCGGCTCTCTCAGCCTTTGCTCATAAGAGAGATGCTCTGATCCCCTCATCACCTTTGTACTCCTTCACCAGACCCTCTCCAGTAGTTCCTTCTCTTTTTTGAACTGGTGAGCCCAGAACTGGACACAGCACTCCAGACATGGCTTCATCAGGGCAGAGTAGAGTGGAAGGTCACCTCCCTCAACCTGCTGGCAGTGCTCTTCCTAGTGCATCCCAAGGTACCATTGGCCTTCTTGGTCACAAGGGCACACTGCTGGCTTGTGGATAAGCTGTTCACCAGGAATCCCAGGTCCTTCTTTACAGAGCTACTTTCCAGCAGGTCAACACCTAACCTGTACTGGTACTTGGGGTTATTCCTCCCTACACAGCCTTACACTTGTCTTTGTTGAACTAAATTAAGTTCCTCTCTGCCCATCTCTCCAGCCTGCTCAGGTCCTGCTGAATGGCAACACAGCCTTCAGGTGTATCAGACCCTCCTCCCAGTTCTGTATTGTGAGCAAACTTGCTGGGGGTACATTCTGTCCCTTCTTCCAGGTCATTGGTGAGTACGTTAAATAAGAGTGGACCCAGTAGAGTGACTCCTGGGGAACACCGCTCGCTACAGGCCTCTGGCTGGACTGCGCTGCTGGTTACAGTCCTCCCATGTTCAGCCAGGTCTCAACCCACTTCCCTGTCCACTAACCCAGCCCACATTTCCTGATCTTAGCCATGAGGATGTTATGGGACACAGTGGCAAATGCCTTGCTGAAGCCAAGATAGACAACATCCACTACTCTCCCCTCGTCTACCCAGCCAGTCATTTCCTCATAGAAGGCTGTCAGATTGGTCAAGCATAAGTTCCCCATAGGGAATCGGTGTTGAATATTCCTAATAACCTTCTTTTCCTCCACATGCTTAGAGATGGCATCCAGAATGAGTTGATCCATCACCTTTCCATGGATGGAGGTGAGGCCAATTGGCCTGTAGTTTCCTGGGTCCTCCTTCTTACATTTTTTGAAGACTGGAGTGACATGGGCTTTCCTCCAGTCCTCATGCACCTCTTCTGTTCTCCATGACCTTTCAAAGATGATGGAGACTGGTTTAGCAGTAACATCTGTCAGTTCCCTCAGCACTCATGGGTGCATCCCATCGGGGCCCATGGATTTGTGGATGTAAAGTTTTACTAAATGCTGTCTAATCCGATCCTCCTTGACCAAGGGAAAAACCTTCCTTTCCCCAGACTTTTGCTCTTGCCTCCAGAATCAGGGATTCCTGAGGGCTGGCCTTAGCAGTAAAGGCTGAGCAAAGAAAGTATTCATTAACCCTGCCTTCTCTGTATCTCTGTATCCTTTGTCACCCACTTCATTCAGCAATGGGCCCACAGTTTTCCTAGTCTTCTGTTTGCTACTTTTAGCAAAAGATAGGAAGGTGTAGAAGCAGCCCTTCTTGTTGGACTTGACATCCCTTGCTAGATTCAATTCCAAATGGACTTTAGCATTCCTCATCACATCCCTGCATACTCTGACAACATGCCTATATTCCTCCCAAGTGACCTGTCCCTTTTTCCACATTCCATAAACTTACTCCTTCTGTTTCAGTTTTGCCAGAAGCTCCTTGCTCATCCATACAGGTCTCCTGACCTTTTGCTTGATTTCTTACTCATAGGGATGCACTGGTCCTTAGCTTGGGGGAAGTGATGCTTGAATATTAACCAGCTCCCTTAGACCTCTCTACCTTTTGGAGCCTTAACCCATGGGTTTCCTCCAGGTAGGTCCTTGAAGAGGTCAAAAATAGCTCTCCAGAAGTCCAAGGTTGTAATTCTATTTATTGCCCTGCTTCCTTAATCTCTGGAAGATTATGAACATCTTTTGAATAGGACAAAAAAATTGTGTGTTTCCTTCCTTTGGGAAATGTTAACCTGGAAAACGTAGTTCGGTTGGAAAAAAATTAATGAGGGATGGTATGTAAGGAAATGCTGGCTTTCTGTCCAGTGTGAGCTAGGTCTGATTCAAATGATTTTGTTGTTTTATTAAAGCAGTATTGCTTGTTATAGTTGATATTCTAGTCCCACTCCATATGTGAAATGGTCTTTACTCCTTATGGTCAAAGAAGACTCACCCAAAAGGACTCAGCTTGGAGTCCTTTCTTTCATCCATTCTCAAAGAATTGAATCTTTATTTTTCTTTTCTGAGAACTGTTTTTACAGCTGTACGTGGGCTTGGGTGTATCTTGTGTTCTTTCTTCGTCACAGCTCTGCTTTTGGCTTGAAGATTATAACAGTAGTAAATATTAGAGGAAAAAAAAGCCAAGTGGCCCACATCATGGTCCATGTTTGGTTTTATTTTTTACAAGTGGATCAGCTCTTGCGAAGTTACGAAAGATGCTGGAGTCCTGAATTGCACTCTCAGGGAGCTGGGTTTTTTTCTCCATTGACTGTCGAGCAACCTTGCAGGAGATTAGTTAGCTCCCACAGCTACTTCACTTAAGTATCTAGAGTTGAATAACATGAACTTTTTCCTGCTCTTTTGTATATGACTAAAGGATAATACCTTTATGAAATCTGTTATTGTATACCTTTTTTGGATGTGGAAGTTGTATGTGGTATTCATTGAAACGATGTAGTACAATAAGGGATGCCTCTGTGACCTTGATTTGGTAGCAGGAAAATACTACTGTGGCTGGCTGCCAAAGGATGCTGTGGAGTGTACATAACACTTAAATCCTGTCTGAGCTTAATCTTCTTACAGTTTCGTAAGACTATACTGCTTGCACTAAGACACATTGGTGGGTGACAATCAAACAGGAAAATTACTGATGAAATATTAAATATTCGTATACAGAGGCATCAAATTTGAGATACCAAAACACAGTATGAGACACTGAGAAGTATCAGATTTGATATTCGCATTGTGATTCCTGTAGAAGCTGGTATGAGGTGTGTGTTTACCTGATACTGAACGTTCATAGTAATCTACCAAACATAGGGCAAAATACGTGTGAAAGAAAGGTGAGCTCTCTCTCTTTTCTCGTGAAGAGAAATAAATGGTGCATGATTTGTGTGATTAATACATTTGGGGTCTAATACTCGAATGAAATGTGGTTGGTATTATATAATATGTAATATTCTTTCTTTTTATTGAATCCAGCTCTACTAAACTGTGAAAGATGAAGGAGGAATATCTGATAGCAGTGTTGAAAAAAGCAATTGGATGGAATAATAAAAGTAGCAGATGTTAGATGCCTAAGATAATTCTGATAGACAAAGTCTGGGTGGTGATCAAATATCCATAATGAGATGGGTCTCTTGTTTGGCTGTGCTTTTCTGTTGCTGAAGAGGTGGAAATCGATGGCTTGCCCTGAGGACTAGTGGGTAGATAGAAGGTATTTACAAAGACAGGTTAAACAAAAGTTTGGATAGATTGCTGGAAGTTGACCAGTTGTGAGTAAAAGTATTAATCAAACTTAGGAATGGAACAAGTTTTAGCACTGGTTTTTTTAATTCAGATTCTTAAATTCCTTCTCAGAATGGCGAAACCTGACTAAATTCCTTTATTTTGTGTGTCTGTGCAGTCTAATGCTCCTGCTAGTTGTTAAATTCAGAATCTGGATTAGTTCAGAAAAATGATTCTTAGTGGCTTAGCCACTACCATTTTCAGATGTGAATGGCGCCTGAAAGAGAAGTCATTGGCATTTTAAGTCCCCTCAGTTCCCAGCAACTGTCCTCATTTCATACTGGCAAGGATGGTCCCATGTGACTGGGGTTTCTGAGTGTTTATTACTCCTAAAAATAACCCCAAACAAGACTTAACAGTAGCCTTAAATAGTGTGTCTATAAGTATCCTTCCTATTAGTTGCCTCCCAAATAAAAGTGTCACCTTTTCAACAGACTGCTTCTGACTTCTTCCCTGGATAAAGTATTTAATCATATTAATAGTGTAGAGCCAGGAATGTTGTGTGATGTGCTTACTTTAGTTCATTATGTTAACAGTTAACTGTGTTATATTTAAGTTTTTGAATAGCTGCTTTGATGGTACCAGTTTATTTCAGTTGCATGGCAGCCAAAATTATGATCTGTATTATGTTTGCTCTTTCTGGCAATCACTCTTAAGATGTAGAGGGGCAGAACAATTAGTTTGTATTTTAGACCCCAAGCACACTTTGTATGAAGGGAAGATTGTGGAGTTTCTTGGAGTAAACTGCTAAGATTCTATGTTCACGTCTTTTAAAGAATGTGGTCATCAGCAGCTTTCATGAAAATTCTGAATATCAGAATTAGATGTCTCTGGGTGTTGTGTGTGATGCTCTCTAAGAATGCTGCTTGCAGACAGGTATGGTTTGCATCAGCATCTTCCCCGTGTTAAAGTAAGTCTTTTTTGCATCCCTCCATCATGTCAGTTGTGCACGTACCTCACATGGTTTGCTACTGTGAAATTAATAGTGAACATTTCCTTCTTTTGGTTTGTCCAAGGGAAATTTTCAGCCGAATACTAAAAACTGGGCTGGTGTTCCAATCCGATAAAAAATGTCCATGCATCCATTTTGTGTCTTTTTAATGAAGTCCTGTAGTTCATACAATTCATTCAAAGTGAAAAAGAAAGTGCTTTCCCATTGATTATTAGGTTGAGGGGAAAAAAAATTATGTTGGATTGCAGACTCAGGAACGTGACCTGTTACTGCAGGGAGAGGTTTAAACAGCTTCTAACTACCACAGTCTGGTGTAGAGCATATTAGAGTTAAAGGCTGGTAGCTCTTACTTCACAGCTGCTGTGAAGAAACTTTGCCTCAAGAGCTTATATACTGAAAAGAAGATACTTCTTGTGAGATGGAGGTTTCATATTTGGTTTCAGTTCACAGACTAATTTACCATTAATTTTAATTTTTGTTATATTTTGAAAGGAAGGTATTTGTGAGCACTTTGGTGTATCTCTTCAGAGAGAAAGCTCAAATAATTTTGCATGCAATCAACTACAGTGAAGGTGTTGCTTCTGCAAGTTTTAAGGGTACTCATGTGAAAAAGAAGAGGTAAAAACTTTTTGGTTATGATAAGTAGTTATTCAGCTATTAAGTTTTTTGGTAGGGGATGTATCTAAATGCAATTATTTAAGAAGGTTCACTTTTAACTGAGCAAGGCTCATTGCAGTAGAGGTTGGACTAGATAACCTTTAGAAGTCCCTTCCAACCCAAACTATTCTGTGATTCTATAAATCTGTGTAAAGGCTTTTATGTTAGAGAACTCCTATGAACACTTTAATGAGAAAATGCCTTTAGATGTGGCATAGCATAAATATAATTGGTGAAAATGAAATAGGTGATTGTGGCACATTTTGTTAAAATGCATTTGGTCTAGCTGAAAGATTCAAATATGCTTAATAAACTGCATGCTGCTTCTGAGTAGCCACTTGTAAACTGAATCTGTGTTCTGAAAGTCAAAAGCAGTATTCTTTTGCATTGCTATTACTCTAGATATCATAGGGTCACTAGGGTTTGATTTGGTCTATTATTTTTGAAAGTGTGCTTTCCTTGAGTCTTGCAACACAAGCAGTGATTTAGCTGTTTTTCATTTGTTCTGGTTTTTGTCGTGGTGAGGGGGAGTGTGTGTGTGTGTGTGTGTGTCCCTGGCCACTCTCCTGATCCCTTCCTTGCATATATTTAACAGTTTGAGTATACACTGTTATTTTTTGTTAAATACCTAGAAGAGTTTTATGGAGATTGAAATGCTTGAGTGTGGTAAGAGATAGTTAAGTAAGATAATAGAGTGGATTTGGGGAACCAACAAATAGAGATTAAACAGTATTAAGGGCAAGTTTAGGGATCTTGGATGTGAATTGGAGACTGGGTCAGTGCATGTAATCTTCTTGAACAGGATTTTGTACCAAGTCCAAACTAGAAGTTATATATTCTGCTCAGTCAGGTAGGAAGAAAAGAAATCGAGAAAATAGAGGGAACTGAGAAGTTTCCTGAAATACAGATTTTTAGTTTGAATAGTTATAAATATTTTATGTCATCAGTTTCTCTTCATACCCTTTCCCTATGCTTGGTGAGATGAAGTTTAAAAAAACAAAACAAAAATGCCACAACAACAACAAAACGCCCTAAAACCAAACCACAAAAATCTTCCTCTGGACTATTACAAAGGTATCCTGGACAGTATTGCAGTTTGTCTTTATAGTGATTTGTGAATGGACATGCTCCTTGAAAGCGAGATTCACATCAATAAGATCAATGAATAATGTCTGTCCTTCCAGGTTTCAAAAAAACTTGATAAAGTGAAGCTGTAATTTTCAGAGTCCAAATGGAGTTGACTTTGTCCTGGGAACATGGGGCTCAAGTTGTCTCTCATAGAAGCATATGCTGTTCTCATCTGATTCTTAAAATGACTCCTGCATGGTTTCTAACTAAATGGGTATACAGGAGTTTCTTTTTATCTTCTTCCTACCTCAGAGTTTTTTCAAAACAAAACTTAGCAAAGTGAGAAAATTAGGCATTTGTGGTTTGTTCCAGACATAAAGCATATAAGCATAGTTTGCCAGCCAAGGAGCCATTGTATTCCTGTATTCTGGCTGCCGAGAGGCCTGCTCTCAGTCTTTCAGGTCTAGTGAGCTACGCAGTTTAGATGTTTAATAGCAGCTGGGGGGGTTCCTGCCAGCCTTTTATATATTATTTTTGGTCAGTTTTTTTCCCCTATAAAGTTGGAAGCAACGTGTGTTAAGTAGACATCCCTTACATATTGCTAAATCTTCAGAAAATGAATGTTAGCAGGTCTACAGCAATCGTGTACATTATGTCCCTCGTAGAAGGTGAAGCATTTTCATTCATCTGGTGATTGTATCTGAGCTGTTACCACTGTGACCTTGGACCTGCACATAGCGTCATTACAGCAGGTTTTCTCAGGAATAATGGCCTGCAGTGTTGGAATCACCTCTTTTTTTTTCCCCTCCTTTGGGTGTAGCTTGTGGTTTATGGCAATCGTGTGTACACAGAGGTTAATGACCGGCAGGCACTGACTCAGCAGTTGTCTTGATCAGCCTGTGCTTTGGTGAATGCCAGCAGCTTTGTAAGAAGAAATAGCTGAGAGGGTTTGAGCAGCTCCTGGTGAAAAATGTTACTATGCAGAATCACAGAATGTTTGGGGTAGGAAGGGACCTCTGGAGATCACCTAGTCCAACCCCCCTGCTAAAGCAGATGCACCCAAAGCAGGTTGCACAGGATCATGTCTAGGTGGGTTTTGAATATCCCCAGAGAAGGAGGCTCTACAACCTCTCTGGGCAGCCTCTTTGAGTCCTCTGTCACCCTCAAAGAAGTTTTTCCTCATATGCAGATGGAGCTTCCTGTGTTTCAGTTTGTGCCTATTGCCCTTCGTGCCTATTTTCCCTGTTGCTGAGCACTGAAAAGAGTCTGGCCCTGTCCTCTTGACACCCCCCTTAAGATATTTGTATGCATTGTTAAGATCTACCCTCAGTTATCTCTTCGCCGGGCTACACAGGCCCGGCTCTCTCAGCCTTTGCTCATAAGAGAGATGCTCTGATCCCCTCATCACCTTCGTAGTCCTCCACCAGACCCTCTCCAGTAGTTTCTTGTCCTTCTTGGACTGGGGAGCCCAGAACTGGACTCAACAGTCCAGAAGTGGCCTCAGCAGGGCAGAGCAGAGGGAGAGGATCACCTCCCTGGACCTGCTGACCACATGAGAAAAACACTGTGGAGGAGCCACTTGTTATATGGGAGAGGAGTCCAGGGGAAAGACACTCACCTGGGGACCCCCTGGCATCTCTCTTTCTGTCTGGCTGCAAGGTAGAGTTCTTTTTTCCTCTCCTTCCTTTCATTTTTATTTCTTTCTCCAAAGAACTTTCACCACTGGAGATTTTAGTTACTATATCCACTAATAAATCTTTGCACATGTGAACCTGTCTCAACATCCTTTGTGTAACTACCTGTTTCTCTTGAAGACTTGCAGATTTGCAGCATCCCATCCCCCCAGTTTGTTTTTTTCCTTATTTGCATATTTGCTCATTAATTAATTCAGGTGAGGTTACAGCCAAGATGCATGAAACTGTTATATAGTGTGCTGTTTCTATAAATGAAGGCTGAAGGGGTAATAATGACTCTGTACTCCTCTGCTTTGCTGTTTTTAGTAACAGTTCAGGCTGCTGTGTTGTAAGAGAGACTTGGATTAAGTTTAGTAGCAGTGTGCCAACAGCTGATTATCTGTTTGTTTGTTGTTGGGTTCTTTTCTGTAGTGGGGGGGGGGTGTTTGTCTTTACACTGACAAGATACTTGTAGTTTTAGTTAAGACTAGAGTGTCTTTTAGTCCATTCCAGAGTTGAATAGCACTGAGGTGAAAACTGAAATGACAACACGGTTTGGTTTTACGAGTTATGGATTTTTGACTATATTATATGATCTCGTGCTACTGCAAGCCAAGTGTAATTCAGATGTGAACTACATGCATCACCAAATACTCAAGGTCTGACAATCATTGTTGGATTATTCCTCTTTGTTATTTTTTTCTATTATTAAATGGTCTGGTGTGCCTCAGAAAATAAATGTTTCCTTACAATTCCTTGCAGATTCCTGCTTCAGTGTCTTGAGGATCTTGATGCTAATCTACGGAAACTGAATTCACGTTTGTTTGTTATTCGTGGGCAGCCAGCAGATGTTTTTCCCAGACTTTTTAAGGTAAATGCCTCTTGCAGTTGTTGTTTCTGTCCACAAATATGACTGACAAACTGATTTCAACTAGGAATATTTCTTGCACTATTTACTTCAGTGCAAGTTATCCATACAAATACTTAACTGTCCTTGCAGTTTCTCATTAAGGTTGTTTCTGTTTGTTTTGAATTTTTCCTCTTTAATGTACATATCACCAACTGAACTGAATTGCTCTTAGACTTTACTGGTTTTGCTTTCTTTCTTTCCAGAAATGGAATTGATTTCAAATGGTTTGCTAAGTGTAGGTACTGAATATTACTACATTTTCCTTTTCAAGTTCCCTTTGTAATACTGAAATATAATTCTGTGCACATGAATCCAGGTTCAAAGCCTGACCTGTAAAAGCAATGTTTTATTTAGGCCAAATATCTGATGTGATTACTTTTTCATTAAAGGTGATTTAATAAGCCTTTTCCTAGTAGTAGCCTTGTTAAAAGCATAGAGCAACTAAAAGGAATTTCTAGTCAAAGAAGTTTAAAGTTTTTGTGGGAAAGAGTCTTATTATTGAGAAAATTAAATCTGTGAGGGTTTGTTACTGATACTAACATGTCATCCATGGATAATAATGTATTTAAGGTAATAATAGGATAGTAAAAATGAACACTTTGCAGATTGATTTGAACTGAGGTGACTGAAAGAAGTGAGACTGTGGGGGGAAAAATTAGATATCCATTTTTCCAAAGAGGTCATATTTTCAAGGTTTTTATTCCCAGGTCTTCAACACCAAGCTGAAAACTCCACCAAAACTCACATTTCCATCTTTATTCTTGTGCTTTAGTCCCTGGGAAATGCTAACTGGCTGATACTCCTACTGGTGTTTCCTTGATTTCTCCTCAGTGAAAAATTTCCTGCCAGTAGTACTGTGGCATTAGTTGCTGCTTGCAACCCCTCAGATACTCAAGCTTGTTAGATTTGTCTGCCAAAGTTAGCTTGATTGCATTTAAATAGGGGCAAAGATCTTGCTGTTATGTTGCCATCTGGGTTTGAGCAACATGTGAAAAATTTTCTTAAATACTTCAGTGGCTACTTGGACAATTCCTATTTCAGATCTTGCTACTAGGTTGATCTTTCTATGCCTAACAGCATTGGATTGCCATATTTTCAGAATATTAATTTTAATGCTGAGAAGATAATGAAAATAACTTGTTATATAGATAGCATACAGCAATCAAAAAAGAACATTCACATCTATCTGTGTCTTCTGGTTCCTCAAATTATCAAAAAGTGTCTTTATCATGTATTGATTCACTGAGGGGAAACCAGGACATTAGGACATCCTCTATCCTCAAATAAGTTACTGAAGCTCTTGAGGACTTCTTCACTTCTGGCTGAAGCCTACCTGGAATATGCATCTACCTAATGTAATTAATCTCTCAGGTTCTTTTGCCAGAGCAGTAGCTTTACATCAGGCACTTGCAGTGCAGTGAAGGGCTTATAATACTGAACCAAGGTTTTCAGATCATCCTCATTAAATGTCTCAAACGAGAGCAGCGATTCTGATCCTGAAGAATGAACACATGTGGACAAGATGAGTTCAGTTAAGTTTGGCTGGGAAAAGATAGCTTTAGTTAAGTCATGGTAGGAGAAAGTGGAATTTCTGTAGAGCCTGGTTTCAGGGGTCTTATCACAGATGCCTGCATATGTGGATTCCCTGAGAATAAATGTATCACAGCCATGTTTTGGTAAGGGTTTCCTTCTCACAGGCTGAAGGACAATTCCTTCAATAGGCAGAGCACTGATCTATCTTTATCCTTACAAAAGGCCTCAAACACCTTAAGGCTCTTTCATGCCAGTCAAGTTTTAGTTGGTTCACAGAATCACAGAAGGGACCCAGAAGGATCATTGAGTCCAACTCCTGGCCTTGCACAGGACCATCTCCAAGAGTCACACCATGTGCCTGAGAGTATCATCCAAATGGTCCTTGAACTCTGTCAGGCCTGGTGCTCTGACCACTTCCCTAGGGAGCCTGTTCCAGCGCCCAACCACCCTCTGGATGAAGAACCCTTTTCTGATATCCAACCTAAACCTCCCCTGACACAACTTCAGGCCATTCCCTTGTGTCACATTACGTAGCACTTGTCTGGGAGTTCCTTGACTCCTTTCAGGACGTGACTCTGGCTCTTGGACACATTTTTTATGGTCGTCTTTTCAATATGCCAGAGGAAAGAAAGATGTAGAAGACTATCTGCTGTAACAGTGGTTTTACATTATGAAATGGGAAATAACCTCCTACACCTGTGATGGTGTAGGAGTTTGCTTGAGGATTCAAGGCCTGCTGGGTTAGTCTTGGCAGACTTAAGGCTGGACAGAACCTTCTTTCAAAGAACCAGCACTCCTTGGAATTGCCTGTCCTTGGGGCTGGGCTTCATCTAAGAGAGAGCTAGAGTTTGGAAATGAAATAGCACCCCAGGTGAGCAGCGTTGAATGCCTTTGTCTCATTAGTCTAAATCAATTCTCTGAAATACTCTGGCTTGTGTATTTAAATCAAGTGATTAAGATTCTGAGGGATTAGAAAGGTATTTCTTTGAGTTCAATTGGCATGATGCCTTTCTAGGATCATTCTGTGCATACTTCAGCTTTCCAATTTTCTACTATTGCAGAAGCTTTAGCCATTAGTTGATCCCTTTGTTCACTTCTTTTTTCCCCACCTGTGACTATTGGGCTTAGTAACAGCATCTGTGACATAAAGGATATTAGACTTCAAGGCATAAGGCACTATCTTTTTAGGAGACAACCTTTTTTTTTCTTTTTCTAATTGAGAATTTGAAGACTGTCTGAGTGAGGAGTAGGGATTTCGAAAAGGTAAAGTAAGTACATGGTGTTTGGTTTGAAGGCAGGGCAGTATTTCTGCCCTCTGCCCCTGAAACTTCAGTTCTGCTGTTGAAGTTGACAGGCACATGTAAAAAGCTTTTCTGCAGAGCAAGACACTGCTGCTGATCAATGTTCAGAAGGTGTCATCTTTCCCTTCTGTTGTGTCTCAAGGTATATGGATCCTAAAGTTAGAGATGAATTTTCAAAATTTGCACAGTAGTCCTGTTACTGTGTGCACAGTAATAGAACAGATGGAGGCTTTTTTATGCCCGATTCCTACTTAGATGCCAAAAAACTGGACTTTGGTTTTGCTATTCTGGGTGTCTGAATGTATTTTGGACCTTTCTGTATCTCTGATACTACCTGCAGATAGTAGCTGGTGTTCCATTCTGCCCCTGTCCTTCCAGTTCTCCTTCCCCTCACCCTCCGTCACGCAGCTGAGTTGCCGAAGGATCACATTTTTGGTTTGTGTTGTAGGAGTGGAACATTGCAAAACTTTCAATTGAGTATGATTCTGAACCATTTGGGAAGGAAAGAGATGCAGCTATTAAAAAGCTGGCTAGTGAAGCTGGAGTGGAGGTCATTGTTCGGATTTCCCATACATTATATGACCTAGACAAGTAAGTTACCATTACCTCTGGTTTTAAAAAGAAAAAAGAAAAACTTAGAGTTTTATGTAGTATTTGTTTAGGTATTGTGCTACTTTCTACACAGAGCACTTTATAATTAGGGAAACTACAAATTTGGTTTGTTTCTTTTCATCCATCCAAATTTGATTATATACTGAGTAGAATTTGGAACTCCAAAGAATTATATGTAACTGTATCTGAAATGCAGTTTTAATTTGGGGTTCTTCTGAATATAATGTTTATGTTAATTAATTGTCTTTTATTATTTCTTTTATTATTTGTCTTTTATTTCTTTGCCTTGAACTGTCCATGTTCATTACTTCCTCATGCATGAGGAATGAAGAAAATTGAATTGGTTATAAACAGTTAATTTATGTTTCCCTAGAGGGGAAAAAAAGATGGTAAAAATAAAGTTCAAAGTGTCTGGATTACCATGTGTATCTGTGATTTTTATATAGCATGCTAGAGGAAGATAGAGATATTTCTCTGTGTGTATTGCTGTGTATATTTTATAAAACAAAATGTTTAAATACTATTATCTGACATGCCCCTTTGCTTTTTTTCTTTTTCTTTAATCCAGAATAATAGAGTTAAATGGAGGGCAACCTCCTCTTACTTACAAGCGATTTCAGACCCTCATTAGTCGAATGGAACCACTGGAGATGCCTGTGGAGACCATAACCCCAGAAGTAATGAAAAAATGTACCACTCCAGTTTCTGATGACCATGATGAGAAATACGGTGTGCCATCACTTGAAGAGCTGGGTATGTTCTAGGATTGCTTTGACATTATGAAACAAGAAAGATGTAATCTACCACTTAAAGTAACGAGAGAGATCCTACTTGTGGTTAATTGTTATACCAATACAGTTATGACATACAAAAGGAACAAAAAAGGGTAATCAACTCCATAAATTAAAGTAAAATAGTTGTAATTTTGGTTACCCTGCATATTGCAAAGCTGAGAACTTGCAAATAATTCAGAAAATGATAGAAAGGTCACCTTTTACCAAAAAAAAAAAAAAAAAAAGTGGGATTGCAGTAAGACCGTTCAGCATGTAAAATTTGTAATGTATATTAATGTAAGTGTAAAAGTAAAAATTTAATTTTGCTGCAAGTTCGAGGTATTGGATGTGCTTTGAGAAGATTTGGTTACATCCTGTTTTAAAACTTATACTTTTACATGTGTCCAACTTAGGGTTTTTCTCAAGATGCAGTAAAATAGTCAAGTATCAATATGCTAGAATTTTGTTGCCCTACAGGGTAAGCAAACAAGGAATTTCTTTATTTCAATTTGTCTTTCAGGATTTGATACAGATGGTCTGCCTTCTGCAGTATGGCCAGGGGGAGAAACAGAAGCTCTCACACGACTGGAAAGGCATCTAGAACGAAAGGTGTGCTTCAGATCATCACAAAAGTATCTGGGAAACATAGTTACTCTTTGCTATGAAATGTAAAGGGATTTGGACAAGTCCTGTTAAAAAAAAAAATCTAACCCACAAACTTCAGGCCTCAATATAATGACATAAATCAATAGTTTGTTTCTTAGTTTTAGAAGATGATAGCAGGTTGTCTTTGAATTTTAGAGAAAGTCTGTTTTACTATTTTATGCTAAAAAGAATTTTTTTTTGAGGTAATTTCATTTGAAACATACTACTTATAATTTTGAAGAGGAATTCCTCTGAAAGCTAGTTTGGCTAGGTTTCCAATGTATTTAAAAGAAAGGGACAGATAGGTCTGGAAGACAGTACGTGCCTTCTGCATTGAGGTGAATTACCTTCCAGAGGTTCCACTGGTTCAGAAGGAACCCCTGGATGTTGTAGGTAACATGATCATCTGTGCACTGTTTGGATTCGGTTATAGATAGTGTATGATTTCTCCCTTTATAAATTGCTACATAGCCTGTAGTCTGATATTGCTGTGTGGCTTTTGTCTTCTTAAGGCTTGGGTAGCAAACTTTGAAAGACCACGAATGAATGCAAATTCCCTTCTGGCAAGTCCTACAGGGCTTAGTCCCTACCTCCGCTTTGGCTGCTTGTCCTGTCGTCTGTTTTATTTCAAGTTAACGGATCTGTACAAAAAGGTAGGATTTCTGTGTAGTCAGCTGCATATTCTTAGATGCCATGATTTTCCTCTACTTCTCCTAATAAATCATCATTTTTATTTAATGATGATCTGCAGGTAAAAAAGAACAGCTCCCCTCCCCTCTCCCTCTATGGCCAGCTGTTATGGCGTGAGTTTTTCTACACAGCGGCGACTAACAATCCACGGTTTGATAAAATGGAGGGGAATCCTATCTGTGTTCAAATTCCATGGGATAAGAATCCTGAGGCTTTGGCCAAATGGGCGGAAGGCAGGACAGGTTTTCCGTGGATTGATGCAATTATGACACAGCTTCGTCAAGAAGGTTGGATCCACCATTTAGCCCGGCATGCTGTAGCATGCTTTTTGACTCGAGGTGACCTCTGGATTAGCTGGGAAGAAGGAATGAAGGTATTTCTTATTCTTGAATTTCTTAAAGTGCCTATTAGAGTTTCCGATTGTCATTCTAGAATTGTTGTTACTGTACCGTGTAAGTTGAAATTTAAACCTTAAACTGTGGGCAAAACTAAATCAGTTCTGATAAACCAGTCGTGCTGAAATTTTGCCTCTCGAATGCCCCCTTATATTGGAATATTAAAGTGTTTCTTGCAGTCATAATAGGTCTGAAATTATTTTAAATTTGAGATTTCCTCCTAAATCTTGGCAAATAAACATGGATTACTACTGAGATTTTTTTCCAATCATTTTGTGTGAACAATTACTGTTCACATCTTGCGTCTGCTTCCCTGCAAAGGGAAAGCACTACGAGAATTAAAGGCAGAAAACTAAAAGCTGAGAATGTCCTTTCAGCAATTTCTGTCCTTTTGCCCAGTGTTAGAAGTGTGAGTAAGGGCAACATGATTTGGCTGAAGGTTCAGTGCAATTAATTCTATGCAAGTATCTAAGAGATGCTGAAGGTCAAATTTAAAATGTCAGTCTTGTGAAGAAAACAGTGGAATGATTTAATCTCAGCCTTTGAATCAGTGTTACATTTTCAAAAAGGTAGCACATCTTTTACTGAGCAATCATAATCAATGAAAATCTGATAATCAAACAATTGTTTTTTTAACCTAAAAAAGAACTTACTTGCCATCAGGATTCTGACCTCATGTTTATGTATGTATATACTCTTAGGAAATTTTATCTTCCTTAAATCAGTTCTAAGCAAACATTGTTCATTTAAAAATAAATTGGTTACACAACAAAATAAGCTGCTTTAGGAATCTTCATTTTTTCAGTTCGTAAGTCAGCCAACAACAAAGCTGCATAATACAGATAAATGACTACTTGTTCCTCCTTTTGCAATAATACAGATATGTGGAGGGCCCAGGCTTGTACAGTGGTCCATAGTTTGCAAAAGTTAATCTGGCCTTCCACGTGATGTTATTTCCAGAGTCTTATTACATGGCAGCATCTAGTGGAACAACTGTGTGCTAACACTTAATGCCTGAAGATCTTGTTGCGTTATGAGTCACTTTCTATTTAAAATGTTTTTTGAAAATGTTTTTAAGATAAATCTTATTTTTTTCAAAACAGACTGTTTTTTCCAAATAGTTGCAGATATTTAGACAAAGATACTTTTGTAACACTTATTCAGTGTATACTGTGGAATGAATGCCTTATTGAATATATGGAGAGACATTATTGTTTAATGGTATTGTCTTATTTAGACTTTGCATAGGATTAATATTAGTGGAAGTTGGATGGCAGTAGTAAGATGTTGAGGCATGAAGAAAGATGATGGTTTCTTTGGAATTTAAGAATGCATCCTCAAAACTGTGACTTACTAGATTAACTATTGGCCTTCAAGAACACAACTTCTGAATGTTTGTGTTACCCTGAAACTCTTGAATTCTACTCTTGGGATTCCTCACATAGTGAGACCGTGCAAGTTGAGGTATTCAGACCAACAGTTTAAATTTGTACTTTGTACCTTCCCTGTTTTCTGGAAGTTTGCAAAGCTTACTAAATTGTGATGTGATGAAGCAACTCTTCTGAAAATAGAAAATGCCAGTTGCAAGCAGTCAGGCTCCAGCCATCCTTTGGGGATTTATTTTTCAAGGCTGTTTTTGTGTAAGAATGTGTAGCTTTTCGAGATGTTTACAAGTTTGCTTACAGGTTAAAAGCCTGTTCTTGAATTATTTTTTCCTTTTTTTCTTGCGTTTAGCATTTAGGTAAGTATTTGCAATTGCATATTGAGCATTCTGTTTATATTGCCAGGTAAGAAAGAGCTGAAATCAGAAACTCAGGAAAAAATAATGAAAAAGTAGGTGTCCTGAAGGTGTGTCATGTTCAGACTAACTTGTTGCTCTAATCTCCTAAGGTGTTTGAAGAGCTGTTACTTGATGCAGATTGGAGTGTGAATGCTGGAAGCTGGATGTGGCTATCCTGCAGTTCCTTCTTTCAGCAGTTTTTTCACTGCTACTGTCCAGTAGGTTTTGGCAGAAGAACAGACCCAAATGGGGATTATATCAGGTAACTCACAATCCAGAAATTGCAGTGATTGATTCATGGATGTTACTTATAATGTCAAGTAGCTTTATACTTAACGTGACCTTTTTATTATTTTTTAAGACGTTATTTGCCAGTACTTAGAGGTTTCCCTGCAAAATACATCTATGATCCTTGGAATGCCCCAGAAAGCATCCAGAAGGCTGCAAAATGTATTATAGGAGTTAATTATCCCAAACCAATGGTAAACCACGCAGAGGCAAGCCGTCTGAATATTGAGAGGATGAAACAAATCTACCAGCAGCTTTCACGATACAGAGGACTGGGTATGGTTATAGACTATTAGCTTTATTTGAAAATTTCTGTCATCTTCTAGCAATTAATAATTTAGTCCCATGACAGTGGTAATAAGGTGTAAGCTCAGAGTGGTGACCAGGGTTGTGTATCCAAATAAATGAAATTATTATATATAATCAAGAAAGGAAAGAAGTTTGAGGGGAGTGCCTCTTTCCAAATATTACCCTGAATTTTTTTCTGTGGGTTTTTGGAAGTATTTTGGTTAAACTGGGCCTTCTGTGCATTCTGATACTCTTGTATAGATAGGTTTTAATATCAATGATTAGAAATTTAATGTGGTTCATAACTTCAACCATACTATATTTGCATTTGCAAATGGTGTTGCTTGAATAGGTATCAGTGCATCCCCTGGTATCATTCTTCCCCTTTGCTCTGAGAGATAAACCATGTGCATTTGTACTGCTCAGAGCAAGGTGTGAGCAGAGAGTATGTTCAGGTATTGGATATTGAATCAGGATGCATTGCACTGTAGTGGAACATATTGAGTACGTGTAACTAAGAAATATTGGAAAAGATATGCAAATGTGAACTAAAATTACTTGGGAAGATCCCAGAAGCAGGCAAGACAGAGAGGTGTTCTCCTTTTATAAAGGTAAACCACTCAAGGTGAGGGGGGAGAATAGCTATCATGAGGAAAAAAGCGTGCTATGCTTACTCTGGTTTTTTGCTGTATTTCTTTATATATGTTATTTTGTTGCCTAGGTCTTCTTGCAACAGTGCCTTCTAATCCAAATGGAAATGGAAATGGTGGCCTAATGGGCTATTCACCAGGAGAAAGCATTTCTGGTTGTGGTAGTACAGGAGGTCAGTCAAATTCTTTCAAAACATAGAATTATTGGAATGGAACCACACGAATTTCTATAATGCCCTTGCCATTATGTATTGTAAGAAAGAACTGTTTCCACAAGACAGTTTTGAGTGCAAGTCAGAAACATTTTCAAATTTACTCACTGTTTAATAGTATTTGTAGAGACATCTTCAAATTATTTTTTAATCTCAAATATGTAAGAAGTTTTAACCTGTTTTCTTCCCCTCTAAAAATTACTTATTAACATGTATCAAACAGTTTGATTTTCTCCTAGAAGTCTGTAAGCATCCTGACACTTACAATAAGGAGCGACTTGTGAACTTTCAAGTCAGAACTTTGAACTTGTAAAGTTTTCTGATGCTGGCATTAGATTGCTTACTGGAATTTATTGCTACTAAAAAAAATAACAGGATTAAGACTGCTAAATATTATGTACATCTTGGACTCTTCATTGTACAGGGATACAGCAGAACTGAAAATTTACTGGGTTTATATTTTCTGTAGGCATTAGTCCAGGTGAGAAGCACGTTAAAGAAGATTGAGCTTATTGTTCTTAGCCAGAACAGTTCCTCTTGAAGGTTATGAAATTAACATTATGTGCACTCTTTTCTCCTTCATATGCACTGAAATGTAAACATGTACTTACACTTTTCACATCAGAAAATGTATTCCTTTTGTAGCAGGTTACAGTGTATTCATCTGAATTTGGAAAGACAAAAGCATTAGAGCTTTGGACCTGTTTTGGGGTGGTTTGACAAAAAAAAAAAGGCCACAGTAAGAAGTCTACCTCTTGAAGAGAGGGGAACACTCCCCACCCCCCCATTTTAAATTCCAAAACTGGAATTGTATCTTCTGTTATGTTTAAGTCTTTTCCCTGCCTCTCCAGGAGCTCAGCTGGGAACTGGTGATGGTCATACAGTTGTTCAGTCATGTGCCCTGGGAGACTCTCATACAGGAGCAAGTGGAATTCAGCAGCAAGGTATTATGGCAGTGCCTGTCTGTAGAGGATCTCCAAATCCTTGCAACTGTGGAAAACCAGGCAAAACATCAAAATAGCATGGATAGATTTTGGGTGACAGTTGCTGTCTACAACGTGAACTGGCCTTGTTTCTGTTCTTGAAACATAAAAATTATTTCTTAGAGTGAACTTGCTTGTCTTGTCACTTTTATCTCTAAAGTGAGCAGTGTTTGTATGTTTTGAGTGGGAGGGATCACAAGTGTGACTAAACAAAAATTAATAAACGTTATCCTAGGCTACTGTAAATGAAAGATACTGAAAAAAGAAGTCCACCTTGTGTACTGGATAGCAAAATTTGTATGTTATCTTTTCTTGGATACCACTCTTTCCGTATATAGTCAATTTCCATAGTTTTGTGTAGATATTCTCATATTGTGGAAGCAGATTTTTGTTAATTTAACTATACAGAATCTTAAGCTGTGGTTTGTGTTAGATCAAAGTTGCAACCAAATTTAACACAACTATTTTTCCTTGCAGTCGTAACAGAGGTGGTGTGTTTACTGATCACGAAGTACTGTAATCTGTGTTTTGTTTAAGCATCCAGAACGTAACCGGAACACCGCAACTGTTCAGAACAAGAAACCTTGCAACTGCTTCTGCTAATGGCACTATTTATGCAGAACACTGAGTTTCAAGGTTGCCAGTAGATAGTTTACGTGAATCAGAAGAAAGTTTGCGTCTTTCTTTTAAGTTACACTTGCTTTTTTTATTTTTCCACAACTAAGATTCACTAGTATTGCAATAACAAAATAATAAAGAGGATGAGGAGACTTGGCAGAAGTAATGTTAAAATTTATTTAAACTTAATTAAAGTGTTTGGGCATATAAACATTCTGCTTGTTTCAAATATAATGCACAAATATGTAGGCACTTAATGATCACTCTGCATAAATAAGTGCATATATATTTAACTGCTGTGGGCTGCCGTGAGGCTTATTTTTCTTTTGCGTAAGAACTATTCTGCATTCAGGATGGTTTCTGGCAGGATTTTTCTTGAAGATGGAAAATAAATCAATTGGCTCCTTTTTGTTGTTGTAAAGAACATAATTGTACACTTGCTTGCAGTTCTAAATTTTACTTATTATAATAAATATCTACTGTATCTGAACAGGTTACTGTCAAGCAAGTAGTATCTTACACTATGCTCATGGAGACAGTCAGCAATCACACTTATTGCAAGCAGGTAATTTAAACAACAACAAAAAAAACCCAAACCACTTTTCCTGACTATATAAAGGTGCAATAGAGCCTTAATGTAAATACTGATTTTAAATTATCAGGAAGAACGGCCCTTGGTACTGGCATTAGTGCAGGGAAACGCCCAAATCCAGAAGAAGATACTCAGAGCGTTGGACCAAAAGTCCAGCGACAGAGCACAAATTAAACTGGTAAGATCTGAGACACCTTAAAGTTATCAAATTTCTGTACAGATTTTGTGTCTATGATAACATTCATGTCACTGCAGTGCACAGGATCCTAAATTATTGCTGTGAATATTTCTGTTCCAGGTACTGTACAAACAAACTACAAAATCCTGGCTCTAAGGGAGTTTGTGAACTATGAAATAGGAAGTAGTTACAAAAATAGAGCCAGACTAAAGATCCAGGTGTTAATGAAAGGGAGATGGATAGACTGGTTTTACATGTTAGCAGAGCTGCTTAAGTAGCTTTAGTTACCCTCTGCTCCCGCATCCCACCCTGAGTTGTGCCAGTAGTACTGTTTGTGTGAATGTACGGTGACCTGAATCAGAAGACTAAGGCAACTTACAAGGAAAAGCTCATGGCCTGAATTAGAGTTTTAGACATACAAGTGGACTAAGCAGAACATGTTTTAGAGAGAGACTACCAAAAACCTGTAAAATGCTGGTGTAGTTACTGTATGTGAAGATGTAGGTACAAATACGATTTGAAGATGTGAGCATTTGTCATTGGTCTGTAATTGAAGCAGGGTACTCAGATTGCTGAAGTTTGTCAAGCTGTGGAGAAAAGGACTTGAGTTTGGAGAAGGAGGCATTGTAGATAGATACACACAAACAGGTGCGAAAACATATGGAGAGAAGCGGTAAATTGGAGAAGGAGTTTGTGTAAAATCATCAGCATAGAGAAGATAACTGGATTTTGTGTTTTGGATAATGTTACTTGGGAATAGGATAGAGAAAAGAGAAACCCAAAGATGTTATATCCCCTCCCCAGTGAGCTTGATTTGAGAGGAACAAGGAAGATGACCTGAAAAGAATTAAGACTAAGTTAAGTTAAAGAATTACTGCTTAGGGGGAAAGCCAAAGAAGGGAGGACTGTCTGAAGCAAGAGGAGACAGGATTTAAAACTAGGAGTGTGGCTGTGTGGATTAAAGGTTATTGAGATGTCATTCCATCCTTATCTTTTAAAAAAAGTAAGTGGAGAGTTGTTCATTATGGAGTTTGAAGAAAGGTAAGACTAGCACAAAAGGTGAGATAATAGCACATGGAGAAACTTTGTTGGAATTGGAAGATAGGGATTCCATAGAGCAAGTATAGGAGATGCATTCAGCATCTCTAGAGGTAAAAAGGGAAATTCAGTCTACTTCATGTGGATTTGACAGCAAGATCTAATTTTGCTTGTTATGTGGCATCAGCATTTTGTCAGAAGTTTACTGTGGTGCATTATGAACAATTGTGTTGTAGTGATTTGATTCAGTGCAGAACCACAGCATTGTTTCCATAATGCTGTCAACTGAAGAACTGAGGTGAGACCTTAGTGATTGATCCATCTGCTGTTTTCTCACATACTGGAAGCCCTGTAAACTGTGCTTCTATGTTCTCAAGCTGATTTCTGGTTCTTGGATGGGCCTGAATGGAATGTAATTCCAAGAGAGTCTGTGTTTCAATAGCTGTCTAATCCTTAGTATGTGTAGATTCATTCAGCATCCATGTTTTGTATTGCAGAATTCCTTAGGTGCTCGTGTCTGTGTAGAAGAAGTACCTGCAGAGCAAACATCTGGTTCCTGTCTAAGCTCTTTTTCAGTTGAGAGACAGGTCGGAGGGGTTTCCAGTTGGCAGAGAAGGCTGATTTTGCTAGGGGTGCTCAAAGCATGCTGCAAAAGCATTATAGTCAATACAAAAATCAGCAAGATCACACTCAAAAACACTGCTGGCAAAAGGACATGCACTTCTAAATAGCATTTAAGTACAGAGGCTTGTGTTGGGTTTCTCTTCCTTTTTTTTTTTTCTTTTCTCTTGCCCCACCCCCCCCTTTTAGCCTCTAGGGAGTGAGAAATAAGAATGCTGAGTATTTGGGCTTATACAAATGGGGACAGTGCTTTCTGCACTGAGAAGGGGGGAAAGAATATTGGTCCCTTGAATTACTTCTGCCTTCTTCAAAGGCTCACATTAAACTGCTTAAGAATATTTTTTTTCTTTTTTCTTGCAGCTTTATTGGAAAAGAAGTTTACCACTCAAAGAACACACGGGACAAAATTCCTGCTACTCTGTATTGGAACTAAAGTGTTGTGAGAGTTCATGTTCTAAAATGACATACTTTTTCATAAATTATTTTCAATTGTTCTCAGTTGATGTAAACAAGTCCAATTTTTGGAATGCATTATTTCTAACTGGCATTTCTATGGTTTTTAACTTTTTAATGACTCTTTCACAAAGGGCAAATTGAGTTTTGTATATAAAGTATTTGGTGAAGAATTTGCTAACTTATTGTAAATATAAATATTCATGATTAGCGATAGACCCATCAATATATTTTTGATAATCTTTCATGTATATGGTAGTAGGAAAAGCTGTAGTGCTGTTCTGTAAAACCAATGAACATAGAAAGTTTTGAAATTTTTAAATTGTTATTATTTTTAGATTCCATACTTGAGCTCTGTATGATCAACTTCATATTTTCCCAATGTAAGTGCTTAGGACTGTGTTTAATCAAATACAGTAGAGTTGTAACATGATTTAATCACATCTGTGTATAAAACATATGCCAATTTTAGTCGAGTTGTACAATTCTGTACATGTATATGTCCAGTCCTTGTATTTCTCAGTTGCCTTGTTCAGTAATGACATACCTTGTTAATAAAAGAAAATTGTATATATAGATACATATGTTTGTCTTTTGTGTATTCTTATTGCTCCAATACATATTTCCAAACAAAACTGTTTCAGGAAAAAATGAGGGAAATACACTTTTTAGATGAAATTCAGAAGTGATAAACAGTGAACTATGCTACCTTTCACTTAAAATTTCATGATACTGAAGCAAAACACTATTCAAATTATTCAGACTTTCTTCTTGAAACTGCATGCATGTATGTATTCTGACCATTAAATGTTTTTCACCAATGTATTTATTAAGTGTTTCTCCAAAATCCAGGTGTTTGGTTTGGGTTTTTTTTTTTCCCTGCTATAATTATAATTTGCTTGATAGCCAGGAAGTCTTTCCTGCACTGCAGCTAATTTGCTGCTCTTCAAGGATGTTCATTTCAGATTTGCTGAATTCTCAGTCAGTACTGTCTCAATTGTTAAGAAAAGTTATATCTAAATGTTTTTTCAGACCATTAACACCTCTGAAGACCCAGTATGAATTGCTACATTTTGCATATAACTAGGTCAGTTACCTACTTGAGTGGGTGCACAGATTACAATCTTAGAATACCCTCAGTTAGAAGGGACCTAGAAGGATCACTGAGTCCAGCTCCTGCCCCTGCACAGGACAGCCCCAAGAGTCTCACCATGAGCCTGAGAATGTTGTCCAAACACTTGAACTCTGACCTGTTCCAGTGCCCAACCACCCTCTGGGTGAAGAACCATTTCCTAATATCCCGCCTGAAACTCCCGTGACACAATTTCATGCCATTCCCTCAGGTCCTGTCCCTGGTCACTGGAGAGATTGGTGCCTGTCCTTCCTACCCCCTTGAGGAAGCTGTAGGCAGCTATCAGGTCTTCCCTCAGTCTCCTCCAGGCTGAACACACCAAGTGACCTCAGCTGCTTCTTGTATGGCTTCCCCTCAACTCTTCACCATCTTCATGGACCTCCTTTGGATGCTCTCCAACAACTTTAGATGCTTTTTATATTGTGGTGCCCAAAACTGCACACAATATTCAAGGTGAGACCACCCCAGTGCAGAGCAGAGCGGGACAATCCTCTCCCTCGACCGGCTGGCAATGCTTTGCCTGATGCCCCCCCCGGACACAGTTGGCCCTCCTGGCTGCCAGGGCTCTGCTGACTCATGTTCAACTTGCCATCATACAGGACCCCCAGGTACCTTTCTGTGGCACTGCTTTCCAGCATCTCAATCCCCCAGTCTGTCTGTACATCTAGGGTTGCCCCATCCCAGGTGCAGAACCCAGCACTTGCCTTTGTTAAAATTAATATGGTTGGTATTAATTAATTTGTGTTAATTATTAATTCTAAAGTGGGAGGAATTAACTATCTTTTTCTTAGTGTCACATTGGTTACTTCCAGACATGGGGCATTTCCCTGTGTCCATTTAAAATTCAGATTAGATTTGTGGTTTGACAACATATGCAGCAGGGCACTTGCATCAGAATAAATTGCCATGGTACTAGATTTTTAGATTATAATTATTAATGTAAATATCTCTGTACTGCTTTGTATACACTAGCAAAATTAAAAATACTAATAAGAAAATACAGGCTTACTGTCTTGAGGCAGAGAATCTTTGATTGATATTGAAGAAAAAAAAATGGTGAGAATTGAGAAGCAGATGCTAAGTATTTTTCACAGATCAGTCCAAGTAGAATGGAGGGTTTTTCTAGGGACATATGTAATCAGTAGAATATACAATTCTTTTGTTCATTTAAGTAATCTGAAAAAGAAAAAAAGTACTATAGGAAGTATTTTATTCTGTCAAGATCATATTGAATTTTTCTGCTGACTTATATTAAAAAGAAATCATATCATCTAAATGTAATATTCCACCTAGGTTTTCTGAATGAATAAGCTATGAAGCTCCCACAGAGAAACTTCATCAAGGTAAAAACATACACTTAAATATTACTTTCCCCTCAACCAGTCTGGAAGTTCAATAGGCAAAAGAAGAAATGTCCCAAGGATTTTATTTCTATGGTAAGCTAATTCTCCCCTCCTTAACTGCTGAAGGGATTGTTCCTCTTCTTGGTGTAGGCAAGTCCTTAGATTAGCAATGAAAATCCGTGGCGATGATGTTTCACTTGTGTGCCAGCGTGAAGGAGTTCTGCTGTCCGAACTGCAGTGGAAGAAACAGTGTGTAATTAGGTTAGTGTGAGAGAGGGGAGAAGTTGCCTTCAGAGTAGCAATAACTTCATAAAAGCCCTTTGCCTCAAATTCTTCCCCTCCCACCTAGTACTTGCTGACCACAAAAAAAAAAAATAAGAAAAGGCAAAGGCTTTGGCTGCACAGGAATGACAAACCATTGTACCATGTGGGGGTTTTGTCCCCCCACCCCCTTGTGATTTTTCAAGAAGGAGTTGGACATGTGCTACAAATCCAGGATGGATAAAGGCCAGGATATTGTTTCTTATTAGACCTCTCCTCCAGAAATGGAGCTTAAAGTATTCCTCAAGAAAGTTCTGTTCCCAAGGGATTTAGCTGGCCCTTCCTTGGGCTGGTAGGAGATGGGGAAAGGAGTGTTGCAGACTGATAGTTTTTGGAAACCAAATACCAGGAAAATGTACTCTGGAAGTATGCAGGACAACTAGCCGATATTTGTGATGGGGGAAAAAAAAGCAACAACAAAAAAACCCCCAGCTTTCAAGCATCTTCAAGCCTTCAGAAACTGTTTCCAAAGGGACGTTGTGTGGTCTGCTTCATAGTGGTGCTACCTGCTTACAGAGGTTTTTGAAAGGAGGGGAACAAAAGGAGTTAAATTGAGAGCAAACCTGCGAAGGCCCTGCAGAGGGAATCCTGGGCTAAAGTGGAATGAGAACCACCTGTTAGTTACAAATCAGAAATTAGTTTTGTGTTGGACTCAGCGACATAGTTGACTGTTTTCTGTTGAATATCAGCGTCACTGCCCTTTCCGTAACTTAGAAATACTGCCTATTGTTGACGGGAGTAGGGAGCAGCAGCGAGCTTTGGCACACAATTTACCACTTCCCCACCTGGTCGGGAAAAGGCAGTTTGCAAAGGCAGCCAGGTGCTGCCACTCCCCCGGGTGATGATTTGAAGCCTGGCTTCCCTCCGGGCAGCGCTGGCTGCAGCTGTCTGCAAACGCCAGGAGAACTGGATACCGCTCGTTTGGGCTGCCGAAAGTGATGCTCAAGAGGTAAAACACAAAAGCCGTCAAGTTCCTAATGTCTGTGCCGATGTTGGCTGTGGTAGAGTTAATTTTCTTCACAGCAGCTCCTGCGGAGTTGTGTTTTGGATTCGTGCTGAAGACTTGCCGGGGTGAAAGCTCGGGGGTGGTTTGTTGGTGCCGGACGGCGCCGACGCCGCGCCCGCTCTCGGTCTGCAGGTGGTGCTGTGGGCGCGGGGAGCAGCGGGTTGGCCTTGGGCGAGAAATTGGGTTCTGAGAGGAGGGAAAAAAAATCAGCTCTTCGCCATCCAGAGTATTCTGGTAGCAGCTGGGGGAGGAGAAATGCATAGAAGTGGTAGAAGTGCTGCGCAATAGCTACTCTGTGCTTCCCAATCAGAAACCAATTTCTGTTGCTCTGAGTAAATTCTGTTACTCTAAAAGTTGCTTTTCAGACACACTACCCTGTGTGCTTGCCTGCTTAGACATACGCTCTCTTTTTACATGCACTTTGCCTAGAGCTTATTTCCAAAAGCCAGTTTTTAAGTACAGTCAAGCTTTTACCTACTTGCAATGTTTCCTGGGCTGTTTCTGGCCCCCGGGGACACTTGTGGCCAGAGCACAGAGCCAGGACCCCCGAGATCCGGGTTCTTGTCTCTGCTCTATCACAGACCTGCTAAACAGCCTCAGGTAAGTCTCTGCCCATTCCCAAGGCCTTCCTACACAGGCTCTTGCTGGCAGCCGTGTTGTTGTGCTTTGTTATAAATTAGATTAGATTAGAGATTAGATTAGTTTAGAAGAAGCAGGTTAGAAAGAGAATGTCCTTTCTCCTCTTTGTGCTCCTTATTTCCAATAGAAAAGTGTTCTTTAGGGACGAATTCTCTCCCTTAAAGGGCCAAGCAAATGAAATTCTCACACTTCAGCTGTTACCTCAGCTTTCAACTTGAATGTTTTAAGTAATTTTATTTTCAAAGGTGGTAACAATTTCTGGGTAGAGGGGAAATTTACACTGATCCAAAAACCACATGGAAATCTTAAGCAGACATAGAGAGATCATTTTAATGTTGATTTCAAGGGATCTAAGCTCCTGCTTTTGAATTGTGTGCACTGCAGATGCAAAATTAATTCAATGTTAAATTAAAAAATGCAAATAGATCTGATTTCAATAGTTTTTACAAAATCCCCTGCAGAATGGAATAATGGAAGAGGTATAAAAAAAATTGAAAAGATACCCAAATGGAGATTCTTTTTTTCAGGATGCTGTTGGTTTGCTTGCTTGAAAGACATCTTAGTGCGAATTTCGTAAACCAAAACTCTTTCAGAAGAGCTGCAAAATGCCAAAGTGCAACCACTGTGCAGGATCACATCCAGGGATCTGTGGTTAGTGGAAGCTTGTGCACCTAATGCAAGGTAAACTATACTTTTCTCTGCTTTTCTTACCCCTGCTAATTACACAAAGCACAAGAAGATAATCTTGTTAACTGTGATTATTCTGACTGGGAGTAGCTAGTAAGCACATTAATTAATAATAAGAGCAATTTATAGGCAGCAATTACAGAGAGGGAGAATTTTCTTCAGGTCTGTTTGGCTTTCTAGAGCTTCAGACCATGTGGTCATCACAAGGTCTTTAATTATCTGGACTGTACTTGTTTCTCAGTGCCTTTTACCCTGACCAAACTAGGAACATTTTTAAGCAAAATTATCTTTACCTGATAGTGGTAGAAAAAGAGCACTGTTCTGACGAATGCCTTGCACCAGCAAACATCAATAATGTTGCATTCAGACGTCGGGGTGACTGCTTCACACACAAGAGCGGGGGATTTCAAGGAAGCTCGGCAAATAGAGGGAAGGAAGATGATGGAAGTGGGGAAGGATTTTTGCAGAAACCTCAGAGAGGGAAGAAGGAAAATTAAAGAGATGGTGCAAGGAAAGTAGCCAGGTGAAGGAAAGAAGAAAAAAATCAGATAAGAAATGGAAGTCCATTGGCAGATAAGGGTTTGATGGGTACACTTAGCATTTGCTGTGTCTTGACTAACTCAATAATTGTGCTTTCATGACATAAGCCTTTTTTGAGACAGTGCAGAAGGGGAGAAAATTATCCTTGCAGGTATTTTAGGTTATACAATGTTACGATTTTCTGAAATACTTAGAGCGCTTTGGGCTTTGGTTTCCAAGTGGTTGTGGATTTTGATGTGTTTGGTCCCAATTCTACTACCAGCCCCTCTGGGGAAGAGTTATGGGGTAGCACACCCAGCTTCTCTCCTTTCTGCAGGGCAGCTGCCCCTCTGGGTGCTTCAGCATCCCCCTTGTGCACTCAGCCAGCTCAGCAAAGCATGGCTGGGCACTTAAGGGTCTTGCCTTATGCAAAGTATTTGCATGTGTGTTTTGGTTTTGGGGGGTTTTTTGTAATTAGCGCAGTCAGGCCTTGATTTTATTTGTCACACCAAATACTACTAATTGCAACACTTACTGATGAGGGGTCACCTCCTCTGCTGTGGCTCCTGTTGCTAGGCTTCTGCCTGAGAAGCTGAGACTCGCAAGAGGGTTTTTCTCTGTGTCACGTGTTTTGAGGCTGAACAAGCCTTCATTTTAGGTGCTTACAGAGGTTGTGGTGCTGAGTGGTTACCAAGTGTTTTGGTGAACTTCAACAGCTACGTCATCCAGCTCTGCTCCTGGGTAGCAAGGAAAGTGTTGAGGTGGATATGCACCAAAAGCCATTTGCAGGGCATCACACACCTTGCACACTCCTTGCACACACCTTGCACACATCACACACCAGATAACACTCAGAGTAACCTGGCCTGCCCCGCTGTGGTCCAAGTCACCGTAGGGGGAATTAAGTACCAGTCCTTAGTTTCTTGTTGCTGCCTGGGCTCAAGGAAATAGCAGCTCGCTGGGAGACAGCTGCCATTAACAGGGCTCTTTGCGGGTTCCAGACAAACTTAGAGCCTGTAAATGGTCACTCTTTGGAAAGCACAGGTTTAATCCTCTGGTTTAAGGTCAGAAGTGTTGAGTAAACGTGCAAAAAAATAATCAACTCACAGTTGGTAATGCCAAATCACCTCAGTGCATGTTTGAAGGTACTGTCTGAAATATTTCTTACAGTTTTACGGTCCAAACCATAAAATGTCACCCAAATAAATGAAGCCTGTAGATAGAAGAAAAATTATTGAAATGTTATCTTTATGACTGTTTAGCGTTTGCACTGCAAGGCATTTTGTCATGTGCTTACAGCCCTAATCAAACCTGTATTTGTGGATCCAGATGAAGACTAATGCAATTTTGAAACCACAACAGCACTGCTTGATGAGCTTTCATCTAATTCACAGTTTACAACCGCCAACAGAAAATCCTGGGCTGGTTCTCAGGCTGTGTGTGCACGTCCCTTGGAATCGGTGGGCTGGTAGAGTGTGAACTGGTGAAAGAAGTCACTCTGCTGCTTCTCTCTTACTGCTGTTGTTAAAAAATGAAACCGTGGGAGATGGGAGTATGCCAATTCAAATTTGCATACCTGACCTCAGGATCTAAATCAGACTTAGATGGCTTATAAATAATTAATGACAGCAAAATGTAGTCAGAGTCTCAGTTTTGAGCTATTTCTCATCTGGCACTGATGGGCATGTAGCCTCTTTCATGCAGGTACCATGGGAGCATAGCTCCTGCCCAAATTCACTCCAGTACTCTTTACCTCAGCTGTTAGACACTCTGACTACTTACAGTCTTCCGATAAGCAAGCTAGCAATAAAATACATAGGTGTGTGATTTATCTGTGGAGACTGTGTCCCAGGCTTATGTCTTCCTCTTCATGATCTGAGCAGAGCCTTGAGTCTCTCCTCTGGCTGCCCTAGCAAATGCTCTAAGATTAGACACAGCTCTCTGCATGCAGAGCCAAGCCTCAGTTGCGAGCCATTTTGCATTGTTTGGTGGGTCCTGTTACTAGTTAGTGTGATTTATGTTTTACTATCGCTCCTGTGAGAGCGGCATCATTGTATGGAGCATAGTTACAATGGAAAGAGATTCCTGTGGCTTCACGGAGGTGGTGGTGGATTCCATTCCCCGTTTATCTTAACTATTTTTATCAGACACTCTGGGGTGGGTTTCTGTCTCTAGAGCTACCATGATGCATTTTAACATGGCAATGATTATGATCCATAAGTTACTTTCAGCATCCAGTGCCTCAAAAAGGAAACCTAGGTCCCATCCCCACCCAAAGAAATCTTCCTTGTATGCAAGAGCACTCATTTTCAAGCCAGTTGCTTCTCCCGGGACAAGTATAGATGAATGGGCCCTTTTTTCTCCGATGATAACTGCAGTCTGACGATTGTGGCGTCTCCACTGGATGCCGGAGGCAGGCAAGGCTGGGATTTCTTCCCGCTGGAATTCCATCTCTTATGATGAGAACCCACTGGCAGAGCTTCCCCTCCAGTTTCTCTAATTTTGATCTGTAGCTCTTGTGCCTGTCTACACACAGAAGAATAGACTGTGCTGCTTCTAATTAAGAAGATCATTTCAAAATATCTCTTGAACCCTTGACCTTCAGGATTCCCTCAGATAACATCCCTCTGATTTAGGTAAAGCTCTCTCATGGGTAGCCACTCTTCATGTGAAAATAGGTAGGGTGTAATATTTATACAGTTCAGTTCTGGGTGGTTGAAACTGCTCTTAATTGCTCATGATTTCAATCCAGACAGCTGGTTTGTTTTTCTGCACCACTCCCATAGGAGAAGTTGCATTGCTCCATGCCTCAAACCCCCAAAGGCCTGCTGGTTTGCATAGCATATTGTCTATCTACCACATTCTCAGTAACACTTGACTGAGTAGTAAAAGCCACCACGGTTTGTTCCAGGCATTGAGATGGAGAATAGACAATATGTAAAGCTTTTTGGCTTTGAAAATTTGGGAATGATTGCACTGGGAGCTGAATGAGCACGAAGAAGGGAGGAAGCAGAGCTGTCTTCTGGGGCTCTAAGCAACACGGCAGACCTTGTTAGGAGGGTAGATGTTATAAAACCTCTTAAATGGTAATCTGAGGTTAATAAGAATTCACCTTAGACTCAGACTAACTCTCTGAAGGTCAGAATAGATATACTTCATTGCTGCAGAGCACACTTCACCAGAAAATTATGCATGAGTAGGTAGATCCCAATGAACAGCTAGCAAGCAGGAATGGCACGAGAAAGGGAATGACAGGAAATGTGGTTAATACTTTTCCTGAGAGACTGTAAGAGAGAGTGTAAGAAGCAACAATAGGCCAGGTAATCACAAGAATGTTGTAAACAATCAGAGGCCAGGTAATTACAAGAATGTTGCAAACAACTTAAACACAGCAAAGAACAAAAAGACAGACAAAAGGGAAAAGAATCTGCTCTGTACACACATATATATATATAAGAGTGTGTGTGTATGGCCTTGTATATAATAAACCTGAGTAGAGGACCAGTAAAAGCAGCAGTACTCTTGAAAGGAAAAGATTGATGAGTTGGATATTGCTGTGGAACTGAATGTCTCATTACAGACAGTGAATGAAAAATGGTCTCTGAAAATGGGAAAAAAAATGAGAAGGAACTGAAGTAAGATCCAGGCAGCAGGAAATTCAAAGCACCTACATATAAGTGGAGAAACTACTCCAGCTGCATCTGTGGGACCACAGCACTGGGCAATAGCCTCCTCCTGCTCCATGACCCTCCCTGTGGGAGCAGCCTCTTACACATAGCTGAGCTTGGGCCCAGCAGGAAGGTCTGGATTGGGCTGCAACACAGGTGGATGTGGGCCATTGCATTCAACATGCAGCATCGAGCAACCACAGAGCTGCTGCCTCCACTGCTTTCTGAGAGTTTCACTCCCAGACCCTTGTTTTCTTAAGATCAGGCAAGATGAAGGTGGAGGCAGTGTGTGATGGAGTCTTCCAAAGGATAGTCAGTCATGCTTGGTTGACCTGATGACTTCCTTGGGCTTTATGTTAGGACTTGATTTTGCAGCCCAGGAGGGCTCAATCTCCCCCCTTCACATGAGGGCTTTACTAGCCCTGCCTGTTCAGCAAACCTGGCAGCTCTCAGCCCTCAGCCAGCTCCCACTCCCTCAGCTGTGTCTGGGGAAACAAGGCACAAGGAATAATTAGGGCACGAGGAATAATTCAAATCAAGCAAGACCTAAGTAGTCTACAGCAGGAACCAGCAGTGTGGGACCTTTCAGTTAATTTGTAAGTGAAGGAATATTTATCTCTAGGGCAGACCCAAAGTCCCTGACAGCAAGAGAAGATGCCCAGTGATTTGAGCTTTTGGCTGTGCACTCCTTGTGGGTGCACAAACTTCAGTGCATTGTGGTGTCTTAGGCATCTACTAAATGTGACATACATGATGTCTCTTTGGACGGCTGATTTTGAGGTGCATTTGTGAGAAACTTAGTGGGTTAAACTGGGGAAAAAAAAAGTCAATGCAGGAAAAGGGCAATGTCTAAAAAAGCTGGGAAAAAAACCTGACAGATCAACAGTAATGTTAATAAGTTTTAAATGTAACACATAGGAAAGCAATGGAATGAAAATGCTTTAGATAGAAAAGGAGTTCATTTGGATCATTCTTCCTAATACCCATCCTATGCCTTTTATGTTTGATTTATTATACAGGGCGAAATGTCCTCATCTAATTTTTTAAAAATGGCTTCACGCACATGAATTGTACCATCCACCCATTTTTTTAAAAATAAAAAAAGACTTTTGTAGCTAGTGGTTCTATTAATTTGGGAAAGATGATGGGAGTTAGGGGAAAAGGCAAATACGTACATCTGCTGTGTATGAAAATCATTGTGTTGTCCATTCCTTATTTATTGCCATCTAACACTGTCTTTAATGGCAAATGCTCATGACTGCATAACTACAGAAAATACCAAGGAGACAGAGTACACTCGGTAAGACCCTCCAGCCAAACTGAAACTCCCCATAAGATCTCCACTAATTAAAATCTCTACAGATGGGTTCCCTTAATTGTAGGAAGTGGAATACAATCCCTATAATTAACTCTTCACTCAAAGGCTTTTTTTTCTCCCCTCAGCATCTGGGAAGAGCAGCAGTGATTGTTCAGCACCTCGTTGCTGAAGTCTGTGACTGAGTTTCCAAAGCGACCCACTTCCCAGGGCCCCACACCAAAACCAGCCTCATCCCTTCACTCAGACTACCCCAGAAACCGCACCGCGCTGCACTGAAAGGTTTTTGTCTTTGCATGGATCACAACACCAGTATCCAATATCACAATGCCCATTTCTCTTTGTCTTGGAGGGAAATATTGTTTCTTCTCTAAAGTATTTTCTGCTCTGGAGAGCTGGAGGGTGAGCAACTCTTTTGTGCTGCAGTGCAGGGAGAGATGCCAAGATGTGGAGAAGGTGATACTGAGGGATAACCGAAGGAAGCTTGCTGTCCCCCTTGGAGCAGCAGGTGGTCCTTCGGCAGACCTTGCCTTATGATGGGTTTGTGGAGCATCTTACAGTGTGGTACCACCAGTCCATAAGGACTGCCAGCCAGTCCTGTGAGAATTTATGCCTCTGTTTCCAGAGCTTATTGTTTCTTCCAGTAGAGCTCTTGCTTTTTCTCTCTGCTCCTGTACTTAAAAGCCTTTGTCCAGATCCCACAGCATTTTATGTCCTGGTTAGTACCTCCTTCTCCTCTTCCATCCCACTATCCTCTTGTTACCACCCTTATTTGTGCACTCTAAGTTCTATAATTGCTTCAGCCTTTCTTGTTCAGAGAGTTGTTTTTCCTCCATTAGCTGATCCACTATGCAGCACTGAATCCCATCTGCTGTCCTGCCTTTTCTTCTTCCATCTCTTTGAGTCAGTGTGCCAGAGCAGGGCACAAAATGACCTCTTCCCTTTGGCAGCTGTAAAACTGTGGGTCTTTTTTTTCTTTTATTTTCCTTTCTGCTGCAGTGGCACAGTGAAGAAAACTTCCTAAGAAATGCAAGGTGGTGCCAGGCAAACTGAAAATTGTGTGCTCTGGCTCCAGGCTGCCCAGCATCCTTGATCTTCTGGGACAACTTGTGTGCACTGATGTTGGTAATGCAAACAACCAAGACATTGGGTATGGACAGCCCCAGTCCCTAAGAGTATGGTAACTAGTACCAGGAGCAGCTGCTACAGTGAGTATTTACACACATGCCTTATCCAAGGGTTAAATTGTCACCACTGGTGTTAAATGTCCTTGGTCTCTGCCATAGGTGAGCCGCAAGTATGGAAGAAGTGGTGGCACTTTGCACATGGTGATTTTCAGCACTGAAGCAACGTATTTCTGACCACGGACCAACTCGCCTGAGGACCTCTGCCACTTTTTGGGAAAGCAAGGAGACACCATCTGGAGAGAGGTAACATAGTAAGGGAGTTTCAAGGGACCCATGGGCCTGGAAGTAAAGCAGGAGTCACTCTGCAGATTTCAGCCCTTCCTAATATTGGTGTGGACATTGGAGGATCCATGTCTCCTGAATAAAGAGTAGCTCTTCAGAGGCCACGTTCCTCTTAGAGCTACTTTCTGACTGCTATGACTAGTGTGGCTTCTGATGTCTTGCTTTGGAGGATCTTCCACAGAGACCCTTGTTCTTGGGGCTCACAAGTGTGTCGAAGATGTTCTCCAGGGAGCTGTGGGAGTGTGGGACCAGCTGCAAGGCTTATGTGCACGGTGGCTGCAAAGGCTTCCCTGGAGAGTTGCAGCTTTTCCACAAAAGGAGCTCAGAGGGTTGCCTTCCTCTCTTCCAAAATTACTAAGATGAAGGTCTGCTGGAAGTTCAGAGCACATCTAGGTCACAAGGGCATGTGTCACAGACAAACAATTCAGGAGAAGACACGGTCTTCTACCTAAGGTAGGGGCTGCAAAACGACATAGAGTCTTGCCCATGGACTTGACTAAGAAAATGTATCTCAGGCAACAGTGGCTCTCTGAGCCAGCCCTGACCAAGAGCAGCACATTCAAAAGGGAAGAATTTGTACAGGCAGAGGGGCACTACAAAAAACCCAGCAGATTTCCCTTTCTACCACTCAGTATTTCTTTTACTGCAGTGTGTGAGTACAAATCACTGCACACTTCTGCTGAAGGCATTCCCATGTTGTGCAGCACAGCACTGTACAAGGCAGATGGTTAACTGCTGCTTCTCATGCTTATCAGGAAAGAAAGCCAGTAATTGAAATAATGATTGTTTAATTGCTCATACCCTTTCACTTTGGTCTGCAACAGCATTGTCAGAGTTTTCTATCTATGGTAGTTGTTTTCCTCCTGATCTTTAGGATGAGTTAGTGTTAGGAACCCAAGTCTGCTTTTAATTAGTGTTTTAAAAAATGCTTGGGGTTTTTTTCTTGGAAATAACTCAAGCTTTAGTATCACTGGAGTCGCTTGCTCCCCGAGATGAGCTGTCAGCAGCTGTGAAATGCTAGGGTCTGCTGGCTACTGTGCAGCCAGTTTCAGGCATTAAAGAATTGCACATTTTGCTCATTGTAGCCAAGGAAGATGTATTTCAAACCACAAAGGTTCACCTTTGGACTGGACAGTGCCTTTGTGAATGTGGAGCAGGATCCCTGTGCTTGTGCCCACATAAGGCACTAACCTGCAACTCATGGGCCTGAGCCTGGTTCTACACATTCACATATTCAAGAGCAATTCTACATAAAATTTTCAGAAATTATGAAGGAGGCCTCAGACTACATCCTCAAAAATTATGTAGCTACTGTACAAGCCTTTCACTGCAATTCAATTTTGAAAATGGGATATGCCTTAGAAAATAAGGAAAGGTAAGCATATTTGTGCCTCGTAAAGCAATGGGGCATCATGCCCCATCATCACACTCCTTGAAGATGGTGTATCCATCCCTTTTGCTCTTGTGCACAGTATTGTGGCTGTATAAAATTCTTTATACCTAGTTCTTGGGCAACAGAATTTATATTCTGCTCTGCTATTAGCTCCTCTGAGGTAATGACTCTTGTTCCTTCTCTCTGAGAGCCCGTAGGAATAGCAGCCCAGTCCAAACCATTGCTTCTGAATCCAATGTTCTTAACAAAAAGAGTTCATTTGTTGGGCAGAGGGATTTGTAGAGAAATGCAAAACAATCTTTAGGGTTCAGCAGAACACCCAGGTGTACAACTTACTGGAGAGAAATCTAAGCATGTGTTTAAGTGCACTGCTGGGTTGCTGCTGTAACCGCTCAGTCACCAACAGATATGCAGATAGAGAGGCACCAGTCTTAATTGCACAGAATATAGGATAAACAAGACAAAAATCCCCCAATTTTTGCTCCCTAGCAACTGGGCTGGCTGTAAGCTGAGTCCCACACTGCTTCCTGTGGTCTGCAGCAGTCCAAATGTGCCATAGCCTTCTATCCTCCACATTAAGCCAGAAGTGATGTAGAGGCACAGGTTACCTCCCTCCAGCAGGCAAACTCTGGTGCCACTGGAAGCCCTGTTCTCTGAAGGGCTTGAACTGCTTAAAGGGCAGGACTTGGGTCAGACTTGCTTCTCACTGACCTAAACAATGCTTCTGAACATGCTTAAAGTTGGGCACTTGGCTAGGGAGTATTTTTCTTCATTCACTGCTTGAGAGAAGACTGATGCAATTTTTTGAAAAGCTTCTCCTTCTACCAAGTCTATTTAATCTGCAGGGATACACCCAGCAAGCAATTTTTCTTTATAGAGTTCTGCTAGCTATTTCAAGAGATTACTTCATGCAGATTGCTACCTCAGTGAAGTTACCTTGCAAATCTTTGTGATGATCTAATTAATTTTGCTGAAATCACTTTAGAAAAAGCATTTTCTACATAAAGGCAAGGTACCCACTGCCACCCAATGAATTTTTAAATGTTTTTTCGTTTTGCTTCAATGGTCTTTGTTGTTGGGCCATCAGATAACATGATTGGAATACAAACTTTTCTCTCTACTGCATGTATAAGTGTAAAACTAAAAGTATTGATTCAATTGTACACTCAGCTTGTGAGAGGCTGTCTGGTAGCTGCTGCTTTTCTACTGCTTACCAAGTGAAAAGCAATTCTGCTTAGCTCTTCCTGCAGAAAGCATCCTGCTGGCTTTTCACACCACAGGCTTGTTCCCATGTCTCCAGAGTCAACAGGGGTTTCATGATTGATTTAATTTTTTTCTTAACTCCTTATTTTGTAAGATATGTTGTAGGCAGTAAGGTGATACAGAATCTGATCCTGTTTGTACTAAAGTCAATATACAACACTAGTGGATTTTGATGTCACTGGATTAACTGATGTAACTAATATATTAGTTACATGAGTTATATTGTACCTGTATTTGCAGGGTGGTGTAGACCATGAAACACATCTGTCATACTTGCCCTGGTATAAGCATAGACACGGATTCTAATCTGAAATCCTTAGCCATAACCATGTGGGAAATCACTGGACACTGACTTACCAACTCCAGGAAACCAAAGCACAGCCTGGCAGTTCTCCTGACATCAGTAATTCAAGGAGTGACCTGTGAATACCCAGGCATCTCCACCCAGAATCATTTCTTAGGCGTAAAACTGCAGGCTGAAACCATCCAACATAAAAGAAAATATGGTGTGTCAAAACATGATGATCTTTGGACATTTAACTTATCGGCTTTTGGGGTGGATACTTGCCTTTCTACTGATCTCTCAGGGGAATGGAAACTCTTGGGTTTTTTTCTCCCAGCTTTGTCCAATTCAGTACTGTAGTCAAAGGTAAAGATAAGTTACCTGAATGTATTCACTTCTCATTTGAGCAATGTCAACTTTAATTGTTTTTCATGTACCAAATTCATTTTATATATTTAACTCTGCTTTCTGTTTTGCTTTCTACCATGGATGTATTGCAGCAGATATGAGCCTGACATAGAAATGCAAGAAGGAAAAGCCTTCAAGGGGCTGGTCCTTCTGAATAGTTTGATTTGTTGACATCGTTCTTTATCTTGACTTGCCCTCCCCTGACAGTACCCAATGTCTCTCATATGGGACTTGTTCCTTTTTATATTCCTGTTGGGGAGAATTGTGTGCAATGGCAATTTTTTTAGGAGGGCACTTTAATAAATGTTCATGTACACTAAATGAGCTCTTCTCAAGCACAGACCATTTGGTCTGGAAGGGGAGTTTGGGTTTGGAAAGAAGAAATGGGACTAGAAACATTGGAGAACAGCAGTACTTGCCACTAATTAAATGTAGCTGGAAAGATAAAATGGTTTGTGGAAGTAACTCCACTCTACTTACCCTTTTTTCAAAACTCTTGGGGCCAAATCTGACCCATTAATATTTTTAAATTTGTGAACTTCCAGTAGAAATATTGATGCACCAGGAAGGCAGAGACTGACAGTCAGTGACTCATCAGTGTTATTTTATAGATTGCCTCTCCTCTTAGCTCTCCTAATTAAATATTCATTTCTTGGAAATGCCCTCCCAGTGCATCCTTGCTGGTTAATTATAATCCCTTCACCTTGACTCTGAAATGTCTCCCACAGATCAAATGCAGTGGACTGCTGCACCTTACCCAGGAAAATCTTCCACCAGCTCCCTGGGCTCGTGGAGGGTGACATTGTGCCCCTGAGGTTCTGCCCACTGGGTCCTGCTCAGACTCTGCTGGTTTTGCTGTCAGCTGCAGGGAAACCACGGCAGCCTCTGCTTGGAGGAGACCCTCTGTCTTCATCAGTGCTCAGACTCTCAACCTGCAAACTCAGTGAAAGCTGTTGTAATTGGAAGAGGATTAATCTTCTGTTAGTGTGAACTGGAGCAATGGCATTTAATTAAAACCTAAACAAACAAAAATCCAAACCACAAACAAAATCAATCCACGTCTTCTCCAGCTCTGCTTAGAACTTTCCATGTGAGCCTAGGTCAAATGTAAGCAAAGTCCACATAGATTACATCTATCACTTTTCTCTGATCAAGTCAAGCAGATACCCAAACAGTCTTAGTCTGATGTGATCTGTCTTTCCTAAAATCACATTGCATTTTTACCTCCTTTCATTTCTGCATCTTGATTATTATTTCCTCCAATATCTGTTTGAAAAAGTTGTACATGATAGAGGTCAGACTATTGAACTGTACTTTTAAAACTATTTCTTTCCCCAGCTCAAGATGTGCCCTTAAAGTCTTTCAAACCCTTTCAGTCATCTAAGTGCCTGCACAATTTCCACTACTTCTTGTATGTTAACAACGTTGCAATACTTATGGAAGATATGCATAACCTTGAACTGCCGGTATACACAGGCTTTCTGGCTGTTCAACATCAAATTAAGTTTTTAAGAAATTGGACATGATGCATTTAAGGCTTTCTCTGTTACCATCCTTACATTTGTGCTTACATTGTACTGCCATTTAATCAATAGTTAACTAACGTAGGCAAAAATTTTAATCTGTTTCATTTACTCGAGTCTCTCAGATCAATAGAAAGGATCTCCTGTTTTTTTACTTTCCTATGCAAAAATGTCATCAATTATTAATCAAAGCAGACTAGATTTCATTGAATATCTGACTTCCTGCATTACGATACAGTGTGCTTAAATGTTAAAGGTGCACTTTTTGTTGAAAAGCATGCTAGAGTAGCTTTTAATTGCAATATGAAATGGATCTGCTGGTAAAGCCTAGATGAGTGTAGGCATGAAAAGTGGGCTGCAATGCTTTGACATGCAAAGAGCTTTAGCATAAGCACTGAAAATGTGCAGAAGAGCAGGCTACACAAATGTCCTGTTGGACTTCAGCAGAAAGCCTGGAGGATTTCTCTGCCCCTCAGGGGTGCACAGTGGGGACGTTCACCACTGTGCAAAGGGCAAACAGACCCCAAATCCAGATCATTTTTGGAAGAAGAAGTGGGGGGATGACAAAAGCTGAATTTCAAGGCTGAGCATTTCTTTCCTGCAGACATCTCTGATACCCCTCACCCTGGCTAGCAAAGAGGTCCTGGGAATCCTCAGCCTGCCAGGGCTATGCCAGGACTGGGGCTGCTGGGGGAAATGGGGATGTTTGCCAGACTGGGACTCAGACCTTGCCTCAACTTTCAGCAAGCAGCTTCCAGTATTTATTTTAAAGCTCTGTTGGCTTAGTTAAAGCCATGCCTGTCATGATCATTATGTTCAAAGGCAAGCTAAAATGACTTAAAGACACATTTAGGAGGACCATGAACCCTGTCAGAATCGATAACTAAGGCCTTGCTTTCTTCATTATTTTCACATGCTCAATTTATTGAATATGTACAAAGAATGAATTGGAAACAAAGTGCTGTATTTGTGAGACATTTAAATTATGTATTAGTAGCCCGAGACACTGTGGTTAGCCATTAAATAAATAATCGTAGACAGACCAATTCAGAATGATCCATTTCTATATTTACATTTGTGGCCTAAGAGAGGAAATGGATGCTTTTCACAGAGGAAAAAACATCCATCATGGGGTCTTCCAACTAAGGTATTCAAGTGCTTGTAAAAATGGTATTTGAAACATAGTATCAAATGGGTTTTCAGCATCTGCTAGAAGTGGAAGGCATCCAAATTTCTTTGTGTTACCTTTTTGGTTTTTATATGATGTATGTATTCGTTTTGAGAGAACTGTAAGAACAGTTTGTTGTCTGGGCTTTTTTTTTTTTTTTTAAGAAAATGGTTTTCTGTTAATTAAATTGGAATTCATCCCATTGAAACTCACCTGCCACAGAGCTCAGCAGGCAGGAAAAGGCAGTCCTGCTGGTCTTGGAAACAGTAGCAATGTTCCAATTAATTGCCGTTGGACCAGAAAAAATGGCACTTCTCACAACTGAAACTCATGGTTTCAGTGTGTGCACTCAAGTGTTTGTGCATTTCTTTTTACAGCTGCAGCTCCTCCTGGAGTCGTGAGAGTCCTGCTGCATTTCAGTTGTCCTTTTCAGAAAGAAAAGAGAGGAAAAGTTTCTGCCTCTAATTGTGGATGAGATTGAAAAAGGGAACCCTTAGAACTCAGGCATGAGGACGTAAGTAGAGAGGTAAGTAGACTCATCTCATAAATGCTTCTTTGAGTCCTCGTCTCATAAATTTGAGAGACAGGTTGGTTATAGTGCAGCAGAATCAGGCCCTGTTGTTTGGAGCTGTAAGGTCAGCTATGCAGGTGACTTTCACAGCTGATGAGAAGTTAAATGCACACCTGAAATGTATCTGCCTCAAGCACGTGACTGAAATGGGACCTAACTACTTTGGAGTATCCTATCCCAGGGTCTGTTTGGGCAAAACATTGTGTCTTAAAGAACATCTTAATGTAAGCAAAACCTAAGTTAGCAAAGTTGACACAATTTTCGGGATCCTGCTCTGCTTTTTTGTAATTGCATCATTTATCTAATTTACATCTTAGTTGGGTTGAGAAAAGTAAAATTCAGTTTCTTTTTTTTTTTTTTCAGAGTTTCTGGTTAATTTTAAATTTTCATCTGCATCCCTTAGCACAGTGCTGTAATAGCAGCAAGTGCTCTAAGGGAGTCCTTGGCCCAGGAGTTTACTTTCCTAGGGGAATATGTACATAGAAGAAACATTTTTATTGTTTAAAGAAAAGAATATTAACCTGCTAACTTCCCTCCAATCTTACGTGCTGACCTCACTGGCTTACATCAGCTGAAATCTGAACCCATGTGGGAAACCTGAGAAGCTGTATCTAAGCCTCAGAAATAGGTCCTCCTATATTAATACCTTGTAAATAGGGGAACAAGCTGTTCTTTGGATGGAAGAAAAATCGCAGAGTTCTGTATGTGAATGATGGATCTGTTACACTTGCACAATTTCAGTAAAGATTCTCCTGGCAAGAAAAATGCTCTGGGAAAGCATCCCTAAAAAATCCAACACTGCCAATAGTGTCAGCCATTCAAACACCACCTCTGTGTATGTCACCATATGTAAATCCTGCATAAATGTTTAACCGAATATTTCTGCTATTTCCCTCTCACCCCAAGAGCTGTTTGCATTAACAAACAAAGTCTAATGTTTATGTACACAGTCACCCACTCTGTCTCGCTCCATCATTTAGCTTTTATTCTGGAGAATTACCCTTTTCAGGGATGTGAGGCTGCTGTAATAGCTCCGCCGAGGGATCCAGCCTCCCCAAAGAGAGCCGTACCAGTGGGGTTAGTCGATAAAAGCCGGATCAGTGCACTTTAACGGATACCTAAAGTTCTTTTAATCAAAAGCAAAAGGCACTGCTGTGGTCTCTCTGTGATTGAAAGAGACAAGGACAAGGACAGAAAGCAGGTCTCTCACTCTCTCTGCAAGTTAATCCAGGTAGAACTAGAATTGCCTTTACAAGAGAGGAAAAACGTACTGCAATTTGGCACCTGGCACCCGTGCAGTCCTGGTGAGCAGAGAAGTCCACAGTGGCTCATGCAGGTGGGTACTGTGTTTGTTCCTGGGGGCAGAGCCATGGCATTGAGGTGAGAGGTTTCTTCAAGGCTGGAGAGATTCTGGAGTAGAAGAGGGAAGAAAAAGGAGGTTTTTGTGATGCTGTGCTTGTTGCTGTGTCCCCTGGAGCCCTGCACATGGAACCAAGGAAACCGCGCGACACTGATGGAATCTTCAACAATTTTCTCCCCTCTCTGGCTTGTGAGTACTGTTGTTAAAATAGACTCTTTCCAGCCATCTTACTCATTGCTTCTACAAACACAACAGTAAAAGTAGCAGGATTTGCCTTCCTCTGCCTTGGAGTTACTAGGAAACTTTATTTGTTCCCTTGAATTACTGTCCAATCTTTTGTTGCTTACAAATCATGTTCCTTGACACCAAAGGGGAACAGTTTATTGGGGCTGCAGTGTGCACCATGTATAGTCTTGTGCTCAGATGTTACACTGATGGGCCATATTTTATGACTAAATGGATAGAAGGAGCAGGCCATATAAATATGTAAGAAAACCTGCAGAGTATGTCTGTTGTTCTTCACTGAGTTAGGGCTGTTTGCAGGGCAGCGCTTCCTTACTGTGGGATGTTGTACTTTGTGAAGAAGGATGTGCAACATGGAGGGTGGGGGGTGGTGTCCATCAGATTTTGCTAGGAAAGGCTCACCTTGGTGTGGTTGGCAATGAATGGATGATGAACCTTCCACAGAGACCTTCATGCAACCATCAGCAGGCAAGCTGTGAAGAGGAAAAAGCAGTCATTTGAGGGTGGCACCTAACACAAATAGGTGTCCACGCAGCCTTTGGCCCTGCCTTGCTCCAGTCTGGTTTTAGGGGTTGAAGCATATGATGGAAACCAGCCCAGTGGCAGCTCAGGCTGTGGCAAGGGCCGTCTCATCCCTAGGTAAGGAAACTCACCAAGGCGAAGTCCCTGTGGGCACAAGCATAACTGGTTTTACATGAGGGGCGCCCCGTGGGGTGGCAGGGTGCTGGGGAAGTCAGCAAGGTGGCCGTGTATGCCTGGCAGTGGGAAGCCAGCTCTCTTGGAGCTGGGCAGTTTTGCCACTGATTTCAGCAGAGCTGGGATTTTGGCGCTGGCAGTGCTGCACAAAGGAGCACACTCCTGATCTACACAAGCTCAGCTGCTCTGAGAGACGGGTCTCCTACCCTGGTTTGGAGTAAAAATTTGGGGACTGGAGACAGCAGACAAAGCACAGAGCCATGGTGAAACAGAGCTCTGTTCTTCCATCTTTAGACAAACAAAAGTCCCATTGAAAGCAGTAAGACATTGAGTCCTCTGATTGAAATATATATATATAAATACATGTAAAAATTTGATGTATTACTGTTTCAGCTCTACGTTTTTCCTTGATTTTAATTTTCTGTGTGGAGTTCAAATACAGAGTGCTCCTTCACAGCTTATTTTCAAAGCCTTTTTTTGACTTTCATATTTAAACTTATTTAAGGCCCTTAGATTTTTCTCCCAGCTGTGGAAGGCAATGACAGAGAGAGACAGAGAGATATAGAAGAGTCAAAGACTCTTTTACAAAACTGAAACCTTTAAAGAGCATCCTTGAAATATAGAAAAAAACCACAATAAATAATGCTTCATTTTTTTAAAAAGAAGTTATCTTTTTGAGTGAAGCTGTTTCCCATTTTAAGAGTATGAAATAATCAAAGTGTGTGCATGCATAATTATGCTTTGTCTCTACACCTGCAAGTCTTATGGGGATTTTTTTCTCACTTTTGCTCCTATTTTCTCTCTTAAATTACCAATCAGGCCCTGCTTCTCAAGCAGGTACCCTTGGAAAGGAGAAACCCCTGAGCTTATGCCAGAATCACTGTCCTTGTTCTTTGGCAAAACCAGGTTTCTGACATGTGCCCCAGGCAGCACATGGCCTGCCTAGGCAGTTGAATATCTTGGGGACTTCGTCCAGCAAGGGTGGGTGTTGCTCTCTGGGGTTTTATTTCCTCCCTTCCCTCTAGCTGATGTGACTGCTTCACGTTTTCTTGTTGGGAGAAAATAGCCAGGTTTGTGCATTCAAGCAAATTTGTGCAGAAACAAGCAGTGTGCATTCAGGTGCCTCTCAGACATCCAAGCATCCCTGGGTGACTGAAGCTCTCATTAATGGGGCTGCAGTGCTGCTCTCACCCCTTTGCAGGTCTGGGGAGCCCAAAGTGCCTGGACCAGCTTCTCGAGCACAGCTGGCAGAGGCAGCTTGCAGATGCAGCAGCTTGTGCAGCAGTTTTTGGGCTCTAAATCTGAGACTGGGTGGGGGGAAGCTCCTGAGAGCTCTTTGAGGACTGTGAGGTGAGGGGGTCATGATGACTAGTGACCTCTGGCAGCCTGGAGTTCATCTCTCCTCTGTAATCTATATTGCTGTAAGATGCTGATTCACTGAAACTCTTTGCAGACATTTGCCTGTTTCAGGAACTGTTCACTTGAGTGACCAGTCGTGAGAGGACTCAGCCCTGACCTGTATTGTGCAGACCATGATTTCACCCTCCAAACCCCACGCCCAGGTAAGGTTTTGCTTGCTCTCCTGAATGCCTCAAGAATTTTGGATGTGCCAGACATCATCCTGGGTGGGGATTGACAATGTCTGAAATTACACATTTCTTTTCCCTCTCAGAAAGCAAAGTTTCATTTCTTTATTTGCCAAAGAAATAGGGATGTTTTGTATTGCAAAACTTAATTCATTGTATCACATTTCTCCTGTACTGTTCTTCCTCCTCCAAAAGCCTCTTTCTGTGTAGCTTTTCAGAGGACTCACTATATTAATGTCACTGTCTGTGCTAGATTTGTAAGCTCAGTGGCCAGAGAAAAAGGCAGGGAAAGAGGCCACATTCCTCCAGAATGGACACAAAGCAGGCTGGTGCTGGGGCCACTCATCCTTACAGGGTGGACTCTCTCCTGAAATGCTTTTAAAATACTGGAAGCTTTGTGCTCTAGCAGCAGTGGTTTGGTTTGCTTTTTCAGGAGTAAAGAAAGAAGCTATTAACAACCCTGGGGAGTGTCTCTTAAATATTGAGGTGCAGGTGTATTGATCAGACAACCTAGGGAGTGTGGAGGTCATCCTGGATGGTCACTTCCAAGGCCAGTTGTTCATAGACCCTTCTCAGCCTGCATAACAGGGAGATTTTATTCCCTTGGAGGAAGCTCCTTTAGCTGAAGCTGAGAAGGACAGCTTTCCACTGAGAAAGCCTGGAGCATCACGAAAGGCTACTTGGGACCTCCTGCCAGCAGCTGTGTAGCCTCCAGGTCAGACACAGGTGACTTTGTTGGGTGTCTTTCCTGAAGCCAGGGATGCTGTGTTTGTAAAACATCCTGATAATACAGGTGGGGAGGGTGATGAGTTCATGTCTTCCTCCTTTATTTTCTCTGTATGAAGCATTTATTTGTGCAGTATAATTAGTGGGGGTGCATGCAGATGTCTACAATCTGGAGCACACCCAATTAAGTCGAGAGACTCAAAAATGGGGTGTGAAACTCACAGAAAGCAGGTAAGGGAAGAGCAAAATGACTGGGAATAGCACCCCAAAAAAGATCCCCACTGACATCCACTACTCACAGATTGCTGAGTCTTCCTTGCCTCCCAGAAACACTCTGTTGCAGTAGCAGTGTAACCCACTGTATGAGGAGAGGCAGTACGAGATAAAGGGTAGTGGGCACCATGGAGGAGTTTGCTCCTCACTCATGGAATGGACACCTTTTCCGGTCCCCGGTGTCAGGGCAGTGACCCTCAGCTGTTTTTCACTACTGTTAAATTTTGATCCCACTGGCCAAATCTATCAGAGTTTGAGATAAATTCAGGAGTCTCAAAGTTAATTATATATTCTCAGCAGATTTATGAAGAGTCTCATTAAATCAAGGAATTGGGCCCAGCCAGGGGTCCACTAAGGGCTCCATGCTCATAGCTCAGTCCACCTGATGCTGATCCAGCATCTTGCCCATCCATATGGCAGTGGAAGCAGAGGGTAGGAGCTGATTATTGCTGGGATGATGAGGATTGTTGGGAAACAGAAAACGCAAGTCTAAAGAAACACAGGCTCCATTAATTTCACTGCTTTTTAAATGAGGGTAGGAGAGAAGGGGGAAGAGCAATCATTAGTGGGATGCCTGTGATTATTAGGACAAATACACTAGAGCCATGAAATTAATATTCTTAATTGTGTTAAGTCTCTGGATGTTCCTATTCAGAAGTCACTTTTTTTTTACTCTCAGATCTTTTGCTAGATTGTTGAAAAATAATTAGAGGGGCCCAGCTAGAGCTCAGGGTGGTCAACCATGTGAATAGGACTGTATGTGAGCAGGAGCTTATCAGGTAAAAGCTGAAAAACTAGGAGAAAAATCTCAGACAGGTCTAAAGAAAGTGTTTCCAGAGCCCAGGAATGGAAGACAAGCTGAATTTTCGGCCTGTATATGAAATACATCTCTCCAGCTAGATCTTTCACACAGATTACCCTGAAGGGGCTGTTGTAACTTTATTTCTTAAGTGTGTCAGAGAGACTCTTCTAAGATAGTACTTGTGTTTCCATTCCCTTTTGTGACAGTTGCAGATTCTCAGCATTGCTTGTTATGAAGTCTTGTTCTCAAGTGTCTTTTAAAGAAAGCCATAGAGCCACACTTATCCCAATTTCTATGGGGACTTGATAGATTTTCTGCATGTTATACGACTCTCAGCATCTCATGAACTACTCAAGTATTTTCAATTTAAAAATGGCACAAACGCACTTCCCAAATCAGAGATTGAGAGATGACATTGAAGGAGTCAATAAAATGTTTGGTTTTTATTTTTTAAAAAAAGTAAACGTGCTCTGCTAATGCAGGCCATTCAGCTCTGCCTAGACTGTAGGTTGCAGGACAGGGCATAGAACCCATTTGTCTCTTTGAGACAAGTATTAGGGTCTTTTTCCAGATCACTTTAAGCTGGGATCACTCATAATCTTTTGTGTAACAGCACATCGGGGCTCCATTTGAAATTGGGCTTCCTTGGAAGCACTGTCACACAGCCTCGTATTAAAGGCACTCTCTGCCTTGAGGATCTTCTCCCATAGATGTATAAGGCAAAGGATGGCGGGGGTAAGGAAGGGCCCACCATGTAGCTGGTGAGCCTGGGTAGCTGAGACAGGGATAACATCAGGAATTTCCTGAGTACCAGCCTGACACCTCTGCCAGCGCTGCCCTCTAGCAGAGCCCCCATCTCACTGTGGTTGAACTGGTGGTGGCAGACACAGGAGCTCTTGCTCAGTTGCTTGCTGGTAGAAAGTTGCTCTTTCTGCAGAACTTTGGTGCTCAGGCAGAAGGGGCTGACTTGCTGATTTGGAGAGCATTGCTTTTGCTGACGGACATGCCCTGGGAGCAGCTCAGCTGATGGTGCTTGCTTCCCTCAGTCAATCTAAAGCAACATAAAACACTGTGCCAAGCTGCCAAAACACTGCACATCTGCCAGGTATTATAATTAGAAGTAATCAGGCACTGGAGAGGTTCTGCTGCCTGCAGCACAGCATGCTGCAGAAGGCACTGGTATCCATCCACACCAGCTGCCCATTTGGGGCACTGCTTTGCTGCCAGTACAGCTGAAGTTAACCCCTGAGTGTAATGTTGTCCAGGCAGCAATACTGCACAGACTGGGCAATCAGGCAGTGAATCCAATCAGTTGCATGGGTGTTGCCCATGATGCACTGGATTTAATATCTTGCCATAAGGTCTTTTTGGTGCATTTTGGTGAGGTGAAATTAATGGGTATAGAGAACATCGCAGTCAATCCCAAAGGATTGAAAGCAAAAGCCCGTGCAAGCCAGAGCAAACATGTCATGTTGCCAAAGGCTGTTTTGATATAAGAGTCCTTGGTGCTTCTGGTTCTGTATGCAGCAAGCCTACAGTTCCTTTGGTCTCTTGTTTGTTGGATGAGCACGTGCTGGCCTCATTACCTGGCACCATTGTGACTGCTGGAGGAGCTCTTGTTGCGTTTGATAAATGACGCACTGAAATACAACTCCGTTGTTCCAAGCACTTTCATAGTAAAAAGGTGTGATTTTCAATTCTTGGGCAACTTTCTGTATCCCTACAGGAAGAAAAAAATCAGCTGATTTTCCACAAATCCTGAAACAAATCAGGAGTCTTCCTTCTGTACAAAGTGTAGAAAATTCCCATAGTAAAAGTGCTGTAAGACAGCATTCAGTCAGAGTCCCTTGGGGCCTACTTGGCAAGTGGTGTGCTAGAGAAATCCCCCTGAGCCAACCACTGCTTCTTGGAATAGGAAGGGGAATTTAAATGGCACACGTGAAAATGTTTCATTTGCACTTTCAGTTTCAAGCTGCTGCTCATTGTCATGCCATCTCAACCTCCTTACCGATTGGTCTCTTCTTTCCTTCATGCCCTTATCTCTGAAATTGTTTGGTCAATTAGCTATTCATTGTAACCTTTAGTCCTTTTTCTTAAAATTGGAATGTTAGATATTTGTAAGTACTTGTGCATTGCTCCTTCTCATCTTTTCCTTGCTCTGAAGGCTTTTCTTAGCTCTGTCTCACACTCAGACTCATTCGCTTTGTAATGCTGGAATACAGCTAATGAGCACTATGATTTTTATCCAAACTAGTGTAAGTCATTATTATTTATTTTTCCCACTCCTACTGTAATTTTTGAGCTAATAGTCATGATACTATAGTTATAATCAAGGTTTAGTTTACATATAATGTTCTTTTATGAAAAATACAATTTGTCTTCTACAAACTTTGCAACATTTACTCACTGAATAGAAACAGCACTTTTTCTTTTTGAGAATTTTCTAATATATCTTTTAATTAGTTACAGGTTTTGCCCTTTAAGAAAGTTAGTACTTGTGCCAAATCTTTTACTATGAGTACTCCTGATGTCCGAGTAGCACAGATAACTCACACTCTCCATATAAAAAAATGAAATCTTGGACCCAGGTAACCCTGAAAAATATTAGGTTGTAAATATCCTAATTATTAAAAATTGCATGTAATCACTATAATTATAGCAGGTTAAAAATGGTCAAGTCAGCAGCTTAGATAAGTCTTGGGTGAGGCCATTTGAGACCTCAATATTAAAGTCACCTTCCACCGTCCCGTGCGTACAGCTGATTGGTGTGACCTGACTCAAATATCTGTAATGAGGAAAATATTTGGATGAGCAGGGACCCATGGACCCAGGACTTACATGAAGCAGCTCTGTTGATCTGAGAAGCTTTGTGGCAGCGTGCTGGCACACAGGCTTGCCCTGTACTGGTACCCCATGGTCAGAGATGCCAGAGCAGGGGCTGAGCAAAGGGTACCCCAAAGCCCTGAACGGAGAGTTTGCAAGGCAGCTGCCACATCATGCACAGACAGGGCCATGGATAGGTGGTTGGGTACCCAACCAGGCTGGCAGAGGCACTTCTGCTTCAGATTGGTACCTTGTGGCCGGCATTGTGTTGGGCTTTTCTTGATGACCATCCCTGAAGGTGAATTCCTGGACTGTGCAAGATTTGAGCTCTGTTTTGTCCTCTGCCTCTGAGCAGGTGAATGCCCATCTCCCACTTCTAAGATGGAACTCTTCCTTACCCTGCTGAAGGCTAGTCCCCCAGCCAAACTTGTCTTGCTTTACACAAATACTGCCATATTCCCTGTGGCCCACAGAAAAAAAAAAGCAAGTTCCTAGGATGAGGATTAAGATCTTCTATCCAAGGTAAAGAGGAGTGGGGTTGCTTTCATTCTCTGTTCCTGCAGATGGTCACTTATTTTATCTTGAGTATTTACAAAAACAAGGGCTGGAGTCCCATTTCTGCACTGTCACTGGCCTGGGAATGTGAAGGTTTTCCATGCTGAGAGATGCAGCTTTAAGAGATGATGGGGGAGCTCAGCCTGTTGGAAAGCTTGTGCTGAGCTCCCAGGGATTGGGGATAGTATCCAGACCACCCCTATCCAGCAGGGGTGTCCTCTGAAGTACAACAGTGTCAGATGAAAAGGGAAAGGCATTGCAGCACTTCCACTGGGGTCCGCACGACCCTCCCTTGATGCCTGAGGGCTGCCAGAGATGAATGTGCAAACTGTTGCTTTAAGGTGATTGGTATGAAATATAAAAGGATTAGTAAAATTATTTTGTAAGAGAAATTATTGTTGACTTTCAAAATGGTGGATTAAAATCAGCAGCAAAAAGGCAAGGCTTGCCAGAGAGTGATGATAACTGGATAAAACCATCAGAAGACAAACAAGGTACAATTTAGAGAGCCCATGTGATACCTAGGCAAGAGATCACACTGTCATGGGACAAAAAACAGTGGCTCTGTATCAATGGGTCACTTGATATGTCATTGAGCCACTCTGGTTTTCATTGTGTACCTGTGGTTATTGCAGCCATCTGAGCTACCTGTGTAGGTAGTGTAAGATCATAATAGTGTTAACAACAATAGTTGAGATGTTGTTTTATGTGATGAAGGATGCACATAGCTCAGTGATCCTTACGCAGGTCATCATCTGATTGAACCATAGGTCTCTCTGTGTAAATTGATCCATAAATTCCAGATGCTGTATGCTAAGATTTGTTACTAAGAAATGTCCCAATCCTGCAGGGTGAGAATGTACCCAGTGTGGCTGTGTGCAAAGATGGCATGATTTTGGGAGCACAGATGCTGACCTTGCTGTGCCCAGGGAGGGAGAGGATCTCTGCTGTAGGCTGCAATAGAAACAAGTACAGTGGCCTTCTCTTCCCTGCCTCGTCTTTACTGGCAGTGTGAACTCATTCAAATTGTTTTCCCAGTTAAACTGAACAATAAGAATTAATATTAATAATAATCTAGAAGGATTGTAATTACTTCTCCTGCTCTTCCTCAAAGTTAGGAGTCTTGCTAGCCATGTTTACCTCAAAGCAATCAGATTTCTTTTTTGCACCTCAGTAAAAGTGCACAGACAACCACGTCTCTGTTCTGGCATGACAGTGCAATGAGAAAATTGTATCTTTAAATACCAACTTAATCTAATCTGGGACAAAAACAATAAAAGGCTTTAATCATAATTGCATGGTGCCTGTAAGCTGTCACCAGAGGGCAGAGACAAGGTTGTTCATTGCCACGTGTGGATAGTTTAGAAATTAAATCCCCTTTTCACAAAGGCAATAAATTCTGTTCTCACTTGTGTCCTTTCCAAATATTTCAGCTCTGTAACCAGATAGCTCATTTCATCAGCATCTGTCAGAGACTTGCTCTTGCTTCTGTCAAGCTATGTACAAAGGGGCAAGGAGAAATGTCTTTATAAAACTACACACGCTTGACTTTGTAACATCACAACTTACATGTAACACTAGCTCTAAATATAAACAGGAGACTAACTTTTCCTTCACAGGGATTTTTCCACTGTTTTGTACTTGTGGTGTGCAGACTCTGAGGATTCATCTCACCCTGGGTACCCACAGCAAGTACAGGGTGGGGGTTTTACTGGGAATGCCTCTTTGAGCAAGAACTGCTCTCATACAATATGTGTAGGAAACTGTTATGGTTTCAAATTAAAAGAATAAAGGTTTTAAATCCCAAACTAGTAAGGTACAATTTGTATACTGCCTACCCCATGTAGGAAAGGCAGATTCTAAGAACTTCTCTATTTTCCATTTCCTAAGTTGGAAAGACAGCAAAGATTTTGAGAGCATCAGTGGCAGCCTATGAATGTGTTTTTGTTCTGATGCATATAATGAGGTTTTTGGCACCAGAAAACCATCTCAGTCTTAGACACTGAAGCAAGGCACACTAACCTTGAGGAACCCCACCCTGGCAAAGCCCTGGCAGCATCTGGTAGTCATTGACTTGAAATAGCTCTGTCAATGTTTCTGCTTGAGGACTGGCACATGGAAAATCCTAGTACAGAGGGAATGGGCAGAAGTGCCTCGGACTGATAGTTTTAAAGAGAAATGCTTTCCACCAAGGAATAGGTACTCTCTGGAGTAAGAGGCAGAAGTAGGAGACTTGGAGTCCCTGGGTTTCCTGCAAATATCAGGGGCCTGATGGCAGCATGGGTACCTGGTGGTAGGGAGATGTGCTCAGCATTCTGCTTTTCTACAGTTGAACACCTCCTTACTGTGATCTACAAGTAACTTGGTTTTGTTTAGGAAGAGGTTTTTAAAAGTTTTGCAAACCTCCCTGGTTGTCTGGATAGTTAAACTGCAAACAAACATCTAAGGACTTGCATCTTGGAGAGGCTGGAGGTCCTGGATGAGATAATGCCAGGCAGGAAACATGTATAAGAGACCGGGATTACATACAGGATCTGAGTGGTGCTCATAGCCTTGGAAGGAACAAGGCAGGCTGGCTCCTAGGGACAGCATGGGAGTAAAAGAGGAATTAATGAATCCTAGAGCACAGATTAAGTAAACATAATGTAATGTATCCTTTGTTTTAGCATAAAATAAAACACTCAGCTCTGTGTGTATTCCTGTCTGAAGAGGGGAAAAAAGATTGGAAAAATCCACAGGTTAGAAAGGATTTCTCCTGTGTCTGAACTCCAGTGATGCAGAAAGATGCTTGGATGCTATTTGCAGTGTATGAGGTTTGCAGTATTCCCAGATCTTAAAATCCACTGCTCTGCACAATAAAAACAAAGCAGCTAAACTGAAATAGGACAATGTCCTAAATGTGACACAGAGGTCTCATAGGAGGCTAAGTGGGTATGCAGCAAGCAGATTCAGCATCACCAATGACAACCATGTTGTTATAGCTCTGTGATCAGCTTTTCTTGACATCAAATTCCCTCTTGCTCCTGTTTCCTGCAGGTTTGATGATGAGCAAAGGCATCAGCGTGTGCAGAAGCTCAGCGCACAGAGGAGCTTGGCTAGAAGGCACTGCAGCAAAAGAGCAAGAGAACTGTGGCTCTTTCAGCATGTCTGGTTTTAGGGAGCTACTGGTGCAGGATGTACTGAGAAGCTGAGAGGAAAGAGCAATACTTGCACTCTTGCGATTCAGGTACTGATGTTTCCCTCTCCTTCCTCTCTCCACACTGCTGCTGGCCATGGCACTAATGCCATCACCAGAGGGTGTGTTTTTCCATGGACGTCTCCTTGCTACCAGCTTCCAGATAACTCCATGGAGGGGAATTGGTCCAAGTGAGATGCAGAGGCTTGATCCTGCTCTCTGCTTTCCATCGGTCCCATTGTTCAGATAGCTAATATGATGAGGGATCAAATACTTACATGTTTCTGATCTTAAATTTGTGATCAGGAATAGAATAAAATATATATAGAATTTTACTCTTTCATCCATCCTCTTTTTTGGTCTCCTAAGGACTTAATCAGAATACAGTCTTTCCCCACCTTATATGAGGATATTTTATTCTTTAATTACAAAAATATTTATACACTAGCTCAGGCAATAGAACGAGGGAAGACACGAGTATTGTTAAAGCACATTACAAATATATTGTAGGGTAATGTTGTTTTGTACTGCCAGCTAATGTTCAGACTATACATTTATTTATTAATTTTTAAGTCTTAAACCTTAAATTTTTGTAAGATAATCAGACTATAACACTCTAATCATACATATATGCCCACAGTTTTAGATTATTTCATGGTCATGATATTTAATCACCTTAGAACGGAGGTAAGATAGTTTGACTGCAAGTAACTATTTACTTCAGTGCTCAGCCAGGCTTGCATTATTTCTCAGTGCATTTTTCATGCCGAACGTCTCGTGCTTAGATTTTGGATTATTGCAATGTCTGTAGTTTTTATCCCAAAATGCTATTTTGAACTGTCTCCCTTTAACTATACCTTAGTGTAGCTTTTGTTTGGGGAAAGCTACGTTACACAGAGCAGGGCTGATGATGAACTGCAAGGAGACTGAAGAATGCTGCTTATTTTGTTGTTGCTTATTTTAGCAGAACTGAGCCCAGTTTTTCTCCTCATGATTATAGAGACTTAATTTCTGCTCCCACACTCTTTGGACACCCAATGCTTCCAGAAAGTTGCTATCTGTCTTCTGAGGTGGATCCAGAGAGGTAGGCAGCAATGAAGTTGGTTTGTGCCAAGTACCACTAAACAACCAGGTTTGGTATTTATAATTGATCAGTTGGGTCTGCTGTTCATCACTTCAGTGCAAGGGCTTAGCTGGAGTTAAACCTTCACTCAGCAAGTGTGGAAACACTTCTAATCAGAAGCAGGAATCATTAGACCAGCTTGCCAGATCAGATTAGGAGCAGTTTATATGACTATTGTAAGTATCATAAAGTGCCTGGACATGGGAAACATCACTATATAAACAGGATACCCCTGATTTTTTTATTATTTTGGCCTGCAACAGTGAAAAGCATTTGAAAGCCCAGATCCTTTGTAGTGCTGAATATCCTCAACTCCAGTTGCACTCCCTGAAAGCCAACATGCTCAGTGCCTCCCCAGGAGGTTCATCTGTGGGGTAAGAGCCCCACACTGCTTTCTCTGCCAGTGAGAAGCCACTACCACCCCAAGGATGGAAATTAAAAGAGCAACCTAACTCCATCAAGAACAGCAAGACATTCCTTGTCTGTGAAGTTACTTCATATTCAAGATTTCTACACAGCTGTGCTGCCACTTACAGAAACTTGTTTTCACAGCTTAAATGCATTAACTCCTACTGAACCTCAGATCTCTATGTAGGGTTTGACATGTCTTCAGGAAATCTTCAGGACCCACACAGGAATATATGTGAACTGAGCAGTGACAGGAAGAAAAAAAGCCACTCCTTGAAATTAAAAAATAACTGAATTTAGATCAAACACATGGAAAATCTGGCTTTTGCCCTAGAAGGTTAATCACTATTTGGAATTTTTTGCCGTGGGAGATTCCTTGTGTGATTGTTGAAATGCGAGATCAAAACCTATCATCTTTTGAGTGCCAGTGTCACGCCTGGATAAAAACAAGCTAGATCAGCCCTAATGATATTTGCTCCCAGACATGCTGCTGAAGCTCTGGCTACACTTGGGATAGGAAGGAATTTCCTCATGTGGCGAACTGGCAAAACCTTGGAGTTTGTCATGTTCTTGTGCATTGCTCAAGGACCATTTTTTGGAGTCTTGTTTCACATTCTTTGACTTTCTGCAGCCTTGTGATCAGAGCTGAATACTTGCCTTTTCCCGTCACTGAGCCCTGCTTTGTTTCTAACTGTTTCCCTTGCTTTACCAAACAGGTATGGATGGATCTGATTTTTCTGCTTTACAGAGATACTCTAGCAATGGCAAAAATAATCTACATTATTGCCTATCTGGAAATAAACTGGAGAAAAAGGAAGAGGGCAAAGATAATAATAAGCTGCACAGTCAGCTGCAGCCTTTGACTTCATTCTCTGGAAAAGAAATGAATTGCAGGATGCTCTAGTGTGCAGAAGTATGGTCTTCTGCACCCACGGTATTGGGGCAGCACTACATGTAAGGAGCAACCTTCTGCTTTTGTGTGTGACTAAATCATTGCCAGGCCTGTGAAACTAAGGAAATATATGCTAAACCTCAGAGTTAATGACAAAATTCCTTTATTATTCCCTTGCTGTTACGTTGATGAAAATTGTCCGTAAGTCTGAGAGGTACTTACAGCACACTTGATTATTCTTTTTATTTTAGGCACATTACTTCCAGGCCTTTATGAACAGCCCTAGTGCTTTCTTTCAGTGTTCTTAGCAACCTGCATATACTTCAGCCTGGCTTGAAGCCAACATGAGACTTGGTACTGGACTCACTGAGGGTGAGCTTTTACTTGGGTCGAGTAGAGCTGACAACTCGACCCAACAACAGCTACTCGGGCCCATGTTTCTCTAGCTGTTTTTTCTCTTCTGCAAAAGTAAGCTTATTTTAAATAGTAGTCTCTGGCTTGTTGTAAACCTCTTTCACAATCCTGGTGGTGATTTGGTAGGTGACTTGAAACCTACCAAAACTAGACAGCTATGTGAAGTTTGTCTTATGAGCACGTGAAAAAAGTGAAAATTGGAGCCCAAAGAGAAGGGTAAATTGAGTAATTCCTCCCAAAGCGATATTCACTTCAGCATGTTGTAATAGTAAGCAACATTTACATTAGTTTAACACCTAATTCCGTTAGTTACAGTTACACTGAGGGGTGTGGGGGGAGTTTTCCCAGATAGGGCACTGCTGTCCTCCCTTCCCTCTGTCGCCTTGGCTTGCATGTTTGAGTTTAACATCTTTGTTGTTCATGGGCCACCTCGTGGATCAGAGGCTGATGAGGATGCCAGTGCAAGACAGTAGCCCCCCCACACATCCAACAGGCACGACCGCAACTATGCCACCAACAAAGTGCTCATTGCTGCTGTCGGCTCCACCGTCACCTGGCAGGGAAAGCTTAAAGGGCTCTTTTACAGGGCTCAGCTGATCATACCGAAATCCCTTTCACTTAGCTCTGTCCTGCTGCTGCTGCTGAAGTCAGTAGCACAAGTGCTTTGCCTTCAGTCTTGCTGGAGTATGTCCTGCTTGGTCAAAAAAAGGTGTAGGCTGTGATGGTGCATAAGAGGCAAGTGGAGAGGCAGGAGCTACTGCTCCTTTCATTGTTGCTGTATTATTGCTCATCATTTATCATAACTGCTGTTTCACTGTTAATTGCTGTTCATCTGAGGAATGTGCATGGAGCGCATTTCCTATTTGAAACAGAGAGAGAGGGAGCATCTCAAAAAACCCCTGAGGATTTTTGAGATCACAAACCTCAAAAAGATAACAAAATTAGCACACATAATTCCCCTTGATTTTCTTTATGCCTGCAGACAAGGTTAGCAGCAATCCTTGTTTCTGAGAGCCTGCTTTGTCTCCTCTACCAAGGAACCTGGAATGGTACGTATTAGGTCTGATTTATTATTGTGTATCTTGTTTTTCTTATGGAAAAGGTGGTGAAATTAGAAATGATTTACATGAAAACATCATAAATTACAAAGACTGGATACTGAGGGAAATTAATAAAAAACAACTTCTTTTTCTTCATCGTTAACTAGAAGTGTGACCTGAAGACTGTCCCTAACTGACTCCTTTTTAATACATCTCCCCTGTAACTTGAGTTGGGTGGATGGCTTAGGCAGCTCCCTTGTGAGGTGAACAGTGAAGCCCAAGCTCGGTGAAACTGTGCAGTGTGGTCTCTGAGTATGGTCTGTAATACAGAGTTGGTGGCTGAGCCACACTGTCTGTCCTCAGATGAGTTCCTCTTGAGTTATGGTAACTCAAGCAATTCTGACCTTTTCCTAGATGCCAGCTCTCATCTATTCCTGGAATTAAATTCTAGACTAGTAGCATACACTTCAATATAAAAACATCTATTTGATCTCCAGTTTTTTTCATTCTCATAAAGACATGTGAATTTCTCTAATTTCTGTTGATTTTTCCCATGCACCCCCTGCTTCTCCCACACGTTCTGACTTGTGACAGAGGCACTTCTGTGATGAAAGAAAGTAGGACCTCTTCATGGGAAAAGGCAGGCATGATCTGGATGCTTCAGAGGATCATCTTGTAAGTAGCTTGTCTTTATTGTCTCACAGCATGAACATGAGTCCCTGTCCTTGTTAATCTGGTTGATTCAAGAGTTAGGAATGGGGTGCCATGATATCGATGGGTTATCCCTAGGGCTGAAGAATGAGACTACCCATTACTTATATTTGAAAATCTCAGTTACTTATGTTCTTAGCAAAAGCTCCTAATTTTCTCAGCTATTTCTGTATACTCAGCATAAAAGGATTGCATAATGGACCCAGTGACTCCCACAACTATTGTTTACATATGTCAGCTAATCCTTTCTGTGAGTCAGGCGTGCCTACTGGGTTGGGCACTTGATTTGGATTAGAAACTCTTTATTATGATGATGCATATTGCTGAGCTGCCTGGAGGCCTCAGCAGGATTATGGCCACACTGTGCTAGGCAGCATGCAAACCTATAGCTTTTAGCCTACTGTTAGAGCACCTTCACTCTAGTTCTGGATTTGACCCTATTTCTCCTCATGGCCCTTGGGGTAAGATATCTAATCCTGTTCTGTTTCCATATCTTTTCAGGGGAGATGATAATTCATTTCCTATTATCAGTCAATGCCTGTAACCACCTGCTTTTGGAGGAGAATGCCAGGATGATGTCACCCAAAGGCCACAGGGAAATACTGCAGCGCAAGTGGGAAATAGCATTTCCCCTGTTCAAGTGCTTCAGTGAAATGGGTTTTGCAATGGGAATTTGTGCCTTTTCCAGCAGTGCTGCTGCACCTAGAGAATATGCAAGATGAAAACCACAGCAAGTCTTGAGTTGCACCAAGGCTGTTGGCAGCTGTGGAGCTGCTCGCTGAGCCGGGGCACAGTAAGTGCTGTTACAGTCTCCCTTCTCCCCTCGCTGGGCTCCACGTGGCCCTTGTTGGATAGCAGGCAGACTTCTCTTCCTCCCTATCCTTTCAGGGTCTAGTGTTCCCACTGCTGCTGTGCCAGGTGTCAGAACACCCTGTCTGTACTCCATCTCTGCACTGCCATGGCCACACATCTGTGTCTGCAGTTAAGCCTGAGCCTTGCTTATGCCTGCCATTCAATCACTGGCGGCTACAGCCTCACGATAGCGCTCAAGTGTGAACCTTGAGAGAGATCAGCTGTCTTTCCTTATAGTTTCAGGTTGGGGCGAACTGGACTGGATTTTATCACCCCATAGAAGTGGTGCTACTTCTTGTCTGTCCTGGGTGCTTTGCTGAGGTGGCCATACAAATAGCTTGGGACAATGGAGCTGAGTCACGTACAGATGAGCCCTTTGAGGGTTGCCTGCTACCCCATTTCCCTTGCTGGGAATAGTGCTGGTCAGTGGGGCTACACTGCAAGATGCTCCTAAAGAGGAACAAAGATGTTTGAGGCATTTTTCAAAGACAACAGCACTCCTCAAATAGAGGAGCAAGTCTGGTGCTTGCTGAGGAACTCTTGAACAGCTTCAGCTTCATTTCCCTCTTTTCTAAGCCTGGATCCTTTCTCTACAAGTTAATAACAATGTGCTGGCATTGTCAGAGCCATCACAGGCTGGAGCTGGCACTCACTGGGTTATCTGGTGTTGTGAACTTTTTTATCTCATGAGAAATTTGAGACTTTAACACTTATTATTATGTACCTCCTTATGTGAAACTGCCCGGTCTGAATCACTTTTGATAAACTATCAGTAGGAGTCTCAACTATAGTTAAGCTCTAATCAGTTTAATTAAAGTAGATCACTGGATAGAGAACCTCTGTGAAATGCTCCCATAGAGTAGAAAGCTACATTGTGAGTGCTCCCCTGAGTAATCACCAGAGGCTGCTATCAGCAATGTAATCAGAAATGACTGAAAAGCTTAACCTGAAAGTCAGACATCAACACGTGGCAAAGAACAGATGAGACAAGAGTTACTGAGGACTAATCGCATCCACTATATTGTGAGAGTAACTGAAAAGTAAATAGAGAAGGCACTGTAAGGTGGTCCTAGGCACAGGTCTGTAGGAAACTGGGCTTCATTAGGTTTTTCTGTACAATATGGTTAAGGGTTTTAGATATTAGTTCTATGCTATTATAGGCACAAGGTCAGTCAGTTAGTAAAAACTTTGTTAACCAAAGCAAAATTATATTTGAAGACTTTCTGTAGCTATTCCATTCTACTTCTGTCCTGCAGTAGCTTTTGAGGATGCAGCACCACATGAATGAGGGTGGATATGAGAAGCTGGAAAGAGACAGCGGGGAGAAGAAACCAGTTAGGGTCAGCATGGAGTTTACTTCTTGCTTCTCTTACACTGATGTTTTAATGGTGCTGGTCACAGTGGTACGGACTATACCAGGTCACCTTTGGGGACCCAAACACATTTGATAGATTGATTTTCTATCTTCTATAGTTTTCATTTTGTCTTCACAAATTAGTGTTTATAGAAACTAACTAGAGATTAGATTAGTGCATTGCTCCCATGGGATGCAGACTTCAGTGTTTAGGCAATGCTCTGTGGCTAACAAGAGCCAACAAGTTATACCTGAGTCATTCCCGTGGGAGAAACGTGTCCTTGACCGATGAGGACAGAAGCCAGCCAAGCATCCTCACAGGAGATGACAAGTGTCGACACAAGCGCAGTCATCTCCCATTGTGTTTAACCAAGCAGAACTTGCAGTGGAAAAGCCTCAACTGAGGGGATCAATCTTAACATTTCTCCTAGTGGTCATATCAGGCTGCCAATGAGATTAGAAGGATGACACTTAATGTAGCCTTTTGGTAGCCGAGCAAGACTTATATTCTTAGCATAAGCTTCTCAGGAAAAGCTTCTTTTATTTAGCATTTATCACTTTGATAGTGATGTTTTATTACATTGATAGCCATCCCAAAAAAATGTTTTAATGTCCTTACCTGTTTCATACATAGACATATTCCCAGAACAAGACTGGAGACAAACTGAGTTATACCTACTTGGTTACGCTGACATAAACTTAGTGCAGCTTCCTTTTTGACCAACAAAACAGGACCTATTTTGCTTTCTGAAATGCTGTGTTTCTTTCTTCTGAAAGCATATGGTGACCACAGATCTGTGGACTCAGGAGAAGCTCTTGGTAAGCCTAGCAGGATCTCTGGCTTGACCAAGAAATTCCAAATTTGATCATGTAGGGTAAAACACACTGCATTTCCTCAAACATGTGTTTGGTCCACTCCCTTCCCTCCTGGATGAGCCAAGCCAGACACATTCCTTCTAGGTGAAATAGCCTTTTGTAAACTTTGGGGTTTTGCCCCACAAGATTCTCAGGTATACAACAGGATAATGCAGTGTAAGCACCCTAACGGTGCCTGTAACGTGCACTATGCAGAAGAGTCTCAGGGTGTTGTACAATGAAATTCTACAATAATCTTAGTAACGAAGAACAATTAAGAGCAGCAGTTAACCTATATTTTTCTACCCTACTTTAGGTGTCAACTTACACCCAGGATTGCAAATACTAGTTGGAAGTGCATCACACTGTCCAGAGGCGTAATTACAAAAAGCTGTAGTTGTCTTTATCACAAAGTTTTAATTAGCAGGACACATTAAATAACCAGCTGATACAGATCTTAATGAATCATTTATAAGCCTACATCTAAGATAATTATATGTAGCTGGTCACACATAATCACTCACATACTTCTGGGCTCATGTGAAATGTAATATGCATTGTCCTCATGTGAGGTAAAGGTGAAAGGGACAAAGACAAAACTGGGGCAACAGCCTACTTAATCCAAACAGCTTGTGCCTGGACCATTGCTGACAAGACTGAGAAGGAAATACAGATTCTTAGCTTCAAAAAAAAATCCATCTTGAAGAAAGGCAGGAGCTCTGAGTTCTTGAATTGTTGACTGGTTTTGGTTTTGTGTTTTTAAATCAAGGTGGTTGTCCCAGCTGAGCCCTTTATGTGGTGCTGCTCAGGAATGAGAAGAGGACAGATCCACACTGTGTCGAGGACATGGTTTCTAGGGCAAGCTGGGACTGGTGTCTGCAAGCCATGTCATGCTGTGGCTCCCTGGCAGCCTAACCTGCCCTAGATGTTTCCTTTTTTCTCCAGCTGCACTGCCTGCCCTGGAGCATGGAGAAGCTCCTCCAGACCAATCACCAATCCTCCAGACCTGACCCTAGCAGCCAGGTCTCTGGTTTTACCAGCTTTCTTGCTGCTTAGCATGTCTAGATGAAAAAGTGGGAAACATGCCTAAACATCCAATTGCTCCAGGGCTAATTTTTGCTCTGAGATTTTCATGGCGTTCGTTTGTGACTGGTCCTTGATAACAAAAAAGAAGTATATGTTGCCTGTGTGGCCAAGTGAAGGAGGCATGGGAGCAGCTGGCTGTGAATTTGTCACTGCTGATTTCTGTAGAGCTTGGTAAGCTTATGCACATAGCATGGTTAAAGACACATAAACAAAGAAAATTTTGGCGTAAGAGGTGTAACACACCCCTCTTCCTCCCTTTTACCTAGAAGATGCAGCCGGTCATAGGCAGGTTGCCCTCCTTAATCAGACCCAGTGGCAGGATAGTTAACTGATGGAGCATTGTTCATGAAACTTGTTATTAGGGGAAGTTTGCCAGGCTCTGGGATGCGTATATGGGGCATGGTGCCAGTCCTGTGTACTTCAGCAGGTTTATCCCTCTCATCTGCTGTGCTGAGCTCTCTCGTGTACTTGCTTCTCCTCTCCCTGCCCCGTGGGCTGCCTTGGTATCCATCTCAAGTCCTTGAACAACTTCGAGATGTTAGTTTCTTCTCTTGGTTTTTATCAAATAGTACTTCAGTGGCAGATTGTATGTAATACGCTATACTCAAAGCCACTCCTGAAAAAAACCCCAAACCTCCTGCACTAAGTAGACATATTTGTCCATGGTCTTTCTTGCCGTGTCTGACTTGGCTTACTCTGCTTAGTTGAAGCTCCAGTTGAAGCAAAGCCTGTGTTTGTCTGATTGCAAGGCAAAACCTAGCAATAAACAAACCATTGCAAATGTATATTTGAAAAGATTAGAAGAAAAGTATTACCAGCCCATGCAATATTGTAATCCAAAGTACTTTAAAAGCAGCATTGAATAATTTTCTCAGTTATGCACAAAAGTCTGCTTTTTTCAGGTTTCCCTGGTTCCCTAGCATCAGAGAAACTCTGCTGATCTCTGCAAAACTTCTTTCAGTTTAAGTACAGAGCTCCCCTTAAAATTAGAGGGCTTTTAAGAGTTAATATGTTAATCTCCTGATGCACCACAGCAGGCGTCTGGAATACATCTTACTAGACTGTTTACACTATGCTTCCTTTCAGGGTGGTTAGAGGCAAGGGAGCACTTGTGGCAAGAACTGATGTGGTGAAGGTTTTGACAGCATCTTTCCACACCTAGTTGTTGCCTTTGTGGAGGAGGGAGGAGCAGAGGCTTCCAGTATGGCTCTCAGTATTGCTTCTCAGCTACTTCCCATCAGGGGAGGAGTCTGTTGCAGAGCAGAGTGTGAGCCCACGCTCGGTTTTACACAGCATGTCCAAGGTGGCAGAGGTTTCCTTTGCTGCCTTCTCCGGGAAGAAAATAAGCAACCTGGTGAAAGAGGTTTACTTCTTCTCTCTGAGGCAGAATATAATTTGTATGAGGTTCAACTCTCTGAGCCTAGAGGCACCTATACCAGAGAAGCATGCCACATGCTCCATCCAACAGGGCAGCTGCTGGGAATGCTCTCAGTGTCATGTCTGACAGCAGCCTACGTGCTAAAGCTGACAGTCACTCTGGACGGATGGTTGTAATAACTTTGTGCTTTCTGGCTGTCACTGTTTTTATCCTCCCAACCCCTCCGGGAGGTAGGGAAGTGCCGTTAGTCATTTCATGGGGAGAAATTGAGCCGTGGAGTGATGAGGCCACACAGAGAGTCAGCGGCAGAGCCACTCTGCTATCAGACCCTCCTCTCCTTCCTTATCAGCTCTGCCTGATCTGTGTGCATAAGTAGGATATGTGGAAATGGCTCCTGAGTGACTGTGAAGAGTGGGAAGGGGCCAGGGAAATGGGATGAGCAGTGCCTGCTCCTGACACCAAAACTGGGCTGCCTGAAAGCCCTCGGTACACTGAAAGATGACATATTTGCTCCAGGACTATGTTTTCAGTGGAACAGATTTTTTGCCAGTTCTCTTGTTAGACTTTCAGTATTGGTTTTCCAGCCACTGCCAACTCTGTCTGGGCACAGGTCCATGTTTACTCTAGATCCACAGCCAGAAATATGGTGATCTCTGGTTCATGCTAGTGTGTGGTTGTGCTGAATGCATCAAAATGCGTCATCAAGAGTCACCAGCTACATAAAGTATGAGCTGTGGCAGGGAAATCAGAGAGTATATAACACAATATTGAGGAGAGTAAGAGCACTAGAAGCTAGAAACTCACTTCAAACACTCTGAATTTTAAAATCACTGTATCGGAAGGACACTTCTTAAAGTAAAATGCCTTTTTTTGTGTGTGTGTGCTGTGTTTTGATTTCTGAGCTGGATCAGAAGTACAGTTTATTTTACCAAAGCCAGTGGTACCAATTACAGCCTGAGATTTTCAGTGTGGCACACAGGACTCAACCACACATCTTCCATTAATTATCTCTTGGCCAAGTTAACTCTGCACAAGTAATATGTCACAAGCTTTTTTTCTGTCATTAAAATCAGCAGATATGACCTTGATCCTTGCTGGAAGCACATCTTCTCAGTAAGAAGATGCTGTTTTATCGCAGGCACTTTTCAAAGAATGCCATTTTAATGTCAGGTTGTGCTGAAGGAGAGTCCAGCTCCCGCCTTTTCAACCTCCTGAAGCAGGAAAGAACTAAGAGCCTGCACTAGCCCTCTTATCAGTTCAGAGCCTGGACTTAGGATGTCTTTGCTGACCTTCTCCTCCTCTCGGTACAACAAAGAAATTACCTTAGTTTCAAAAATCTGACAGGTAGGTACAGCTGGTAGGTATTAGCACTTCAGTTGTATATTGATGGAAGGCAGATAATTTGGCAGCTGTGGTTTTACTTGCTTGACTCCCTGGTGTATATGTTCAAAAAGTTCTGGGAGCAAGTACCAAATCCAGTATTTTGGCCTCCATGGTAAGGCAGCTTCGCCCTGGAAAAGGGTGTCGTTTGCCCCTACGGCCACAGAATGGGATCAGAGTATTGAACAAGGACTTGCCACTGTTGTCCACCTTCAGAAATTGTTTCAGCTTTTGATGATCCTTTTCCCTCTCACATCCTTCCATATAAACTTGCGGGGCCAACAGGCATCTATTTCCAGTGCCCACCTCTATGCATTAAAAACTAACAATGCATTAACTGCTAGTAATGACAGTTTGTGCAGCAGCTTGCTCCACCACAGTTTGATTCTGAGAAGGAGAAATAAAAAATGCTCTCTTTGGAATAAACCCATAACATATGTGAGGTTGCCATTTTAAAAAGAAAAGGTGAAAAAACCCCATCCACTGGTGTTGGCCATATCCTTCTCTTACCCTTCACAAAAAGCAGTGTTGACAGAGTGCAGTGTCAAATAGATGTGTGCATCTCTCAGTCCATCTGGCTGTCCAGTGCCTCTGAAGACAACAGCTGGCCTGAAAGTGGGAAGGAGGTAACCTGCTGAGTGAAGATGTCCAGATAATAAATTAGCCCCCCAAAAAAACTGAAAACAAGAAAGAAATTACACTGTCCAAAAATATAAGATAAAGGGGAGAGAATTGCACCATGTTAAGCAGCCCCTTTGTGCAATTATCACTAGGCATCAGCAGCAACACAGCAGGTTTTCACCATCTCCTGGGTGGTGCTCCAGCAGGATGGACATAGAGACTGTGAAGCAGTGAGAAATACCTGAGCCTCAGCATTTTAGAGGTGATTGTACCTGTGTGGGTTTGTCCTAACAGACACCAGCTGGAGAAGGTGCCACGTGGCTCGGGTGGGGTCTGCAATCCTGTTGGGATGCTGTGCTAATTCAGGCAATATTGGTGGAAGGCTGCAGTTAGAATTTGTTTTTGTGAATACCAATGGGTTTATTATTTTTTTATTATTATTATTATTGGAATAGACACTGAGAAAGTCTGTTGTTTTTTTTTTTACAGCAGCTATTCTGAGACTATGGAAAAGTTGACTTGGAATATTTGCTCCCCTGGCTGTGCAGGCACTGACGTGGACCTTACCCAAGAAGAGCTTCATGAAGACAGAGGCCAGCTGAAGTCAGAGCAGCTGTGTTTAAGTGTGGAGTTTCTTCCTCTCCTAGAGTCACAGTAAGATCAGAGGTGGAATTGTGTGCCAGTGCCTGCAACCTATAAACATGCCTTGGACCGTTGTGTGTATCTGTGTGGCACAGGGGCTCTGAATTGTTTTCAGTACAGAGGATCTCTATCCCTACACTCATCCACAGCTACAGGCACAGAAAAACTATCAATATTTTGGATTGACAAAACTGCAGAAGCCAAAAGCTTCTGTTTCAAGGCTGTCAAGGATGCATTTTGTACTTCCTCCACATGCTACAGAGCCTTTCCTAGAAGGGCTCTGTGACCTGCTGCAGCAACGCTCTAGTACTGGTTTCCCACTCGATGCCACAGGCATAAATGTGAGTGCAGATGAGCAAAGGCTGATAATGTCTTAACTAAACCCACAGGTGAAGAAATAACTATTTGGCAGGAGTGTCTTAAAGCAGAATACAGTAAATATTCTGGTGAGGTGAAACACTACAGCAGTGGGAACTGTATACATTTGCTGTATCCAGTGAGAATTACAAGAAAGTAAAGATTTTAGGAATAAGAGGAAACTGTTTTTAAGCTAATTTCTAATAAGGTAGGGCTTACGCAGTCATATGATCCGTCTCTCTGTGCCCGCTTATACCCTTCCTCTTCTCCTCACTGACTTTTGCCTCCATTAGGGTCACTGTTCACTTTCAAAGACAGCAATGATCCTACCAGGTCTGTAAACACCAGCAGTGCATGTGGGGAGAGATTTGGGGAAATGCTGCCTATGGACGGTCAGCATTCACACAGTTCCAAGTTCTGCTAGAGCTGGTCCTGGCCACGGCCAACCTCCCTTCAGTTGCCCCAGCTGCTGGCTGATATAAGGGCTGATATAAGCTTCCAGTGATGGTTTTCTACCTTTTCCCAAGGGAATAACCTCTGGTTTTCTCTGCTTCCTTGTGAATAATCTTCAAAGTCTAAGACATAGGTTGGTTTCATAGATGACTTCCAGACTTATCTTAGTGTCTGTTTTAATCCAGGGGAAATATTGGTAGAGTCTGAGGCTGACGTGGTCTCGCCTGGCTCTCATGCTCTCAGGAAACCAGTTATCAGACAGAATTTTAATGTCTCTTATAGGTCATATGAAAGACTAGAGATATCAGAGGGAATTCTTAAGTGGACTTGTTTTGAGTTTTACACTGTGTATTTTTTTTGCCTGCTTTAGAAATGTAAGCCCTTGCATGCTGCAAACCAGTTTGGCTGATGGATGCTATAGGAAGATTGTGCTGGGACAAGCTGCCTCCATTGCTGTTTCTTCCCAGGGGGTGGGTTTGCATTTGCTGCCTGTGCCATTAACCTGACTCATGGGTTGCACTCCTTTTCTGTGAAGGAAAGGGCTGCACATGGCACTCACTACCCCTTGTCCCCCCGGATGGAGCCGTCTCTGGATTTCTGGCTTAAAAGCCGAGTGCTGGCAAGGGGACAGAGGAAGGTCAATGATTAGTAAGGGGATAAGTAAGACAGTAGCTTAAAGTAAAGCTCCAGAGAGCTCACAGGTACCATTACGAGGGACAAGCAGTGATGTCTTATTGACATATCTCATTAGAAATTGCTGGGAGCTACTGGACTGGACAGTCTCTTCAAATGCCAGCAACCCTGGGGAAGCTGGATGTAAATGTTGTAATTGATATAAGGATGGAAGCTGCTCCACTGCAAAGTGACATTTCAGATATTGTGGGAATGGATGATCTGAAACATCCTCAGTGAGATCTGTTTCCCTCAACTCTTTTGACTCCTGTCAGAGGTGCATGTTCGAGCTTTTCTCTGGGCAGATGGTTTCTGCAAATAGAACTGGCTTTGAAATATAAAGTTTTGCTGAATTCATTATATGCCTTCTGACTTCAAAGCTTTGTACTTTCCTCTTTAGTTTTAAATAGAGTCACTTGGCTGCCTTCAGGACTGTTACATTTGAGGCGGGTGCTGCAGTAGATGTCACTGGTGAAGCACAGCAGCAGTGGTTGGTTATTCAGTGTCCTGAGCAGCTGTGTGCCTGTCCAGGCCTGCATCTCACCTCTGCCCATATCCAGCCAGGAGGTACGTGATTCCTAAAGCTACATGGGTCTAAGGGAGCCCTCCCTTTCTGGGAGTTTCTTGTTTTGCCCATTCCTCAAGGAGAGGGGTGGCTGCACTAGCCTGACCTTGCACCTCCATCTCTCTCAGGGTGCAGGGCACTGTGCAAGGAGGAGGATGAGATGAAGTGGGGGCAGTGTTTGCAACAGCAATTGTTCTGCCCAGATGGGCATAAATTCTCTTCATTGAGGACTTCACAAGAAGTTGCTCTCCAGGAAGGGAGGATCTTTATGAATTAATCTTTATAGAACCTTATATTGAATTGACCTGGAGCATGATGGTTTTCCACCTCAGATCAGCAAGTGGATACCACTAGTCAGAAATTACTGTAAGTATAAAGTGGTCATCATGACTTTGCTTTCACTATATGTACTTCACTTCAACTGAAGTGATGAGTTTTGGGTGTCATGTCTCATTTATACTTTTGAGAAGTATTGGAACCACTCAAAGGGATACAAATGGGAGAACTTTCTCTTTGTATCCGTTTGCTACACAGAGAGATGACATTTTGATGGCCAAAGGTTTTCTGGGAAAGAAATGTTACTTTGGAAACTGAAATGTCAGCTTAGTCAAATTGTTCATAAGCACAAAAGGGGGGAGAAACAAGCACCCAAACTTCAAAGCAGCTGAACCATTCTTTTCAACACCTTCTGACTTGCCACAACTTTATATCAAAATTTTTCAGGTTCAGTTTGAGTTTTAAGCACTCAAAGCCAAAATGTTCAGACAATACAAAATGTTTGCTTCACCCACAAACTCCTTTTGTCATAATTGTTTTTTTTAGAGCTAGCATCAAACTAAAAATCTATTATTCACCTGCTCTGGTTGACCAAGTTGAAGACAAAACTTTCTAAACTGAAAAGTGTTTAAGCAGAAAAAAAAGTTCTTCATCAGAACCTCATCTCTCAGCAGCTGGATCCTTTGTGGATGATCTAAAAGAGCAGGGTATTACAACTTTCACCATTCCTCCATATACTCTTGAACTGAGAAGCTTTTGTGGCCTTTTTGTCTTATCAGCAGTATGTTATAAAAAATGTCAACTCTTTCAAAACCTTTATTGTTTTATTGGAAGGATTATACTAAATTTCAGCCCTGGAGTCAGTTTATGTGTGGTTTGATCATCCGTTCCTCTTTTCATACATGGATACTATCAACATGGACAGCAGAGCTGCCCTGTCACACAGGATTAATGGCAGAGTGTGGTGTTGCTTGTGGAACAGTAATATTGTACCATATGAACAAACACCAAAGTTGGAATAATTTTTCTAAATGTTTCAGCATTCTAAGTACAAAGTAATAACCCTGTCACGAACAATATTTACTGCTCTCTCTTCTGGTTGTGATGGAATTAGCGGCAGTCTCCTGGGAAGAATTGCAGGTATGTCAGTGGTAGAAACACAGCATGTGGTTGTCTTAAAGCAAAAAGCAAACAATTCCTTTGGTCACAGTACAGGGAGAGAAACTTAATACTGCTTGGGAAATCAGTACTGCTTTGAATATAGCATTTGTTTTGGTTTCCTCATGAGAAGGATAATGCAAAAATGGGATATATATATATATATGTATGCATATGTATTTGTATAACAGACAAAGTATGTTGTGGAATCCAGTAGAAGATGAAAATCAGAGACTGTGAAATCTAGAATTAGGGCAGGAACAAACAGTGGACAGTGAGGAAAGTCTTATTGAGTACTCTCTGCCTTAATACAAAATCAAGGAGGAGCCTCAATGAAGGATGAGGCATTACCAGGGTATGGGGAGGTTACTCAGCCATTTTTCAAATTTGTTAAACTATTTGCCTCTAGGTTTCCATGTGTGTTTGTTTTTAGAGACATCAGCCAAAAGACGTTTGATGCTGAGAAAACTGTAAAAATCTAGCTCTTCCTAGCTGCCCCAAGGTCACTGCTTACACTGTTTAAATTTTGGAAATGTCAGGTCAAGACACTTGCATAGAAAAAAATAGATGCGCAATTACACTGTTTATCCTATCTACTCAAAAACATGTGGAGCTCTAGTCATCTTTGAAATAAAATCTTCCTCCACAACATATTGCTGCCCAGTAGCATGTGTTACAGAGCATATTTAAGACTTCTTTGGAAGAAGCCAAGATCAGACACTGCCAGAAATCAGATATTCAATTAAACGGTCTCATGCTTCAAGCCAGTATGACAAGAGTACCTCTTCATGAAAAAACTGCTGCTGTGGGAACAACTGGGAATAAATTATTACGGAGAGAAAATTTTTACATTAGCAATGTGGTCACTTGCACATACATAATGTGTGGGTCTGAAAAGCACAGCTGTGAATGTGTGCAATGTTTCCCTTGAACACTCTTCTCTTCCAGCCTCCAACCATGATCTAGCCTGACCTGGGAAAATCAGAGGAGATGTAAAAAGTGGCTGTATTGAGATGACAGCTTTGCAAAAAGCAGCTGTGCCCCAGCTATGGCTTTCCAAGGAGTGGCTGTGCTGGAGCTATGGCTTTGAGCGTTGTTTTCGACAACAACGCAGGTTTGTGCCTTCACTGCTTCTCCACCCTTCTCCTCATGTAGCTATACCCACAGCTGACCCAGCACTGAACTGTATCACGGAGCAGAGCTCATGCCCTGCCCTTCCTCTTTTGCTTTCTCAGAGTTGTTTTGCCCACCAGCTCAGCTTCCTGGTGCCATTTGTGGCACAACCAGTGTCCCCAGTGTGGCTGGGGATTACTGTGCTGGGGCAGGGACATACCCCAGGGAACAGAGCATTTTCTGTGCCTGTGGGTGGATGTGTGAAGCACTGGTTATTTTATTTGCCTTTGGATCTAACTTTCTTGGTTTAGCTATTGTCAAACAACTGAAAGGACTGACATTAGCCGCCTGGTTCCCATTAGCAAAGCCACTTTTAAATCCTGTTGCAATCACTTTGTTTTCTAACATGTAACTAAAGGCCTTTTTACCACTTCTTTACATGACTTTCTACAATCCCAGCCATGCAAACAGAAATCAGGCATATGCATCTTGCTGATACTGGTATTTTAAAACCCTCTCCAAATACTTTTGCCAGTGACTGCAGAAAAGCTTTTATACCAGTAAGAATGTGTATATTGGGCTTTCTCACAAAAGCTGTGAGAGGGACACAATATGTGCTGCGGGATTATTCTACCAACTGAATAAATGTCATCTCTTTTCCAAATAAGAAACTTGGGCTATGGCAGGAGACTTGTTTCAGTGTTTAAATATATTCTACACATCCTGAGTGGGAACTTGGTGCCTTCATGGGGAGAGATGCTGGGATATATGCAGACAAAACACTCCAATATTTTTTTTATGTGGCAGGCTTTGACTGTCCAATATTGTGCATGCTTTTTCCTTGGATGAATTGCCTTTTTAAAAAAAACAGCAGCTGAGATCAAGGGGAAGATATGAGGCCTTTACAAAATCTCAGGCTGGACCTCCGATTTTGAGCCACATGACTGAAACTCTGAATCCTGGACTTTTACCCCCACACACCCTGTTGTTCTGGAGGATGATCGGGCTGTTTGAGATGATGGGTTATTGAAACCAAAAGCCTCCCTGAGATACACAGTACTTCTGTCTGCTGGTATGTCATTGGGTCATTTTTCCTTCGTAAGATGAGAATGTACCAGGAACAACAGGTTTCCACGAGAAATGCCCTGGGAAGGACTGTAATAACTACCTTGGCACTTAGGAACCAGCCTGTGGCAAGCTGTGAGTGTTCCCTGAAGTGCAATATCACGTAGACCCTGATGAGCTTGTCCTTCGAGACAGCTACCATGCTGACCTCGCTGTGCCTGGTGAAGTTACCACAGATGTACTCTACAGATGGTGAGCCCAGGGAATCCGTCTCCTACATGCAGATCCGGAAGCCTGAGCCAATGGGGCTGTGCAGCGAGTGCAACATCCTGTGATTGCAGAGACTGTGCCGCAAGATTCTCCACTGGTCTCTTTATAGAAGAAAATATCCATATAAACCTACTCCTCCTCTTCCTCAGTGTAGGACTTTGAAAAAGGCAGAGTAGTGTCTGCCATCCCTCTAGCTTCGTGCCTCCTGGGATGGGAGCTGGGCAGTACAGGGTCATCGCAGATGCTGGTACTCACCACCTGGGGCGAGCCTGTGGCAACTGCTCTCTGCTCACCGGTGGGCGAAGCACGTCTGTCGCACGCTCTTGTTAAAAATGCAGGAGTTGGGACACTGGAAGAATGAAATCAATGCATTTCTGTTTGAGTACAGTAAGTGTCTTTTGCTTCTGTGGGTAGCTCCTCTAAGGCTTTAATTGGCACTGACAGGTGATGACTGTGGTGTAGAGCAAGGGCCGGAAGCAGACAGTTTCTCAGCCACAAAGTAGTAAGTGGATTTGGACTGGCTTTTAGCACAGCAGAGAGTTAAGCTGGTTTCTCCTGAAGTTTTCCTAGAAAAACCTTGAATTCATTGTCCAGTTTGCCTCTTTGCTTGATGGAGTACAGAAGATGTTTGTTTAAGCTTGCATGGAGGTTAGTTTGAGATTTTTCTTTCCCATTGTCAGCAAATAGGACAGTGCTTTTGTTCCCAGACAATTTTTAATTTTTAAAACTGATGAGTGCCTCACTTTGACAGAGTGTTAAACATTTACATGTGCTGGTAGGGTGCCTTCTTCATATCAAACTCAGATGGCTCATCTGCAAAAATAATCCCCAAAACAAACTGAAAACTATTCTCTTCATATGCAGAAAACTTGGTCAAAATAACTTTTTCCCTTCTGTGATCAAAGCAGAAACTATGTAGTTTGGTTTGTGCAGTGGGGTTAGATATTTTTTTCCTCCCTGTAACATAGCTTCAGACAGTTGTCAGCCAAGAGATATGTTTGGATTTTTCATCCTCATGTGGATTTGTGGGAACACATGCTAGGAGACCAGATCAACATTGTAATAGTGCCTGCATTGATCTAACACAGTGTTTATGTGGACTCCAGCCATCATTCATTTCTTCTCTAGCATACAGATGCTATAATGGATTATTTTGTGCAATAATCATGATAGTACTTAGCTGTTGTCTAGCATTTGCAAGGCATTTTATGAAGAAGGTCAATATAATTATCTCCATTTACAGCTGGAAAGCAAAGGCACAGAGACATGAAGCACCACGAGGTGTGAGGGTTCAGGGACTTCTTAACACTAAGCCAAAATTAAGATATGAACTCAGATGTAGGAGGTGGGTGGGCTGTCACCAACACCACAGAGCTTCTGTGCTTGGGGGTAACAAACTTCACCTGTTGTAAGTCTGTGGAGAGCTTATCTCACTGCATTAAACTCAGCTGAAGAAAATCACAGGATTACTCTTTAAACCATCTGTGCTTACAAACTGGGCCCCACCTAACTTGTGCAGCATATGTTTAGCAGCCACTTATGGGCACTTTCCTGCACACAAGCCCTGCCTGCAGGGGACAGGAGCGCAGGCAGAGCATGTTATTAGCTTTTCCCTTACACAGTTCTTGTAACTACAGGATAAAACTGTGTGTGCTTAACCTACACCTCCTCCCAGGCCTGGGGTAGACTGTCCTGTATTTACAGTCTCCTCCAAGCATCCAGCAGCTGTCAAGTGCGAGCCCTTCCCAGGTTTCAGGTACTGGAAATGTTATTTTACCTTTGCAGCTGACAATACTGTATGCCTAGCGTTGAGGTATATCAAGATATGCAACAGAGAACTCTGAAAGGAGAAGTTGCTTGTTTGGACAGGTATTTCAACAGGTCTCTAAATAAAATACAGGTCATTTGACAGCTTGTGATGTGAAGCAAAAACAGTTCCCAGCCTTTCCCCCTGCTTCTGCAGTGCTTGCCTCCTGAGCCTTTAGGCATCTGCAAGCACAAGAAATACTTGAAATTACAAAAATTGGAAGAGGCAGTTTGGTAGCTCATATTTCTTAAAGTACACAAACCTCCAGTAGGTAGCTGGCTGGATAAAGTGGATAAAGCATAATCCCTGTGGACAACATAAATAGTTTGTCTACTCCTAGTAATGGAATGGAAAGAGGGAGAGAGGGTGGAGAAAGCAAGAATTACGGGTCAGTTAGAGGGAGAGATTTCCCACAAACATTTTATGATTTGCTCACAGCTTCAACATGTGTGAAATCAGGAGTCTATAATAACTTTCCAATTCTGAAAATACAGCTATTCAGAAGCCACAGTGGGTTCACAGGAGATGTCTGCTCCCATGTGGAGCCCACTGCCCTTGTGGGGTGAGTCCTCAGTTTTATTAAACCAATCATAACCTCATGCAACTGCATTCCCCAAAGTGGATAGCTGGCCTTTCCCTTTCCATCTTGCTGTACCCTTAATTTCTGATTCATGAAGTCAGGGCTCTGCATGACGATTAAACAGGTGATGAAACACCTCATGGCAGAGTTCAGAAATGTCAGCTCTCGTTACCTGGTGCTCTCTACTGTTAATCTTAAAAATTTACTATTAATCTTAAAAGAAATAAATAAAATTGCATTATATGTTGTTACATGTACAATTTAATTATTTTTTTTAATGTAAACTTCCAGCAAGAATGTTCCCTTGTCTCTCCTATGTATCAAGATACAGTTTGTTGTTGAACCTGGTAGTGATGCAATATCTGTCTTCAAGGAAAAGCATTGACAGCAATATGAGTATTTCTGGAGTTAGCTATTATTAGATTTGAGGCGAGTTGGGTGGGGTTTTTTTCATAATTTATTTATGGGCATTTCAGCAATACTTTTGGTCAGCGAAAGAATGAACAGAATGCTGTAATGTTAAAAAAAAAAGGAGTTTTGATCAACTTTTGAGGGGAACTGCGAGGAAAACATGCAAAAGAAGTAAGTGCTGGGACAAAGGAAAGGGACTGGTACAACACTGTTCAGTTCCTCAAATGTTATTTTATGCCAAAATGCCTAGGTTTTGTTTTGTTATTTTTTAAGAAAAAAAGCCACCAACAAAACTTCATATTAAAGTGACTTCTTCTCTGTGTTTTTCTTGGGATTTGCCTACAGTAGAAAGTTCTTACTTAATATCAGGGAATAATTAGTCTCTCATCTTAATCATGCTTTGCAATTGTGTAGGCCTGCAGCTCGCTAATGCCTTCCACAGTTATTGCAGAGGGAAGGGGGAAAAAAATCGTTGCCTGTTTATATAAGAAAGGAGTGGTGTTGGGATCCTGTGTGGAAATGCAGCAAGCATGGTTGCACTGTGAGGATGAACCCCTGCAAACAGCCAACAGGTCTGAGCACTCTGTACCTTGAGGAGACAAACTGTCATTCCTGAACTACCAAGTAGGAAGAGCATTTCATTAGTGAGAGACAGAGAGAAGTAATTACTTAAAATGGTAGAGTAACTTAAAACATTTTTATGCTGGACATCCTCCCAAATGAAGACTAAAGGGATGGCTAACTTGACAGTCACTGCTGATCTCAAGCATGTTTGTCACTTTAGATTTCACCTTCAAATTGTTCTAATATACCCATGCATATATCCCTCACGCAGGTTTGTTGTGTCTTGGGTGGGAATAAAAATTACCACTGGCTGAACAGACTCTTTCCTTGTCTCTAGCCTCTGGAAAGCCTGCTATTCCTGTTTCTTTTAGTTCTGATCAAAACATAGTATGTATGTATAATCTTACTGCACATAAAGCATGCAAACACTGTTATGCTTTTTAGAGTGGTGTAGTGCATTGTGAGAAGAACCTATATTTGCTGGCTGGGGGCTACCTGCATATGTATTCTACTTGGCTCTATATATGCTTTTAATACTGCCTAAGAGTAAGCAAGACAGAGATGCCAGTCCAGTCCACCAAAAAGGTTTGGTAGCATCTTTTTATTCTTTCAGTTTGCAGCAAAGTAAAGGTTAGGTTAGTGTTAGGGAGGCTGTTTCAAGCAGTAAGACTATTTGGATTGAAAACAGACCATCCAGGAGAGTTGTAGAGTCTTTGTCATGGATGGTTTTAAGAAAAGAAGAGTTTTAAAACCCCTGTCACAATTCATATAGAGATTGCAGTCGATCCTCCCTTAGAACAAAGGACAAGATCCAACACCTTGTAAAGGCAGTAAATACTTCTGTGTTGGCTGTGCAGAACCAAGCTGCACTTCTGAACTGGTGGTAATGCCCTTGGCTGGTGTGGAAGTGAGGGTTTAAACTAAAGGACTGCCTTGGGGACTCTGGTCCTGTCTCTGCAGTGCAGTATCTCATCTCGCATAGCCACTGACGACAGACCCATGAGTAACCAAGAGATTACAAAGTCCTCTGTCCCCCGGCATAATAATTTGTGTCAAACAGCTGTTGAGAAACTTTCTGAGATGAAGATTGCACATGCACCATTGTGTTTAATAGTTACCAGTGTCCTTATCCTCCAGGAATTTGTCAGATCTCTTTCTGAAATTATTTGTGCTCTTGGCCTCCAAAATGTACCACGGCCATGGGCTCCACAGCTTCATTATATGAGGTGAGATTTGGTTTTGGCTGGCAGTTTCTCTGAGCGTATTCAGCTAGTGTCTTCTGAGAAATCCCAAGTAATTGCTCCCCTCCATGTCAGGCACAAGTCTACATATCTCTTACAGACTCCCAGTACACAGAGGCATTGGGACTGCAGGAAGAAAGTCGGGAAGGGTTTTTGAGCTCAGTGGGAAGTTGGAGGTGCTGCTTTTGCACAGCAGAGGAATACAGCTGGGTGGTTGCCCCTAGCTAAGCAATAGTCAGCTGAAATATAGGGGCAGCCCTTTTTTTTGGTGTTTGCAAGAGGAGAAGCTGATTAGCTGAATCTTGCCTCTCTGTGGGGCAAGAGCTCCTGCTAAGTCCTTGCCAGGGGTCCTAATTCAGCTTGTTGCTGAAATCAGCAGGATGGAGCTGATGAGGGAAAAAGCGGGTGATGTGGCATCCGGCTGCCACATGTTCTTCCCTCCCACTCATGCTGGAGGCACCACCAGTGCCTCCCTTCCAGCTGGCAAGCCGGTGGCCTCATTGCATCACTCATTCCCACTGCTTTTAGAGTTGTATGTGTTTGAGGAGCAACACCAGAGTCATCTCCCTGAGCCTGCTTGTCTAAACAGTTGGCAGCAGTCTCCCAGTGGCCCTGCAGGGACGATGCTACCTGATGCCAGCGCTCTGTTCCTTCTTTGACGGGTGTCTTCTTTGCAGCAGGCTGTACACATGGTGCAGCCCCAAAGGCTCCTCTGCCAGGGATGTGCATTTCACATCTGCTTTACTGGTACAGGATTACAGCCTTGCTTTGTAAATTAACCCCCTGTGATTAGAAACATTAGTACTCTGACTTCCCCAGCAATATAAGCAAGGCCCTCATAAGGCTTGCAGCTTGTTCCTAGCATTTGGAGATAGCACTGGGAGATCCTGCGAGTGCTGCTTTTGATCTGAGCTGTTATTGCAGTGGAGCACACTGAATTTTGAATACAGAAATTGCATGGAGTGGCCTGATCCTAAGTACACTCCTGTTCTGTCTGGCAGCCTGTTTGCTGTCATGTTTTTCCCTACTGCTGTCAAGAAGATGCGATTTGCAGGCAGTTGACAGGGCAGGGAAGGAAAGAATTTCAGCACTTAGTGCTCTCCCTGTAAAAATGCCAACTTCCCATTCACTTAAATTTGCCCTAAGCACCTTTTTAAAATGTGGCTCAATTTCCCTCTTTTAAACTTTTTTTTTCTGGCACTTATCATCCTGCTATGGTACTTAATCAGTTGCTGTCTGAATTGTCTGTGAGGATAATTGATGTCCCTGTCTCCAACAAGCTGAAAATTGTTTCCACCCAGCCTTTGACATATAAAGGGACTTTGTTTTCTGCAGTGGGTGTTCTTGTCTAATAGGCAAATGACCCTGGCTGTAAGGCTTGCAGAGTGAAGTACAGCTGCAGACACCTGTCTTTCCTCCCAGGCCAGGAGAGGTGTGGTGCCCTTTCTGGATTAAAGTTAAAGACTGTCTCCACAGCTCATCCCATGCAGGCACTGGACAAGTTGCAGGGGTGCATTTGCCTCCAAACTGTTTGATCCTGTATTTTCCCAGGGCAGTTTAAAGAATGAGGTCACCCTGTCCAAGAAGCACTTTCCAAATAATGCTGAAACTCACTTCAGAATGCAAGAGGCAGGGTATCTGCACCTGAAAGGTGAAGTCCTTCAGGTACCAAGAGATCACCGGAGATCCAGGTTGGTCATGTTGAACTGATTTGAACTTCCAGCCCTTTCAATGAGAAGGTAATTAGTCTTTGGAACAAATGAGTCAGAAGTTCTCACTGCCACTTTCGAAAGTTTAAACCAGCCTGATGCTGCTGACATGCCTGTGGTTGTGCCCATGTGTTGCAACATCTTCTGAACTGGTAGTGTGACTGGGAATCAAACTGCCATGTGCAAGGTTGCTACTACAAAATCTTTAGTAAGGCCCAATGAGGTTTTGCTTTCTGAATTAAAATAATAAAAAAACCCAACCTCTTTTGAAGTATAAACTGCCACTGAGTCAGCAATATGAATGTCTGAGTCTGCAAGGAGCCCGAGACAACTGTCCACTTCTCATTTATCCTCTGCATCTCAATGCGTGGTTTATGTTGTAGCCTAAAAGTGATGCAGCATCTAAGACTGGTGCTGACCTCGGGAGCACCGGTATTTACAAAGGCTGGTGAACAAACAAACCACCCAGCTCACATTTCATCCTCCTTGGATGCCCACCTTATGTCTATGTTAAGCCCTACAAACCAATTACTAGAAAACTTCCCAAACTTGAACTTTCCCCAAGTTTGACCTGCTGTCTGTCTCGTACTCAGCATGCACAGTTGTGGCATTTTGTGAGAGCATAAGGACAGAGTCAGATGAATGGAGTTTGGTAGAAAAATAACTATCCCCAGGGGTTTAGTCCTGGTGGTGCCGCCTTCTCCTACCAAATGGAAAGGGGAATTTTGAGCAGTCACTGCACTGAGGTGCCGAAGACACCAGAGGGCTCTACTGCGAGATGTACAGCTGGATCTCCACGAAGTCCACAGGATTTTGCTCTCGAGGTATGCTCTCGTTTTTGATGAGCCACCCTTCAAGGCTGGCTGTTGCCGGCAGTGTGGGCCTCAGTGTCTTGCTTGGAACACAACGGTGGCTCAAGTTGTTCTTGTCCTCAGCTCTGCTATCTTTTATCAGGGTATGATGGTGTTTGGGAAATCTGTGGGAACCTATTGTGCATAGCGCATCTTGTGGAAGGCCCAGGGCTATGCTGAGACACAAGTTTTTGACAACACTTGATTTCATTTGGAAAGTAACCCCTTCTTGATGTTTTTGGTGGTGTCATAGTTCTCCTCAACCTGTTTGACAAATGAGCCTACCTGTAGTTGTCTTCGTGTCTTTCCTGTAGGAAACTGATGTTGGAGGAGTGCCAGGCTTGCTTGGATAGGGAAATCTCTTACACGACTTGCCTTGTCTGCTCAAAAATTTTGGCTGCCTCTCGTTGGCATGATAAAGAAATGTGTTTGCTAGGCTTTTATCCTTAAAGGGATAGAATTTCGCTGGTATTTTACGCTTAAAAGGATATAAGATTTTTTCATAACCAGAGCACACAAACATATACATTCTCAGTCTGTTGCCTGGGATCTTAGGCAACTCCTAATAAAGCTAAAGGCTAGTAATGTAAGATTAAAATACATTAGTCAGGGATAAATTGTTCTATATTGCACAAAAAAAATATTTTAGTATGGATAGGAAACGTGCCCTAAGCCCAGTACAAATCTTAATTGTCAAAGCCTTCATGATACTTAATGGGTTAACGTCAAGAATGTCTAAGGGCTTTATCGTACTTGTTTTAATTACTTGGAAATTGCTCTTCCTGACTCCAGCGATGGCTGGGATTCTTACGTGGCAGTTTCTGCTCGATTTCAAAGCATCTTGACTGTCTGATGAGATGTGTGGAGTGCCTGCGCTCCCTGTCATTTGTTTATAGCGACATCAGGGATCTACTAGTGTGAAAACCCAGTGCGGGCTAGAGCGGGACTCCAGTTCGCGCGCGTGAGGAACGGCGGGGAGATCTAACAGAGACGTGCTTCACACCGTGCTCTTTCCAGACGCGGGGACATAGGACGCGGTACGTGGGGACACGGCTGGCCGCGCTCCTCCGGCTGCCGGCGGGGCCAGGGCCGGAGTGCCGTACCCCCGCTCCGGAGCGCGCACAGTCCCACCCCGGGGCGCTGCCCGCGGACCCGCAGCCCCCGCGGGACGCGCCGGACGGGGCCGCGCCCCCTCGCGGCCCGCGCGGCCCCGCGGAGCCGAGGGGCGGGGCGGCCGGCAGGGCGCAGTCCGATTGGCTGCCGGGCGCTGTGCTTTGCATGTCCCCGCCCCCACACCGCCCCATTGGCTGCGAGCCGGCGGCGCTTTGCATAGCCCCGCCCTCCCCGCCGCTGGCCGGCGCTGCGCTGCGGTGTCGGGCCGGCGGCGCAGTGCAGGAGCCGGAGTGCGAGCGGGAGCCGGGCCGGGAGCGGGGCTCGGCCGGCGGCAGCAGCAGAGCAGCACCGCCGCTTCGCTGCCGTCTGGCGGAACGGGGCGAAGCGAAGCGGCCGGCGGGTCACGCCGCCTCCCCTCGCTGGTCTGTCCCCCCCCCCGCGTTCCCGTGAGCCGCTCCCCGCCCGGGTCCCGCGGGTGCAGCATGAAGTGCGGCGATGGCCCGGAGAGGTAAGACGGCGGTGAGGACGCTGGAAGACCTGACGCTGGACTCCGGGTATGGTGGCGCGGCGGACTCGGTGCGCTCCTCCAACTTGTCGCTGTGCTGCTCGGATTCGCACCCCGCGTACCCCTATGGAGGAAGCTGCTGGCCGCACCTAACTGACTCCATGCACAGTCGGCACAACAGCTTCGACACCGTCAACACCGTCCTAGCGGAAGACTCCGAGGTGCTGGACTGCGCGGGGCAGCAGTGCTCCCGGCTCCTGCCCGACCTTGAGGAGGTCCCCTGGAGCCTGGAGGAGGTGGAGGCACTGCTGCTGCCGCCGCCGCCGCGCCGGGAGCCGCGGGCGCCGGGCGCCGCCAGCCCCGGGAGCCGGGATGCGGCGGCGCGGCTCTCGACGCTGGTGAGCCGGGCGCTGGTGCGCATCGCCCGGGAGGCGCAGCGGCTGAGCCTCCGCTTCGCCAAGTGCACCAAGCACGAGGTGCGGAGCGCCATGGAGATCGTCCTGGGCTGGACGTTGGCGGCCCGCTGCACGGCGGCCGCCCTGGGCGCCCTCTCCCTCTACAACATGAGCAGCAGCGGCGGCGACCGCTTCAGCCGCGGCAAGTCGGCCCGGTGCGGACTGGCCTTCTCCGTGGGCAAGTTCTACCGCTGGATGGTGGACAGCCGCGTGGCCCTGCGCATCCACGAGCACGCCGCCATCTACCTCACGGCGGGCACCGAGAGCCTGTTCCGCGACATCCACGCGCGGGTCCTGGCCGGCCCTGCCGCCCCGCTCCCGCCGCCCGGCCGCCCTCCGGCCGCCGCCGCCGCCGCCCCGGCCGAGAAGGAGAAGGAGGGCGGCGAGGCGCCCCGCTTCACCCTGGAGGCGCTGGAGCAGACGGTCAACAACGACCCCGAGCTCTGGGGCTTGCTGCAGCCCTACCAGCACCTCATCTGCGGAAAGAATGCCAGCGGTGAGTGAGTGCGGCCGCCGGGCGGGACCGGGCGCCACCGACCACCTGTTGCGCCGGGCGGGCCCCCGGGCGCTGGGCGGGCCCCGCTGCCGCACCTGCCGCCGGGGATGGGGTGGCCGCGGAGGCAGGAGCGGGCACCGCGGCGCGGCTGCCCCTGCACGGCGGTGCCCGACGCGGGCAGGATGGAGGGGAGCTGCCGAGCATCCCCCGCCTGGCTCTGCCGGGGCTGCCCGCCCGCCCGCCGCGGAGGGATGCGTGTGGGTTTAGGGGGCAGCTGGCCGGCGTGCCGGCGAGGGCTGGGTGAGAGACAGTGGTTCAGAGCTTCAGTTTTCCACAGGAAGCGGCAGAAGCGCAGCTGAGCGCTCGCAGGCGAGATCAAACTTTGTTACATATGCAGTGGTTTGGCCAGCGATTGCGTGGTTGGCGCTGAAATGCAGTCTTTCTGGACAGATTTCATTCATGTTGCTGCATGTTTACCCAGAGCCTGACACAGATGCAACACGGTGATGCATCAACTTCCTGGACATTTTTTCCCTTCGCTTTTTAAGCGAAGAGTCCAATATTTTTAATAAGTTATCTTTCGGTAGAGCAGCATTCCAAAGTTGACGTTTCTTGTTTCAGCTCCCTCTGTTTGTCAGGGAAGGGAAAATGGAACGAGCCTAGTCTCGGGCAGACAGAGTTAAAATCGGGTGGTTTTATTCCTTACCTTCTCATAAGCGTGCACAGGCACATGCAAACACTTTTATTAAGCTTAAATTCAAAATACCTGTCAAGCTGAGATGCAAATACTGGAGAAGGGGAGAGGAAGGAAACTGGGAGAACAAGGATAACTGGAAGCTTAGATCACGTCTACAGATAAGCCTTGTTAAGTTGTTATAGCCACAGAGGATGCATTACAGCTAATTATCTATTGTCTTAAGACACCTTCTATGCCATAAGAGACCCAAAGGAGGATGTCAAGTGGGAGCGAAAGAAAAGGGCAGATCCTTCTCCCTGGTGTAAATAGACGTGGTTTCGTTATATTCCTCTGGTGGTTTTACCCCAGCAGTGGATGTCCTCCCCAGAGGCTTCGCTGAACCTCCCCTCCAAACGCATCCGCAATCGGGGGCTTGTGTTGCGGGACCCTCGCATGTTATTCCAGCGCTGTCGCAGGCAGGCATGGCTTCCCAAGGAGTGCCACCGTTGTTTTTTTCCTTGAGTCCTGCTACTGTGCCTGTAGGTTTCAGATGGCACTGTGTTGCGTTTCTGACATTGCAGCACTGGCTGTGCAGGCTCCTACTGAGCCTTTCATTTTGTTTTGCGGCTCTCTCTAACTCCCTCTGTATCAGCTCAGTGGATTTAAATGAACTTCATTCTGACCCTCATTTATCTCACTTCTAGGGACTCAATACACAGTTTTCATCTCCATTTTGTTGTAGCTTTACCTGCCATGAATCTCCTTGGAGCTTAGTCGTGACTCGAGCAAATAGCATTTTTTAAAATTTTTGAATCAGACTCTAGCAAGTTGTCCATTTTGTTTTGCCTCTCTCCTTGTATCTCCCTGCTTCTCATGCAAATGACTGTAATGTTGTTTTGCTTTTTATCATCTTATACAATGAAGTTTGGCATCCTGTTAAATATATTTAGAGTTACAGGTGCAAGCAAGAGCCAGGCCATTTTTTACTGCTGTTTATGTTTATTTAGATTTAATCCAAGGGCGTGTTGCATGCTCTTAAGTACTTTCATGGCAACTAAACCAGCCATTAGAAACCTTCAAACACACCAGCCTGTTTCTTCACCAGTGAGATATATATCTGTTTATATAGTCCTCACCATTTTGATGTCTTGAGTGCTCCCTGGTTAGTTGCAAATGTTTCCTTCTCAGGCACTTAAAAAAGGTGGGGAAGTCTGATGTGAGAGATTATTTGACCTGCTTGAAATCATTGGGGCAGTCTGTGGTAGGAGGCTTGGACTGCTGGAAGCTACATCTCAGTATAGTGGCTTAACCACAAGCTCATCCTTCCTCTGTACTCAGTACTTGAAACACCATGATAACGCAACTTAATAGGTAACAGACTTCTCACATCTATCTACTCCAGGAGAAGAGACAGGTCTTGTACTCTGGAGGTTCAGTAAATTGGGATGTCATTGCCCAGCTAGGTGGCATGTGAACACAGTGCAAGCACTGAAATCAGTGTGTTTGGTCCATCAGGTGTGAACGAGAAGTGATGGTGGGTCCTTTCTGGAGGTACCGTGGCTGGTATGAGTTGAGTGAAGGTGGGGGATGGAAAGCAGTGCAAAAGCAGATTCCCTAGCAGTACCTTGTCTGCAGGCAGGTTTCTGGGGGGAGAGGTGCTGTCTCTCTGGGAGGCAAATGTCAAACCTTTAATAATTTTCCAGGCTAAATCCAGCACCTTAAAGTCCACCCAGACAGTGAAACAGGCAACCCGTGAAGGTCATGGGATGCAAGTATGTGAGGAACATGAGTTTGCACGTGATGTAGTTCAAGATTGCTTTAATACAGTCTGTGAACACGAGTGTTGGGGAAGATGGTCTGAGAATCTGCAAGACACAAACCAGCCTTTCAGGGCTTCCTTGTAAGCTGTGGAGAGTGTTTAGTGGTTTCAGATGAGGTTTTTCAGCCTGATGTCATACTCGGTCATCTGGGAAGCTGCTGAATAAGAACAGTATTGCAAGATAACCTTCTCCTTCCTGTAAATGATGGTCATGCTCCTTCTGATAAAGATGTCTGAGCTCGTTCTTTCCATGGGCCCTTGAGCCTGTGGGTCTTCTTTTGGGTACATCTGGCCTGAACTTGTACAACTGCCTCAACGGGAGCCCTGCTCTCCAACAGGAGCCTGCTCATTCCTCTTGTAGGGTCGAAAGCCTCTGGATGAAGGTAGTGTTGCAGGCAGCAGGACACATCTCCTTGATAAACCTCTTGATAACCTCTTGTGTGGGACAAGGAATAGGGGTGACAAAGGAGAAGCAGGCAGTGCCATGGCAGCAATCCGCTGGAGTATGCCATCAGCTGCTGGCATATTGACTGAGCTTATCTTTCCAATTATTATATCTTAAAGAATAGACCTTAAAAGCACTCTGAGGTACTAATTTACACTCCACTCCCTCCCCCCCCTCCCAAATTTTAACATCATGGTTGAATGAAAATTAAAAACTTCACGTTTGGGATTTCACTGACACTTAAATGTTTCAATTACGAGCTCCGTCTGAACAGCACAGTACACGTTTTACATCCTATAACAGTTGCACAGAGTGTTATTTCCCTTGGAACAGTGGGAGCAAAATACTATGTGCTCAATGAAAGGCAGTAAAAGCTGGCACCTCTGTGGTTTAAGCAATATTATTTTAGTTTCTTTATTGCTTATCAAACTCTTACTTTTAGGCCAGATCCAAGAATTGCTTTGAAATGAATGGGGAGTTTCCACAGGTCTTGGATTCAGTGCCAATCACAGGAGTAAGTCCATTTATGTTGTTTTAACAGGAAATGGCAAGTCCAAGTAGCACAAAGTCACCTACACTGTATTATGAAGGTCCTTTTTTACCAGGAGGAGGAATGGATTAGACAACACTTGGAGTTAAGAAAATGGGTTTTTCCTGTCTCAGTCTTAGGAGTCTCCTTATCTTATGTGGCAGGACTCATGGTGGGAAGGGCAGAGGTCTGGAGGGGCACAGACAGGGAGGTGGGGATCATGGGGAGGAATCTTCTGTGGAGCAGCCAGCATGCACAACTCTGCCTTGTCTGTTTGTGTACAGTTTCTAAAAATAGTTATTTGGAACCCAACTGTGTCACTGTGGTTTCTTCCCCTTCTTAATATTATTTAGAGAAGAAGACACAACAACTAGTAAGAAACCCAGGATTAGGTCTGGCTTGGCTGACACGTGTCAGCTAACCTCAGTTTAACTTCAACCTCTTCTAATCCAGGCGAACTTCAGGGACTCTGAGCAAATGAGCAATACCAATATATTAGCACAGCTTAACCAAATCAGTAAATGTTTTTAAGTTTTGAAACATATGTATACATATGTGTGTGTGTGTGTATAGAGACCATACCCTTCTTTTACTGGAGAGCATACTGTTACCTGTTACTTCTCTGCTTTCTTGTTGTAATTGTACCATTCAGGATGCCATTGTGGCTTTAGGGGCAATGTAAAAATCAATCTAAAACTTATTTCAGCGATGATGATAGAGGAATATTTGTTCATGAAATGAAATTTTATGTCTTCTTCTTGGGCTTTGTTTAAACTGTGATTTCAAGAATATCCTTTCCCCCCATTATATTGCAATCATAGTTTTTGCTAGTAAGAAAATAAAAAAGGAATACAGTTCAAGTTTCTTATATGCACCAGTATGTTATACTTGGAGGTCTTTGCTATTAACATTTTTCTCATCTGTTCCAGGGCACTTGAATCCCTTGCCAAGACGTTGACATAAGTGGTGGTGCAACAAATGATGTGTATTTTTTACTTGATTCTCTTATCTGTTAACCTCCCAAGCAAACTTCCACAACCTCTCTGAACAGGTTGAGAATTTGTTCCCTCCCTGCTCCAAACTGCAGCAGGTTGTGCCTGTTTGTGATTTGTGGCCGCTGATGCTGGTGAGCTGGGATGGCAGTGGGAAAACTGTGTTCCTTCTCTGTAATGGGGTGAGTTGCTTGAACAGCTGGTGTTGGCAGAAGCGGGACAGAAGGATAATCAGCTTGTTGAAGACCTCTGTTGCCTTGAGAGGATACCTTGAGAAGGAGCAGTGTTGGGATTGGGAAATAGAGACCCACTGGGAGGTTGAGGTTTGACTGACTGGCTGATGAATGTTTGTTTCCCTCTGGATGTTTCGATTCATATAATTGTTTCAGTTATGAGTATAACATTAAAAAAAAAATAAAAATCCTAGAAATGGTTATTCTAGAAGCACCCAGAATAATCATAAAGCTGATGTTTGCAATATGATTATTCTCTTTGTCATGTTGGAAAGTACCTTAATAGCATTTATAGCCTTGGCCACGCCAGGGAGTTTTTGGGCTGCAGCTACATTGCTTAGTTTCTGATGTAAATGAGGTTTTGGAATAATGGTTGGGAAATGTCATTGTGTGTATAAGGAGCGTGTTAGGAGAATAACAGTGTAATTTTAGCAGTATATTGGGTTCCTGGCTTCTTTGCTGAATGCTGACAGGCTTCATGTAGTCTTTCAGCTGTCCTGTGAGCCTGATGACAAAAGGCACAGGTGAGCATAAGGGACAACTTTGGTCCTTTTCCTAATGCTACTGCAAATGCTCTTTCTTCTGTCACTGCTCAAAGTTAATATAAATGAAAAAGACACCACACTTAGTGTGTTGGTGTTTCTGAAGTGCATGACATACCAAGCAGATGGTAATCAGTCATTAATCTTCGATGTTGTCCAGAGTAAATACCCAGTAATGCAGTGGCTGGGGACATCTACTGCCTGAACCTTTTCTTCCTTGTTCTGGTCAGGGACTGGGTTCTCCTAGCTTAGAAGTTGGAAGAAAAACTTTATGGTCTTCCTCTCAGCTTTCCCCTATTAAGGTGTGAAAGGAGATAGCCCTGCTTGATTAGATGACACCAGAGGAAGAGGGAGCTGTTTCCTGTAGCTGATTTTTTCCAATGCTTTCATCTCCCAAACCTGTTGTATGATCTTCGTTGTGTGCATCAGTGCCTGTTCACTTTCCCAGTCTCATCCTAGTTTCAGTGTTTTCCTGCTGCCTTTCTCTGTCTCCCGGGGGGGCTGTCTTGTCCAGCCTCAGCAGTGGTGCTGTCCCGCCAGTCCCTCCATCCCAGCACTCCCACTCATGGCTTTGTCTGCAGGATGTTTTCTTTTGTCCAGAGCATAGGATGCTTCAGCAAGGCATAAGGAAAAAGTAGGGATTGCTTTCTTTTTTTGCTCTTGTCCTTGTCTACTTCCTGACTGAAAACATATTGCACCATACCCATATAAATCAGTAATTGTAATTGTTATTCATCTGGTAAGTATTTCAAAGGTTTTAAAAGATGTACAGATGAAGTCAAAATGACCCCACGGCTTGTATGGCCAGCTTAACTTTTGTTTACCTCTCCAGAGGTGTTCAGTTGGGCAGCCTGGAAAAGACCACGGACACTATAAAGGACTATGCCTGCTGAAGCCTCACATGGGGCTCTTGGTCCATCCTCACTTTCAGGGATTTCCTGCAACAAAGAGTTTCTATCAGTGACCACATTTGTCTGGCAGCACGTAAGCTTCCCATTTTTCCCAGAAGGTAATATAGCAATCCTGCTGTTGTGGGCTGTGAGGAGATACAGTCTGATGGCCAGTCACTCTTGGCCATCAGATTAGGCCAGGAGGCTGCATCTCTCCCCTGTAGAAGCAGAAGAGAGGAGGCTGTTGGTCAGGTGAAATGAGTCAGTGAGAAGGCAGCTGTCAGCTCATTCTGACAGCAGGAGTAAGGGGCATGTTTCTGGGAGCAGCTGAAGAACAAGGAACCATTGTTGATGTGGATCAGTTCAGCAGCATGGATGGGGCACAGGCACTTGTGCTGACACCTTACTGAGGCTTGTCTCAATTATTTTAATTAATTTAACCTGATATGCTGAACTGATGCTTTTGATCCTTACCATGGCAGTTTGTGGGTGAGGAAAAAGTTGTACAGCATGGAAAAAGTTACAGGACATGACCGTTTCTTGGGCTCTGTTGAAGAGGTGCCTGTTATCTTGATGGTATTTTATTCTCTTCCTTGATTTCTAGGCTGAATTCATAGTAAGCAGTACCACTTTTTGGTGTAATCATTCCTGGAAACAACCCAGGAGGTTTTATAATATGGTAAGAGGGCTGTTGGCATCCTGCAGTAACTACATGGACCAGCTGAAATGGTGCTCAGGACACTTGAATTTTCCCACGGTGATTATCTTGGCTCATCACTGATAAGGAAAAGAAATTGACTTTGACTCGATTTAAACAATACTGAATTGGTAATAAGGAACAGGAAGAAAATTAGACCCCATGTACCAACAGACCTCAGGATGGGTGATTGTTCCCCTGATATGAATCAAGCTGGCAGAGGTGGATAAGGGAGGAAGGACTTGTTCACCCCAGTTGGTTCAAGGCCATTTAAAAGCACTGTGTTAAACCTGGTGTAAATCCCCCTGCGTTGGTGGTGTGTGGCTGACTTGTCAGTGGGTCTGACAGGTCTGCCTGGTGGGGACTTCGCTGGTGCCATGCTTGGGGACTGGGTTCTCCTGACTGTTGTGCTTAAGGCAGGGATGGATGTTGATCCTTCAGAAGATACATGGAAGCACAGGAGACAGGTATAAGCTCTTTCTCTGGTGTGGTAAGGCAGCTGAAAGTGAAAGTGCAGGGAGGGATCAGTGCTGCAGGATGTGTGGGAGGCCGGGATGCTCGCCAGGAGATAGGAGCACACGGAGGCGTTGCAGCTGAGCTGTGAGGGACTGGTAATACCTCTGGGTCAGCAAATTCACAGCCTTACGTGGCTTTTCCAGAGCTCTTATGTGGATAGATCTTGCTCATGTGAACAGCACATGGACTTCACGCAGCCATAAAGGTTTTGGGACAGGCTGGTGAGTGAGCAGAACAGGAACCCCCGAGAAGATTAGAGAAGAGGCCTCTTCAAGGATGCAATTTCTGTCCTCAAGTGCTGTGGAGTAGCACCTGGGCCTGCAAGAGTCTGAGGCTTTAAAATTAATAAAACCACCCTGTTTTTAAATTTCGCTGCTGTGAAATATTGCTCCCAGGTGGGGGAAGTGAACAGGGCCAGGGTTGCAGCAGAGGTATGGTGAATGCATTTGCATTTTCGAGTCGGTCAAATTATTGAAGGAAACTTTGCATCCCGCAGTGTTCTGCAGTTTCTCTGGCCCTGTGGTAGCTTTGGATAAACACTGTTGGGCTGTAGTGCCTTTGCTTTTATGTATTGTGTTTGGCTGTGAACGAGGAGTGCTTTTTCTTGCAAAGAGCTGAGCAAGTCTTGCAATCCCCTCTCTGGGATGTTACTTGGCAGGGGTTTGAAAAAATAGAGATTGTGGGGCTGTGGGCCATATGTACTCCTCACACTGCAGGTCCTTTGCCCCAGATGAAGCATCTTCACTTCTCTGTCACCTATAAGCAGTGAAAGTGGCTGACAGCAAGGCAAGCTGCTGCCAGGGAGGTGGACCAGATGCCTAGGAACTGATTCTGGACCCCCAGCCCTTCAGTGGGAAGTGCTGCCAGCAGAAATGAGAGATTTGAGAGGTTGGAGTAATTTTGGGTACCTACTGAGATGCTTTTTTGTGGAGAATGCTAAGAAGATTTATTTTCTGTAATTCAGGGGCTTTTCTTTGTATGCCAGCATATCACAGAAATTAGCTTGACTGAATCATTCACTGTAAGTCTGGATAGTAGATTATTTTACTCTGGGTTGCAGAATGGAAAGACCACTGCTAGGGTCTAGGTGCAGCTATCTCTGATGCTGCTGTTTCCCTTGATGCTTATAAAATAAGGATCACAAAACTCAATACTTCAGAAAAAGTATCTTTGTGCTACTTCTGTTATTTTCTCTAGCGTACATTTTGTGCAGAGCAATGTATGATACAAGGTGTTCCAAAGGTACTGGTAAACTCATTCCTGTAGTCCTTGCTTGGGCAACATTCCCAGTGATTTTGGTGGTAAGGACAGCCTGTCAAACACCAGGATAAGCTCTTGCATTTGGTAACAAATTAAAGAAACTCCTGAGTCAAAGCTGTAGGCCCAGATTTAGTTTTTCTTAAGATAAGCTCTTCCAAAATTGAAGATGAATATCAGTACTTCAGTGCAGATAGTTATTCCTAATTTGAAAGGATTTTTTCCCACTGTTTTACTGATTAATGGTGTTCAGCTTTAAAGACTGCTCAGCGCAGCCTGTGAGGCCCTGTGCTACCTGGCTAGCCTATTTCCGCTGGCCCACATAAGAAAAATACTAAAAATAGTCCAGCAGTATAGGATTTCAAAAGTAAATTAGATTTTAAAAATAAGATGTTCAGTTTAATTATCTGACATGCTCTCAGTAAGAAGCAGGAGTTTCAAAATATGCATGGAAAAACCCCCAATCCCAAACATAGCTGTCCCTCAGTAGTTAGGACGTGCTGTTGCTTTGCTGTTGTGCTTTACCTGTTAATAGGTCTTCATTATACAATGTGCTCACAAAAGGATTGACTTATGCATCAAATGTTTTCAGAGAGTGAAAACAGTTTTGCAAGCTGAGAGAGTCCAGGGGCAGACACCAGTAACGTGTGGACTATTTTTAATGAAAAGTTCCTGCCTGCGTGAATGCATACGACGCCTTGCTTCCATCTTAAAGAGCATGTTTAGTAAACGATGGCTAAGACAAGGAGGAATAGTTTCAAATGTTTTACAGGTTTAAATGTAGGAATGAGATAAACACCTGTATAATGTAGAGGATGCCGAACTTAGGTAGCAATGTTCTCGCAGCAGAAAGCTGGGAGCCAAGATAAGTGAGTCGGTGACGCTGTCTGTCTGACATGCATCAGCAGTTAAAATGTGGTGGCTGAATGCTTCTAAAGCAAGATTAAATGCAACAAGAGAAAAATACCCTAGCCAAAGCTTATTCTCCCTTAAGCGTACAGATAGTCTAATTGATCTTCAGGAAGGATATGGGCTGTCACCTCTCTTCAGCACATAGAAACTGCATATGCGTGGGATAATTGGCAGGTTTTATAAGGAGACCTGTGGTGATGAGAGCCCTCAAACCACCAGAGCAGATGGGGATGCTGATGTCTGCCGACTCTGCCTCCTCTCTGCTGACCAGGGATGTCATGGGGAGAGAAAGGCATGAGATGGAGCTTGAGGTTGTGGAGAGACTCGAAGTTATCAGATGGATGGAAGAACACTGCCTTATCAGGGCTTGTGAGGTTCTAATTACAGACTTCATGAGGTGTGAGGCAGGAGCTGGTGAGTCATAAAGTGTTTTCTAAGGTTTTGGGCTGGCCTTGGACGCTAAGGCGTCAGCCACTATTGCGGGTGACTTCTTTCATTTGGAGGGAGAAGGCACAGCCAAGGCAAGGTTTTGTTTTGGATGTCATCCTGTAACCCTTACCCCTACCTTTGTCACCTTGAGATTAGACAGCTCTGATTTGCCCAGCCTAGGGCTATGCTTTGGGACTCCCTGGAGTTTACCTGGAGTGCTGCTGCCTGCTTAATAGCTGCTCCTCCTGCAAACAGTGCAAACACACCCAAACTGTGAAACTGGCTACAAAACTGGCTGCTGAGCAGATTTAGACCTGTACCATTGATTGCTTGCACAATCCACGTTGCATACTTCTGACAGTGCTGGCAAGACATTCCTGTCTGGAGTGGTATGGAGTGGTGTGGGCACACTGGGGTCTTTAGGGTTGGGATTCACACATTCTGTGGTGTGATAGAGTCTGAGTTGGATGAGCCTCTGGAGAAAACATCCTTTTTGGGAGCAAGAACAGCATTTAGAGGGAAGAGGGGTTAGGAAAATGAGGACTTATTAGTTTACTCCCTCCCTTGACTGTGACTTGAGGACCATCACTGGGATGAGTTCTGATCTTTGTGCCTGTGAAGATTTGTAGTGCTGCTGGCATTGCATACATGCTGAAATAGTTGTTGATATTTAAACACGTGAATGTTGGCCACAGCATAAGGAAAAATGAGAACAGTTCAGTACCCTGCATCCTCTGAGCCTGGAGTAATTTGTTCAGTTTTAGTAGCCTGATTTCCAGAAAGAACAGAACAAATAGTGGAAAAGATAATGAAATTTGGGGGCCCCCAAGGGGACTGTTTCACTGTGGTTATAGTCAACTGGAGTGGTGTTATTTGGCCCAGAAAGAAGGCACCCAGGGAGAAGCTATGATTGCACCATGCAAGGGAGTGAGTGGCAAAGTGGGAACTGAGCAGCTGCTGAATTTTTTGCAGAGAGCCAGGATGCAACACTGAAGGAGTAAATATAAAGTAACTCTTTTTTTCACAACGTGTATTGGGGGTTTGTGGAGCTGTATGCTGCATGGAGTGATTGGGAAACAACGTGCTGGGATTATGCACATGGAGACTGTTTCTAAAGATTATATTAATACTCCGTCTTAATAATTGCAGTGGAAGTACTGGTTCATGTTTTAGCCAAAGCTTTGCTTTTTCCAGATGCCTTGGACAGCTTTCCCAGGCATTCTGGAAGATGTGGTGGGTGTTCCTGCCCTGACAGCCATTTGCTGCTGATGGGCACTCTATAAACTGAGGCTACTTCCTGCAGTATCCCACGAATAAACTTTATTCCTTTCAGTAGTCCTGTGGATAAGAGCTCGCTGTTCTGAGCTCCTTTCATGATAACTTCTCTAGGTTTTCGTTTGCAATTTTGGCATGGGCAAATCTTCCTTCCATAGGTTTCATATGTGCTCTCTTCGTTAGGAGTGGTGACCTTCTGGATACAGCTCCTTTTCTTTCCCCTTAACTTCAAAGAAGTTCAGTATTTATGTAAGCTGCTTGCTTGCTAATTTACTGCTTTCTGGCATAATCTCTCTCGAATGCCTTTCTGAAAATAGTCTGTCCAGATGAAGTAAAAATATTCACAGTTGAAGTAGAATATTTAGAAATAGCTGTAATTTTAAGTTGTATCAAACTGAAACCCAAGCCTTTGCATGTGATTAGGACAGGTGTTTTAACTTTTTTTGCAGCTGTTTTTTAGGTTAACTGGAATTTTTGACCTACTGGGAAAAAAACCCAACCAACCAAACAACAAAACCACTGAATTTGGCATCAGGGCTATAGTGCTGTGAACTTGGTGTAAAGCAGAAAGAAGAATGCAAAGCACCACTTCATTACACTGGATTGTTGCATCAATAATGTAGTAATGTAATGTCTTGGAGGGAAAATAATGGACTCTAATGATGTAACCAGTGTGTTCACTGATACTGTAGCACAATTAATTGCGACTTTCTTGCAGTTAAGTGCTGCAAACAAGTTCTGTTAAAAGTGGATGCAGGGCATTTGAGCTTAACTTCCTCCGTCCAAGGAGATCATCCCCGCTCTCTTGGGATGACCCACAGAAAACTAAAAAAGGGTCTCATAATTGAAAATGGTGGGAGTGGGTTTCCTTGTTCATCATGTAATGGCTAGTGCATCATAGGCTGCTGCTTTGCTTTCTTAGACCTGTGTTTTGTGCCTCTCTGATGACAGTGGGGACTGAGGTGGGGAAGAAGTGCCATGGAGGGGCTGTGGACTTCAAGGCTTTGCCCCCATGTCTGTCCCGATGGGATTGTGGTTAACCAGGACCGAGATCTTGTTTGGAGGTCTGTCATCTTTCTAACATCACTGAATTTGTGTGAGAGGCTGGTGGTGCTTGCCTGAGCACTGTGCACTCTGGGAAGGGTTTGATCTCACTGAGAAAGGCAAGTGGTGGCCCCTTCTGTGGTACCCAGGCATGATGTGGGGAGAAGGGCCTGAGGGAAGGCTGAGCAAGCCATGAGGCAGGATGGACTACTGAGACAGTGAGTAGACTCCACCCTTTATTCAGTTGTGGCCAAAACTCAGGGGTGGAGGATGGCTTCATGTTTGGGTTGGGTTGATGAGTGCTGTTTCTTTGCATCATTCAACACACTCCTGTGTTGCTTCTCCAATGTGTGACAAAAGTTCAGCTTGCTACCAGTCTTCCCTTCCATGGGGCAAAATGATATAGCCTCTCCTGGATCTCTGGTTTCCATAACACTTGCAGTTTCAGTGGCCATCCCTTGTGCTGTAGTCCTTGGCCAGAATTGGTGGAGAGCTACCCTTCAGCTGGGAGGTTGCTGGGGGATAGTGGAGGAACTGGCAGGCACATGCAAAAATGTGTGAATGTATTTGCTTAGAAACTAGGTAAGAAGTGGAACTTCCAATTTTGCAAGAATTTTGAGAAATAGGTCTGTATGTGCTCATTCATATTTTTTGTGAACTCATCGAACAGTCATGCTCTTGTCATGTACGGGACACACAGACTTACAGGAACTGCAGCTCTGGCTCCTGACATCGTGGTTTATAGGCACCCCCAAGGATCCTGATGTCTTTGGCAGGCAAAGCTTTTGCTGGTTTTGTATTGGTGGACTCCGAGATGTTTTCCTGCTTTCTTTGTTATATATTATTGGGGGGTGGAGTGGATAAGAATAGGAAGCAATAAATTGCTTAATGTACTTTATAGTGGACTTTTGTCCTCCACTTTGAAACTGATTAGGATGTTCAGGAAGAGATTTTAAGTGACAGTTTTTTGTTGGAAGATTTCTTTCCTGATACGAAATGAAAGAATGATTCAGTTTTATCTTTTAATTTGTTATAAAAGAGCCCAGATGATACATTTAATCATCTTATAACCACACACTTTCAAAACTGTGTTTATCTGATCTTTTTGCCACAGAGAATAATTGGTTTATACAAAGCTAAGTATTTTCTGGTAGCAGGTTACTTGCTTTTAAATATGTATGTAGCAGCTTTTCTTTAAAAAAGATTGTGCCAGAGGGAGGTCATACTTCAGTTCACACAAGTGACAGCGAGCATTTAAAAAGTGGGACACTGCAAGTAGCACAGAGAAACAGTCCTAGGTATCCGTGTGGTTTGACTGGGACTTACTGGGAAGTTTCACCATTTACTTACCTGAGAAGAGGAGCTCTCCCTTTCACGGGGATGTGCAGTAATTTTGCTGGTAGCACTTTCTGTTAATAAACGTTTACCTCATTACCTGAAGGTGCTATGTACAGACAGACATTTAGTGTATTGTAGACTACTTGTAGCCATAAGTCCCCAAGGGAATGGCAAACTAATGGTGGTGGTGAAGCTTCCTCCCTGAGAACAAGGGGGAGCTTCTTATGTGCTTGGGCCGTGGGCCAGGCTTATTTTTTCTTAGATTGGCTACATGAATTTGGTGTCAGCTTTCTTCCAAAGAGTACAAAATCATAATTTATTTTATTTATAGAGCTCTGTGATTTATACCCTGAGATATGTCTCAGTGGTTTCAAATTACAGAGAAGGATGGAAATACTGGCTGATTTTTCCCTTGCCCTGTCTATAGATTTTTAGCAGCAGGTCCGAGCCTAAAACTCCGCAGCTGGTAATGAAAGCACAGTTTAGTTTCATGGCCTCAAGTATTGCTGTAAACCTTTTTGAAATTTCTGCTTCCTAATATCTGATGAGGACATCCTGCAGCGATCTTCCTTAGGCTTATCATTACTGTGAGAGAAAGTGTTCTTCAGTTTCATTTAGGTCAAATATATCATTAGGCAGATCTGGTTGTTGAAGAGTGGAAAAGTTCCATTGAAGTCAATATAACTGTGTTTTTAAAAAAAGGGGAAAAAAGAACAAAAGAAAAAAATCAATCCACCAAATGAGTCTGTGACCTGGTATCTTCTCAAGTTATTGAGGGCTGACCTAGAAAAGATATGTACATACTTGTGTTAATCCCCATGTTTTACTGTGGTTTCTATTCCTGAAGTGTGCTTGTTGGAGAAAAACATCTTATATTTGAACTTCGCTCCTTAGACAGTTTTCAGCGATACCAGCCTTTCTGTCTGAAGCATCGCTGTTGATGGAAGCTGTCCCTACAACACATACGCTTGAAATGCCTCAAAATGAATGCCTGGTGGGGACATTAGCATGTAGTATGTCACTGCTTTGCCATGCCACCCATTCGTCAGGGCAGCTTAAGGGACGGTATCCAGATCTAGCAAATATGCTACAGCCTGTTGCCATCAGGTTGCCCAGTGCCTTCTCCTGGTGAATGCGGGCAGTTCTGTGGCAGGGGATCGTTTCAGGCAGTCTTGCTGCCTCTGGGTGCTGGATAAGCTGTCAGCTAGTGCCAATTTGCCCCTTTTTTACATGTGTAAATGTGCTGTTGGGAAACACCACCTCCCTTGAGTATGCAGGAGCCAACCTTTTACTTGTGCAGGTATTTCAGTCTGGGAATGTTGAGGTCTGCTGTCAGCTCACTCTTCATACAGGAGAACACCAGTGGGCAGGTGCTGGAGGTAGTTTGATGCTGCTTGTTTTGGTGTACCATCAGCTGCCTGACTGTGGGAGCTTTTTCCCCAACTCTTGGGAAGCTGGAAGGGATGTAAAGTAGGGGTGGGTACTGCCTTCACATATGGAAATGGTACATCTCCTGGCATGCCCGGCCTGGCTCAGTGCCCTGCACCAGCCCTGGGATCTGCCAGGTGGAAACTGTGCAGAGATGCTGGGGAGTTGTTGGGGTCTCTGTGCTCCCCTTTTTCTTAGCTGTGAGTCTGGGGATGCCAATGGGCTGTTAAGGAGATGCTCTGGTTGGTGTCTAGCTCTCTGTGAGCAGAATGCCCAGCTTTAATCTTTTCAAGGACAGTGTCATGAAAGCCTAGTAGAAAGCAAAAGTTTAAGTGCTTTGACTTTTTGATCTCCCTTGCAGAGCCAGACTGCTCCTTTCAGCCCCATGCACTGAGTCTACAGTCACTTCTGAAGCCTAGTTGCTTCCAAAGACCTGGAGCCAAGAAGAGGGTCTTTAGAAGCCTTTCTGCTCAGGGGGGTGACCTTTGCTGCCAGCACCGTCTCCTCCTGCTTAGCAGTGCTGGGAGGCTGGTACAGTCCTCTGGGAGGTTCTCTCAGGAGGTGCATGAACTCTGAATGTTTTCTGAGACTGTAGCAGGGCCTCTGTGCAGCAGCTGGTCACATTCGGAAACTCTGCACCTTTTTATGGCAGCAGAGGGAACCAGAAGGCTTAACAAGTCCTGTTGGCTCCTCCAGAGAAGGAAGGAGGGATTTATGGTCTTTATATAGAAATAATAAAAAGCCAGATATGTTTTCTGACTTGTGCAAAGTGAATGTCTGAACTTGGTGGAAACTGAGGAGAGATTTGTCTGCTAGCATTGTCTGCTATCCTGCATGCACATAAGTAATTCCTTGAGAGAAAGTAAGAGTTAGGGGAAGTGGCAAAGGGTAGATCCCTGCAGGAGTAACAATTTACCGCTCTGTGGAAACATGAATCACTGCCCGTTCTGTTCTTGCACACATACACTGAACCTTGAAAGACACCTGGAATTTGAACAGCGTTTCAAGCCACGATGTCTGTCCAAAGAAAAATACATAGACAAGAGGGAATAACCTTGCTCTCCTGAGAAGGTGCCATTTGGGTGTCAGGATCAATACCAGTTCCTGAAGCAAAACAGACAGACAGACTCTTTCTTCCCTTGCAACATATCATTACTCCTCTCTGGAAAGGGCATGTGCCTGTGGTGAACGTACAATGTTTGCATTGCATGGATATGAATTTGACTGAAATTTAAATGTCCACATTTGTATTTGATTGATTGCTGTCTGCTAGCCAGCAGCACTGTGGAAATTAAGAGATCTGTTTGACCAACTAAATTTAATCTCAGTTTTGATTGCTCTGGAACGCTGCTGTGAGTGGCTTCCATACCCACTCAGCACCTCCCCAAAATGTGGGTAACAGATGTCTGAGATCACATCTTCAGTGGGGCCAGCTGTTGATATGCCTCAGAGGAAAATACGCAGTTGTTAGTTGCATGGGTTTGGCAAATGATACTGTGCTGCCTGCATTTGAAAACCTGGATCAGCATCTGGCTCCATGGTTTGCTTGCAAGGTGTTGATGGTACCTGAGGCAGTGCTGCTCCACCCCCCTGTGGTACAGCTTCAGTGGGTACAGAGTCAGGCCTGTAGCAGATACAATTGTCAGCAAGCAGTGAGGGTGTACCGTGAATTTGGAATAATTCGGTCCTTGCAGTATTTCAGTGACGTGCTTGTAATTGTTTCTTTAGTCATTGTAGATGTCTGTGTGATTTGTGATCTGTAACAAAAGACAAGGGAAGCAGGAAGGAATGAATAATGTTCCTGTGACAAAAGTACTGGCTGAATTCCTGTGCGGAGTGAGTTCTGGAGGCTCCTTGCAGTCCTCTTCTGTCACCCTGCCCCAACTGAATTCCATGGGAATTATTTTTCCTCTGTCTTGCTGTTCCTCAAGTAGTGGCTGTATCTTAAGTCAGATAATCCCGTGTTTCTTGTTAGGATGGTTCTGGGCCAACTACAAGTCTGCAGTTGAGGTTAGAGTGGGTGATATGATATTAGGTGCTGCCCTCTGCCCTGTTCACTCCTGCCTCGTCCTCGTCCTCAAGGCTAGGTTGATTTTAAGATTGAAACACAGAACAGGGGAGGATAAAACCCTTCCACCCATATATAATATAGTCTCTGTAGAGCAGTACAGTCAAAATGCACAGTGTATCTGCTGCGTGGTTCTCCTCCCACTCCTATAAGGGTGCCTGGAGGGAAGGATCAGGGTTGTGTGGTGCCCTGAGAGATTGTAGCAAATCTGTTCAGTGTTTGAGAGCTTCACCAGTTCTCAAGGCTGGTTGCTTATTTTTACCCATGCATATGCTGCAGGAAAACAAGAAGGTTGGCTTCCGAAAGGCAGGCATTTCTACAAGTGAATTGTCTTCCCGGCACCCCTCTCTTACTTCAATGCGTAAATAGTGGAGGCGAAAGCAGCGTTGAAAAGCTATCAGTGGGTGCAGAAAACATATAAAAGTGCTTTCCCCTGTACTCAACAGTAACAGGAGCTGGAGTGCATTTGACTGGAAGTGATAGCTGCAGCTGCCTCTCCCAGTGCTCCTGTAGCGATGTCCCTTCTGCAGTCAGTCATCCAAGGCACGCTGTGACACAACCTTTTGCCTGCATCAGTGTTATATACCTTCCTAGTGATGTCCAAGGCAGTACTCCCAGGCTCTCCTAGCGAGCAGCTTTTTCAGAAGGTTTCTGCTTTACTTTAGTTTTGGATCATGAGGTTTCATTTAAAATCCACAGGCCTTGAGAAGTAGTGGAGCTGATTTGGGATTTTTGCCTGAGATGTAACATCCAGCCTGGATGTTCCTCAACTGTCACCGTCATGCATCCTTCAAATAAATTTCTTAAACCAAACCCATTGCATTGGGAGGTCCAACCTTGTGCCTCTTTCACCAAACAGGAGGTTGCTGGAGTGACAGAGTCACATACCACATGTGGTGCAGCATGTTACAAATTCTTGTGCATGAGCACAGGCTGCCCCATTCCATACATTTATTTTCATTTGTTACTAATTAGGAATTATCATGCTGCTGGTGGTCTCTGGTGCTTCACATGTATCATCCATAGGGTAAGAATCTGCCAGAAGGTGATGTTCAAAGTAGAGCTAATCTCCCATCCTATCTCCCCCCCCCCCCGCCTCCCTGCAATTCCCCCAAATTTGCAGACTTCCCTGGCATGTGAAATGCCTACAGGCATAGCTGTGGAGAGTTATAGGTAGCCAGTGTTGCTGATTCATAACCTGATGCAAAGGAAAGCTGGGAATGCCAGGCTGTGCCGTTCAATCCTATCAAGAAGTAGAAGATGGTTTGAAAATGGAAAGCAAGCGTGGGTATACATGGTGAATTCTTGAAGGGGACCTGTAAAGTGCTTTAAAAATGGAGCTGTCTCTTTAACAATATGCAAACAGCAACAGGAAAGGGAATATTTAGCCATGCACTTCATTTATTTATTTATTTATACCTCTGAAGCTCTCCAAAGCAGCAGCAGTGGGCTGTCCCTGCTGTGCTGTGGTGCCCCAGGATGCTCTGATGTCCCTGGTACCCCACTGGGTGATTGATCTACCCCATACAAGTTCTGTATGGTGGTGACTGCATATTATGAGATGGCACAGCTTAGCATGGGCTATGATAATACTATTCTATATCCTTTTGAGATAATATATACAGAAATGTTCTTAGAAATTTTGAAGTGTTACTCTAAGCAGTATTTTTCCATCTTTCTTTCCAAATCCATCCTTTTTCCAGTGAGTGGAGAGGTGAAATGATTGGAAATAATTGTCTTAGCCATATGGACTGACAAGCCAAGAGGATGCACTCCATGGTCTGGTATTTTAATTTCTGGGTTCCTATCAGTGCCACTGAAAATAATTTTCTCTTTAGAGGCCCTTGGTTCTGCTGCTTTGGGATGACATGAAATGTGTCCATAGCATTTAGTAGCTTTTAGCTTTTGCAATTTCTTTTGATGGTTGAGTTGCCTGCATTTTCTCTTGATACCTCTTCTCATCTTTCAGCTGGGAAGAAACTTGTGTTGTGCAGAGGCAGGGGAGAAGCCATAAAAGTTCTTTCCTAACTGGGACCACAAAACTTCTGATAAATTAGATCTATTGAGCATGATCATATGGGTTAGACATAAGCTATTAACATCTATAACATCTGACTAAGCTGGGGAGGTGAAGGGAAAAAGCAGATCACTGCTGCAGCACCCGTGGAGGGCGTGAAAATGGTCTGGGATGAGTGGTTTTTGTCTCTGCTTTGACTCACTTCTGTGCTTCATGAATGATTGTCAAATATGTATTGTGCACCAAGTTTCTTCAAAACATCATCACACTGTGCGGGTGGCTAAAAGGGCACAGTGACCATCCTGAAAGTCCACGTACTGTCACTGGAAGATACATGCTGATACAGGCTCAAACTTATTAAAACCATATTTCCAAAGACTTTCCCTTCTTCTTAGTGCCCTGCTTTCCCAGCTTGTGGCCTGCAAGAGCCTCCAGTCTTAACCAGAGCCATGGCAAATTGCAAAGATGTAGGATATCAAGACTGATGGGGCGGGCGTACCTTCCCCCTGCAGGTTGTTTTGTGATGCGACTAGTAGGACAGCCAGTGCCAAGGTCCCTGTCACCAAAGGACCTGGCTTTTGGCATCCTTGTGCAGAGATTTCTTAATAGCATGTGTCCAGTGTCTCCTAGTGCATGACCTGATGTTGTTTCTAAGCCTGCATTGCCTGGCTTTCTGGGAAAAGCGCTTGATTTTTGTTCTTGGAGAAGCAGAAGGAGTCCCAGGGACTTCACTGGGAGTGGAAATAGGCAGCTAAAAAGAGACATGGGGAACAGCCCATCTTTTGATAATCCCTGATTAAGCTACTTGGCACCAGGCTTATTGTCTGAGTTGCTGATACAACAGTTGGAAATAGCCTCTGTAAGGCCTGGGACTTCCCGAGAAGTCAGGTTAAGCGTAGACGTGCTGCAAATACACCCCCTCAGCCATCACTCTGGAAATGCCTGTCATCTCCAAGCAGTGGGGTGGGAGATGAAGGTATTTTTATGAGGGCCATGAACTCTGTAAAGAATGGGTGAGTCTGAATAAACTTGTTTTCCCATTCCTGTCTTGACAAGGTAAGCTCCCTTTTAAAAACACAGAGTATACAACAGGCACTTGTAGTTACTTCTCCAAAGAACAGAAAGGACTGTGTTGTGGGCCCTTTGATCGACAGCTGCTGTGGCAGCCCTGGTCTGGCTTTGAAATCCCCTGTAGCTTGCTGGAGCTATTGAGCAGATCATGCATAAACTCTGGGAAATGCCAGGTGTTGATCTTGCAGGCAGCGTGTCCCTTCAAAGCCAAGGACATGGTAGTGTGGAGGACCAGTCCCCTCCCATGTGTGTTAGGCACCAGCTGTGAGGCAGAGGGACAAGTTGGGTGTGATGGGGAGTTTCCTGAAGTGAACAGTTCTTAATTATAGGATTTCAGGATAGTATGGTTTGGAAGGAACCGTAAAGATCATCTGTTTTAAGGGATAATAATAATAATAATAATAATAATAATAATAATAATAATAATAATGTTGCAGGGAGCTGTTGCTTGCTGATGTGTTGTTATTAGAATTGGTTTATTTACAAAGTACCTCTGCAGACAGTGCAGGCAATGTCAAATCAGAAGCAATTTTGAGGTAGGGTGCCAACAGAGGAGCTGTTTGGGCAGGTGCCAGGAGGCCCAAACCCTGGCAGTTTTGTCTGGTACTGTTTTACCATAACCTATAGAAATCTTTATTTGAAGCTGCTTAAGACTTTTCATCTACTGTGTTTTATTTCCCCCCACCTTGCTGCTATATATTGCTATTTTTCAATTATGTGTAAATTGTTTCTACTTCCTCTCCTCTCCCTGAACTATAAATGTCCTCAAAGCCCCCATACCTCCTGAACTTGCTGATCCTCTTGGTGACATCTCCCCAGTTGTGCATCTCTTCCCCTCTCACCCCCAAGCCTGCAGCCTTTGACACAAATATGCGCCTTTTGGAAGGTTTTATCCTTCTTGAGTATATGTGTCTCCCTGGTCTCCAGGCTTATTGCATGGTTTCTCTCAGTCTTCCCCCATGTTGGTGGTTCTCCATCACCTGGTGACCTTCAGACTCATCACAGTGAAGTGGGTTTTCTTACTAGACTGTAAGAGGAGGTCTGGAACAGATGCACATCAGCCCCTTTTCCTGCTATCAGGTGCTGTTTGCTATGTTTTTAAAATATGATTCGATCATGACATTTGCTTCTGGTCTTTAATTTTTGTTTTATAAAAACATCCTGTGTCAGTGTTCTTCATATGATTAGAGATCTAGTGGCTCTGTGTCAAGGTTGTGCTGTAGGAACTTCTTCCTCTTCTATCAATGTTGTAAATAAAAATTTTGTATTTTGTGAAAATGTATAAATGTTCTAAGTTGTCAGCTGGCTAGTTAGCCCACGTTTCTGATACATCTGGGTTATTTAATCACACTAACAGAAGATGTGGATCTGCAATTTGAGTAGGTGACTGAAAATCTCCAGACACGTTCCTGGTGGGAATGCTGGTCTCCAGTGGAGAGAGTTGGCGTTCTGAATTTGGTTTGGAGTTCATCTGAATCAGTCTTCGTAACTCTCTTCAGTCTGGCAGCTTGAGTTCTGACCATGCTCAGTGATTTATTTATGGCTCCTCTGGCATGAGTGGCAGTTTGCTTTCCAGGATGAGCCATAGTTATTCTTGTGTGTTAAGTCAGCACCTTTCCTAAGAGCATTCATTCACACTGGGAAAGGATGGGTCCAAGGCTGGTTCAGCCTTGGCTTCCAGCTCCACTGAGCTAAATACATGGCAGCAGGTTGAATGTTATCCAGATTTACACCAGCATAGTTGAGTGTAGACTATGACATAGGTCTTTCCCATTCCCTCATATTTGTGGGATTATTGTTGAAATCTGTTCTTCAATGTTTGTTTCTAATCTCATAAGAATAAGAAGTAAAGATTGCTTAATTAATCCAGGATTCATTCCCTCCAAGTCACTTTCATGTCTGGAAGACATTCAGGTTTCTCTGAACTTTTCTTTTACTCTTTCTGCTGGTTTATGTTGTGAATTTTATTTCTTCTAATACAGCAGCTGACTGGAATTTCCTAACTCTGTGTCTTATCCCATCCCTGTGCCATACCTCTTTTTCTATCAGCTGTTTATCTCCAGACTACTTGTGTCTTGCTAGTTCCATATGAGCTTCAAGACTGCTCAACAGCAGTTTTATCGTCTTGGTATATATTTGGTTTCTTTAGATCCCTTCTGTGCATGTCATTTGGTCTTACTGAGTTGTAAAATGGTAGGCTAAATTTATCCCTAAGTCGATTGACTTCAGTCATAGATGTTTGCTATCGAAAGAACTTGGAACATTGATTAAATGGATATACTTTCACATTTCTTCTTACTTTTTTTTTCCCAGGCTTCTCTAGATTATGAATTTTATCTCCCATTAAATACTTTTGTGTCCTTTGTACAGAACATGTAGGGAAATAACTACTGAGTGCTTCATCCATCTGAATTCTTGTTATATGATCCCCCTGCCTTGTTGAACAATAGACCCATTCTCTTGCCTACATTTTCTTTGGTTATATTTATAAAAACATATACCTGTTTCCCATTACTCTTTCAAGCTAAAAGCAAAACAAAACCCGTACTGTTTGTCCCCTTAACATTATACCTCATTTTACCTCCAGCAGATATTCAGACTTCATAACTTCTTTTCTTTCCTTTCCTCTCTCATTTCTTTTCTCATTTGAGGAATGAGCTTGCTTCGTGTCAAGAGGCAGAGGAGCCATTTATTTTGACCCATTTGTTTCTCTCTAGCAATGGAATTGCTTTCACGTATATCTCTTCCAGATTACCCTTCAGGATATCCCATCCTTTGCATTTTGAAATGCAGGTCACTGTTTTCACAGTTTTTTAGTTGACGATAAATTTGTTTTTCCAAATAGAGATAGTAAGTCCTTTCCTTAGTACTTGGTTCGTGCAGAAGGGTCACTAAGATTTTTCTTCTGGGTTTTTAGTAAACACTTCCCTTCTAGCACCAAATTAGCATTACCTCATGTCTCATTGCATTTCCCGTTGAAATGTGTTATCGTTACCTTCACAGTTCACAAAGTCCTCTGACCTATATATTACAGAATGGCAGGTCTTTTCCAAGAGCTAGTTCAGCAATTAAAATTTCCCACTGGCACAGATGGTTATGATAATAGGACATCATATATTTATATATAGAGGAAGTGAGAGAGGAGAGAGAGCACTCCTACATTTTTCAAAGCAGTTTACAAACATTAGCTAATTAACCCTAATAACAGCTCTGCAAGGAAATTAACTGTGAATATTCCCATTTTATAGATGGATAAACTCAGGAAAGTAGACTAAGTGACATGCCAGAGGCCAGCCAGCATAAGATGTCATTAATGAGGGGTGGGATGAGATCTGAGGACCAAGAGCCATCCTGGCACAGCCGCTGTTCAGTCCAGCGGGCTGTCGAATGCCAAGTGAGATCTTTCCTGAAATCCAGCTGGTTCATACCTTTTGTATGGCTTCAAATTGTCCCTGGTGTGCTCGTTTATTTAAGAGAGAGTTAAAATTATTACTTTCAGAGCTTGTCCTTGTCTGCATGGCTTGCATTTGTCATTACCCTGAAGTCAGAAGGGGTGATTGGTGCTGGAAGTTTATTTTCTATCCACGTTTTTTTTGGTAATGAAAACAGGCACATTTGTGTTGTGGCTGCATTGAGGACATCAATCTGGTTTTAGTGCAGGGAGTTCCAGTACCATTTTCTACACTTGGCTGCTGTTGGAGTGGAAGTGCAAATCACTGAGGTTGTTGTCTGAGGGTTTGACCTGCTGAAAAAATGTTTAAGTAGTTGAGCCGTGAATTTTTATTTAGTTTGAGTGACTTTTTGGTCATTTCATCAGCTTCACCCATGTGGAGGGGGTGTGTGTCCCAGCCTGTGAGTGGAAATTGTGCTCCAGGCATAGTGCTCACCCCGTAGCAGTGCAGGGGGCTGTACCCGGACACCTGCTCTCAGCACCACGTTGAAGCAGTGGGGCAGCAGCCTGCTTACTCTGGGAGGTGTGAACAAGGGGCTCAGCTATTTAACACTTAGCAATTTCCAGGCCTGCCTGTGCCTTAGTGTATCCTCAGTTTAACAGGGCTGCAGATTAGTAACTCATCGAGTCTTGTGGCTTTTGTTGAAGTTCCTTTATACAAGGGGAGTTTGAGGTGATGTCAGTATCAGATTCAAGTGGGCAATGCCTTGAGGCTGTGATGACTCTTTGGCATTTGGATAGTTCCTAGGATTTGAATATAGATCTTGCATTTGGTCTACCTAATGAAATAAAATGTGTAATCCAGTTGCACTTTCTTAATCTTTTCTCACCTTGCCTGTGAGTTTTGCATTGTGAGAGCTGGACAGAAGTGTTGCATCGTGTTATCAGCTGCTATTTTTAACCTGCGCAAGCAGCACTGTGAATAACCTGTACACTTGCAACGTTTCCTGGAATGTAAGTCTTTCAAATAACCTTCATCTCAAGAAGCACATGCAAAGTCAGATGCAGAGGTCACAAACATTTTGGAAAAAGGTGGTGGAGTTTTGAATGTGGGTTGCTTTTTAATTTCAGGTAACCATCTGGCTGAACACTTGAAAGTGGGGTAGTACGGTGTTTATTCTTTCATTATCAGTCTCTGTCAATAGCAATAGTGAAACTTCTCCTTGGGGAGTTGTCCTGGTGAGGGCACAGCCGAGCATTTGAATTGGAAATGGTTGTGCTAGCTGAATTTTTCTGTGCCTAATGGAAACTACAGCAGGGAGGCAGGGAGCTGGAGGAATAAAAAACAACACACATTTCTTTCTCTGCAATGCCACTGTTATAGCTTAAAATGTTATGCAGCCCAGTCTCTCTCTCCTTGGCTTTCCACCCAGAAAACAGGGAGCAGTGCAAAGCTGTGCTAGGTGATGAAGGGCTCTTGCTCACTGTCCCACTCCTCTGCACAACAGAAATGCTTTCTTACCAGAAGGCATCTGCAAAACCCAAAATCCTTCCTAAAGCAAGTGCTGTTCCTGTGCCCAGGAGCCAAAACTATGTGTGGCTGCATATGCCTGGGACATGTGCACGGGCTTCCCTCGGTCTCTGCTGCTGGGTGAAACCCATCTTGCCTCCTTGCCATTGCCCTGTGAGCGGGGAAAGCTTTGTTTTTGTTCTGTGGAGGAGGAGAATGTTTCTGGGAGTCAGGAACAGGGGAACAGAGGTGGAGACTGTGCTCCCCTTGAGCTTGGGAGAGGGCCTGGGGCTGAAGCTGCTATTTGGGAGAACTGCCCAGAGCCTGGCCCAGGCTCTGAGTGGCTGCAGCAAACAAGGAAGGAGGCAGAAAGCAGAGAGCTAGTGAACTTCAGTAGTTTGTGCTGCAGACCAAAGCAAGGAGATGTGAGGATACACTGTAGTCTCCTTGAGTAATCATAGTCTCATCCCTCTGTGGGAGCTGGCAGGGACCCTTGGGGGGGGCTGCCATCCGCAGCAGTGATCTCTGCCTCATCTGCCCTGGGCTTAACGCCTTTGAGAGGAAACTCCACCTTGTGTTAATGATCCTTGGTTTGTGCTTATCTCCTTTGTTTAAATGCCTTGGGCATAGGGGTAGAATTGGACTTGGTAAGGCTGAACATGGATTTGGTTCATGAAGGAACGTAAATCTAGCAGTGCTGCCTTCAGAGGAGCCTCTTTTGGAAAGAGATTTCCTTACATCTGATTGTGTTTTAGTTTATTTGGTTTATTATTTCTCAAAATTCAGCATCTGAAGTAATTTGCATGTATTAGGAACTACATGTCTGCTGGCTGGTGGCAAGGTCCTGGAATGATGTTACCCGTAACTCTGGGTGAGCTCTGTGTGGTGATCTGGCCTTGTGAGATGGTTATACCACCTGGGTCAAAGTTTTTCATCATTTTCGAAGAGCAGTATCATGTGCAAATCCCTGCTTGCTTTACCTGTGGTTTTGGCACATGCCCTAAAGCTTCCCTTTGTGCCTGATCCCCAGGGAGCTGAACGTCCGGCTGGGAGTGGTTCAGCGTGCTGCAGCAAATGGATATGTAGAGGCTATGAAAGAGCAACGTGCTACGAAGCGGCATCACAAGAATACGTGGGATTAGAAATGGTCTCTGGAGTTGCTGTTTATGTGCTGAGCTAAATTAAGGTTTCTGAAATTCGGAGCCAAGAGGGAAAGGGGTTTACTGGAAGGTGTAGCTCAGAAAAGCTCATTACAGAAGCCTGGGTAAAAAGGCTCTTAGGAATCTGGTGGAGTGGTTATATAAAATATTGAGGAAAACCAGAGAGTATTCTCAATTTTGCCCTTAAATATGCTCCTGTCTTCATTAAAGTTAGCGACAATGTTGCATATACATCTGAGGTCAGGGTTTCACATATTAAAAGAAGCAGGCTTAGAGTGTTTATTGTTGGTGTGCAGATTGACTCTGCAGGGGATAAATGCAGTTTATTTTCCTGTGGTGTAGGGCAAGAATGCTTCAAGGAATTGCATACACCAGCAGGGGCTTAAAGCAAAATCTGAAAAAAATACTCACATACTTAAAAAATTAAAGTACAAATAATAATTTTGTTTCAAGATTAGCATTACATTTTTCATTCTGCAGAAAATTAAGATTAAAAAATTGCTTTTTGAGTGGTAGTAATGGATTGGTTACATAGTTTGAGCAGATCTATGCTCAAGCTGTGAAAAATCTTGAGACGTGGCTGTATAGTGTGAAAGAATGTTGACACACTCTCTGTGAAGTTTTCTATGCGTTAACAAGCGGTTGAAGGAAGAGTAAAGTGTATAATACCCAGTTTTCTGAAGATGGCAAATTGGGCATGCTTTTCACATGGTGGCAGTAACTGTGAGATGGAAAGTGTAGGAAGACCAGGAGAATGAAGAAGAATGGGCAGCTGCTTGCGATTTTAGAATTAGCATAGGTGTGTGGAGTTACTAATACATTTTGGGTGAAAATAACTATCAGACAGAAATTAAAAAGAGATTATTAAAATGCGGAGGAGCAGAGAAAGCCTGAGGATACCTCACATAACTAGCTAATCAAATGCGAATATTCAGTTTGATGTGCTGCAGAAAGCAAATGTTATTTGCCTTCCAGGACTACAAGAGAGTATGTCCAAGAGCAAATAATGCATTCTTAAGTGGACCTGCTTAGCATTTCTGTCCGCTGGGGTAAAATAAGCTGGTTTGTACTTGAGGCAGCCTGAGAAGGAAACTGAGGTCCTTTCTTGGTATTGGTTGTGCCAGTAGGAACAAGCTTTGGCTGGAAGTCACACTTAAGCTTACTGTACATTCTTCTGTCATGCAAGCAGGTTAAAACTGAAATCACTTTGGCAATGGTATTTTTCTTAAATATATGCCATTTTTCAAAGCACTTGGGAAAGCAGAGGAGGAAATGATGTAAGATGTCTTGTTTCCGGGCTGAGGGAGCACCCTGCTGATCCGTTGTTTTGGTGCTTGAGTGTGCTCCCAGCTTTAACAGACCCTTCTCAACCCGTTCCCACCACTGTCATGGATGGGTTAATTCCTACTGCTATTGCGTGAATGACCTGATAAGGGAAGCTTTGCTGCCTTTTTTTTTTCCCCCTGCTATGCTCACAGGGCAAAAAACCTAAGAGGTCCTCTGTCTACTCATCAATGGCGTGGAGAGACAAGTGCTAAGCCCAGAAAGTAGGGCTTTTGAGGGTTGTGGCCAGAGTGCCAGCAAAGACTTGTTATTTTCTTTTCAAACAACCTCACATTTCGGGTTTCAGCATTTGCTGATAGTATGTGCCCTGTGGCCCCTCCAGTCATTCCTCCATGCTTGCATCCTGTAAAGGTCACATCCCCTGTTCCAGGGTGTTCACAGCTGGTGAAGATGAAGTTATGAGTGAGTTGTTCTTGGAAAAGAGTTATCTCAAGCCCAGTAGTCATTTCCAGCAGGAGTTAACAGAGTTTGTAGGCTTCCTATTTGAATCTGGTAGCATCTGCCTTTTCACACATGCCAAACAGGTAGGTTTACTCTCTGATTTTATTCACACTATAAAGTAGCCCAACCTTTTGGTTTATGTCTTACACTGGAAACTAAAAGCGAGTGATGCCTCTAAGAGGCTCCTGTAAATATAGGTTGATAGTGTGGGATTTTTCTTACTCATTTATAATATTGCAAAATGTTTTGTATGAAATGTCAATGAAGATATTAGTAAATACCTGTATCACTGTTGCTTTGTTGATTTGCAGTTACCCAGTTATTTCAGCAAACCCACTGACTGGAAGGAGGTTTTTGTCTCAAAAAGCAGTTTGAGGAATGTGTCTATATGGGTAAGTGAGTGAGTGAGATGTGATCAGCTGTTTGACTTGTATTCTTCTCTGCTATCAGCCATTCTTGCCATCACTGCCCTCCATGAGCACTGGCCAGGCTGGCTGTGACACGGGGGAATTTGGTGGTGCATAAGGAGCAGGAGAGACCATTGTTTTCCCCCTGGTAGTACCACTAGGAACAGCATAACCTTCAACCGTGTGAGACAGCTACTGCCAGTTCCCTTTCTTTGTGCCTCCTAAGCTGAACATCCTGGCTGGGATGCATGCCTAGTCCTCCTATCCTCAAGATGGCCAAAATAGCTGCTGTGTGCTATGCTGCCTGGTGAAGCCTGGCTGCTGCTGGCAGGACGGGTGATCGGTGGTGGTATAGAAGAGTCAGGGCAAACCTGTGTGTGTAGGAAAGTGGTATTCATGAAATTAGGGAACATCATCTTCCTGGTGAGACCAGGTCTACACCAGGAATAAAAACATGTGGACGTAGAAACTGTAAGATTGATTTTTTTTTTCTCTCTCTTTTCTCTCTCTCAACCAGCTACTGTGAGAATGTCTTTTTGCTTAGTCTCTTTTAACCCCTCGCCCACCCCACAAAAACAAACGAACGAACCCCAGAACAGAAAAAACCCTTCCCCCCCCTCCAGCAACAGCAGACAAACTTCAAGTCAGCTATGGGGCTTTCTTCTGCTGTAAGATGGACTTTCTTGCTGGGCAGCTTTTGTCAGGCACCTTGAGACTCTTTGAGGTTCACCTGGTGCTGGGGACTGGCTTCTTCATCCAGTCTCCACATTACATTGCTTCTCAACATTTTCTCCAGTTGCAAGGAATATTTCTATCTGTTATCTCATCTTCATAAGCTCCTTCATCTTATCTTCAAGCAAAGCACAGGATTGGCATCCCTGTTAGACTGAAGGTTTTTGTAGGACACAAAGATGAAGACTTTTCAGAAATACTGAGGCCTGATGCAGTCGCAGAGCACTCTCAATGTTTTGAGCTATAGAGACCAGACTTGGGGACACCACCTTGCAGGACGATGGTGTGATAGAGCACCCACCTTGAGTTCCTCAGGGTTCAAATAGAGTCCACTGGAAATCACATTTTATTTTCCTTGTTGTGGGGTGCTTCCCTCCTTCCTCCCACAGCCCTAAGTTTAAATCCTGCCCTCAGAGCCTACTGCAGTGGTAACAGCTGAAACATAATGAAAGAATATTTATTCAAGAAAGCCTTTCAGGGACATAGAAAAACATTTGAGGTGACTCGCTTCCTTTTCAATAATTATGTGTGAGTGTTTTCACGTATATTGAGGAATGCTCTCTGCAAGAGGCTGAAACCACTGCTGACAGCTCTATCCTCTGTATTCTGATGCAGTGTTCAGATAACTCCCTCTACTTCGAAGCAGATTGCATCCCGAGAGAAAATCTCTCTGGAAATGAAATCGGGCAGCTTGACTGTATCATTTTATATTGTCATTTGAAAGAATCATTTCTCTGCAGCTGGGACTGTTCCTCTGAAAGTAGCGAAGGTTATAATTTACTTAGCTCCAGCAGGGCAGGGGATGCTGCACAGCCATACGCACAGTCTTATTGTTTTCACAGCGTTGAGCAGCACCATCTTCTCAAACTCAGAGCCTAGGGTTTAATACAGATTATGAGAAATGGCAGCTTTGGCAAGAAAAATAGAATAAAATGTTAATATGTGTGCCTTTATAATTCCCACTTGAAACAAAAATTAACCTCCTTCCGCTTTGCAGGAAAAAATTTACCAAGAGGGGATCTGAAGAAAAGGTTGTTTTATTTTTACTTAATATGCTATGTTACATTTAATTCCTTGTTATCAGTAACTGAAACAAGGACTGCAGTTGTCAAAACAGGCGGAGCTTGTTTCGGATACATATAGAAGGGTGTCTGTGTCTATTGAGTTAGTGCTTGGTCTTGGATGGTCATGACTGACCACCAAAAATCCATTTATTCCTCCAGCCTCCATGGACAGCATTTCATGGTCACTTGTAGTCCGAGCCGGCTCCTGGGTATGTCACTGGAAAAGCTCTTGTTGACTTAATTTGGAGCTGGCTTGGGCCCCACATTTTAAAGATGCTGCAGGGTTACTTGCATGCGGGGAGGGATGGGTCCTAATACTCCACGCTGAAAGGAACTATTTTAGCTTGACATCCAAAGCCGTGCTGCACGCTTTATTCTTGAGGGTGATGGGAAGTATTTTTCTCACCGGCAGTGCACTGGGGCCGGGGAAACATTCCTGCCCTTCCTGCAACAACTGGCAGAGGAAAGCACCTGCTGGGGATCCCGTTGCCTGGCGTGCTGTTACTCCTGCTTTAGTCTGTCAGCTGTTGTAACAGAAGTTACACTTACTCGCTGCTGATGCTGTGGGATGGGATCAGATTGCTTCTTATGGGCTAGAAGACTTGAATGCATTGGTAGATGCTCCCATATATAGTGTGCTTTCTGCTTGATAGATAAGTGTCCCAGCAAGGTTACCAAAATAGTGCAAGAGTGGAAGGTACGCAACCAATGTGCCAGTGTGGAATGTGATGGCTCCGGAGATGAGTGCAGCCATGCCTTGTCGGAAAAGTCAATTAGAGGTCAAGGGAGAAGGACCCAGGTATGAAGAGCTGGGAATATATGCCGTACTGCAGCTCTGCAGGCAAGGCCTCTGGCCAGAGAAGTGGTTTTTGATGGACATATGGAGAGGATGCAGCTTGGCAGAAGTCAGGCACTGAATCAGATGAACCCCAGAGACCTAATCTCCAAGGAGCATGCCATGGCCATTGTCAAACTCTTTCTCTTTGCAGAACCAAGGACAATTGACAGATGAAAAAGTACTGCAGGAGCTAGATAATACTTTCAGTTCCAAAAAATGAATTTTACACAGGTTTACATTCAACAGGCTGATATGCTTGGAATTTGAGTACAAAGTTTTTTTGCAGTGATAGATAGGGTTGTTGTGATCTGATTTTCTTACTTTTCTTCTTTCTTTTTTTTTGTTTTGTTTGATTTTTGTATTTGGCACGAGTTGGCTTTTGTATGAAATGACTGACCCATTGCAAGGGTTCTGAAAATGCAGGTATGGGTAGACATAAGCATCCCTAACATGCTTACATAAAAAATACAGTAAATACATGTGCATGCATAAAAATGTTCATAGTAACACATATTTATGTCAATTTAGGAAATTGTGACAGTAAATTCTGTGCATTATTGAAAAAGTGTGTTGTTTCCAGTTCTAGCTGGCTAAATGCAGTGTTATTTTTTTCTGGCTGGACTGCTCTGGACTTAACTCCAATATTTACACACATTGCTAATGCTAGAAATGATAACAATCTTATTTCAGAGCAGTTTAGTCATTGATACCACTGTAGGTTCACAGAGGTTAGATGATGCAAACATAAATCAGCAGAAGCTGGGCTCCACTGAGAGTTTAAGTTTTCAAAGCCCTGGAAGGCACTGGCAGTCATCTTAATGTGGAAAACTAACACAGAGACCATAAATATGCTGAGTGCAGTGCTTTTTGTGGCCATGAGCAAAGCATATATTTCTTTCTTTTTAAAAAGGAACTACTTGTATATGGTTGTGCAGCATTTTATGTTGTCACTGCCAATTTGGCTTCTCTCTGTCCTCCTTCTAAGCTGTAATAAATCCACCTCTCTGTTCCCCCATTCCCTCACTTAATCTTTTTGGGGGACCCAAATATCATCGTACTGTGCTTAGCGGAAGTAAATACCTATTTCAAAATGAAGCAGCAGCTTAGGAGACATGTCATTCAGCTACAGCTTGTATGATGTGTTTGCACGCTCTTCTGAGCATGGTTTTCTCCCACCCATCCAGCTTGCTTTCCCTTCCTGTGGTTTCATAGCCCTCCAGAACTAGTAGGAAGTAGTTACACATATCCCAAGTAACCGTAAGTGATTTCTCCACTTTTTTTTCTTGTGCTTTCCAGCTGAAGCACATTTTTCTGTGTAGATTTTTGGGTTTCAGGCTTTTAGCCTGGTTAGGGGTAGGCTTGCTCCTATTCTAATTTAAGTAAGCTCAACCCATGCTGTCGTTGATATGCTCTCAAATCAGACCTTGTAATCTCTTGACTGTCTTTGGGCCAGATCATGAAGTTTACACTGAAGATGAAATCAATAGGCATTTGCCCAGAGGAAAACCTCAGGGTAAAGTTTTTGCAGGGTGAGCTTGTCATAGAATTTTTTAGGGTGGAAAAGACCTTTAAGGTCATGTAGTCCAACTGTTAACCTAGTACTGCCAAGTCTCTTGCTAAACCGTGTCCCTAAGTGCCACAGCTACATGGCTTTTAAATACCTCAAGGATAGTGACTCAACCAGTTCCCTGGGCAGCCTGGTCTGATGCTTGACAACCTTTTTCTTGAAGAAATTTTCCCTGATATCTAATTTAAACCTCCCTTGGTGCAACTTGAGGCTGTTTCCTCTTGTCCTGTTGCTTCTTACTTGGGAGAAGAGACTGACCCTCACTGGCTACAACCTCCTTTCAGGTAGTTGCAGAGAGTGAGAGGATCCCCCATGAGCCTCCTTTTCTCCAGGCTGAACAAACCCAGCTCCCCCTCAGCCACTACTTATTAAGACTAGTGCTCCAGACTCTTCACCAGCTTTGCCCTTCTCTGGACACACTTTAGCACCTCAATGTCTTTCTTGAAGTGAGGGGCCCAAAACTGAACATTTTTGGATTTGAGCTGCGGCCTCACCAATGCCAAGTACAGGAGGACAATCATTGCCCTGGTCCTGCTGGCCACACTGTTTGTGGTATAGGCCAGAATGCCATTGGCCGCCTTGGCCTTGTCCCGTCAATCCAGCCTGTCCAAATCCTTTGTGGAGCCTTCGTACCCTCCAGCAGATCAACGTTCCTGCCCAACTTGGCATTGTTTGTAAACCTTCCTGCACATTCTCCCACATGAAGTGCCACACCATGCCCTATTTGCCTGTGCTCCGTAAAGGCTTCTTCTATACCTGAGGAGGGAAGGATGGGGGGCTTGGCCACCATTGCCTCTGCCCCACTCAGGTCCTGTAGATTGCTGTCACACAAGCTTATGGGCTCCCAGGGACTCTCTCAGCAACCCCCGAGGTTTCCCTTGTTTAGAAAACCCCTCTGTGTGCAGATAGCGCAGCAATAGAGCTGCTCACCTTGTCATATCATGTACAGGAATTGAACCCTTCCTTTTAAGACAGTAATCACGCTTTTGTGATTTGAACCAAGTGTTTGTCCTTGCCTTCTGGTGCTTTCTTTTTTCTATTACAGAGGCTTTTGATTGAATCCTGACTGCTACACTTGTGTGTGACCAGGAGGGTCTGCCTATTGTAGTGCCTCACCATGGTACCTAATGCCCTCTCTGTCCAATATCTTTAATTCAGGACTGAAGACATTGCATTTATCTGGCTTAGCCTTTGGCTACTGAGGTGTCAGACCCTCTCTTAAAAACTGGAAAGAAGACAGACAGCCTCTATAAAAGTGCTGTGATGCACTTACACACCATGGTACTCCAAATAAATCAGTGTAAGAGCATAAAAACTGGGCTCTGTGTCATAAATGTATTTTGGAGACAAACTCATTAGATGGGCAATCATCTTCTGTTCTGTTTTTTGGTTGTGGGGTTCCTTTTTGGTGTGGGTGGGTTTTTTTGTTGGTTTGTTGTTGTTGTTTCTGTTATTTTTATTTTCTCCTTTTTCTTTTTTCCTCAAAAGTTGTTGAAGTAGCAGTGTGTTTGTAGGCCTTTTGAAATACCGGTACTTATGAGCCAAGAGAAAAGATTATGTGGTGTGCTTCAGTAATAAGTAGCTCTGACAGAAAGATGTAATTGTGCTGGGGCTTCTGGTGACCTCATGAACCATATGAGTGGGCTTGGGGTGGCTTCTCGCCACATGCCTCAGATGGGAGGCACTTCGATTTCACAGTTGTATTTGAGAATTAAACCAATTGTACTTCGATCGCTTCAGCTCAATTTTCGTCCTGCTTCTTACTTGCAGTTGTCTCAAACCTTCCCCTTCTTCCATCCAAGGGTGATTTGAAAGTGTGCTGTATTTCAGTATCAGGAGACAAACCTGTACACTGTGGGTCTTCAGCTACTGTCTTCTCTTGGCAAAGTCATTTCTGTTGTGATGGCCCATCTTGGCTTCTTCACCAAGCCCTCTGTCTGTTGTCCCTGTGCTTCCAGTTACACTTCTTTTTTTGCATTTGCACTGCTGTGCATCCAGATGCTCTGGCAGCATCCTTTGACCCTTTGATCTAATACAGCTTGTGAGTGACAAATCAGATTAGTTTCTTTGACTTTTGGGAGAGCCAGTGAATGGCTGCCACTGAGAGATCGTGGCACAAGGCTGCATGACGGTGAAAATCAATGGGCATTCCTTTCTGTAGGCTACCAGGTGTGAGAAATGTGGTTTTATGCTCTTCTTGCATACCAAGCCTCTGCTGTTACCTGTAGATGGAGCGGGTTGGTGTAGTAGTAGCTCAGCTGGAAGTGGTTCCATACATAAGACTTGCCCAGGGATGGGGTTGGGCTGGTGGGCTTCTGTGTGGGATTTCCACCAAGGTCAGTGGGATTGCTGGGGTGCCCTGGTGGGAGCTGGTTCCTACCCCAGGTTATATCTGGTTAACCAAAAATATGACTTCAAACCAGTTAAATTTGAATGTGAGTATTCCTGGGCTTACTGAGGGCTGCCCAGGCCAGGAGATTTGTATCACCTGAGCTAAAGTGGTCCCTTTTGCTGGTTGCCTTGAATTTGGACACAAATTATGTGTAAACCTAGTGATGGGAATGCACATGTGGGGTTATGGTCCAGGGTGCCAATTTCCATGGAACTTCCACCGCATTCAGTATGCTAAACAGTAGGTTGGGTGCAGCTTTTGCATGATACTTAACAGGGCTGATAGCATTGACTGCCTTCACTTTTTGCACTTCACTCCCTTGTTTAGAGGGAGAAATGGCAACTGTGAGCTGATATATATTTCTTTGCTTGATTAATGGCAAATACTGGTCTGCATACAATCTGTGCTTTGTTCCTTGGTTCAAAATTTCCATTTTTTCCCTCAAGGTCTACTGATTTGTAATGCGAGTTGTGGCCCTTACTGTAAGCTGCCTCCCTGTCAGGAAGAACCCTGGTAAGCAGATGCCTGCTGCTCTCAGCTCTACCAGCTGTTGCGCAGGCTGACAGCTAAGGATATGTTTTGCATCTTCCATGGTGAGCGTTTCATGTTGGGGAGCAATTAGCATTAATAATAATTAAAGTTGGGTAAAGATAATTTATATGTCTACAATGCATTTATTTTGAGAATCTCAAAATACATGTAGTTGTGGGCTAGCAACCTGGAATAAATCTTGATGCAGCTGGAGTTGATGGCTTTAACCCTGCTGTTCCCTAATAAAAAGCATGGGAAATAGGAGCCTGACAATTCTGCTCCTCAGCAGCAGCAAGTTCTGGGCAGCACCCCTTCTATCCCCTTCTGTCCCTTCTATCCCCTTCTACCCCTTCTATGCTTGGTATGGATCTTATTTGATATGTATTATAAAAGCTCTTGTGAGGATCAGCGGAGATCCATTGCACTTCCTGCTGAGCACAGCATGGGCAGGAGGTGATGGCAGCCCCAAGCAGCCCCAGTCCCAGCAGCTGTGTGGGGCTGCCCTGGTGTGTGCCCACCCTGGTGTGTGCCCCTGCCAGCAGCCAGTGCCAGCACCCCCCTTGTGAATGCCCGCAGGCTACCTGCAGAAGCGAGTGCTGCTTGGTGGGATGGCAGTGTTGGAGGGATGGAAGCGAGTGGGGGGCCATGGTGGGGGCTGCTCAGGAAGAGGACAGTACTGGCAGTGATCAAACCCAGTGCTGCCTGTCACAGCAGGGACAAAGCTGGTGTGCTCGGCCTCATTCCTGCCACGGGCTGTGGGCTGTGAGCTTGGTGGAGAGTATGCAGAGCAGAGCTGTCACAGCCTCGTTTTGTTTAATGAGCGAAGCCTTGTGAAGGCAGAGATTCTTTTATTGGATCTGTTCTGTGGTTTTTTCCTAGCACTTAGCTGTGCTTTACGTGTTACTTGGAAGGCTGAAAAGCAGGATCATGTCTATTTATTAATCTCTGCCTAATAAAGATGACTACCAGATATGTTCTTTGGCCTTAACAAAGAGGTATAATTAGTGATGAGATTAGACATGACCCAAGAGGAGGTGCTTTGCCTAGGAAAATATTCAGTGATGGCATATAATACAGTCTGTCTGAGGCACCACATCCTCCCTGGGGGCCTCGTCTCGAGCTGAGCAGTGACCCTTCCCAGCACTTTGGTGCCGTAGGAAACACAGGAAGAATATTAATGATAAAGGGATACACAAAGCAAGCTTTGCCTCAGTCAAACAACGCACCGCCAACCTAAAATTATTCAGCAGAAGTTTAGTTGGCAAAGTTAATAATTTATGGCTCTGGCTGATAGCACCCCGTGCAATAGCAGTGTGTTCAGCAGCCCCAGCCCTGATTAAATATGCATGGACTCATTGGATGCAATTTCAGTGCAATTAGTATATGAAGCCAGAAGGAGCTGTATCATTTCTAGAATTGTACTAAAAGGCTCTGCTAGTTCTTTCATGATAACATTTTACAGGGTGGTAGTTGTTCAACATCAACTGTATTTAAGTACAGTGGTTTAAGGAGTGGCTGCCTGCCGTGTTATGTGCTATATGAGAAGACAAGTACTCTGCATGTCACTAGGCACAGAGACTGCTTGGAAATACTAAACTAGTTCAGGGCTAGAGAAAACTTCTTGCAGTACGTCTTCTATCCTTGTGCGCCAGATTTGTGTGTGCTGGCAGGGGTGAGCACAGCCTGAGGAAAGGTTAGATCAGAGAATATCATCGGTCTTGTTTCTTTTTCCTTTCTTTGCTGTAAAAACGCATATATCATCCTCATCACAGACTTCTGAGTGCCAGGTGTAGGGGCTTAAATACTTGCGGAAACTGTTTAAATTAGAAAGGGGAGAAAATGGCACTGGACATTCCACAGTCGACGTTGGCAGCATCTGGGTGTGTGTCCTGGCAAAACACCAGCTGCCCCAACAGCTTTCCTTCCTAGAGCCACATCACCGACTGTTCGGTTTCATCCATCCCCAGCACAGCCAGCTCTGCAGATGGAGACAAGTCTGACCAGTTTGTGCCAGTTGACAGTCTGGCTTATTCTGTCTCGTGACCGAGGAAAATCTTTCCTCTTCTCTGTAGTTTCCTTCATTCTTTTCTCTTCTCTCTCCTTTTGTTCCATTGTTGTTACCTACCCCTTCTCGGCACTGGCTCCCTTTTGCCTTCCTTCTGGCTATGTGCTCTTCAATCTGGTGAGCCACGTTGCCTGAAGCTACTCCAGCTTTCTGTGTTTGTGGTACGTGTGTTACTGTTCTCCAAACTACATAATTTTACTAGCTTTTCACCTAATGGTGACTTAAGATAACCCTCAGAAGGGTTGGAGTGTGCTTAGGTGTGGAGAGTCACTTGCACAAGCGGTTCCCTATAAACAGATTAAAAGAGAATGTGGGCTCAGCAGCTCAGGACCAGAAAGGAGCATGAAGGGAGGTGTGGGCTATGGATGGATGCCTGGTTTGTAGCATTGGACTCTGAACCTTGCAAATCACCAAGGCCAAAAGCACTCCAGTGCTGTGGCAGAGAAAGCCCGAGAAGTGGAGTTTGAACATTCGAAGACTGCAGGAGAACATCTAGTCCAAGACCTGGCTCGAGGCAAGACTATCTTCAAATTTAGGTCAGTTTGCTAAAGGGCTGTCCAGTCAAGTGTGGTAAACTGAAAGAGCATGAAAAAGAACCTGTGTTCCTGCTCTGCAAATAAATGTGTAATTCAGCTGTTCTGACCAGTGTAGGTGAATTGTTCAGGGCATGGGAAGAGCTTTCATATTTTGGTTGGGTAAAAATTCTGAAGATGTGCAACCTGTATTTACTGGTATGAGTTCAGACAGGTGTCTGCTCACCTGCTTGTTTGATCTTGGTGCCTTGTTGTGTCTGTCCTGTAGAGGCCTGGATTTGTGTTATTTTTTGCAGTGTAATGGTGTGGAGAGAGGACAGCTGTATGGTCCTGAGCACCAGGCTGAAGCTGGGGGCTCTTCATGCAGAAATTTGGTGCTTGCATTCTTGTGTCTAGGTACACAGATAACCTGGAAATTTAGGGTAGCTGAATACTGCCCTTAATGCCTCTCGGTCCCCTTGAATATTCAAGCCTCCAGCTTCATCCCTTGGCTTCCCTGTGAGTAATTTGAGGATAACAGAGGTGTCTGTGTCTCAGAAGTGCTGGCAGGATTAATGGGTGAGTGTTCGGGAAGTGCTTTGAAGAGCAACGCATGAGGGTGGTGGTGGTGTTGCAGGGTGGCAGCTGGTATTGGCTCTGAATGTGCAGAGGTTTAGGATGACTTGAGCCCCCTCTGGCAAAACTGCAGTCTCACTAATGTACAGAATCTGTGCCGCCTCAAAATAAGCATGTGCCCCATTTTCCACACCTTTTACTAGCCTTGCAAGCGCAAATGTGACTCTGCTGACACAAGTTGCTTCTCTGCCTGCGGTGGCCTTCTGATGGGTTGCAGGCACCAAGAATGGGTTCAGGAATGGTACACGTGCCAAACTGGTACTCAGTCTAGTTTTTGGAGCCTAGGAAATGCAAGGCCCTTGTGGTAGTGCTGGAGTTTAACATACGATGTCTAAGTCAGCTGAAAACACCTGCATAACCCCAAGAAGTCACTGTGTTGCTGGTGCTTTGGAGAAAGACCATGCAGGTAGTTCGTTTTACCACGGCCACAGTGGCATTGACCTTCATCAAGCATTTAGTGCTTTTCACCGTAGAAGGTGTTATTCTCAGCTGCAAAACAACCTTCTTTTGAAGGAGGGAGGTGTTGCTAGGAAGGTGCAGAGCCTGGGCACTAGCCAGTCTATTGGGATTGCATGGAAACACTGCAGGAGTGCTTGAAGCTAATCCTGTGTATCTGCTGCTGGGCTCATCTTCATTCCCCCCTTTGCCCCCTTGGTCTTTGTTGAGAGACAGAAAACGGAGTGATAACTTGAGTCTGTCCCCTTTGGGTGTCAACTCTCAAGTTACAATGATGGAGTTTGCAAGTGGCTGATGGTACAGTGAGGACAAATCAAAGGAGAAGTTCGGAGCACAGGAAAGGGGAATGAAGAGGCAGGCCAAAGGAAGGCAGAAAGGGAATGATGGTGCAGGACTGAATGTCTTTTTGCTCATTTATATCAGAGTGACGCTTATAAATCCATGTGGCAGGATGTTGGTTGCCACTTACACATTAGATCTGTGAGGGAAGTCTCAAGCAAGGAGGTAGAAGGAAAACCATGGCCTGATAAAGAGAATTTGTCAGAAAGTCAAAAAGAAAAAAAAAAGCACATCTTAAAAGTTTGGGCTAGAACATTTGAAGCTCATGGGAAATTTTAATTAATGCATTTTTTTTTTTTAATTTATAGTGATTGGCTTTTGGTATCTTAAAAAATGTAATTTGTATTCAGTCTATATTTTCTACTACATGTGTGTTTTGTTCACATTCCAAAAAACAATTTAATTCTGTACATTATGAAAAACAACTAGATTCAGCTTTGCATCTCTCTGTCAATTATTTCTTTTTTATTTTCCCTTAGGAAAAGATTTCCCATACTTTATTTTTCCATGCTGCTACTTCTAGACAATCAGATCTTTAAAAAAAATTAACTATTGCACATCTGACCATCAGTAGCACTTGTGTGGTTGTGGGGTTCTTCCCCAACACAGGAATTTCCTTGAGTTGTAACCGAATGAAATCAGTGTGAGTTTTGTGTGTAAAGCTAGTTTACAGATCCTGAGTATTCTGTTTGTTGTTTTTGCTCTAAACTACTAGTTTAGATATTCTTACATTTTCAGAAAGGTCCTTCCTTGAAGGAGAAATCATAAATAATGAGGATTTCATGGATGTTGAATGAATGGAGACTCTTGAAGTAAGGAGAATCCTGTATAGAATTCCCTCCTTTTCCTCCTGCGGGAATATGTTGCTTTTTTTTGCATGAAGGATGGGAGGTTACAGAAATAGATTACCCAAAAGGGTGGGCAGGGAATTAGCTGCTCCATTGCTTTACAAAGCATTTAATAGCAATTTGTAAAGCTGAACAGTATTTCTCTTTGCAGTGTTTTTCTGTGGCAAAATTCTCTGGTTCAAAATAGCTCGAGAGTTTTCCTGAACATTTTTATAAAAATTAATCATTGCAATTATTCATTAGGCGAGGCATTCAGTAACAGAATGAAGTATACATGTAGGGAACAGATTATTGCCTTTAAGGCAAAGATATGTTCATATTAAGTTTTGCATAAACATAAATTGATATATAATCAAGTAGACCAGTCTGTTGAGGTTCTGCATATTCAACAGCTCTGAAAGAGAGGCTGGTTCCTGTCTTCCATCAGTCTTCAACAATGGAAGCATGTAAATCATTTTTCCATGAAAATTAAAATTAGAGTTGCAACATTATTAATCTGGTTATTTAAAACAACTTTTCTCAAAAGCAAGGATAAACCAAGGAGCTATTAGTTAAATACTTGCTTTCAAAATCAAACCAAAACAAGAAGCAGATTTTTTTTCCAGTGGAAAGCATTGGTTAGTTGGGGCCATGGGAACTGTTTATTTAATGATGTAACTTTTAATATAGTGGTGGTTTAAAAGCATTGTGTAGGAAGGATTTAAATACCTTTTTATTTCTAGACTATCAGCTGATAACTTGAGTGTAAACAGGAAAATCTGAGTTCTTTGTCCACCCAAAATTACACCATCGTGTAACTAAAGTGGGGTTATTGCGGATTGCAAGCAGGAATGGTAGATTTAAAAAAAAAAACCACACCACTGTTAGCGTTTTTTTAATTCCAAACCACAGGGTGTTTTTGATTAACCAGTTATTCCTGGCCTCTCAAGGGAGAGCTGGAAATTCAGAGTGGGAAGAAATAGCTAAACAGATGGAAGAGATTGACATTGTTCTGTTTCACATCATCCGAATGGTGTTGGGGACAGAACTAGTATAATTGAAAATGTGACCGCAAACTCTTTCTTTGACTGTAGATTTTAAACCTGCTTTCCTTTTGGGCAGAGGAAGCAGCATTGAAAGCATGCTGCTGTTGGTATGTAAACTACGGATTTTTTTTCCTTTTCAGTGCTGTTTGATGATGAGGATTGTAAACCTCCCAGTTTACTGATGTAGTTTTTCTGTCCCTCTTGAATAGTGACACTACTGCGAGCTTCTGTGATTTTATTGCTAGTGTTTTAGGGACTGTTTCCTTACTCCCTGTAAAGCCCCAGCTACTGCTGTGGGATTTCAGAAGAATTGCTGGTTTCATTTCATTTTCTTCCTTTCCTCGAAATCCATCCCCACCACACACACCAGTTTTTACATGCTGTGGCAGTGCAAAAGATCTCAAAAATATGAAGCATATGTGCTCCAGAGGCTCAGAAAGCTGACAGCAAATAAAAAGAGTTATGGTTTAAAAATATATATACTGGGCTTTTTCATCCAGTTGTGCATTAAGGTGAAAGAGGGTGGCTGGCAGATGAAGTCTAAAACTTTGCAGTCAGCTGATCTGAGCCCCTTGACCCCAGGTGGTGGTTGTGCATGTCAGAAAAGCTTTGACCAGGCAAATACAGCATGTTGGAAGAGGTGCTGGGGAACATGTTAAGCATGAACGTCACATTTTGCTATAAATGCAGTTTAAACCGTCTTTTATTCAAATAATAACCCTTAGCCCCAAGTGCCTCTAAAACATAAGCTCTGCTCAAAGATTAACTAATCAAAATGTACTGGACTATCATCTAGTTTATTCAAGCAGGTTCTCCAGGTCATGGAGAAAATGTATGGAGGGATATGGCAGGATGTTTCTGCTTGTGCTGTAAATGCTGAATGGATTTTACATTGGTCTCAGCTTGGAGAGGCTGTCAAGACCTTGCTGTCTTGGGTGTGCTCAGGACCAAACCTGTGCAGAAGCTTTCTTTGTCACATCACCCAAAGATGTGGGTACCCATTTTTCCCCCATATGTCAGTGATAAATTCATGCTGGTGGAGACAGCTGACAGAAGGATTCACATGCCATTTAAACTCTTGCTGGAAATATCAAAACACAGCTTGATGGTTTTGGTGTATATGGGTGCATTTGTCACTTACTCCCTTTTTCTCCCATATTCTTGTTAAGTGAGAAGCAGCAGTAGCTGGTAATCAAAGACATGAGAGACATTTGTTATTTGAAGACTTAACAACCTGCTGTACAAACCAGTGTCTTGAGTCTGCAAATAAAGGAATCTTAGGAGCTGCCAGGATATCATACAGCACTCTTAAAGTGCTTTTACCTGGAGCTTGACCTTATTTAAAACAAACAAGGTCGTTGCTGGTAAAAAGGATGGAGACAAGTCTGCCAAAGGAAGTGAGCATTTTCTACCTGTCACGATTGCTAAAAATACACAAGTAAGTTATGGGAAAACTGCATTTAGGCAATAAAGGGTCTGTAGAAAATTGTCGTTTATCTACAGTGTTCATTTAAAGGGGAGACTCAGTGATAGAAAATGTACCCTAATAAGCCTTTCTGGACTGCAGTTCCTCAAGACATCCCTAGGGTTGCTCTGACATGGTGTTGGCTTTGCTTGCTGTCTCTGAGTCAGGCTGTTCTCCACCTTATGTCTTAGCACAATGTTGTAACAGCTTTGCGATGCTGTGGCCCTGAGTGGCAGGACTTTTGAGCTTTGCTGGCAGCCTGGTGGGTTTAGCCAGCAGAGGCACTGCTTCTTGGGATGTATTAATTGAAGGTGGATACAGTGGTATTGCTTTGGGAGAAGCATGTTATTGCAACTTTTTGGCTGAGACTGTGTGCAGTATCCACTCGTAGGGTCTCATTCCGGTGAACAAATAGGTCCTACCTCCTCCTGGCACATGAAAGGATTCCCTGGTACTTGTGGTTTTGCATAGTGTTGAGGTCCTCCAGAATGTCACCGTGTCTGTAGATCTGTGTGGTACATATCGCAGCACACGTTGATTTACTCCAAGAGAATGTGGTCCTTGGCATGATGCTTTCTGCTTTGGAAATACGTATTATCCGTAGTCTGTGTTGTGATTTTGGGTGTGTGCTTGTGTTTCCGAGTAAACGTTTCTTTTCCTCATGGCTACAGGGAAGAGGTACTATTTTTGTCTTTCTGTAAGACTCTTTGCCCATCCCACCATGACATTTTTCTTCTGTCAACACTAGTGAAGGGGTCTCTTTCAATTCCGATTTTCCCAGATATGTCCCCTTTTTTTGGATTTGTGCTGAATTTGCAAACTGTAAATCTGTCCTTTTTCCTGACACTCTCAGGCATGTTCTGATGCTTGGAATTGTCTCTTGTACATGCTGAGACCATCTCCGTAGCTCATGCAGAGAAGTTACAGTGGATACCTAAAATATACAGTGCATGTGTGTTGTACTGCATGTCTATGAGTGTTGGACGTGAAGCATTCAGTGGTGTGGGCACACAGCACACTCAGAGCTTCCCAGGAGCATGGGACTTGCTGTGCTTGTGTGGGGTAGTACTGCTCCTGCAGGGATGCATGATTTGGTGAAAGGTGACCTGGGATGTAAAAATACCAAATCACAGCAGAGGGTGGTATAAGGGCTTTGGTTATAAGTCAGACAAAGAGCAAAGGAATGGATTTCCCCTCTACATTTATTGGTCTGTACATTGGCTTGCCAGTTTGTCCACACTGTGCTCAGTGAGGGTAAAGGGAACCCTTGGTCTTCAAACTGGAGAAAAACTTCATTGAATAAGGATGGACTTCAGTCCATGCAAAATAGTGAGTTAACTCTGAGTAACCTGGGCAGTCCTGAAAGGGGCCTGTATTCTACCAAATGTGTTTTAGAAATTAAAAAGGTACTTGTTGATTGTGTTTAAAATGAATTCTATTTTGGAGTGATTGGACAAATAGCTCAAAGCTGGTGAAGGAGTGAGCAAAGAAACAGCATGATTCAGGCAGGAGGAAATATTTAAACATACAGAGTATGAAGGCATGTTAAGTACAGAGTTAGTGACCCAGAGAAGAGTGACAGGCTGAGGATGGGTTGCCTGAGTGTTCCTGTGGTGTGCTTCTCAGAGAGGGCTGAGGCTTGAACCTCCATCTCCACCTGTGAGAAGTCTGCTTAAAATAACCAGTTGGGTTTGTTGTTGTTGTTTTTTTTTTTTTTTTTTTTTTTTATTTCAGAAGTGGTCCTTGATACTGCATACTTCTTGAGTAAAAAACACCCTGTACATCAAGGAGATGATGTATTATGCTTCTTGAAAGCCCAACCTCTCCCAGTTCCCTTGGAGTTGGCATCCCAAGTCACAGGTCTCCAGTGAGTAGCAGGCAACTGCATGTCAGATGCAAAGCAGGGTAATTTATTATGCTTTGCTTCCAAAAATGCTGCTTCCAGTGCTATATTAACTTTTGGATACCATTGTTAATCTAAATGGATATTCTAGAAAATAGTCAGAGGGGATCAACAAAAAAATGACATAAAAAATATTTGGAAGCAGAAAACTTGCAATAAAAAAAGCTGAGGATGAGCTTTGTGCAAAGAGACAACTGAGGAGAGAGACAGTATCTACAAGCACATAAAGAACAGTTTCAGAGCGGGCAGGGATCAATTATTTGCAGTCAGTTGGGACATAAATAGTGAAGAGAAAAAATAGGTGGAATGAATGGGAAAAAGATGAAAATTGCTTCGGGAAGCGCCACGGGGCCTCCACCATAGATGCTGTAGACTTCTTGAGGCAGGGATTGCCTTTTGCAGGGCACAGCCAGTTGGTACCTCCCTAGGTGGCCCAGTGGTAGAAATTATTTTAAGCCCAGGTATTGAGGAAACACTTGGGCACTTTGCTGGGTTTGAGTGCTGGAGTCTCACTGGTGGCAGCAGGAGCTCAGTACCTGGTTTCCTGAGTCATTGCCCAGTGACATTTGTCCAGAAATGTAACTCTTCAATTTTTGTAAGTTTAGATCATTTCAAAGTGAGTTTTTAAATGGTAAAATGAACCCAGAGCACTGAAGGAGATGTTTGCAGTGGCAGCTGGAGTTTGAGGCATTAGTTCCATGTCAGGAGCTGTGTATTTAAAGACCCTCAAGCTGGGCTGACCTGGTAGTCAGTGGAGGAGTGCAGGAGTTGGAAGTTATTTCTAACGTGTCTGGAATCAATCTTTGGGTGCCATGGATATAAGTAGTTACTGAGATGGTGACTTGGTCAGTGGTGGAAAATGCTAGCGATAGAGAAAAATTAGTGGTTTCATTTATACTTTTTTGAGCATTTCTTCTTCTTCTGTAAGCGTGGCTCTCACAAGCATGCCATCATCTGAAAGAGCCAAAAAAGTCTTTATGGGCTTGGGACCAGAGGTAGGAACCATGCTCTCTGCAAACAGGTACACAGATTTTTATTTTTGGTGGTTTGTGGGTTTTTTTTTAAAGTTCAGTTTGCTTTTAGAAATGAATGTTGCTCCCTCAGAAACCTGTCCACCAGCTCTTCCCACAGGGCTCTTGCCTCTTTGTCAAGAAGGCACAAGCACCTTTAATGCTGCTCTAAACTAAAGTTGCCAGCAATGTAGGTGTTGACTTCACTTGAAGCTAGGTATACTTGGGACATGCCTTTGGTAAGAGTAGGTTTTCAGTAGACATGCGACTTGAAAAGGTGTTAGCTATTATCCTAAACATGCATTTGCTTGTTGGGATAGACTTTTTATTTTGTTGGTACCTGCCATGCCAAAAGCCGGGTTTGCTTGCAGAAGAGTTGTGAGCTTGTGGGGCCAGTTTGGAGTTTCATGGTGTACATGTCTTTAGGGGCATGTAACCATGCATGTTCAAACAAACCAGCCCTGCTCAAAGATGTCCCTCTGCATTGTGCTTCTTCTGGGGACAGAACAAATGGGTGAGAGGTGGTAGTAATCCAGCTTCAGCAAACACAAGAGTAGAGCACCTCATGTCAGAAACCATATAGATTGGTGTGTTTATCAGTATTGACCCAGTACGTTCACGGCTGCACCCAGACTTCATGCCTGTGGCAATTACCATCCATCTCCCCTTTCTCTTCGGTTTCATTGTGAGCTGCAAAGAACCAAGACTCAATTACCTGATCACTGTTGTAGAAGGCAAGCTTGTAATCTTTAGCATTTCTCATCCAAATGCAGTTATTCTGATTGCCACATTTCAAGCCTTGATGCAGATGTTATAGAACATTTTTATTCCTTCTCTGCAGAGCCTTTAAATCCCCATCAGCTGCTGTGGCTCATGTTCCTATGGGGTAGTCCCTTGATTTTGAATTTTTCCCATCAAAAGGAAGCCCTGGGCTGAGTGAAGGTCTTTCAGAGTCTAAGCTATTCAAACTTAAGCATGTGCCTTTGTCCCATTGACTTCAGTATAGCATAAAATCACATGCTTTGACACCCAGGAAGACCCAGTCATTTCCTCGGTGAAGATGCAGCATAGCCTCGAGGTGACAGAGCTCAGGAAAATGGAAATTACAGCATCCATGCTACTTTCATTCCTTTTCTTTTGTATCTGTTTTCCTTGGCACTACAAATACTCAAAACTTCATTATCTTGGAAACAAAAACAAACCAACCGTTTCTTTATTCATGAACTGATGTCTGTTTTGAAATCTCATGGGGAGGAGATTTTAAAAAAACCCAGACCCATCAATTTCTTTTTTTTCTTGCTGGGTGCTTTTTTTACCATTGGGTGCTGCTGGTAGAAATTCCACAATAGGCACTGTAAGGGAAAACATGTTTCGGGAGATTTCCCAATTTAGCACTGTGATTCAGCGAGATCCTAGAGCAGGGGCCTTGGTGCATGGTGGAATTATGAGCTAAAATCAGACAGAGGGGGAAAAACACCAGCAGAGCCTCACTCAAATTGAAAGCAAGTAATTTGTGATTAGTTGTTAAAAGCAGCTTTCTCAATGGGTTTGTGTATGCCTGTGTTACCCACACAAAGAAATCCCAAATCTCTCCTTGACAACCCCCCTGTGTCCCCTATTTGTCCCTGTGTCCCCAGGCTCCTTCCAGCCCCCTCCTGTCCTCTGCGCTGCAGGCAGGCGAGAGGCAGTGTGCCCGCTGGCTCCTTCTGACCCTGTGTCTCATTGTCAATTTTCATTCATTTTGGGGGAGCCTTGACGTTTTGGAAACCTTGTTCTGTCCCTCAGACGGGGCTGAGGGTGGTCATGGGTTCAGAAGGGACCTCAGGGGAGCCGGGAGGTGTAAGACTCCCTGCCCTGGGAGAGCAGGCTGCCATTGAGGGGCACAGCCTGGGTAAAGAAGGGGAAGACCATTTGGGGAAATTCCTGTTTGGATTGAGAGGCAATGATTAAGCTAATGCAGTCAGCTAACCATATTACATTTCCAAGAAGGAAGTGGAAAATTAAAATGTGAGCTTTTCTGTCCTGTATTGCAAAATGTGGTACAGAGTTATAAACAGTAAAATTTCACATGAGAAAAAACATCTGAAAGTGAGAGATTCAGCTTATCAACGCTGATTATTTTTTCATTTTATATTCTCTGAAATTGTGTCTAATAAAATTTTTAATTACCTTTTCAATATTGTTCTGTACCATAATAGTTTTACTTTTTGAGGCCATTCTATGTTTTTCCACTTAAAAATTAATCTCTTCCTTAAATTTCTTCTCTTCCCTCATGTTTATTAGGTGCTTTTGAGTCAAGCATCAAAACTATTTGTTTGTTTGTTTGTTTATTTATAGAAATTATGTAATTCAATGTCAGATACTCTGTTATGCATATGAAAATAGAACTAAGTAAATTTCATCCTTCGAGATATGACTTTCTCTGGAAATGAAGAGAGACGGTTTGTTATTACATTGCACAGTTAGCCTGTGTGCCTTGATCCTACAAGCAGCCACAGAAGCTTGAACATCCAGCACCGTACAGGGTTGCTCAGGATCTGGCAGCACGGGAGCCTGAGACTGCTGCCTTTTGCTCTAAGCATAAGGTATTGCTCACTGTTGGAGGCAGAAATACCAACCCAGTGACCTGCTGTGTTAAAGTGAAGCACAAACTTCTTTTCATTTGCTAGACAGTTCTTACATGTTTTATAGTGACCATGCTGCCTCTGCCTCTATAATTTCACAATGGAGTAGGCAGTGCAGGTAGCAAACTCTGCAAATCAATTCCTTTGACTGACTTCTTGTGCTTTGGGAGTTTGTAATCTGTTAGCAGATTGCCAAATTGTAAATCTCTGAGCTGAAATTTCCCAAGAAGGTCAATCAAACTGATTTTATTTTTGCGTATTTTATTTATTTTGAAGCAGGAGGGAATTACATCCAAATAGCTAAAATATTTCCAAGAGTGAGATTAAGAGGAAATAGGTTCCCTGGCCCAGGTGAGATATTTTTGGAAATAAGGATTTGGGGTCTGGCAGAGAAGCTACCTGGTAGCAGCCATGCCTCCTCCCCATCCTCCCAAGGATCTGCACAAAGTAGGTGAATTGCAAAACCTTGGAAAAATGTTCTGCTGGGAATGGACCAGATTTGGCCGCTAGCTTCTCCCCTCATCAGTGTCTCTCTTTTCTCGACCCCACTACACAGTGGCCATCCATGCTGGGGCAGCCCTTGCTGCTGGGCTTCTGGTGCCTGGGGCTGGCAGGTGCCCTTGCCTTGCTCCCTCAGCTCTTGATGTCAGTGTCACAGAATTGTCTGGGCGGTGTCACAGGCTATGGTGGAGCTGCCTCTGATGGGATCACCAGGCTGCTGGGTGGTGCTTCCATTCTCCCTGAACTCCTGTTTCTGGGCTCTTGTGGGTTTAACAGATGTATGAAGTAACACACAAACGTTGCATGCCTTTTTGAGGCAAATTGATCCTTACTTAGGTAACCTGGGAAAGCCATTATTTATATCCACAAACCTTTCATGCATTTTCTGGCCTCAGTGCATTTCTCAATTCAGAGCTTTCTCTGTTTCAGGGCTCAGGTGTCTGGAGTTCCCCTCTGGCTGCTGCAGTCATGGCCAGCGGGTCCAGGAGCTCCTATCCCTGAGCAACTCGCTTTGCCCTTGGCGTGGCTCGCAATCAAACAGCTGTTCTGCCTGCTAAGAAAGGATGTTTTTTATTTGTAGCCTCCATGTGCAGCCTGCTCTCATACCTACCCTATAGTCTCTGAGTGTGATCAGCAAATTGGTCAACCCCCTGCTCTGACGGTGCTGTTCCCAGCTACTGAGCTACTGCAGATCCCGTCACAGCACTGGCTCTGCTGGATTAGTTTTCTTCCTTCAAGAGAGATTTTTGATACGTGTCTGTTGCTATTTCACGGTCCTGTTCTCTTGTGCTTCAGCTCAGAAGTGCAGTTACTTTGCTTCTGCAGTTTTTCAATAACTGAGCAATAGGTTTGTTTTTTGCGGTAAATTTAATTTTTAGTGTACTGGCCTAGTTACATAAGTGATCCGAATCCCCCTGGATCTCTCTTGTGGTTGCTTTGTATTTACTACTCCCTTCAGTTTCATGTCATCAGCAATTTAGCAATTTTACAGCTGGTTTCTCCAAGTAATTTATAGACACTATGAACAGGGTGGAATAGATACTGAAAATTTGCTGCATAGATCCCACTGACTTTAAATGTACTACTTTTTCAGGAGCAAGAGTAGTTGACTGAGAGGTAATAGCAAATATTCCCGTCTCAGGCAGCGTGTGCATGCTGATAATCGGGAGGTAGTCCAGCCATAAATTTTAGTGCAAGCACTGGGGAGTTTGGTATTGATGCTTCTGAATGTTTCCAGCTGAGTATCTATGCTGTTATATATATACACACATAAGCTATTGCAGCTGAATTAACTGCAGACACTATTGTCAACATCACCTTGTAGGATGCTTGCAGCGAGATACTTGCTTAATTCCTTCCTTTGGGAGATAGAGGTATTTCTTCTGCTGCTCCTTTGGAATGAGCACTTAGGGCAAGGATGCTGTATCTGTGCTCTCCACAAAATAAGAAAAGGAGCAGAGATCCTGAGAACCACCACCTTTGAGAACCACTCAAAGTCTTCAGTTTGGCAGCATGAGAAGTTAAAAAAGAGGTGGAGGGACATTTGTATGGAACTGCTTGGACATGTCTCCTGTAGCCAAAGCTCTGGGGAGCAGAACCTGCTGAGGACTAGGCTGTTCTTCTGCAGAGTGCCATAGCTGCTGGTCCCTTAGAGAATACAGCACATGAGCAGGCTCTGTCCCCCAGGAAAGTCCAACCCCGAGTTGTTTCACATCACTGTATGTAAAATCCACGACATTGCTGACCTCAAGGCTGTGATGGCGGATGTGAAACTGGGCAGATGACTCACTCCATCTGGTAATTCAGGCTGAAAGCTGGTGTTCCCCAACCTTTCTTTGACATTTAAGAAGTGTCCCCCTTCCTCTCTGAAGAAAAGTAAACTCAGAGTGCCTCAGCCAGTCTATTGCTATGTCGTGTCAAGGACTTTCTTTATGACCCCAGGCACCAAGGACTGAGTTAAGACACTAAAAGCTGATGGTGGAAAATAGTGGGGAGGGCAGGTCCCTGCCCAGCTAGCTGACTCTTCCTCTTCAGGGGGCAACCTGTGCTTAGAGAGATTTTACTGCAAGCATTTATTCTGAAGGGCAACAAAACATATCCGTTCTTGTGAGAAATATTAAATGTTGACATTAAGCAATAATTTAACAGATGTTAGAAGTTTTTAGTGAATAATACATGGCTTCCCCAGTGAGCCTGAGATTATCTAGGGACAAAAATCTCTTGCCTCCTCTCTTGGTGAGAGTGAGATGCATCGTGGGTGTTGTATACATCAGTAGAGACTCACTGGGTGCTTGCCGATGGAGAGCAGCAACCTGCCCTCTGTATCCAGTGGGAAAGCGTTATGAGCATGACAAAAATTTGTTTTGAATGTTGGGAAAATTTGCCTTGGCCCTGCCACCATTTCAAAAGGAAAAAAAAATATCAAACAGACCTGTTCTTTGAATGCAGTGTGGATATTAGATAGTTCTAGTTGCTTTTCTCTGCAGTATGAAAATAGTGCCCTCCCTACCAAACACACCTGTTATGACTGGTATTTTCTTTTTGCTTATCTGTGCATAACTATGCTGTGTTTTCCTGGTGACATTTCATACCTGCTTTTAAGATTCTTTTGTTTTGCTGCTTTTGCTTTACTTCTCAAAAGGGATGAGAAAAATTCAACCTTCCAAGGTACAAATAAGCCTCTTAGCATCATAGTATCAAAAGAGTGATTAAGGCAGATTTTCAGGTTCTTTTTCTGGTTGATTTTCAGGTCCTTTTCCAGTTTTCCATTTGCCTAAGTAATTTCTCGATCGTAGAGTTGATTCTCTTGAGTTCTCAATTGATTGGAGCACTGCTGAAACAAAGAGCAAGACTGGCAAAATTGGTCTGTGAAAAAGCACCCCGGTAATTTAATAAATAGCATAGATGGGGTGTTATTTAAAACCCAGCACACATTTAGTTCCTCATAACCTTCAAACAGCTGTATCAGTGGTGGTTTCGGCCGTTTAGTCCAGGAAATTCAGGCACAGGCACAGTCAGTGGTAGCAGTGAGGAAAACGTCTATAAATGTATAAAAACATTTATATATGGTTGCCAATACTTTTAAGGCAGCAAATGTCTAGTTTCTGAGGTTTCTCTCCGACGTGTGGGCTCAATAGCCTGCCTTGTCAGACGTGTACAGATTTACTTGTCCTGTATTCATTATCGCATCCTGCCAGTTAATGGGTCACCTTGGAGGTGCTGGAATGTCCTGCCTGAAGACCATTAGCGAGGAGCACACGTGCCTCTCAGCCCCACACACCTGCTCCTGCCCAAAACCTTCCCTGAAGCAACGCTGGCTGCACCCGTCAGACGTCAAGCACTAACGTGGGACTTATTAGTGTATAAACCCTGCACCTCTTGTAGGGTTCCCCCCACCACCCTGCTCCCCCCTTAGTTTTACATGACCTGTGGGAGGCTGAATGCAAACAGGGCCAGACCTGCCAGGGGTCAAAGGAACTAGGCAATCAAGAAGACAGAGTTTTCCCGAGGGGGGTGGACTTGCTGGCTGACAGCTGGGATAATGAAACTGCTGGGGAGAAATGTCAGCTTAAATGAGAATGTGTAAAAAGCCAGTTATTGCAGCAGGACTAGCGGGCCATGGCCCTTTGCAGGACAACACGCTGGTTTGGTCTCGCCAGTGGTTAGTTCGTAATGGTTACAGGGATGATTGCTTGCCAATGTAAATAGTTGGATAAACAAACGTATAGGAGAGTGACTGTGGATGTGAATAACCCACTCTTTATTTAGAGGATGTGAGAATGTGTAGCTCTAATCACATTTGCTGGGGAAGTGACCACAGGGGAGATTTGGGTGTGATGAGGAAATGGAAATGTTTGCCTGGAGGAGAAGAGCAGCTGAGCGCCACGGCACAGGAGCAGGAGACCCTGCCAGAGGGTAGTGCCTAGATCCGTGGGGCCGAAGGGCTTTGAGGCAGTTGTCTCCATGTTGCTCCCAGGGCTGAGGCTGTGGGGGCAGAGCAGTGGTTTGCGTGACTGCAGGCAGCCCTGGGGACCCAGCTGGCAAACAAGAGGAGGGGTTATTTTTTTGCTTTCCTTCCGCCAGCAGCCTGGCCAGCCTTTACCAAGCCGTGGGGGTTCTGTGGAGCCTCCTCCCATTGCCTTCCTCACCACTTGCCCACAAGGGTGATGTGGGGTGAAGCATCGGATTAGGATGCTTTTCTGCAAGGCTGGTTGAAAATCAAGGGCAAAGTGAAGCTCAGCCAAAAACTTAGCAGTTGTGTGCTAAATTTGTAACCACTAGGAGTAAGGGTGCTTTAATTCAGTGAGTCATCACTTGCTCTTATTAAAGAGTCTGTGGGGACAGCTTTTCTGGCACATGTGGCAGGGTTGAGGTACAAAGGGGAGCTGCTGTGGTCTGTAGCCAAAGAACTGGTCCCAAAGGTATTGCACTAACTGGCGGAGCTTGGAAAGGCATTTTCTTGCAAAAGGCCATTGATAACCCAGGACCAAACAAGGGAGACCTTGTCAGGAACTATGAAGTTGTCTTAGGAAGGTCTTGTCTGCAGGCTGGTGCAGAGAACAGATCCATCCTGACTGGGCATCCTGTGGGGCAGGAACTGGGGTGCTGCAGCTGTGGGATGTGGGAACACAGGCAGGATGGGTGTGCTGGTGGCTGCATATCTTTCTCTTCCAATTTCCCATGCTAAGACAGGAAAACACAGGTTTTCAAATCAGAGCATGCTTTCCAGTCATCTTTTTCTCCCCTCACCATGGCAAGCAGAAGCTTGTAATTTACTTTCTAGAGTTGATGCCCAAGTGTGTATAAATAGATGGTGTCTGAAGGGAAGAGCTTTAGAGAACAGTGTTAGCTGTGCTTTTTGAGAAGTTAGCTACTGTTGAAATACCTGGCATTATCTTAGTGCAGTTCAAGTTTTTGATGATGGGTAGTATTCTCCAGACTGCAGAATTAGCAGTAAGATGTGCTGTGGGCATTACTAGTCTCTTGCTGGTGGTGGTGTTGGTTTTGTGTGTGACATTGCAGAGCAACCCTGCTGAAGTTGAGGTGCAGTTCCATAATGTTCAGTGCAGGTGTCATACAAAACACAGACCTTCTCTAAGTATCTTCTGCTCTTGATTTATTAAATTAAGAGTAATGATTCTCTTTTGTCCTGTTTTTAGCTTTGCAGCTTCTTGATATAAAACCCATTGCTGAGTTATGTTTTCTTAGGGTCTGAAATCTTGTTGTCTGTGTTGTTGTTTTCAGTTGTGAGAGAATAGCCAAGAAAATCACTGAGCAAAGCTCTTGAAAAATTGGTGCCATCTGACTCTAGCCTGTACTTTAGTTGACCTATTTCAGGTCTAGAGGTTTGGTAGGAGACATCTTCAAATAGATATTTAACATGGATAGTTGCATTCAAAATAAGCAAATGTTTGCCTGAGCACTGAGTAAAGCTGTATTAGATAAGTGAAAAGCAAGGTGCAGCACTATGCAAGATGATCTAAGGGAGGCATTATTATAGACTTTTCTTTTTATCCAGTAATATTTTGCATGAAAATTAATTACATGTAACTACATAAAAAGCTAAACTGATACTCACCTAATCTTCATTGCTAGTTGGAACTCCAGATAACTGTATTATGTTTGGTAACAGATTGATTGACCTGATCAAGGCTTGTGTATCTCTAGGATAGAGGCAATTGAATTGTCATTCATAAAAATGCCAATATGATTATATCATATCCCATAGTTCATAGGTGATTTCTTTAGTGTATTGCCTTTCGTTTTCCATGGCTAGCAGTAGGCTCAGAATTAAGGTGTCCATAGTTATAATACAGCCTTCATAGATGTAGGAGTAGGTTCGGGAGTCACCACATTCTGTACTGCAAGTCAGACTTGGAGAACTGATCCAGTCCACCAGAGTGAGCAATGAAAACTTGAACTAAATTAACTGTCAACCTATTTTCTTTTTTTAATGTTGAGTTGATGTCTAAAACTAGCACATATAACAGCAGCATCCTTAAGAAGATGAGCAAGAATGATGGAAAACACAAACTTGTACATAAATTTCTTGGATTCAGTGTATGCTTGCAACTGAAAGGAAGTGAAAAGCCACAGGGCACGAAGTGCCACATCTTTGTAGGTGGTCCAGAGCTGCAGTATTCAGACAGGCACTCAGGTGCTTTTTTGTTAATCATTTTCCTGTAGAAAAGTTTAAAGATTTCAGGTACACAGAGTAAAGAGCTATGGAAGTTCCTTAGCAAAGGCAGCTGCAAGAGGATAATAGAACTGAGTCTAATTAGAATGTTTTTGGCACTTTTCCTCTAAATAATTAATGATATATAAACTGAGCCATTTTGCTCAGAGATGTTTTTGCAGAGAGATGTTTTTATCTCAGGAGCATTATATTAGATTCTGAGATTCAAGATGGCCTCTGTCATCATCTACCACCTCATCACTTGTAAGGAGGAGCTAAGAAGTGTACTGGGGTGAGGAAGGAAAGAAAAAGGGAAAGAAGTAGAAAATATATTCTGTACAGTCTGTTGTGTCCCATGTTGAATTTCCCTGCTGCTGGTTGTGCCTGTACAGCTTCCAACTTACCAGACGCAGAAAGATCCCAAAAAGGTAAACTAAATTTAATTCTCAGCTTGCAAAAAAGTATTTTTCCTGGGGACAAAAGAATTCTAATAAGCAGCTGCTCCATCTTAGCCAGCTCAGAAACCTTGGGAACTGCCTTGAAGGATAGTATTGGTGTATCCATATCCAGTGGTTTGACAGGAAAATGTCTTTTACCATGTTGGCGGGAGTGATCCCTTGGGTAAGAAGAGGAAAGCTAAGAGAAATCCATACTTTGTCGCTATGTTTTTCCAAATAATGCAGCGCGCAGTAAAATCTTACTAGATCAGAGAAAGTTTTAGATAAATATGTTGCCAGATAACTCCAGCAGCTAAAACAGGCACAAAAATAACAGCTCTGTGGTCAGTCTGGGGATTGAAACATGAAGGTTTCTTCAGATGGCTAATCTGAAGATATAACAGGCATGCTTATAAAATAAGACATCAGAGGCTAAGCCTTCAAGGATAAAAACAGGGGAGCAATCTATCTGCATTTGAGAGCCTGCTGCTGAAAGGTGGTGCCAAGGAATGCTGGACCAGAAAGCTGGTTGCCTAGAAGGATGGTGGTCATGTTGCATACAGAGACTTGGATGGAGCAGCTGGATGAGAGTTTGTTGGTAGGTGGCAGGACCCTGAGAACTGGGATCCTGCCAAAACCTGTGTTCAGAACCATAGAGGAAAGTGGTACCCAGTGTGAGCAAGTGACATCTTCCAGGAAAAGCCCAGAGCTGAGCATCGTCACACAATGCATGCATGGCATGCTGCTAAGTCTTTGACAAACCTAATACACTGGTTCAGTGTTTCTTCATCCCAGTGTATATAAAGCTTTTGGTGACAAGGCTCGTACCTCGGGTTCATCTGGAAAGTCTTCTTAAGTAGGAAGCCACATCTGGCAGTGAGAGTGACCTTGGCTACTTATAACGACTGGCTTTCAAAAGGTCTTTTTAAAAGTGTTACTAGTGTGCAGGGAGTGATTTTTTTTCTTTTTTTAGTCCAACATATTTCATAAACTTGGAAATGAGACTCCAGAAATAAATTTCCTTTTTGACTGCTGTCAGAAAGTTTCAATAGTTGGTTTATCAAATCTGTACCACCTCTATAGTGAGCTTGAGAAATGATGATTTGGGGTGTTATCTCCTTTCCCAAGCCTCCATTTGCACTGGAGCAGTATTGTCTTGTTCTCTGGGGACAGCAAACAACATGAGTAAGTGCTTGGAGCAGATGCTACTGCAAAGGTAACTGCACTGTCATTCCTTTCACCTGGAAATGTACTTGTGATTTTAGGATTAAATTTGGGTGTAAATGTTACTTGACCTTTTTATAAATACACCTACATGGCAAATTCTTTTTCATTTTTCATTTTATTTATTTAAAAATAGACGTCCTCTAATACAAAATAGAGAGCAGGCAGAAGTAGCTGAAACATTGCTCATATCATCCCATGATCATAAAAAAAAACCATCCTCAGTTCCCATGTTCATGAATGGTAGCTTTCTAGTCTTCTAAACACACATTTTTAGTGGAAAAAACCAAGACACAGATGTATGGCTCTGGAAGCTAATACAGTTCCAGAGCTTGCTGAGCTTCTGGCAGGCACTTCAGGTCTTCTGTCAGATAATTTCAGACCCATAGTTTTCCTCAGTGAGTTATTTTTCAATCCTTTGGAATCTTTGCTGTTCTTCAGTTTAGGTAAGATGCTCTGTGACCTCAGGTAGTCATTAAGAAGTCAGTGGATTTATATCAGCTGGAAATCTCATGGCAGTTAAAATAGTGTTGGGAGGATGGGAAGATTGTGAACACTTTGTCTGAGGTGTCTGTACCTCCTCTCTCCATGACCTGACTACAGGCAGAAAACCAAGCTCTGTCTGCCTCACTTCTCTGTGTAAAGTGAGGATGTCACCACCTGCAGTGGGAGCCTGGTTGATGTGCTTTGAGGTCCTGAGGCATAAGGACATTTTTGTCTGTGTATTTGTCAAAATCTTGTTCATATTCTTTCACCAGTATTATGTCTGCGTTTAGCACTAAACAAGCAATGCATATATTGTGGCTTACCATTTATGTGATAATGGAGTCATGACTTTGCCATCTTGAGTCTAAGCAATACCAACCAATGAGAGTTTTGAAGGCAAATTGTGTCCTTTCAACCTTCAGTCAGCATTGCCCTCCCTCCTGTCCTCGCCCACAAACGGGAGGAACTCCTGTATTCTTGATAATGGCATTCACTATTTCTCAGTCCAGGAATCTGTCATAAACTCATAAGAATAGCTCAGGGAATTATTTCAGAAGTCTACTCCCTTACACCCACTGGGCTATCTTTGCCATATCTGGCACAGTTTGCCTTTTCACTTTGTAAAAGTCTTCCCTGTGGGAAATTCCACAGGCTTCCTCAGCAAACCTGCCAGGCATTATCTTTACCACTGGAAAAAAGCCTTCCCTAATGCCTAAATTAGATCTTCTTTGCTGCAGTTTGAGTCCATAAGTTCCTGTTCTGTGTACTGTCATTGTGGAGAACAAATCTGTTTGTGTCTTTTTGTGGCAACCTTTGGTGTGTTTGCTGACCTCAGAGCAAATCTGATCACTTCACTCGTCACTTGCAGGTCCAGATCTTTGATAATTCTTGTCTTCATCAAAGTACTTCCTTCAGTTACCTGACTTTTTTGTTCCAAGTTCAAGTGGCACAGATTTGGGGTTTTTTTGGGTAACACTCGTTTGTTAGATATGTATGAGTTCTACTAAAGAGTGTGTTTGGTTGACTGAAGTAGCTCGTGAGTCTTGAAAACTTTCTTTTGTAGACTTGGTACTATCAGTCAAGTTGCCATTCTACTAATTCCTTATGTCCTTGTTTTACAGTCCTGCTGCCCTAAGAAATCAGGCTCTTATTTTTGAAGGTCAAGGCTTTTAGGAGTATCGGTGATCACTTGTTTCCTTTTGAGATAAATTCTGTGTTTTGTTTCCAGTTTCAGATGACAGCAGTTCATCGGCAAGGGCGTAACAGTATTCATGCATAAAAATAAAGGGCGTTGGGGGGAAAATCCTAAATGTCAAAACATCTCATGATCCGGTAAACTCTGGATTCTCCTTCAAAGTCCATGGTAGTCAGATGTTAACCTGACCTGTCCCCCAGGGGATTTACTTGAATGGTTGCTTTGCTTCCTAGCCCATTTGTGAGGTAATTTCCAAACTGTCTTTTGCAGTTTACAGTGTATTACCTATGAGGTCTCTGCAAATGCTCGTGGGCATTCAACTGAACTGTGCACCTGTGGTGTCACTAGAAAGCTTTTAGGAACTGAAGAACATGAAAGGGTTAAAACTACCCTTCTGTTGCCCCAAAACTCCCTCCTTTTTCTGAAGTACACAAATGCTGCTCATATCCTGGAGTTCTAAGCATCTTTCTTGGAGAAGCACTTCATCATCAGAGTTTCATCAGACAAAAACCCAGTGTTACATATGTTGATTGTGATAGATCAGTTGGGATGACTATTGTTATTTAAGTTCTTTAATGTTCACAATGGACAACATCTGATAACTTTATTGTTAGCTGTTCATTAAATGGGGTAGTAAGGCCCAGAGTATTTTGTGGGATGAGATTTTTTTTCAAGAGCAAATGTAGCCATGATTAAAAATAATTTTTTTTCTCTTCTGAAAAGGGAAGATGTTTTAACAATAAGCATACATTTAAAAATAATGCCATGTGAAGACCACTGATATGTGTGTGGAGTTGCACTTAAATCATTTACCAGGCTATGCAGGTCGTAAATGACTCCCTGTCACTCTGAAAAGCTGCTTTTCAATATCCTACAATAAAATTATTCACAAGGTCACAGAACATTTGCAAATACTCACAAGGTACCATTCATACAGAATGGCAGGTGAAAAAGGAGTAATAAATAATTACAGGCTCTTTTCTCTACCTTGGTGAGTTTGGGATTGGGACATGGCAACTAGCTGGCAGATGTGAACTGAGCTAAAAATATTTGCATAAACAATTTGTTTCATGGCCGTGAATGTTGAATACACTGGGAACATGTACAGCCTCTTTGAAGATCATTTGAAGCATATAAGAATAAATATTAAGGTAAATAATGTGCAGCTAGCAATTGGACAAGATTTAGGTTTTGCAGCTCTAAGAGGGAAGTGCTTAAATATCCTTTTAATGTGCAGATGAAAAATCTTGACTTACAGTACAAATTTTGAAAGAGTGAGAAGGTTTGCTGAGCCTTTAGGAAGTCTTGTAAATCTCCAGTAACAGGGGGCTTGCCACAACACTAACAAAAAGACAGCAACATGTCCAGGTGCATTTATAGGGTGTTTTTATAAGGAACGAGTTCTCACTTGACAGAAATGAGGGAGAAGTTACTTGGGCAGAGGAGACACAATGGTTTTCTTCTCTCTCTGTCAAGACAGTATTGATGTCAGAAGCCACAGTGGAGAGTGTTCAAAACCCAGTTGCATTCTCCTAATTTGCTTGCCTAATTTAGCTACAGGTAGTGGTATTTTGGTGCTAGGACAGGAGAGATGGGGCCTCCCAGACATCTGCAGGTTCCCACCCCACCTTTGGCAGCACAGCTGAATTTTAAGCATGAGGAAAGTGCCTCGCTGAATCTCAGGGACTTGCTGTCCTGGCATATGGGGAGGTGAGTTGGAAAGAGCTCTTGTAGTGACACTCAAAAGCAGCAGCTGCTGTTTGGCAGTCAGTATTTATTTGCAAACCCTGAAAAGCTGTTATTTATCCTGATTTATTTTTCTTTTTTTAGTTTTAAATCCTGCCCTGTGAAACTGATGGCTTTCAAGAGCAATCAATAACAGTTAGATGCATTCATTAGGGGGGTGTTTGATGTGTTTTTAGGAGTGATGAGGGTAAACAGATGGATATGAAAGTTGTCTATAGAGAAGCTTCAAAGTTTTTCTTTGTAGGAACGAAATCTGCAAGTTGGCACTGGAATTAATCACTTTTTTTAAAAAATTTTTTGTACAATTTTCATAAGCAAACTGTCACTGCAGGAATGCTTTGGTATTCTTTTGGGATGCTATTTTTGTTGTTGTTTGGGAATTAAAGTTTCCATACCTGTAACTGACTTCTAAATATGTAATTTCAAAGAATACCGTAAATTTCTTTGCCTGTTGGTATTGCAGGATTGAGGAAGGATTCAACATGAAGTTTTATTAACTGTAGCCATAGCAATTTCAAAGACACTGGTTGTGCTGGAAGCTTTTCTGACAGATCTTATTCATAATGGCCTGAATGTGTCCAAGACAGCGTGATCTATAGCTTTTAATCAGCTAATGGATTGAACCTCACAGTGCAACTTGGCTATATTCAGACGGGTTAGAACAGAAAGGATTTTGCAGTTTTACAATTTTCAGTCTGGGGCAAGTTTCTGAGGGAAGCAGCAGCATCATTCCTGGCGCTGGTGAATGACAAAGCGATGTTATAACACAGAATAAAAGATGGTGTTTAGCTCAGCTTCAGCAAAGCCTTTGCCCTTGTCCTGGTTTAGGGTTTTGGATCTTTATATGGCTGTATTTTGGTCTGGCTATGGGTAAGAGCAATTAAGGTGGAGCAGAGGGAGATTACCACAAGTAAGGTATAGATTTCCACTGTCAAGCTTTATAGTCTGTGCTTTTCTCCTGGACTGCAAGTTCAAACAGGTACAAAAGGCCTTGTAGAGAAATAGGCAGTGATTGAGGTTGCCACATTTTGTCCTGGTGCTGCAGCACCAGGGAAAATGTGCTGTCAGGGAAGTCCAGCTGTGGGAGATTAAGGTATGTGGGATGCATGGCCAGGAATGGCACCTTTGAATTCAAATCCAAGCATGTGAAGTGTAGGCCCCTTGAGACCATTCAGTATCCATTGGATGTCTGAAGCAGTGTACTGGAGTCTGTACAAGTCCCCTTGTCAGAACTTCTTCATGTCTGAGAGCTCTTCATGTTGATTAACGAGGTTGCACGTTTCCATATTTAGTTCTTCTGTCAGCTGTTTCCTTTTGTCTTTTTGTTCAAACTGCCAAGTCTAGGGAAAAGAAAAAGTAAAAAAAAAAAGGAAGAAAAGAAAAATAAAAATCATACAAGTTGATTCAGGTCTTGAGGAGTAGGAGTTGCTACAGTGATATAGAGGAGGAGTCATTGTGTTTTGAGCAGAATAAGAAAATGAAAATTGTCCTGTAAATGTGAATTCACTGTCTATAACGAGTGTGTGATGAGGGTCCCATGCTGTGTAACCAGTAGTTACAAGGTAAGATGAACCTTTCTCTCTTTTTTTTCTCCCCTCCTTCCAAAAAATAAGTAAGATACTGACCTCAGTATTGGCCAGCACCACCACAGGAGATGCCCTGGGTGGAGATGATGCTGTTCCCAGTGACACTGGTGTAGATTGAAGCTGACTTGCCTGGCCTTCCAAATTCTGTGCATGTAGGATAAAACAGACTCTTTTTCCTGACTGTTAAGTGTGATACTTATACCTGTCACTGCACAATGATTTTTTTGTGTTTTGTTTTGTTTTGTTTGTTCATTTTTTGGCTTGGGGTTTGTGGGGGTTTTTTTAAGGTTTTTTTGGTTTGGTTGTTGGGTTTTGGTTTGTTTGTTTGTTTGTTTGTGTTTTTTAAAGAGAGAAAAAGTTCCATTCCTTGTTAATATTATTTTATTTTCTTTAAATACTGGGTGGTTTATTTATTTATTTATTAAGAAGTAGTTCATCAGTCTCTGCAGAGTGGGGTGCTGAGATGACTTACACAGGCCTGTCCAGCACCCAGACATCCCATTTAAGTCACAGGGAATGGTGTGATGTTGCTAGTGGGACTGGGAGCATCCTGACCAACTCCCCTTCCTGTCAGGAGCGAGGTGGCTCTGTGCAGTAGCCTTCTGGGGGTGATGTCCCTCTCCCTCCTCATCCCAGTGTGCAAAGCTGGACTGAAGCTGTAGCAGAGGTGAAGCAAGAGGAGTTGGTTCCCAGGGTCTCCCAAGAGGTTGGTTCTCTGGGTCTCCCCTGTACCTGGGGAGACCGTCGCAGCACAGGACAGTCCCTGAGGTGAAACAAGCAGAGGGCGGGTGCTATGGGGACAGGGCTGATCCCCTACTCACTCCCAGCCTGCCCCTCATCCCTCTGCATTTTGGCAGGTGATGCAGGAGAAGGGATAGGTGATGTGGGGAGCTATGGCAGTGCAGACCCTTACTCTCCCAGTCCCACTGCTGCGCTGGGGTAGGTGCCATGAGCCGGTGTTTAAAGGGGTTATTTTACACACTGTTGCTGTACAAGCTGGAACATGATTGAGCCCTTAATTAAAATGCCATAGTTGGGGGCTGTCTGTAGCAGCCCCGTTTTCCCGCATAAGAAAGGCTCATACTACAGCTTTGCAGGGAAACCACCCAGAAAGACGGATTTTAAGCTGTCATGGAGAAACTTGTCTTTGCAGATCATTGTCTGTGAGCCAAGGTAATCTGTGCTTGAGGACCGGCCCTGCCGGCAGCGGGGCTATACTGAGCCTCACGTATTATATGGGCAGGCTTTTTTGAAATGATGGGTGGAGAAGGAAAAAGAGCAGGAATAATAAACTCTTTTTCCACACAGGACAGGAGTGAGTCACAGCCCACCTTTGTTGCTGCTGTGACTGAGCATTTGCCTGGCCTAGGAGGTATGTCACAAGGAAGTGAAGTCACTGTATCAATGAGCTTCAGATAAAATGCAAAGGGAGGGAGCACTGGTGGGTGGCAGGGAGAAGGTGGTATTTCATGGCGTTGCAAATATGAGACCCGTGACCAGTGGACGTAACCGTGTCACATTCAAAGGCTGCAGCAGATCCGACATGAACTCTTTCTGCCTTCAGCAAATTATTTTCTGTAGAAGAGAAGCAGTGTTTGATGAAGTGGCTCTTTGATTTTGAATGAGAGTGAGCCAGTGTCTATTTTATGAAGAAATTAAAAAATTGTCCGGTATAAAATTCTCTTGAGTGGAATGGGTGTATCACTCATTGTGGATGAGCTTTCACGAGAATAAGGTTTGTTGCGCTTGGTGGAGTTAAGTGATTATTATGGATCTCCAACTTGATGTGGCACAGGGTGGGGAGACCTGTTTGCATCCCTTCTATTGGGAGAACTAGTATACCTGGGCTGGCTAGCCACTGTTTTCTTAGGAAGCCATATGTAGAAAAACTTTTGATTATGTTTTGATTTTAGCTTGTTCTTGCTTGTCTCAGAAAACTGTACATCAGAAGCCCTGCAGAGTTTGGCAGTGGTGGGGGTTGGGTGAGCCTGGGGAACCTCTGCTGATGGGGAAGTAGTCGAGGACCAGCTCATACCTTGAGTCCAAGGAAGCCCTCATGCCCCCACAGTGAGGGGATGGCTGTGGTGGGACTATACACTGTCACAGGCTGAGCCCAGTGTACTCATGGGTTAGAGTGCAGCAGGTTTGGGTAGGAGCAAGTCTGCTAAAATCCCACACTGCGCAGCTGCTGTAGCTGCACCTGAGCATGAACGCCTGCACAGCTGCTCCCAGCATCCAGGTTCCAGCTCCTAGTTTGTAGTTTGGAGGTTTCCCAGCATCCCCCATTCCCTTGCCAGATTCTCCCCAGCTCTGTGTGCTTCTTGGCGAGAAAGTTAATCTCCTGGTGAACTGAGGAGCAACTGAGCAGGGTGGAGGGCTGCAGAAAGCTGCATGGGTGCAGGCTGAGCATAGCAGATGTGTTCCTGGCCCTTTGACAGTGTGGGGAAAAGCCTACTTGTCCATCAGGAACAGGTGGGTGGATGTCACCTGCAGCCACTGAGGCTGGTGTGCATGGGGGTGCCTGTGCTGCCTGTGTGTCTGCCATCTCTCTGCTACAGGCAGATGGACAGTGAACCTTCATCCTCGGGTGTAGCAGTTCTCCCATCTTTGTACATGCCACCTACCTATGAGAGATCACAGTGGCAGGCAGATAAGGCTTGAATATTCACACTTCATGGGAGAGACTGGTCTTGGAAGTGGGTGGATGTGTGTGTCCCAAGGAGTGTATCAAAGGTACTGCTCTTCTAGAGGGTGGTTCTGAAAGTGGATATTTCTGCAGACCCTCTCATTGCTTGTCTCTGTAGGCTCCAGCTGTCCTGTTACCGTTACCTTCAAGGAGTGGCTTGCTGGGGAGGTGACAGAAAATCCTTTACCTTGGGAAATTAGCAGGGGTGGGATTTGTACCAGGGCCACAGGACAGCCGGACTCTTCCTTAAGCACTCCTAGAACTCATTTAACACCAGGTGCTTTCCCTTATGGAGATAAATGAGATCTAAAGGTAGCTTTCCTAGCTCTGATTTTTGCATATGGGGACCTTATTATTAACATTGAGTTGCTGTGGGTCTGTATTTGTGTGCATGTTTGCTAAGCATCCACTAGCATGGCTGGTTTTGTGGGCACTAGGAACAGTTTTTAGGTCCTGAACTAAGTATGTAACCCCCCAGTGTTTTTATTGGGAAGATGGTGCCTGAAATATATGGGTGGAAACTGAGCTGTGGGGTCAGGGAGCGCTGGGGAAACCTCCAGGGTGTCGCAGGAAAGTGCAATGGGTGAGCAGAGTTGGATAGAACATCCCTTTGACTAAGGGTAGGGTTGGGCTTGAGTAGGCAGTTGTGGAGTCATCCAAGGTTGCCTGTTCAATCTTCAGCACAAACACTGAGATTTGTCCCATTCGAGTTCAGGCACTTGACCACAGCTTTGGAAGGAGGAAGTGAATTTTCTACTACCATCTCTGTGAGAAGCAACAAGGTTCAAGCCCATCTCTACAGATGGCTTCATCCAGCCTTCGTCCTGCCACAGGGAGAGTGTCTTCCTCAGAAGAAGGTGCGCTCTGGGGAAACCAGAGCTGTGGTGGAGCAGATGCCTTGGGGCTCTGCCCTGCAGATGGCAGAGGACCTGTGGTGGATGTGTTTTCAGATTGCTCCCTTCCCTAGGGGCTTGGGAGGAAGACAGAAGCTTGAGCCTGACAGAGGTAGGTGGAGCAATTATTGGAAGTACTGTTAATCTTTCTTTAATTAGAAGACATGCTAAATTAAAAGGCCCAGGAGTGATCCCACAGATGTCGGCTTACTGAGAGATAATAATTGATGTGAGAATCTAATGTTTTACTAAGCTTCGGATCTGCATTTGATAGCATTGTTATGCTTTTACATACTTAGCTTAAACTGAGAGAAACTTGACCCAAATAGAGAGCTCAAGCTTTGTGTTCTGTCTTCTTCAGGACTTACTGGATAGGTTTACTCAAACAGTGATGATGATCATAACAAAAAAGGAGAAGTATCATGATCATCTGTCGTCTGTAAGCTTGGAGAAAATAACAGCTAGATTTAGAAACCTCTGGAGAACAAATCTATTTTTGATGGCAACTATGGACTTAAACTTTTGACTGCAGCATCTGTGGGTAAATTTCCAGGAGGATAAATCCAAGCTGTGGAGGCAAGATGTGTTTGCACAGAGCAGGCAGCCCCTTGCTTTGGGCATCACTCAGCAGAGATGCCCTGGCTCCACTCTGCAGCAGTCAGGAAAATCTGCCATCTCCTTTTCAAAGCACATCAAGAAGTTTTTCTCATTCTGTTCTGGGGTGCTTTAGAAAATTCCTCTCCTGCTTTGGAGGTGGATGCTGACTGTTAATCTCAGGCTTTGTCAAATCCTTTGTCAATCCTGCAGGATGACTCACTGCTGCAGTCCCATCCCAGTGCCTCACCATGTTCTCTTGCTGTGGGACCTCAGCATAGTTCTGAGTTTATCCAAGTGCAGTGTGGGGCATCATTAGCACACAGCAAGAGGCAAACATCAGATCCTGATTTGGGGACTTGCCTTTTATATAAAAAAAAATTAAGTAATCTATTTTTTGAGCATGGGAAAGGACCTGTACTTTCCTTACAGTTAGTAGGGAACATCAGCTCTTCCTTTATGGGATGTTGGTGAGGCTGTGCCTTAAGCAGAAAGAAATCTCTTTCATGGACAAAAGAAGAGTCTCTATGACTATCCATAGAGAAAATAGGAGAAGCACTTCCATTTCTGTTGAGGGAGAAGCACAAAGCTGGAGAAGATGATGGTGTTCATGCTTGAGGATCTCTCAGGGTGCTGGATATGTTACAGCTAGTGATGTCTTCAACCTGGATGTTATGCAGAAGTAAAGCTTGTGGTACATGAGAAGGAAGCTTGTGGATTTTTATGGGCCTTCGAATTTTGACTTGAAAGCGCTTTCTATTACAGTATGAACCTGAGGAATGATGCTAGAGCAAATAAAAATAATCATGGCAATTTTATTGTTACAAGGAAACCAGCTTTCTTTTGAAACCAGCTTTTCAATAGAGTAACACATTCAACCCAGCGCTTTTCCGACTTAAACCAATTTTATACTAATGTTTACATCAACTGTGATGGAATTATTCCCAGTTTACATTAGTAAGTGAGAGGAAAATCAATTGCAGTGTATCGACCTTGAAATGCACTAATTACTTGCTGTGTCGAGCTGGGTGCAGCAAAGAGCTGCTCTCTGTCCCACAGAACTTGCTTCCTTCCCCCTCCTCCTCATGGCAGCCATGGACGTCTGTGGTTTAACTGCTAAACCAAAGTTTTCCAGCCCATTCAGATGAAAGATCCTGACCCTAGAGCTCTTCTTTTGGCAGTTGGCACCATGACAAAGGACAGGTGCTGCTTTCACAGGCAATCGGCATGGCCGGGTCGAACATCCCAGGGAAAAGTCTGAGAGTTGCTGTTGGCATCTTCCATTTGCTGTGCAGCCCCAAAGAGGGGAGTCCTGGCGGAGCTGAGAGCCAGGACAGAAGGTTGATGAGTGGCACCTGACTGGTCCTGCAGCTGCCACAAAATGGAACTGAAAAACTCTGAGGCTCCTAGGGCCTCATCCCAACCTCAGAAACACCACCGTATTGTTCGGCTCTGGGCAGCACATGCACATCCCTTGCTTTCTCCTCACTCCACCTTTATTTAAATTTATTTTTCCTAGAGAGAGGGAGAATATCTAGCAGTTTGGGTTCTATTTTTTTAGAGTTGTTCTCACTCAAGCATGATGTGAAACCTGAGGTTGTATCCAGTGTTACATAAATAGTTAACCCTTCTCTCACATGCCTGTTTCTGTGTATGGTATATCTTCAGGTTGCAGAAGGGTGTTTTTTCTCTCCATGTTCAGAGGCATATGGTCTGGGTCAGACACGGGGTTAGATACAAGAAAAAAGAGATCTAAACATCAATTCAGTAAAGCATTTGCATTTAATTCTGTGCCTCCCCTTGACAACAGCAACAACAATTCTTGTAGTGGGACTATAATCAGTATTTACCATCTGAAATTTAAGCGCATACTTTTGTTCTTGGCTGAGTCAGTGCCCGATTTTATAGGTGTGTAGCGGAAGGGGAGGAGTGCTGGCTGAAGAGCAAATATTGCAGACGCTCTCTTACCTCATCGAGGTAAGAGAGACCTCATCGAGACCTTTACATCTGTGTGCTCACACTGATTGGGGTCTCACCAGCCTTTCACCCAAGCAGCTGGGTGGCTCTGACAGCAACATGTCACCCTGCTGAGGGTCAGGGGGTGGTTTTGCGATGCTCTGCTGGGTGGTGGGGACCACGCACCTCGACAAGGTGGTTGCTTGCAGAACTGGTTTGTGTTTGCTTTTGCACTGGCCCGTGCTGTGGTGACAGATCTGAGGCACAGAGCACAAGCATTCCAGCAAATAAATGGCAGCTTCTTTTAAAAAGCCTTCAAGAAAAACTGTTGTTGGTAACCATATAGCCTCTAGAACAAGAGCCACGTTCACCTTGTGTTTACAGCAAAGGCTGCTTGGCTATCTGGAAAGTACGTCTTCCCTTTTCATCTCAAACACAAGGAAGTCCTTTCTGTGTGTCGGTTGAGAAAGAAAACCACAGAAGTTTCCTCTTCTTTCAATGTACTCTGCCCAAAACACACTTTCAGGAAATGCTTGTTCCTGCCTGAGAGAGTGCTGGAAGCTCTGCAGTTTGTAGCACAAAACACATGAGGCTGGATCATTTTGCAGGCTGTCCTAATGCAACCCTCAGTAGTCCCAAAATGAGGGAAATTGAGGCTAAATAACGTCGAGTAGCTGACAATAGTAATTTAAAGACGACGTACCAATAAGCAAGTTTTCCATCAAAACTCATTAAGCTAATTAAAACATTGTTAGTCCTGCTAATTTTAGGAATGCCAGCCTGCAACTTCTCGCTCTTTGTGTAATCTGTACAGCCTTGTTGTATCCATTTAAAATATTCATTACCTGTATTTGTATTCACAGCTTTTTCTTTGCTCTTCCTTGGGAGAAGAGTGCAGGTTTTCTGTAAAGTAAAACAAACTTTCAGGTTTTCACATGTTTTTTAGGAGACGTCTGCTGGCCTGGCTTTCACCAGCAGCACTGAAGAAAAGAATTAACTGGTAAATTAATGTATTTTCTCTCATGGTCAGAGACCATTTATCTAACTTTTGACTAGAGCACTGACTCTCCATCAGTTTTATTTTAAAGCCTTTCAGCATTTCACATTCAGTGAAAAGTCTTGTGTTAAGTAATATAAACCCAACATCTCCTTTTCCAGTCAGCCATGCGATTCGATTGATTGTTTGTGTAAGTTTTGTGCAAATGTCAACATTACGAATTGATGGCGCTTTGCTTGTCCGTGACTGATGATGATTGATGTGTTTTGGCACACTGTATTTGTTCATAATTCATGAACTTGCCTTTCTGCCTGGGTTCATATGTGGCCAGAGTTTACAGCTGTGTAATAAGGTGGCACTTGAGCAGTTGCCATCCCTACTGACCTCTGTTAGAGACAAGTTAACTCCTTCTGTTAGAGACAAGTTAAGATTGTCTCATCTCATTTACAGATGTGACGTTTGCATCACCGTGGGGTAGGGAAAAGGTGCTCGTGATGGAGACGTGGTTTGTGATTGCTCACCTGTTTGTGTTTGAATTTGTACCCAACCCAAGTGGCAGAGTGGTTGAAGCCAGGGTCAGACATGGATGTCAACAGGCAGCGCTCTGCCAGCCTCTGCTTTCCAACAGATCTGCAGCATGTTTTATACACAGGCAGGCTCAGCAGTGAAAGAAAGGAGTGTTTCTGTATTACAGAGCCCATTTCTGCTCTTGTTCTCATTGCAAGATCTATACTGATGGTAAGCTCTGATTTTAACAGAGTTTTCTCGCTTTTAACCCAGCTAGTGACCTTCAGAGTGCCCTAATCCACACAGTACGATCTCTGCGCAATATTCTAGCCAAATTACTCATCACGGCGGTACAGTCCCCAAAAGGCTTTAAATGATGCATTAAGCAATGCAGTAGCATCTGCCACATGTGGTTCTTCCTCTTGGGGATGTTTGTGGACGGACAGCTCTTTGTTTTGCTTTGTGCTTTGGAAGGACGGGGATGTGCGTGTGCATGTGAGTGAGAGAGAAGTGCACGTCACTTGTGTTTGCGTGGCTGGGGGTAAAGAGGTGTACTGGGTGTCAGAGTTGCAGTGTTGACCTGGCAAAGATTTTAAACTCCTGAAGTGTGAATAGCAATGGAGAGTTCAAGGAGGCACCTTAAGTGTCTACCTGGATGACAGCCTGATTACTCAGTACCTTTTGGGTCTGAACCTCAGCAGCAGAGTTGTGGAGATCTGTGGGTGCTGAAAGCAGTGGAAGTGAAGCAGTGTTTCTTGTGCAGCCCCTAGCAAGGAATAAACATGGCAAAGGGTCAGTGGACATCCAGAGCAAGGTCTTCATCCTGTCGACGTTTAATGCTACATGGAGCCCTTCTGGAGCCTGTTGGGCTGCTCTTTGGAGGGGACTGGAGAAGGAGGAGCTTGCAGCAGAGGGGGGGCACAGCCACCATGCTCTCCATGCCTCCCCACTTGCTGTGCACCTGGCCATGCAGCATGATCCTGCAGTACCACAGCCTGGGTCCCACAACTGGTGTGTGACAGAGCTGGGAAGGGAAGAGTAAGGCCACTGAAACCATCTGAGCTGCAGCGAGGCTTTCCTCTGGTGACATGCAGGAATGTTGATGTGACAGTGTGGGCATGCATTACTCTCCTGGTTCACCTGTGAGTGAACACAGTGTCACCCTGTGACATTGTGAAGGCTGCACTGGCATTGCTACGGACCTTGTGAAGGACTGCACAGCGCCCAGGGGGATGTGAGGGCTTGTGCTGTGCAGTGTGACAGCTACACGTCTGTGTAGTCAACTTGCTATTAATATATAGTCTTGTGTGCAAACACCTCTTTAAGCATTGTTATCCTTAATCAGCAAGGAGGTTAATAGCACTGAAGGTGCTTGGTCTGGAAGAAAAGCAAGGTGCAATTATGTTGTTAGTGACAGAGGGAGATTTGTGAAGATCAAGGTTTGCCTTAGCAAATTCACACCTGGAGCACAGGTGGTATTTGCTTGAACCATCAGTGTCCAGGATGCTGGGATAAAGAGCTGTGATTTTGTACCTGGGGACAGCTGCCTTGTCCAGGGCCCCTTGAGTTGGTAGAAGTGGACCCCAGTCTTTCCCATTTCAGGCTAGTGCCTGCATACTGAGATGATGTTTTTTAATGAGAAAGCAAAATGTAATGGCTCAGGGAAAAGCATATCATGTCTAATACTGACAGATGCATTGTAGTAGTTGTTGGGATCCAGGGCTTGATATTTCCTTGAGGATAAAGAACCTGAGTGAGTTCCTTGATGAGATTAACATCTCTGAATCAAACCTGTGTACAGCAGGAAAAAATACAGATTTGCCAGTTATTCTTGCTGAGATTAATATGTCCGAATCAACCTGGTGTACAGCAGAAAAAATACATATTGCCAATTATTCTAGAACAGAGACAATATTACAAGGCCCATTTGGATTTGGAACACTATCCAAATAATTAGTTGAGTGTTTCTGGGTCTCCGGATCCCTCCTGGAGAGCAAGGAATAGCAAAACAACCCTCTGAAAAGGAGCAAGGTGGTGTAACCCCTGCATCAGTGAGTTTTACTGGTTTACCTCAGTTCAGCCCATTACCACTCCAGTAGCTGCATTTCCCGCAGTGGTGGATATGAGAGAGACCTGTGGGAGGTGCTGCAATGCAGAAATGTTTAGCAGGGAGGGGGCAAAAAAGGACTGTATTTCTTCTTTTTTTAGCTAAGGGAGAGGGAAGTACTTTTATAAGATTATGCCATTTTCTTCAGTATTTGAGTTTCAAAAAATCATTATCCTCTTGGAAGAAAACTCAAGGTAGCTCCGTCAAGAGCTGGAAAATTCAAAGACCAAAGGAAAAATTTAACTTTATCCAGATGTGTAATTCCTTGTGCAAGGGCCATCACAATGACCTGTGTCCCTCCTTTATCTTGGTGGAGCAGCTTCCTTGAGTGCAGGTGACATAACTGCTGAACTGCTTTCTTAGTATATGTTCCTTTGTATTATCATAATCTTGAGAAAAATGATGAAGACAAGGCAAAACATGCTGGCTAACCCAGACACAGTTAATGCACCGCCATGGAATTTGTGTCAACAAACTGAGTGATTCTGAGGTTATGTTGTAGTCCATTGTGGAGATATTTAAAACCCCGTTGGTGGCAATGCTGGGAGAAATAAAGGGTTTAGAAAACAGAATATAGCTTCATTTGGCATGGAGTAGGTGTGAGCCATATGGAGTCCAGATGTTCCCTATGCCTTCTGAAAAAGTAACAAATCCAGAGTCACTGAAGGAGGAATTTCAGACTAAACAAATGAGAAAAATATGTGGCCGAACACAACAGAGCTTTTGAGCACAGCAGTCTCTCCTGGCTCTCTCACCTCTTTGCCATCAGCCCATTTTGGTGCCTTCTGTGGGAATTTTTTAATATAATGCAGTGAAAACCACGTCTTGATAGGCAGAATAGTGTCTCACCATCTCTCTGCAGACTGAAGTTGGCAAACAAGGTGAGGTGCTACATTTTGAGGAATAATAAATAGAAAATGTAAAAGATTAAAAAAAAATCTGTAATTTTCTCACTCCTTTTTTTTCAGTGTAGGCCTCACTATTTTCTCTTTATATCCTCCGTGCTGAATGGAAACTTTTTATCAATAATACATAATTTGCATTTTGCAGCACATTGCCTCATTTGCATTTTACTTGTCAAGCAACTTGAATACAAAGAGATAGAGGCCCCAGCTCTGCAAACATCTATATGTATGAATAACAGTTCAATTAAGCAAAGATATACATATGCATGTGTTTTCAGGGTAGAAGCCTGTGTGCTCCTCCTGAGGTTAATTTTGGAAGTTTAGGGTTTATTCACGTTGAGAATAGAGTCCCTGTCTACACCTAAAGCCATTCTTCATTAAGTGAATCTGCTTTGTGTTTGCATAGAAAACAGGTTTCCTGATAATTTCAGTTGCTTTTCTGTACACGAAGAAGAAACAAAGGATGATGGAAATACCTGTGACAGGTGGTGTTTAGGCATTCAGGACCATATTCCTCAAAACCCTGCACCACTGTTGCCTAGTTCTGTGTCAGCTGTACTTTTCTGCTAAAATTACCAGATCCTTAGACTTTGTGTTACCTCTGGCTGTACCTCTGTTACCTTTGTGTTACCTGTGCCAGTAGAAGCCCCTCACATAAGTGCAGATATAAAGGTAAATTCTGTCTGTTGTCAGGGCAATTATTTTGTTTTGGGTGTACAAGGGGCTAAAAGAGAGGTGGAAGTGTAAAATTGTTCTCTGGTTGATTGAGATAATCTGAGTGTTAGGAAAAGCTCATTTGTGCAAGCTGTGTACTAGGAAGATGCCCCCATTGCTCACCTGCTCTAGGAGTGTGTCTGGTGTGGGATGTGCCTTGTAGTATATTTCACCTTCCCCTGACCTTCTTCTGAGGGATGAATAAACCTAATCTGCTGGAAAATGAGTGAGGTCTCCTGGAGTGGACTCCCTGTAAAAGTAGCAGCCTCAAGTTTAAAGCTAGCAGCCTCCATCTGCCCTAAGTGTGTATGTATGACAGAGTAAGTATAACTGCAGTACCTTCTTGTCAGGTTCACCTTGTCCAAATTAAGAGAAGAAATTGGTTTTCTTGAGGCACGCTCCCAGCATTTACTCTCATTAGACTTCCTGCTAATGTGAATGCTCAGCAGTGTTTTGCCTTTGCAGATTACAAAGCTAATGAGTGGATGTTGCAGCTATTGAATGGCCTCCTCAGTCTTCTGTGAGCTGAGGAAACCACTGCTCAACTTGGACAATTTGGCCTGCCTTGCAAACATTTTGCACTTCTGGATAGCTGGTGAAGCACAGGTACCGCCAGGGGCCAGCTGCTCCCCTGGTGTCAGTGCCGCATGCGGTCAGGAGAAAATGACCTCGGACCCCTGAATGCAGGCAGTCACAGCCAGCGTGGTGGCTACCTACCGTGTGAGGGTCAAGCCACTGGCAGAAGTCCTTTCCCTGTGCCAGCTGCCCTGGTGTTTTCACAGCACTTTGCCAAAAATGCCCCCCCACCCCCCGCAGAGCTGTCGATCGCCTGGCTGGCCTGCCCGCCCCCCAGCCCCTGCGAGCTGCAGAGCCTGGCCACTTGCACGGCTGGGTGACTCCGTCTCCATCCAGGAGCTGTCATGAGCAGATGGAGACAGACTGGTGCAGTTGGGCTGTTGGGGACACAGCTGGAGCCTGGAGAGGATGAACCGTTTTCTCAGCCGGAGGGAGGGATGGAAAACATCTGGGGTCTTCGCTCTTGCGTGCTGTTGAGGTGCAAAAAGACCAGTGATGCAGGTAATTCTCTCCAAGGCTGAGCCACTCATGTTCCTTTTGTTCTCTCTGAATCAAATAGAAAACAGCAAAAGAAAGTAAGGTGTCGTAAAAGATGAGGGTCAAAGTACATCTTCTAGAAAACAAGTAGCTTTCAAAGAGGTGCTTTCTAAGGTTTAAAACATTTTGCTTTTTCATATGTCTGTGCTGCTTTATTAAGATGCTTTTAATCTCAAGATGGAGTTTTAAGTTATGCTTCCTTGTCTAGTTAAGCAAGGTGTTGTTTTATTCGTACTTTCAAAGCTGTTGGTGTCAGTTTTGGCTTTTTTGATGTCCTGATGCACGTGCGCCAGAATTGGAGCAGCATTCAGCTGCTGTTCTGCCAGGAAACTGGACTCCAGAAATTCCTTTGTACTTCAGGAGTTCAATCAACAGTTTTTCTGATATTTAGGCTGTTTGTTTAGTACATGCATGCTCTAAATACATCCATAGAGGTCTATTGTAGTGTAAGCACCTTTTGGTCTGGAAGCATTTACCTTCTAAAGGTTATGAAGCCTTAAATGTTCACTTGGTCTGTTTTTGGTATTTAGTTGAGAGTTCCTGAGCTTGCAACTACACATGGAAATATGTGGAAGGTGATCAGAAGGTCAGTTTAATGTCTATTGCCTTTGGAGCTACAAATGGGGCCCTGTTTTCTGCATTGGTGGCATTCAGGAAAAGAAATGCCATTAGGACATTCTGTTTTCCTGTCTTGCACCTTCTCAGATTTTTCTTCGTTAGTTGTTTCAGCAAGGTGCCATTGATCGTATGGGAAGGTCAGAGAGGATCATTAAATGACTGAAGAATTGCCACTGAGGACACAAACACCAGTCTAGATTCAGTCACCCTACTTCTGACCTCAAACACGTGATTTGGGATGGATCTTCAGGTGGTTCTTCAGGTGTTAAAAAATTACCACAGCAGTGCTGTAATGCTCATCACCCTTTTCTCTTGGTGACCCTCATCCTTGAAACTTGTGCCCTCTGTGCTTTGTAAAGGTCCTCTTAAATAACTTGTAATAACGCAAACATTTTTTACCCAGGATTAGAAGGAGTCAGCAAGTTCCTTCAGAGGATTTTAGCAGGAGAACTGTGTAATGCGATTCAAGGAACTGAATTCATAGTCACTGGGAAGTGCTAATGATGGTGATAGTGAAAGACAGTGCTTTCCCTTGGAGATTTAATGATGGAGAGAACAAACCGAAGGCTCCCAACCTCATGCTGTCAGGGTCCTTAGAGACGGCAGACAGATCTTTACTCAGTGCAGCAAAGAAAAAGCTCTTGGACATCAACCGTCCCTGAATTCTCCAGGTTTTTGTGCTGCCTGTTAGAGCAGAAACTTGCACAATGACCCAGATGGGCTATTTAATGAGGTATTCCTCTAATGAGGGGTTATCGTTTTAAAGCTGAGCAAATAAAGTGTGAGATGCAGTTTCAGATGCTTCCTTTTTTGGGTTGTACTGGGTGTTTGACTGTCCTATAGTTGAACGGGGAAAAAAAAGTGAACAAAAACTCTGGCATTGCCGAGCAGTATTTCACAAAAGCAGATTTGTCATGTGTTTCCAGAGTCCCTGGAATATTACCTGTTATAGATGGAAAATATGAGGGGGGGAGTTTGTCCCAGGAGAAGGTACCACTCTGTAGATGTTCAGCCAGGGAAAAGGTGGCTGACTGTACATTGGAAACACTTAGATGTGAAGCCATCCATCTCAGTGACAGGAGGACAAGGAAACACAGCAGGTGTTTGGGTTTCTTTTTCTTTCTTTGTTATTGTTTTTCTCTAGAATGATGGACTAATCACTGTAGTCTCCTGTTATTTCTGTTTTCCTTCCAACTTTCTAGTAGTTTTTGCAGATCTCTCTTAGCTTGGGGGGGAGGGGGGGGAAACAAACAAACCACCAAAAAACCATGCCAAAAAAGCCCCTGAATCAAACCCAAACCCAACCCCCAGAAAACTAGTAGTGGAATAAAACCGTGTGACAGTGTGCATGCACAAGAGAACAAAATTATGATTACGGTAGTAAATTTAATCTGGCAGTTCCTAATTTTAGAATACATGACTTCGTGACTTTAATTTTCCTTTGGTGTGGTTTGGGTATACAGTTAAGTATGTTGCTGCAAAAAATTATGTTTTCTGATGGAGCTGTATGTGGAGTATGAGTTTTTGAATTATCAACCAAAAGCATTAATTCGTTTCTATAGTTTGTTACCTATATATTGATGAGTAGAATTGCTTTCCTGCATGTGTGTGTCTTTTTTTGAGTTTTTAGGATTCTTTGATTTGTATTTAGTGCATATGTTACACAATATGTGCAATTTTTGTCAGCCATGTAATAGTGGGCTGTGAAGTTTAATTTTAGTCCAGGTCATGCTCACACTGGTCACTTAAACACTAGTGGATTGTTAGTAGATGCAGTATATTATAAGGTGTAGACTGCCTTTGCTGTATAGGGGGATGTACGTTGCTTTAAAAATTCACTCTTTTTTAAAACTTAGCCTTTATATTTTACAACCTTACAATAAAGGCAGATGGTATGTGTATGTAAAATATTTATAGAAACATAAAAATTGTAAGAACAGAAAAGAAGGAATCCCTTCACATCACATCTCATTTCTAGTTGGTAAGTGTCTCATGACTTTTAAGTATCCCTCAGTTTGTAGTGTAGCTCTGTAAACCTTTGGTTGAGCCAAGATCAGTTATATGAGGGGACAGAATTATTGCTATTCCTCCATGTGCTTGATTGTGGGCAGGTTTTTTTATGAGCAGTAGTTCCAGGGGTGCAAGATGGGGCTGTATTTTCGCACGTGCGATGGCCCAGTGGCTGCCCGTGATTGCTGGGGACAAGGTGTAGGGCAGGGCCGAAGCTGTGTTGGTGCTGCCAAGTCCTGCTGGTGGGGCTGTCAGCTGGCAAAGCCTGACCAGCAAAAAGCCCCAAGGGTAGATTCCATTACACAAGCAAAATGACAGCTTTTTGGTGTCTGTATTTCTGTTGCCAGGATCTAATGATGCAGCTTTCTATATGCTTGTGTAGCTGAAGATCAGGAGAAACTACTCCAAAAAGCCACCTGTGCTTGCAGAACTTCCAGTGTAATTTCCACTCCTTCCAGGGTTCCTCCCCTCGCCCCCTGCTGTCTTCTGCTTAATTCCGACCTCACTTGCAAAACATTTCTATGCTCTTTTCTGAGTAACTCTACAGATAAGAGACAGCCTTGGAGTAAATCCTTCTATCTCTTATCAATTCATTTTATGCTATACGCAGGTTTTTCTGATACATTTGCTCCTAACATCATTGGTCTGTCTGTACCATTCACAGATTTACAGCTTTCTTGCCTGTATATCAAGGCAGGAATAACATTTTGAGTTGAAGACTTGTAGTCTTCAAGAGTTTGACCCGTAGATAATTTTTTTAATTAGTGAATCCTATTTAAGATGCTGAGCACAAAAATCCTCTTTTCAGTTGGTGAAATTATTCCAGTTGACTGTGAATTACAGCCAATTACTGTATAAACTGCATCATTTTTTCTAAGATGGAAGTTGTGTTTTAATCACGTTTTTTCCTCTGCAGGAGTCTGCTAACCTCTTTGTCCTCCAGTGTTGAATCCAACTGTTGGCCTTCATTGGTCTTGCATTTTGAGTAGGATACTCTTGGAAGACTCAGGTACATCTGCAATGGCTGATGGATTTTTAAGGGAACAATTGTTAAATCATATATTGTTCCATTTATGTTTGTTTTCCTAATGCAGTCAGTTGCAGTGCCCAGCTACACAAGGGCGTGGTTTCTTGCTGATCTGACACCAGCCTTTGTGTTGAACCCTGTACTTAAATCTGCAGTTACTTTAAGTATTCAAGCTGTAGCTTAGTATAAAGGCTTGATGATGTAATTATTTTTGTTGGCAAACCTAACACTTCAAGATGTTCCAGAGTGAATAGTGATGGAGTCTGTCAAGTGTGTTCTTGAAATCTCTGAAGTTTATGATGAGTGAATTTTGCCATTCGGTGCTTTCTTCAGTGATTAGCCTTACAGTGCAAATCTGGTCAACACATGAGCTTTCAGGTCAAATTGTTCACTCCCTTCCTCTTTCAGCTTATCATGGATATATTTCTTTCATGTTTTTTGCTAAAATGAGTTCCTTGAGTTAATAAAATAAAATAAAAGTTTACAAAACTTGATATAAAGTTCACATGAAATGACAGAGAAAAGAATTTCTGAAAAAAAAAAAAAATTACCAGCAAACTGCATTGAAGCTTGCCATGGAAAATCTTGCCAGCCTTTTGTGTTATCGGGAGTACCTGTCACTGAGGCTGGGCATGGCTGCCAAATGTTGTTTCCAGCAAAGTCTAACAAACCCCAGATGAATTTTAGGTTAAATTACTTGTAAATGCTTGTCTTCCACATGTGTTTTCAGCTGGAGTGGTTAAACAAAGGCTTTGCAGAGATAAGTGTGTTCTGCTGTGAGGTCTTGTTTGGAGGTGCTGCACATCTTCTGAACAGCTCCCTTTGCATCTGCTGCTTCCCGTTGGGATTTAGGAAGTGAGTGATTAGCAAGTTGCTGAGGAGTTCTAGTTCTATCAAAAAAAGGAGAAAGGGGACTGGATTTTCCTGAGCGTTTTGCTCAGTGGTCAGCTCAGTGACTCTGTTGGTGTTACTGTCATTTTCACTGTAATGATGGAGAACTTGTATGTTATTTTTATGGTAGAATTTTGAAAAACCAAAAACTAGATGAGCTGACAATAAAAAAGTCCTGCCACGTCTGATCTTTATTGTGCTGATGATAAAATCAGTATGTGTTTTGCCTTGTCTGAAACCTGTTTCCTGTGGGCTTCATCTGGTTAAGAATATTCTGCTAAATCAGTGGTTGGGTTAAAGTCATTTATCACTGTCTCGTGGTGGTTTTATTAAACTTCTCTTAAGAATGAGACGGTGATGCGTTTACATTTTTAGAAAAAGCTGAAACCAAGGAAATGCTGTGACATCCAAGCCCAAATTTTGAAATTGCAGTGCTGTGTATTAAATTTAAAGTCACCATGTTTTATACAGTCATTAATTTCTACTAAGTTTCTTGTGGCATGTTTGCATTCAAAGCGTGACCTAGATATAGGTGATTCTGCAAAGCACTTGGGCTCGCCAGTCCCACCAGCCAGCTCTGGTGGTGAGGGGTGGTAGGACTGTGCTCCAGCACTTGGCCCACAGCCCCCGTGGTTCTGCCTCTGTCCCCAGACCTGCAGGGTCTGTGTTCATACCCATAAAGCTCAAAGTGTTGGAGAGACTTAAGAAATAATGGTGAAGTCATGGAACAACTTGCAAAAAATGATCTCTTGTCTTGAGACTGTTGCATGAATTATATTTTCATATTTCTATAATCTCTGTCAATACAGATGCCTTTTGGTAGTGCTGAATTATTTTCACTGTCTTCTCTTTCACTGGCAGAGCCCTCAAGCTTTTCTTTGTTGTTCTTCTTTAACTTTTTGTTTCTTTTTTTCCCCTCACAAAAGATGAAAGAAGAGCAGAAGGCTTTGATAGATTTAGTGCCTGTAAATCTATGAAAGGTGCTACTAAAAATCTCAGACGGAATGGCTGAGATACCAGTGAGGATCCAGTTAAAAACCATGTCTGATGTGGTCAGTAAAGGTCTCTGTCTGTTTGATGGTTTTCCTAAAGCTGCAGCTCCTAGGAGCCTGGGTTTTCTTGAGAACTTTTCCACTGACATGCAGGAGAATGTAATTTCTGTTTTTCTCATTTGAAGAGATAAGTTTGACAACATGTCTAGAGCAGAGTGTATATTGAAAGCTGTGGAAATAAAGCAGCAAATAAAAGAACTCCAGTTTTACTCATAAAAATTTATTTATTTTTAAGCCAATTTTGAGGCTTTTTGACATTTGGATTTCCCAATAATGAAATGTTTTAAAGTATCTTTAAGACTGTTAAACAGTTCTACTCAGCTACTTCATAACGTTTCACTGCCCTTCAATATTTGCTCTGTCTGATTTGAAATGTCTGTACTTTGGTTTTGGGGGTCCCCCCCCCCCCCTTTAACTCTCCCAGATAAGCTGTGCAGTTTGGTGAGCTCTTTAATGAATATAAAGTGTGCTTTTGTCTTTGCCTTCTTTTTTTTTTTTTTTTTTAACAAGACACAGTGTAAAGAATTGAAATATTAGACATCTGGATTTATTAAAGTCACAGTGTTGGGTGAGGGGAGCATTTTTTTTAAGAGCACTTCATTTTCACCTCTGGATAGCCAAGTTGTCTTTGAAATGTCCCTGAGGAACAGAGTGTGTTACCTTGTGCTACCAAGGCCAAGTCCTCTGCTCGTGTTTAAGTAAGCCACCACAAAGAAGCTCCCATTTTCTGGTTTCAGTGTTTCTTTTGAGAACTGATTTGTTGACAGACCTACTGAGGGAGCTGTTTATGTGGCATAGTGCTTCTCAAGTTGCTTTCCAAATGTCACTGAAACAAGCTTCCGGGGCATCGCTGCTTTTACTGAGGGATAAACAGGGGTATGTGTTGGTCTTCTCAAAGACCAGGCAGGCATCCATGGCAGGCTGTGACTGGAGGTGGGAGTCCATCTCCCACCATTTTGGAGAGGTGCTGTGGGGGCTTGTGTTCACTGTAGAAGGTCATTGGACCTGGCCAAAGAGCACATTCCCTGTGGGAGCAAAGCTCCTCTTCCCACCCCAGTGCTCCTGTGTGGTATGCTGCTCTGGATAGTTTTCATTCTTCATCACTATAAGTGTTTTGGGCTCATAGTTAGGGCTGATTTGGAACCATCTGTGGTGTAAATAAGGGGCAGTGCCCCCGGCTGCAGTGTACAGCCAGGGTGAAGCCACTTTGCCTGGCATCAAGCCAGAGCATTGAATGAACCTTCTGTGCATTAAATGCTCACTGGGTGCGTGCTGTGGGCTCCCAGTGGTTGTGGAGGTGGGCCTTGTCTTGCTGCCTTTGCCCAGGGACTGCATCACACTCAGCTCTGTCCTGCTGCCAACTCTTCTACTTCTTATAGAGAAGGGCATTTGGGCTGGTGGATTAAGACCTCTGAGCTCTGGTTTCGTTGCAGGTACTGATACCTCTGCTCCTGTTCAAGGCAGCAGATTTGAAGCATTGCACCTTAATTGTGTAAACTGAGAGAGGTCTAACCGTTCCCACTGGAGTCATGGAGGCCTGAGGAAAATTAACGCTCTAATATTAGTTAATGGCTTTGAAGATATATATTGAAAATAAGAGTTCTAAGTATCTTGGTAAATATTGTTTCCTTTATTACAGCAATGTATCTCATTTTATGGGAGTCATTTGCTGTAGCATTTAGTTTGTGGTGATAAAGCAAACCCATCAATGTGCTTTACAAACTCCTGCCGGCACAGGGCTGGTTTGCGCTGATGGCTCTTCAAAGCCACAGGATGCTTACCCACACGCACAGCTACACAAGCAAAAACCGAGCCCATTTCCGTGCCTGCTGCAGCCACAGCCTGCAAACCACACAGCACCTACAGATGTCACGTACATCCCTCGGCGGGACAGAGCACGTTGTTCTGTTCTCATAGGCTGCAGTTGCTGCAGAGCCCTCCCGAAGTGATGAGGAGCCTGCCCCGCTCAGCAGCAGTGCTGGTTTCCCTGTTCTTGGACCGGCAGTGGTGCGGCTGTGTCATCGATCTCCATGCTGTTCCCCGGCTGCCCTCACAGATTCCCGGCTGTAGACTATGGCATGTGGAGATTTGGTCAGCAGCCAAGATAAACCAATGGAGGGAACTGAATAAAGAACGTGTGTTGGCATATGCACAACAGCAGCACTACCATTGGGGAGGTGTCCCTGTAACAGGATTTCCATAGGCAGCCAGCTCATTGGTGTTTGCCACCAGCCAAGTCCCAGCACAGCAAGCAGTTTGCATGCCTATGGAGTCACCTTCCACATCCAAACCTCCCCAGACTGCTCAGCTCAGTGGCAGCTTTTCTAGTGTGTACCATGGGAATCTGCATTCAATACCAAAACAGGATATTAGCCAAACAATTACTTGTTATTAGTCAAGTATCTTGCACCATGGGGTTGTTAATTCAGGGGGAAGTGTGGTCGCCTAAGTGCTTGCCAGAGCTTGTGTGGTTGAGATGATGTGCTGCACAAGCTGGGGCTTGGCGGGCTCTGAAGACTTCATGGTCAGTAGATGAACTGCCCTTATCCAGCTGAGGGGTGACAAAAATGTGTTTGTTTCCACCTAGTCTAGGGTCATGGATTGGAAGGGACCTTAAGAGGCCATGTAGTCTAATCCCTCTGTAATGAGCAGAGACATCTTCAACTCGATCAGATTGCTCAAAGCTCCATCCAGCCTGACCCTGAATGTTTCCAGGGATGGGACATCCACCACCTCTTTGGTCAACCTGTGCCAGTGTTTTACCTCTTGTTGTAAAAAAATTTTTATCCTTATATCTAACCTAAATCAACTCTCCTTCAGTTTAAAATCATTCCCTCTTGTCTCACCAGACCCTTCTCTTCTCCGGACTGCACAACCGAACTTTCTCTCTGTCTTCATGGGAGAGGAGCTTCAGCTCTCCGATCATCTTCGTGACCTCATCTGGATCTGTTTCAGCATGTCCACATCTTTCCTGTACTGAGGACCCCAGAGCTGGATGTACTACATCTCTGTTAATATTTCTCTTGTCTTTGGACAAAACATTGTCTTGGTGGTTGTCCTGAATGTTGTCTTCATCCAGATAAGATCTGTTCTAAATGCCCCCAAGATGCGTAATCTGTCTCTGCCGTAGTATTACGTATTTTGAATGTCTCTCCTTGCTTTGCTTCAGAGAAATTTCTTGGTCAATCAGCTTTTGAAGTGCCCAAATCAAGGTTTGCTGTACAGTTAAAATGAAGTGCAAAGTGGTGTTTGTTTCAACAGACACTTTACGTGGTGCTGCCAGACACACCAGTCTGTTGCTATTAACTCATAAAAGCTAAGAGGATGGTAGATCACATGAATGTTATCGCACACTCAGCTGTCAGTTCATTCCCCAAAAACATGCAGAGTGGCTTAGTGTAAGGATTATTTTCCATCATTTATATTTTTATTGTTTTCCTTCTCTATTGCTGCTCGCATTAATCTTGTATGTCGTATCAGTAAACCACAGTTCACAAGCTCCTTATCTCTCTTGTCTACATCATATTGGCCTGTGCTGACTCTTGAGTTCTTGTGCCTAAGGACATTTTAATCATACTTTCATGGCACATAAAAGCTGTTACTTCATCTTGCATAATTCCTATGATTCTGAAGTCACCATAAAAATATTTTACTTTTTCTCCTGAGAGTTGCAAGCATCATGTGTATCAGTCATATTTTTCTTCATCCCCTGCCATGATGTGCAGACCCCAGAATGTATTTTTCAGATTGTGAAGATCAGGGCTGTGGATGCTGAGAAATCAGTTCAGGGCAGTTGGTGTCTACATCTGCATCTTGTTCCCTTCTCAGAGCATGCTGGGGAAAGCCATACTGCTGGACTTGTCCTTTCTGAGTCAGATCCCTTCTGAAACATTTTTTTTGCTTAAGAACTCCAGTGGTTGGAATTTGCAAGTGGCAGCCTTATGAGCAATTAATAACCAAAGCCAAAAAATAGTTTCCAGTTCCTCTTTCCAGCTCTCTCTGAAGAAGAAAAACTTGTCTCAAAATTTCCAGTTGTACCCATCATGATCAGGGTCATGTCCAGGATACTTGGGGATCTTTAAATATGAACTGGTAGAATTTTTAATCTTTATGGGGTTGAATGTAGGCTAAAACCTGTATTTCCAATGTTTGTAATTTTGAGAACTGGTTTAGAAGGCTTTCAAATTGTCACATTGTCATTGCTTTTGCTGAGATTGTTACATTCATCGCTTTAAATCATTAGAGTTGGAGGCTTTTTTTTGTCTGTTGACACTAAAGTTTGTTTTGAATTCAAAGTTGCAAATAGTGACTGTTTAAGCAGAGGTGGCAAGAGAACATATTGTCATATGATAAGTCAGAATGAGTGGCATGTACACATGCAATTGATTTCAGAAACCAAATAGTAACATGTCAAACTCCCTAGATAAGTTTAATGGGCAAAGAATACCACCTGAGTGCTGAACAAAGATGAAACTGTCTGAGGCGGGAACTCAGATATATGAAATGATAAAGTTTCATTGCTTTCGTGTGCTCTGGAAATACCAAGAATAACAATTCCACATGGAAAAAGAAAAGATGCTCGCCTTTTTTGTCAAAATTCCTCTTAATTAAATGTGGTCTTTCAGTTCTCATACTGAAGGCTTTGCCCACTGCAGCCATGTTCATGGTGGCCTGCATATTTTGGAATATTACCATTACAGTACCATACCTCTCCACTGGTTGATGTGGGGAGGAGCGAGGTTGCTTCTACATCTGCCAGAGTAAGAAGCAACTTTCTTACACAATAAACCATTTTGAGTGTTCACTAAATCCGTTGCTAGTCACCTAAAGACATGATTAACGTAAAGAATTTAGCCAAAAGAGCTGTCTTTCTTCATTATGCAAACCTCACATCAGAAAAGATGACCCATGTGTGACATGTCTTTCACGTGTGGCACCTATGTAACTTATATCTATAATGGTTCAAGACAAAATGATAGTTTCCAATTTAAATGAACAGTTTATCTTTGCCTGTGCATAGACTAGCTAGGCAGTATATTTTTGTCTCTGAGTGCTTTAAAACTTAGCATAAAAGACTATAACAATAAGAGAAATTGTGCTGATTTATTTAGTGCAGTATTTTCTTGCTGATGGGTTGATGCTCTGTGCACCATGTTGAGAGGCTGTCAGATGCCTGTGTGGCAGCGTCCTAAGCACTGTACTGTGGCTTAGCCCCCTCTCAGAACCAGATGCTTTTAGGAGAAGAGTTAGATCCTATTGCCTGTTAACTTTGGAGATGAAATGAAAGCATAGATAAACAGGGGACAGGCATCGTTTTTTTGCATGTTGTCTGTTGGCTCCACCAGGCATCCACCAAAAGGGGTCTCTGTGGAGGTGGCCCTGCAGGTATCTTGCTCCACAGCCAAGTCTAACACCTATTCCAACTCTTAGCAGGAAGAATTACTTCCTTGATTACATATTTCTGGGCAAATGAGCACAAAATAAGTGACAATTTTCCAACAGAGGGTACTCTCTGGGAAGTCGGGTGTATACAAATGCCTGCTTTAATTTCACATTGTGTGTGTGTGTGTGTGCATATATATATATCTATCTATATATATATGAACTCTATTTAAATCTGTTGATGAAGCTCATAGATCATTCTTGGCCTGCTGTAAGCAGTCCCTGTGACCAGGGTCAATGGTAATGTGTTGTCTGCTCATGGCTAGAGGCCACAAATCTACAAACTATTTAAATTGCAGAGTTCTGCCTTTTCACTAGAATAGAATTAAAATAATTAATTACAAATTTATTTTCTTTTTGAACTCGAAATTTAATCCATTTTTATTCCTTTTCCTCATGACATGCAGCTGAGGCAATGAAAACTTGCTTGTAGTTCTTGTAGTGTTGTGCATTGCAATTAAATTCCATGGTGTGTTTTTATGCTGAGAAATAGTAGTTTTCATTGAATCTATGTCTTTTCCAAATATTATGAACTTCATAATTCTCTTGTTACTCCCTATGGTTCATATAATTGTTAATATTAAGAAATCTAAACCAGGGAGCATTTTGTAACATTTATTCATAGAAAATGTGATTGGAATAGGTACTACTTGAGTTAGTTTAGGAGCTCTAACCACGTGCTGGAAGCAATGGCTTCCAGGCTGAACCATGGGTTTGGTTTGTTGCATATGTCTGTTGTAGCCCTGGAGAAGATGCTCAGGAGTGAGTCCCAGGGATGCTGAGAGCAGGTAGCTGTCATGAGCCCGGATGATAAAAAATGAAGTGGAGGTCTATATGCAAGCGAGAGGAGGGAAGACATGATGCCATGAACAGGCAGCTATTTGGGGACTGTACCTGAGTGAAGGAAATGGAGTTTGTTTGACTGTTGGGGAAATGGAGTTTGTACTGGTTTATTATTTGGGGATCTTTCCTCTCTAGGCTTTTGACTTAAATCAATTTTGAAGATTTATATTCAATTTCTGTGTCCTTCATTGCATATATTGCTGCTTAGTCAGCTAATCAGTTATATAATGCTGACCCACTGAAGCCCTGTCTGGAAGTTTCCAAATACCATTTGGTTTCTTTCAGTCTGCTTAAAAGAGAAAAGGCTAAATAAAATCAGATGAGATGTAGCTGGCGAGGCAGTTACGGCTACCTGCTGATGATCATTGTACATCCCTGATTTCAGTTGCTTCTGATATGTGCCAGCAGTATTTAGTTTTTTCTAGGGCAGTCAGTTCCCCCCAGATGATTTTAAAACATTTTTTTTTTCTTTTTTTTTAAATTTCAGCAGAGTTATCTCAGCTGTTTCTAAGACCAAGGCTGTGGGGGCAAAACTAGTCTGTGGTTTGTTCTTCAGCCTAGTTTTGGTGCTTGAGTATTTGGTGAAGCTGTGCTTTGAGGTGAAGCAGCTCCACAGGGCGGCCGAGGCACTGCTGAGGATTTGCCTCAGTCCCTGCAAGGGCACCAGTGGGAAGATGTGAGCCCACAGGGAATAGAATTTATTCAAAGCAGAGGATGGATAAGATGCGGTCATGTCAAAGTCATGCCGAAAACCACACTGAACCACAAAGATAAAATAGCGAGCGTGATTATTCATTCACTACTGTCTGTTCAGTGCACTGGAGAAGGGTCTAATATAGAAATGATCATATTCCTTTACTGCAGGGCTTTTGATGTTTGTTGATCTGTGAGTGTCCTAGGTGAAATAGTGGAGATTAATAATGCAGAAGTTCAAATCTTCAGATCATGCAAAAAAGAAAACTACGTTTGACCTTTAACCACTCTGAGAATGAATGTGCAGCCATTTCTGTCTGGGAAAAGTAATAGAAGGCATAATTTTAAAAAAATGTATGAGATACTTTAGGAATTACTTGTAATCTTTATATAAAATTCAAAATGTACAAATGCATACTCTACATGGATTAAAAAGAAGTATTAAACCTCTGTGAAATAATTTTTAAATCTTTTTTCAGACAAACTGGTAGCTATGTAATGAGCTTAGTCACATGAACACAGTTAGTTTATATTGTAGCTGGGTGGGGAAGAGTGTGTCCATCAGTTCATCCAATTCAGTAAAACCTGAATTATTTGAAATGGGTTCAGCCAGCCAATCTGTAGGTCAAGTGATCATAAATGTGTGCTAGCAGTATAGTCTAACCTCTCTTCTTGTAAATTATTTTCATTGTCTGTAATGATTTTGCCATATATATATGTATATAGGTTAACCTTTGCTGATCAAAACTGATTTATTGTTGTAGGTGTCGATATCAAAGGTCTGAATGGTGAAATATGTGCAATTAACAGGCCATTTCTACTTAGTGAGCCAAGTAAAATTCTGGAAGAACGTAAAGGTTACTTTTAGAAAGGACTGTCATCTGGCTGGCATCCAGGGTTTCCAGTCAGTGAAATTTTTAGGTGAATATTTGGCTTTAAATATGTGACAAAACCCCATTGAAGCACATGCTGAAGGCAGAAGGTTACTCCTTTACTTGAGGGTGGGAGACGGGTACCTTGGTCCCATGCAGGTCACAGCTGTCAGTCCCAGTCACAGAACTCAGGTGTTTGCAGGTGAGGACATCTCGCCTGCGAGGGATACCCCAAGTGATGTACCAGACCTGGCTGTGAGGGATGGAGGAAGCTGTGGGGCACATCCTGCTGTGGGGTAGTAGACAGTTCAGGAGATTGCCATATACTTCATGAGCAGGTGGTTTTTATCCTGCTGTGATAATCAGTTTGCGTAGTGCCATCCTTAGCAGGGTGGGAGGGAGCGTAGTAAATTCTCGTAGTTATGGGATACTGCCCTAAAGCCAGTAAATAACAGCTTGTGTTTCTAAACCATCTTATCATTCTTTACTTTCATTAAGCACGGGCTTTCTTGGTGAGGGTGGAGTGGCTAATCTGATATTCATCTGTTCAAGCAGTTGAAAGGAAATCCTGATTAACCTTTACTGTGGTCTCCGAATGCTCCAATTTACCCAAAAGTTACTCCTTGGGGGGCTAAAATCCCAACTTTTACTAAATCAGTAAGAGTTCTGCCAGAGCTGCCTGCATTGTCCTGCTGAAGCATGGCAACGTGCAGCAGCGGTGCAATTTCATCCATATGTATCCATTGGCTCAGGGATTTCATTGCAGTGCCTACATGTCCTGTGTTTTTGGCTTTAATGCTCTGCTGACTGCAGACTAACTAATTTTATTTGTTTTATATTTATTTTACTAAAACACATACCTTAATACCTTCCCAGAAACCTCTGGCGCTGATAGTTTAGTTGTTCGAAATTGAAGGGTGGTGATGATTTTAGCTGCTTTTTGATACTATGGTAGCATTGCCTGGACCAGAGTCCAAGATTTTGGCGTTCATGGAAGGTGACTTACAAAGCAAACAGCAAGCTTTGCAGAAATGGGTGTCATTCTCCCATCAACCAGTCACCTCACCCTTGTATGGTCAGGTGTTTCCGCAGTTTGAATTGCAAACCATCCTTACTCCTGCAGGTATGGTTTTTGTAAGCTTTTGCATGCGTAACTGGCTCCCAAGTGCAAGGCAGTGAGTGCTCCATAGACCACAGGCTCCCTGTCACGCTCCCCTCCATCTAGTTTCCAGCTGCTTCCACTTGTGAAATGCGAAGGGTGCCACTGGTAACTACGCTGGGAATGCCCCGTGCTCAATCTCAGCACGGGGCATCTGCTCCGCCGTGAATTATTCATGCAGTTTTGTATACGCTGATGGTGTTCCAAAGTGAAAGGAGGAATTTTTGGCAAGCAATTCCTTCTCCTGCAAAAAGCATACTAATCTTTGCAAATATGGAAGCAAATGGAGGAGGTGTTTTTTAGGGCATTCAAAATATTCTTGCTAAGTGTATTGTTTAGTATCGGTGCAACTGCTCAGAAATGGAAGCGCATCAGTGGTTTTGAGATGATGTGTCTGACCCTCAGAAGCATCTGATGCATGGTGCCTATGCCAAAGGAATGGTGGCACACAGAGAGAGCAACGGAAAATATGTTCTTTTGGATCAGGCATTTTGCACTGCTTTACTATATCTGCAGTACCTTGAACAGGAGCCTGTTTGGACTGTAGGTCTTGCAAAAATGGGGGATTACATTCTTGTGTGGGGTTACTCATTTGCAATTTAACACTCAGTGTCTCTTCTCAAGAAGTCCAAACCAGTGTCGTTACAAGAAGCTCACTGCTCATATATGAGTGTCTAATTAGCTGCTGCTGTTTTGTGTATCAAGTACTGGCGGAGACTGGACTGGGTTAGGAGAGATGCCGGATCAGCACCGCTGGGCTTTCGGGCCGTGCCCACATCACGGCTGCTGAACGGGAGTCTTCTGTCATGGCTGGGCACTTCAGGGGCCTGACGGTAATGAATAAAGGAAATTACAGGCTCTGAGAAAGCGTATTAAACTGTGAATCACCGAATCCTCTTGTTTTGCTGCTATCAGCTGACAGGTCTTCTTCCATAAAATAAAACTCATTAACAGATTCTTAGTCATTTTTGGTGACTCAAAGGTGTAGACCTTCTTCGAACTCTGTCTAACAGGGAATTGTGCTTGTTTTTAGCCAAACCCGTTTTTGCATGAGTTAGTACTCTTGTGCATGCCCAGAGTCCATGTTTATACCAGAGCACATCCTTTCCTCCTTGAGTATGTGTCTTCTGTCTTGCTGCAAGAGGGCATCTCACGGTTAGACTGGGTACCGCCAAATCCACATTTGTCTGAGCTTTCTCACTTGCTGGTACTGCCAACATATTCATCACACTCTTTTCTTCCATCAGATTCCCCATGACCTCTCAACTTCTTCTTGGGTCAAGACACTGGGGGCTGCATGTGTTATATTTATTTGCGTGTAGCAGAGAAGGAAGATGATATGGCATTTTTAATTTTTATTTTTTGTGTCCGGATGCCTCCTATCAAAGAGTGATAGAAAGCCTTTCTCAGACACATTGCTAGTTCCAGGGCAGCATAGCTTAGATCAGGGTAATCTCAAGATGATGGGTACTCGACATGAAATAAATGCATTGTGTCAGCTCTAACATCTCTCTGCCAAAAAAATCACAACTCTCGCTGAAAGTTTTATGGTCATTGTGACAGTGGAACAACGTGACTGAGCAGAGTGTGCTGTTGTGCAGTTTTCCTATTGTGAAGTTGATAAAATGCTGCTTCGTGGCCAACAGGGAGAGCTGTGGTGAAAATCACAGGTAGGTGAAGGCGCAGGGTGCACATCAGTCCCCTCACTGGGAGGGGAATACAGCTCTTGCATCAGCTGCAGCTTGCTGTGCCATCACAGTGTGTTGTTTGTCCAGCCCACAGATGCACTCTGGAAAGCAGCATCTTCTGCTGCTTTGCCCTATGGCAGTATCACGAAGACCACTTAAGGGAATGGGGAGAGACCTGGGGATGAGCATGAGGAGATGGGTGTCCATTTTTTCTTTGGCTTGAGGAGTGCCTTGCTTCATGTTCGCTGTTTTTGTAGTTTATTTTTGCGGTGGTTTTGAGGATTTTGAAGTTTAGCAATTAATTTTGGCAGGACTAAGACTTTGTTTTCTCTATATCCTAAGAAAAATAAATGTAAAGCTGTAGTTGGTGATTTGGGAGCTCAGTTTCCATGTTTAGGGGGATCTAATAGTCTTGATTCTTTTCTGTTTTGTAATATATAGCCTGAACAATCAAATCCATCCTGTGTTCCACTTGGTTGTGCACCATTTAACTGCTTGGTGCTAGCAGAATATATCCTAATTTACTTGAATTGTTGTTACTTGTATGCCATTTTAAGCAGCAGTGATTGCCACTCATTATCATTAGGCAAAAACTATTGCCTTTGGAAGGATCCTAATAAGGAGGATGTCCCAGTTAAGTAGAATATGTTGTGCTAAGAAACTTGGTTACAAGAAAAGATGTCACAGTCACATGTTGTAATATAATTCTATTATCTCGTCTTCCTGTAGCATCTGCTCTCATATCTCATAGAGGTGCTCTTCGCTTTGGATGATTTAGTTGGGCTCTCAGTTCTTTAATTTGTAAGCATTATTCATTTGCTCTTCTACTGACTTTTTCCAGGAGAGAGAGGGTGATCTCTTGTGGTTAAAATGCATAGCTAGAGGCCTTATGGTCTTTTCCTGGTTTTCTCTAACATTTCTTATTTCACCTTGAATTAGTTAGTAAACTCTCTAATGCTTTACTTTCACTTTATCTACAAGTTAGACATGAATATTACCTTATCTGCATAACGCCAGTGTCTTGAGGCAAAGTGCAAAGCTGGTAATGCCTATTAATGTCTTTGGGTAGTAGGCATTAAAAGACACACAAAGTAGTGTCCCTTTTTAGTCTCTTGTGTCTGATTCCTGTGCTTGTTCCACCCTTCCTTGTTTGGGCTGCTCTGCCTACTTTAAGGCTCCAATTCTGGAAGCTTTACCTCACCACCTGGCTTTCCCAAGTGCTTTGCATTTTCTCCATGCAAAGCCACTCCCTGTTATTTAACTGGGTTGGAATGTGTGGAAAGAAGACACTTTGTGCTCCTCGCCTTGAATGCTTTCCAGATCTTCCCTTAACTGAAAGCACTGGCTGATATGATTAGCTTTAAAATTTTCCCTTTAGTCTCATTTCTGTAAGGAGAAGTCAAGATGTTTTCCATCTGCCTTGCCAGTCAAGTTGACAGGCTGAGCCCAGGGATGACAGTGCAGGTTGTTTTAAGAAATGGAGACTGTAGGGTTTCTTTCCAAGTTTGAGCCTTGACATAGTAGTTTGCATCCCTTTCGGTTCACCAGATCCTGTGCATTGGAGCTGGGATGTTGAGCTCGTGGTGCTGGTGATCCCATACTGTCCCACAAAATCTGCTGTGGATGATGCTACATCATCCTCACATATTCATGGTTGCCACGATCACAAAGTATGGGGTCAGGAGAGTTTTTCTGCATGTCGGAATACCAACCATGTGGGGCTTGCACCTAGTTAAGTGCTTTGCTGTTGCAAAGGCAGCTGGCAATACTTTTGACCCTTTTATTTTTTTCCCATAGGCCTTTCCATTGTAGATCTCAAGAATGCTCCCTGATGTTGGGGAGTATTTTGCTACATGACCTCGTGGAAGAAAAGGTGTTTTTTTTTGATTGGATGTTTCGTGAGCTTTTGAACTTCACATGGTTATTTATGAGAGCAGGAGACTAAAGATTTTCTAGTCTGATGTTCCTGTGTAAAAAATAAAAAAATATGATGACTGAGGGGATTTCCTGCTCCTAAAGGTAATCCTCCTAGGTAAGGTTGGCATTTACTTGAGCAATATAACATGCAACACCATGTGACAGATCATGGTGTTGCATGACCATTTTCAGGCTCATTTTCTATAGCAATTTGCTATATATATGCTATATATATATATGTATATACCTATATAGCTATATCAATCTGCTATGTATATATCTATGTATGTGTAATCTGTCCTGCACACTTAAGTTCTATAAATTCTTAGTAGGACTTCTTGCAGTGGGAGTATAAACTGTTTTCCAGATATATACCTTTGCTTAAGATGTAATAGATAGATAAATAGGGAGGTCAAAGATAATTTTAATTATTTTCTCTTTCAAATAGGACAATTAAAGAAAAATAACGAGAGCAGCAAAGCCTTCATGCTTTTGTCTATACTCTAAATTGATATAAAGAAGTCTGGCACTCTTTCCAAAGGAATGAGTGGTGAAATGTGCAAGAAATATTTTATAATGTTCACAGCACTTAAATTTTTAGTCAAAACAAACACATTTATGTTGGGTTTCTGCTAGATGCCTCAGCCATGGATCATCTGAATCACATTGTTCAGTGGGCATTTTTATTAATTTAATGTCGTTGGAATTTTGTTTCGCTTAGTCCATGGGATTTGAATACTAAAGGAGAAGAGAGGAGGCAAGGAATTTAAAATGTGGATAACATTAGGTGTTGCAGACCCATGAATGTAGGCAGTGCAAACTTCTTGTTTGCTGTGTTCTGTCACTTTATCTGCATATATATATATATATATATATATATATATATATATATATAAAATTGAATTCAGTGATAGTTGAGGTATCATTTGGTCTTGGTGATTTTGCTGTATGCTCAAGCAGTAGCTTGATTAAATGTTTCAAACTCCTTGAAATACAAATAAAAGCTTCAAATATGGGAGATGTGTGGTATGTTTACGATGGGTGAGAAGAAGAAGGTTGGAGCAGTAACTTCAGACATGCAGTAACTGAAACTGCAAGTTTAGGTCCCAAATCTCTCATTCTTTTTTTCCTGGGATGGACTCACAGTTGAAAATGATGTTTTAGGTGGCAAAGGTGGTTTGGGACTGGTGTACAGGATGTTTGAGCATGCGATACAGCATTGCCTCGTACTTTATTACCTATCCCAAATAAAAGGCCTTGCTGTTTTATTGCTTTGCACATTGTGTAGTCATTCACGGTGGTATACAAACAGCTGCTTGTCTTATTTTTTGCTGGTTTGCCCTTTGATCTGCCTTTGCATGATACAAATAGCTGTGCAGTGCCAGGAGCAATACGTGATCCATGGAAAGCCAGCAGCCTCTATGCCTGAGAGAAAGTGAAGTCTGCTGGTCCTGGAGTATGGGCATCATAAATGCCAGCACTTCAGGAATCAAATGTTTGGCAGCAGCTGGTATGTAAATAAGTGCAGGTATCTGTCTAAATTGAGGAACAGTGGAGAAAGCTTAGTTATTTTTAATGACTCCTCTGTATTTAGGTGAGATTTGGGCTACACAACCCATATTTCTCCTGCCCAGAAAAGCTGTAAGAGTCACACTGCAGCTGCTGTGTCTGGTGTTGGAGTTGCTCTTGACTATCAGGTCCTTCAGGCTGTTTTGCTGGGGAGGCATTGAGGACATCTACTGGGACTGCTGCTGGACACTGAATTTGGGATATTTGTGTGATGCACACACACTTCTGTCATGCTGCAAGGACAGCATTAGGCAGCTCTGTGACAATCTCTGAAAGGAGTATGCAGGAAGGCATGTATTTCTGTGCCAAAATTTGCTTTGCAATGGAAGGTGGTGCATCAACCAAGCCCAAAGAGGTGGGAATGTGCACAGGAAAACTGGAAAAGAGTTACAAGGTACTCCAGTCTTTGGATGAGTTTGCTTGAAGGTTTAAAATAACTGCTTCTTTTATAAGTCTGGGCACTTTCAAGTCTTCACTTTTTCGTTTTGTGCCATACTTCTCTGGTTTGGGATTTTAAGGTCCTTAGGGACTGAGCTCTGGCTTGTGTTTCAGCTGAGCCCAGAGGGCAGGAAAAATGTAGAGTGTATTAATTGTGCATCGGATTTTCTCTGTGATGTTGTTTTTTTCTCTAGAGATTTGGGAGGGGGAGCATTAGGAGCTTTTTTTTTTGGGGGGGCATCCTGCTGATTTTAAAATGTATCCATTTCTCTTCAGTCTTTTACCTACAGATTGCAGGGTACTCTGAGGCCAAGAGCTAAGTGAATAAAACAGTTTTGGGTATGGCCCATTCTGGATTTGTCTCCTTGAAATCAAGTCCTAGGCAGATCCATGCCCCAAGGAGGGTACAGGCAAGGGGGAGCACCAAAAGAAGTGATGAAATCCAAATACACTTGAGTGCTTTGGTTGCCTTGCCTTGCTCCAGTGGTTCACAGCAGTCGGAGGTGCAACATAGGGGTTCTGTACATTGCTGGGTGGCGCAGAGCTGCCAGGGACATACTGAAGGAGTCTGGCCCTGTATTCATCAGGCAACAACTGACTTGTTAACTTCCACTCTAGTGAATCAGAGGGAAGAAGAGGGATAAAATAATGGGCAAAGAAGCGCACAGGGTTCAGTAACTGTGCAGAAAGGAAGGACATGTAAACAGTGCCAAGTTGAGAGAAAAGACAGGTACTGCTGTTCATTTCTGAAGACACTGCACAGATGTCTTTGCTGTGGAGTGACAGGTAGCATCGGCAGTGACAGCAAGAAAAGAGAGTGGGGGAAAGTCCTGGTTTTCAGGCAACTGGAAACTTGAGGTCCTCACCTATTTTTCAAGTTTAACACAATACGGCTGAAAAAGCAAGTGAATTAACACCAATTGGCAAAGAATTAAAATAAGGAAGTTGAACTGTAGCCAAACCAGTGAAAGCTTTTTAGATGTTTCTATCTATAAAAAAGATATTTATAATCACAAAATGTTTATTTTTTCACCTCCCTCCTCAGTTTGGCATGCTCTCTTCTTCCCTGCTGTAGCCTTTCATCAGAAAATTTGAACTTTACATCAAACACTGATAAAAAGAGAGTGCTTTTTTCTTCTAAAAAGGCATTTTATTCACTTTAATATTTTGGGGGGGAAAACAGTTGAAGCTAGAAGATTGGCAGAGTCGCATGCCCAAGCCATAGAATTCCCTTTCTCTATACTTATTGAAACAGATTTGATCCAGCAAAATTATAAGTTATAAACAAATCTTCCATCACCCCACTGGTCACTGGCTGTGGTCAATTATAGTTTTGAAGCTGGCATATAAGTATCAGATGTTTGGCTATTGTGTGTCTTTGCTAATCTCCAACCCAAGTGAAACCCTTTGGCATGATACATCCTAGAATTTGTTACATTTTCTAACAATGGCACATTTTGCATTTCATTTGCGCTTTTCCATCCAAGAACCTAAGAATATGCTCCCCTCGCCAAAGAACAGAGTAATTAATCATCAGGGCTGTTTGTAAGGAAAAGGCCTGGCTGTGGGAACAGAGTCATAGATAAAGTAGAGAATAAAATGTCTATATCCCACTGCATAAATCACTTGGAGAAACATTTTCTGTACATATTAGGATTTTAAACAATTTGGATTTTATTTGTAAAATTATCATAAACAGGATTTTTTCCCCCACACTTAAGGTGTGTTTTTGCAGAAAAATTATCCAATTCATATTTTAAAGATACCATAAAGCTGTTTGTGCTCTATTTTTTTTTTGTTTTTAGAAATCTCTTAGAATATTAGAACATTTTCACATCTGTTTTCTGCAGGGAAGACTCTTCCAATTTTGTCTTAATTTCTACCCATTAAAATTATAAAGAATAATCTAAAAAAAATTGATAAATATTTCCGAGAGAGTACTTACTAAAATATGCAGGCAATCCAGCATTTTAAATCCAGGTGTTTGTACTTCTGGAGATCTGTACATCCACGGAATATAAATGTCGATCAGTGCGCCAAGTGTTTAAGTGAGTCAGCCACTGAGTGATGGCAGGAGAATTTGAAGAGCTTGTTTGATAAGCTGTTGTTGCTTTTCATTCCCTACCTTTCTGCTTTAACTTCTTCCCTCCCTTTTGCTGTGTCAGATGTCCTGCTCTTTTTCTCCAGGGCGCTTCCTCGTGAGTCGTGTTACTTGCTCATGACCTTCTACACATGCATGGAGTTGTTACAACCCTGGGACCAGAGCCAGAGCTGGGAATTACATCTGTTCCTGCTCCTTTGTCTCCAGCGTTCAAACAGGCTATCAGGAACTTTGTTCTGGCACTGCTGCTGTGTGCAGAGGATGATCCTGGTGTAGGTTGCTGTCTCATGGCTGTGGTTGACAAGACTTTTGGTCTTGGTTTTCCCAGTGTATACCCCTGCTTTTCCTTTTGAATAGGCTCACTGAACCTGTGTCACCTCTCTCCTCCCAGAATGGGTGTTTTTAGGTCTGTGCTGCAAATATAGCTTGTAAACTGAACTGTTTGCAGGGAAGAGAGAGATGCGAGGAGGGAATCCAGGATGGTTTGGTGAAGCTAAAGTCTGAGAAAGAATCTCCTCTCAGGTGAATTGCCTGGTCTTTCAGTGCTCCCCAAGGCAGGGATGTTTGTGGGGCTGTTTCATAACTGAGATAAACAGGTTAAGGTAGCTATTCTGCCCTGGACCTCCAACGTTATACCTATGGGCAGAATTATTGGTCAGTAGCGTTAGATGTTGTATATTTACTGAGCTGGGAAATTAAGCAAGTTGTTTCCTTGAAGAAAAACACTAAATACATACCTCTTCCTTAATGTATTTTGCAAAGTCTTCTTGGCCTGTAAGGGCAGAATCTCCTCTCTGTGCTTAAAAGAAAAGAGTAGTAAAAACTAATGGAAAATACATATTTCCTACTCTGGCTTCTTTTCTAAGGTAATTGTTGCATATCATGCATTTGGACATAAGATGAAATTTAATCATCATAAAGAGGTAGAGTTCCATTGCCTGGATCTCTACCTGTCTGTGTCCCAGAGGGACTGGGAAGATGATAGTCATTGTGAAGAGCATAGCCATAGCTGACTGTTCCCAGACCTTAGGAAGGGAGCAGAGCTTGCTCTCCAAGCTGGACCAATGCATCAGTTAGTCAAGGATGGTAATGCAATGTTTGCTCTTGTAAATAAGTTCTGGTTTTTAGCGTGACAATGATTTTGATGAGTAAATTTATGCCCTCTATCTATTCCTGAGGGTTTAGATGTTGTGGCAGAAAGTGACTTTTGTGCCTGAATGAATGTGTATGTAAATCATTTTATTGTCAGTAGCTTTACTTTTGCCCTGCACCATAAAAATTCACTGTTCTAAGGGCTTCTTCATAATGGGCTTTTGAAGTCCAAGCAGTTCAATTGCCAGGAGCTGTTACAAAAGAAATTCAATCAGCCCATCAATGACACTTCTAACATCTTGATACTGTCTGTTATTTTGGCAATTGACAGTGGAATTCCCCTTACAGGAAAATCCTGTAAATGTATCATCTGTCTCATATATAATTTTAAAGCCAATCTTTAAGAATTCTGAGATACCAGTAGATATAGTTTTCTAATAATTTTGTGTAGGTTTGGAGTAGTTTCTAGGAGGCTTCTTTGGAACCCTCTTGAACTCCCCTTTGGGCAATCCTCCTAGGATTTTCTGTAAGAATTATCCCTAGGGTGACGTTGTAATTGACTTGGGCATATTCAGAAGAGCTAACAAGGGCAGGGCCACTTCTGCATGAGTCATCTGTGACATTGAGTTACAGATGTTGGTTGTCTTCAAGCTCTGCACACACAGGCTGTGTCTTGGAATGTCCCCAAAACGATGGGGTGGTGCCACCAAAGTCATCCATATTGGCTGAAATTACATCAGACTTCTCCTTTCTTTTTTTCCACTGTAGGTGTTCTCTGCCTGCCGGACAGCTTGAACCTTCACAAAGACCAGCAAAGGTCAAACAAGCCTGGGGAGGTGCAGATGTTCAGCCAGTCAGAGCTAAGGACCATCGAGCAGTCTTTACTTGCTACGCGCGTGGGGAGCATTTCTGAACTCAGTAAGTACAAGGCTGTCAATAACATTTGGATTTCTTTCTTGAAAGTAAGGCAAAGCCAATTGCATTTTCTGGCTCTGCAGAGGAGAGATGAGTGGGCATATGTAATGTTGAAGGAGGCACTGGGGCAGATCTAGCTGTGTTCATGCTCCATGGTTAGTTTGGAAGCTGAAGCCATAGGAGGAAAGAAGTCTTGTGCAGACTCATAGCAATGCCTATGGCTTGTTTGCATACATTGCTCTCAATTTTAAAGGTGGAAGATGCTTTATTTCATCTTCCCTATGTTCTATTTGAGAGCACCTCACAGCTTGGCCAAACTTGCAAATGTCTTTTGTATTGGTGTCCTGTCTAATTTCAGTGGGATGTCTGTTTTGTGATGGCAGGCAAAAAGCTGAAGGCTGCAATAAGTACAGGAAATATTGCCACACGTTTAAGGCAGAGCTAGTTCCACATGTGTCGGAGAAGATCCTTCACTTGCCTTTCCTTCTCCAGTTTCAGCAAAAGAAAGCCCCACAACTCAAACATGCATCAGAGGAATTTACTCTTGAAAGATAAATTATTTGCTATTAATCAAAACACTATTTGAGAAATATGAGCATCTATGATATTTGTCAAAATCTGAAAACTTTGCTTTTGGCACAGATAAATGGTAGAAGACAAATCCCATGTGCATCCTTTTGTGACATGGAGATAAATTACCAAAAGTGCTTTATTTAAACTTTTTTTTATTAGGAGAGAAGTGTTCCAATCATATTTGTAGTCTAGTTAGATATAGAAAGCTCTGTGTGGGAAAACAGTACATTTAGACAAATTTTTTATGAGATTTGTGAGAAATACTGTCGACCATTTTTTTTTCCCTGAGGTCTGTTATAAACTTTTGGGGACAAATTAAAAAGTACTCAAATACATGAAGATACAGGCTACCCAACTTACTGTTATTCCTATTACTGACTTGTGTGTTACCAGCATCATAAAGAACATGTATAGAGATCTGATGTTCATTTTTTTGGCATTTTCTGTAGCAATGCAAGTCTCCTCTGTAGGTCCATCATATCACCATGTCTCAGTTTTGTGCTGTTCACGAGCCGTGTGGATGCACCATGAATGTTTGTCTACAAGCCACAAGATGAATTTCTGTTTTCAGCTTGCTAATTTTAATTTGCTCTAGTGAAATGTCAACAAGCCAAGAGCACTTACATGCCTTAGTGTGAAGTGTTGCTCCATCTCTGGAATCAGGTGTTTGGTGTTATTCAAATTAAGTAATTTATGCTCATTTATTTCACGCATATGAAACACACAACAGTACAGTCTGTGTGCCAACTAAATTATGCATGATACAGCTCTCTTTCTTAAAAATACATATGGTTGGGTTTTAACAAATAAGTAATTTATGGATATTTCATGGTGGATGGAGGTTTTTAAGTCTGAATTTTTCTTGGACCTTTGTACACAATCCAAAAAGCCAGACTCCTTAGTTAGAGCACCCTCTCCTCTTTTAAAATCTGATTTCTAGAAATCTGTAAGTGTCCTACCTTACATTCGAATCTTTGGTTGATAGGGTTTGCTTTCTGTACATCTGTTGACTGCAAACACAGGCAAAACACTCTTCAGGGTGGCCGGTTCGAAGAACAGAGCGCAGTGGGAGTTAGGTGCAGCTGTCGGAGTCGTTGGCAACTCCGGCAGGCTGGTAGCCCTCCAGAAAGCCCTCTGGCCGACTGTCGAGGGATCCTCCCTGGCCCCTGCAAGCAGATGCATGTTGGGGAAGCAGCAGTGGGAGGAGTGGTAATTGGCAAAGCTTGCAAGGCTGGATATGCTCAACTGGGTAGAAATCTGTGCTGTGCAGCAGTGCTGGTGCAGAGTTCAAAACCAAGCTGTGAAACGTGGAGGGAGACGCAGTGTGTTGGTGGGCAAAAACCCTCTAATTTTGGAGGAAAAATCATGAAATGGAAGGAAAGTGGAGGGGTGAGGGGATACAACTAGGTTTGCTCTTTGCTCAGTGCTTGTGTGTCTGTCTCTGGTAGCAGCAGCAGCTGTGAGCCAGAGGTTACAGCAAAACCTCTGCCATGGAGGGCGGATGAGGAACCATAGTATGGGGGCAGTAATGGAGAGCAGTGGGGAGAAGCTGGGGGGAACACCTGGGGATCATAAAGGCAGGGAGGGTGTAGGCAAAGGAGGTTTTATTGCTGCCTTGGTGGTGTGAGGGGGATGGAGAGCTTTAAAATTGATGTTCTGGCAAGCATTGACATGGAGAAAGTGAGATACGAGGGAAGGATTAGATATGGAAGAGCCTCTGCTTTTGTGAGGATGAATAAAGGTGATGAGGGAGACTCTCTGGATGGAGGGAATTAAGAGGGTTAGTACTTGTGAAGAGGAGGAGGAGGTAGCAACCAGAACTGAGAGACAAGGGCAGAAGCTTGGCCTGTGGACCAACAGAGCGGGCAGTCCCCAGGCATGTGTCTGCAATGTCCCATAGGCTTGCACTATCCCAGGAGCCAGGATTTCACTTCTGTTCTCTTCAAAAGGGCATAAAAACCGTGGACAAAGACTGATCTTGCAATAATGCAGTTTAATTTTATCTCAGGTAAAAAGAATATCTAAAAAAGGAGTTCTAATTGAATGAGATTTCCTGTAGTTTATTGACATCAGTAATTAAAGTATTGCAAGTATGCAGAATAACTGGAATTAACAAGTGCCTGCTTGCGGAGGAAAGGCTTCCCCCACTCTTGGTTCTACTCAGCATCTTTGCATGCAGCAGCTGCCGAGCTGCCGGAGGCTTTGAGAGTGGGAAGTCAGATCTGTCCCCTGAAAGATGACAGCTGGCAAACAGGGCCTGTTTCGTGCCCAGCACCTGTATTTCAGCTCACGTTGTCTTAATTTCTTCATGGTCTGTCCCAGGTGAAAAATCGATTCACAAGGTGAAAAGCCTTGCATCATGTGGTACCTTCACCTTGCCCTACTTGTGATGGCCTCCTGTGTCTGCACCCTTTGTTTTTTCATGCATTCTGTCAGTGTATTAGAAAAGACCATTTGAGTGAGCTGTGTCTCTCTGGGGGGTGACAGCAGGCAGGAGAATTTTGGGAAAAGGTGGGATGGCAGACATGACCACAGAGAGAGGGCAGAACCCACTGGGAATGCTGCAAAGGAGGGTGTCAACCCAGGCTGCCTCTGGGGAGTCCTCATGGACAGACAGGTGCAACTGGATTCGTGGATGCTGCTCTGGTCCCCTCCAAACCCTGCGTGCCTGGTGCTTCTGCTCTCACCTCCCAGGCTTAGCAGGTAGCAGGCTCTGGTCCTTGCTGGGACAGCCCTGCCCTGGCTGATGGTGGCCAGGTGAGGTAGTGCCACTGGCCCTGGGGAGCTCTCATGAAAATAGGATGAAGAGGTGATGTTGCTGACTTAGGGGGGAAAAAAAAATCAAAGGAAGGCTTCATCTCCAAGACTTAGGAGGAGAATGTAAATAGACACCTAATTCCACACCGCAATTACAGCCGTACTGCGTGATTCCAAGGCAAAGATTTAAAAAATTAATGTGAAACCTTATTCATTAAAATATAATGAACATGGCACAAAGTTAAGGAACAACAATAAATCTGGGCTATGTTATATTGGCATTTAGTATTCAGGAATTGTAATTGCCTACTACAGTGTGTTTTAAAATAATGTAATTTCATTTGAAATGCTTATTATATAGAGAACATTGGGAAGAACTGAAGCACAGCAAAAGTAATAGGATTTTAAACAGTAGCCTCATAGTATTTCACTGTTGAATCTTAGAGAAAATATTTCACAGGACTTTTTTTTCCAAGTTTTTTCCTGAAGTTTCCTGTATTTCTAGACCAGACCCAGAGGAGAAGGGGAGTAGATCTGTTTGGCTTTTTTTTCATAAAGTTTTTGGGATTCATCTAGATTTATAATTCTTCTGTTTCATTTCTTCCCCCTTCAGATGGGGAAAAATAAGTAGACTGAATAGAAAAAGACAGCAATATTAGGGAGTGCTTTGGCTGTGGAGAGATCCCATGATACTGCCTTTTGACCTTTGAATATTTTTCCTAACTTCTTTATATGAGTGTTTGCAATCCACAAACATTTACGTTATATTTGACTGCATAATGCTCCAAGACACCTATTCATCATCCATCTAAAAATACCACTGCTGGCTTGGAGACCAAATGCAGAAGGGATGAGGCTCACAACTGAAGGTCGTTGCCATTTTGCTGGATGAAGGAGGACTCTTTCTCTTGCGTGTGCATGTAGATTGTAACAAGGAAGAGCAGAGCCTTAAGGTGCACTGGGCACCAGTCCTGGCACCAAGAAATTCTCCTCCCTCACTGTACTTTACTTGAGGTAAAGATGGATGAGCTGGGACAACCACGCTGTGCTGAGGGGCATATGTAGGGCTGTAGAAGGTTGTGTCTCTCAAGCATCACAGAAGGATAAACAGTGGCTTAGGATGTCATCCAAAGCATGTCTTCATGTATGTCTTCAGGTTAGAGCAGAAAACCTTTTGGGGCTTGCTTTGACTGCAGAGATGGCCAGTCTGCTATGGCTTTCCTGGATGAGCAGTTTGCCACCCAGGCTTGCACAAACCATTGTGACTGGTGGTGGTGGTATTACTCTGAGTGTTAACCACGACAAATAATCGTTTTTATTTTAAACTGTGATAATCTGAAGATGAGGATGCGACTTAACACTGCTGATCTTAGAGGTTTTTTGCCTTTGAATGGTGTTTAACTGAGAGCAATTCCCAGATGTGATGTTCAGGCTGGTATTTCCTTCCTGTCACCACTCAGGCCTCAGCAAAGTTTCCCTTTTTGCCACTGGAAAAATGCCACCCTTCATCCCCTCTTTCCATTCCATATCATCCTGTCTTTGCCTCCGCAGTTCTGACTATATATTTCCAAAATAATGGCCTCCCAGTAGATCTTGGCTTGCTTTTAGGGATGAAAGGAAGGGTTACTGCTCAAGTGTAAGAAGGAATGTGATTGCACATACTGATACTGTTTTTCATTTCTCCTCAGAACCCCAGCTGAGGAGATGATGAAAGTCGGCATCCCCTCCCTTGCCTTTTCATCTAGTCTCAATTCTCTGCAGCCAACAGGAAGGAGCACTGTAGGAGCCCTACAAATTGATTCATGTGATCTGAATAAGAGGTTAAACCTAGGCTTAGAAGCAAATGCCAGGGTAAAGGTGTTTGCTGTAAGGGTGGCATCTGAAGGAGTGTTGTCCCAAGTGCTCTGCTTATTTACTGCCAGAACAAAAGCCCTGTTTGTCTGATATATTTCTCAGACTAAGCATCACCATAGAGAAAAACCAAAGCTTATTCCCTGTGAACAGTTTGGTTCATGCAGCAAGCACAGTGCTGAGCTAAGCAGAGGTACTAGCCGAAACCTGCAATTCAGGTGGTAGTGCTTCCTTCAGCCTAGAGTTTGGCCACAGACTGACAGCATGTGTGTCACCTCTCCAGATATGGTGATATCCAGTTTTCAAGGGCCTTCACTGGTTTATTACACAAGATCTCTATGTCCTAGCTCTCCCACCACTTTCTGGACCTTTCGTTTGCAATTCCTCCTTGCTGTTATCCACAAGTCATCTGTTTCATCTGTAAAAGTTGAAAAGAGAAGTTGTTAAAATGCTCCTCAACAGAGAACCCCCCAGCAGAGAACACAGGACAGATTAATGCAGTGCTTAAATGCTAGGTAGTTTCTTGCTTCCTGGTTGCAGGCTTTCCTAGCTGCTACCCCATTCCCCTTGCAACCCTCTCTGAGAGATGGACCACAGCCTCTGTTGGCTGTGTCTGTGCACAGGAAGGGTTGTGGGTTACTTAATAGCCCCAAACAACATCCTGCTTTTCTTCTCTTCCCCCTGAGATACCCACTGTCATAAGCCATAAAGCAATACATTTATTTATCAGTTGAAATGAAGCGTGAGGGAGGATAATTGGAAAATACCAGCCTACACCCTACTCAGCCTTTATCTTCCCTTTGCCTGCCCTGTTGACCAAGGAAGTGGATTTCTGTCTTGGGTTACAGGGGCTGAACAGGGGCAGCTGTTGCTTAGCTGGGTCCCCATCTGCTGTCAGCACTCCCTGGCTCTCCCCATGAGTGAGACTCGGCCCCCGTTGCCTTCTTTGTGGGGTGAGCTCAGGCTCGTTTTGTTCCTCCAAGGCTTCTACCTCGTGTGTTTAAGCCCACTCAGGTCTGATGGTTAGAGGCAAAAGGCAGTGCCGTGGTGCATGGGGGATACTGAAGTGCCAACCCTCCACCAGCCTTACCCGAAACATCAATGTACTGGCTCAGAACTCTCTCATTTACATCACCTTTGAGGTACAGACTCCTGTTCCCCCCAAACCCATGCATCACAACACACTTGGGATTCAAATAGCATTTTCCTTTCCTTAGGTTTCTATCCTCCCTGTCCCTGCTGTGCAGAGCACAGGCAGTTGATCAGGCTGGGGTGAGCGCTCTTCAGCTGGCCTGCTAAGCAATGGGAGGCTCTCAAATTCAGAGTTTCAGGATATGGGTCTATATCAGGCCAAATTAAAACCAGGAACAGTGGTCCATTAGGCAGTGATGGTCTGCAGAGGGAATGCACGTGAATAGCTCATCCAAGTCAAAGCTTGTTTTGTTTGAAGTTGGTGTGGCTTAAGGGGAATCAAACACAAACATCACGCTTGCCACGTTGGATTGGAGATTTTGAAGGTAAAAGTGTTGTTATAATAGGTATATGAACATGAGAAAGTTTAATTATTACTGTGGGTATTTTTTGGGCTCTATCCAATCCCTAATTTATCAGTCTTCAAAGGCTTTGCAAACTCTAAATTGCATACAAACACTTACTCTGTAATATAAATAGAAGCTTCTTGTGATGGTGGGGTAAGTGAAAATAAAAAGGTTAAACTATCTGTGGGAGGCCACAGGGAAGTCACTGCCAGGAAATGGGCTGCTCGCATCCCAGTCCTGTCTTCTGAGTTCTGAGTTTGGGACCACAGTTCCTTGTTTTGCTCTTCTATGGGAGAGATGAGTGGCTGTTAGGAGAAGAAAAGGTTGCCTGGGGTAGCAGATTCACACAGGGGCACAGTGCGGGCCAGCGGAGGTGGCAGAGCTGGGGAGGTGTCTGCAGGGTGAGCTCAGCGGTGAAGTTGTTGCGCGTGGGATGCCCTGCTGAGTGTGGGTTATGGCACCCCAAGTGCACCCGCAGCCTGAGGCAGCTGGCTCTACAATATGGAATTATACTGTGTGCCAAAGAATGTTTTACCTTTATGTTTGAAGATACTTTGTGCTAAGAGCATGCACACAGTGAAATACGTTCTAAACACTTTCTAGTGTGCAGCCACCCTAGCTCCGTGCACGCTCTTTTCCTGGTACAGATGAGTTGCCTTGAGTTAATGATGGAAAACCTCCAGTAAATCATTTGAGGATGGGTTTTGCTTGAGCAGTTTTTGCTGGGCTGACTTTTGAAACATAGAGATTGTTGTACCACCGGAGGCGGAGGAACATGGAGGAACAGCGCAGCTGAAATCCAGAGCGTAGGGACATCTCAGGCGGCTGACTGAGCGGATGGCTGGAGGCGGCGGCTGTGGTACAGGAGACACAGTTCATCTACTCACATTCACCTGCATTGATGTGCTCACAGATGTGTGCTGGGGTGAACTGTAGGAATGCATCACTTTGCTGCAGAAACCAGAGGCAACAGGGGTTGAAAGGGAAAGAAACTTAGCTGCGGTTTGGGAAGGATGCAGAATGGCCGTGGCTACCAGGTAGCAGTCTGATTAAATAGACCATGATTTATTATCAGGGTTATAATTCAAGTTTTCAATACAGTTTCCTCAGAGCTGGTTGTGAGCAAAACCATAGATGCAAGACTTTTATACTGAAGTGTGCAATTAATCCAGGTCAAGAAAATGAGTTTTGCACCTGTCTTACATGCTTGTAGGGGAGGCAAACTTTGGAAACTACTGACCATGATATGAATTTGGTAGCTCCCTGATGGATACTCCTTCTTTCCATGGTCTGGACAAGAGACAGGAGAATGTTAAGAGCTCTGAAAGACAGGCACAACTTCAGTCTATGGCTCTGTCCCCCTCTTTCCAGGAGAAAATGTTCACCCAGGTAGCACAGCAAAGCAGTAACACTGCTCCTATCAACATGCCCCAAAGCAGGGCATGATTCCTGAGCACAGGCTACGCACATAGGAGTCATGGACAGCTGGAAGGATGACCAGACAAGCATTATCAAACTGATGGGTGCTGCCTGCAGGATGCTGTTACGCTAGAAACATGGCCTTCAGCTTCCCACAGTGCCCTAATAGGATGTTAGGTGAGAAGAGAGCTGTGATGGAAACAGATCCTCCCTCCTCTCTCCCCTGGATTTTGAAGGAAAGACACAGGTCAAAAAACTGACGCTTGTTTTCAGCGTGCAAAAGTATCATTGTGAAGTTGTTCTGGTAGTTTTAGAACATGTTTTTGGAACAAGAAAAACTTGAGGTAGGTGTCATAGGGGAGCAGCTGTGTAAGGATCCATCCAGTGTCATTCAGCTCAGGGTCATGGCTGTGGAGGCATGCACCCAGATGAATAGTTTTGGCTGTTGAAATTTATCCCTCTGAAAGCAGTTAGCCTGCTCCTAGGCAGGCAGGTTTGCATGATCAGGTCCATCATCACAGATCAAAAAATCCCACAGGAAGCTTCTCAGACATGGGCATTGGGCATCTGTCATTTTCTCTCTCTTCCTTCTCTTTTTGCTTCCTCTGTGCCCTCCCCATTCCAAATTGGAAACAGATGTGTTATTCTTTAAACATTGGGCTCTCAAATAGTAAAAGCATTGATAATAGCTTTTACTGAAGCCAAACACATTAAAAAAAAAAGCTTTACTGGTCACTGCAGAGAGGGCTCAAGCTGCCCACTTGCGTGCTGTATGTTGTTGTATGTTATATACCACCCCCATACAGATGGGAGCAGCTTCACTTTCCCTGTCACATCATATCTTTGGCTTGAAGTCAGTGAAGCTGTTCCTTAAATATTCAGTATTGCCTCAAACCAGGCCCATGTCAGAATATGCGCATTACATAATATTTTCAATCCTTAAATCAAATGTATGTGGACCTTGCATTCACAAGCTGTGCTGAACTGACAGCAGCAGCAATGAGTGAACCCTGCTTTTATTAATAGAAGGGATGAAATGCTGGCAGCTGTAGTGGCAGCTCTCCACGCTGCAGTGTAGAGATGGTTTCGTGGCTTTTTGGTAGCCAGTGTGCAAGGCACAGCGTTTCTCCTCTGGGCTGAAAAGCTCCAGTGTGGAGCCACATTCCTGGAGTCCTTCCCCATCCAGAATCAGGGCTGCAAGGCAGTGCCAACCTGGGGCTTGCCGTTGCCTTTGCTGCCCTCTGGGAGCCTGGCCTCTAGTTGTGGCTTCCCAGCTTTGGCAACAAAAATGTCCTCAAATGTCCCCCCCACTTTGGTCTTCTTTTTCTTTTTTTCTTGCGTTTACCCTGCACGATGTGGTGTCTTCATCTGCCTGGCTCTGCCTGCAAAGCAGTTTGTGCTTTGGCTCGCCTGGCTTATGTTGCATAAATTACGGAAGTTTTCATTTAGTTTAATTTTAAAACAAAACAAAATTGGCAAAGTCTCTTGTCAGGCAGATCATCTCCCCAGTCTGTTCCTCAGGCGGTGGAACAGGAGTGAGAATTTGCTCAGTGGAGAGCAAGGCAGGAATCCCTGCCGAGCCCCTTGGGCCATGATGCCACAGCCCTCGGGAACCTCATCCATGGAGTTACAAGGTCAATGCAGCTGCTGGGATTTTTATTTTTGATGTGTTTTTTTTGGAAATGATGCACTGAGGAATTTATTGGCCTTTCATATGTGTTTAGTTGATGCAGCTGAGACATATTTTCAAGGCCAAAAAAATGCAGAAGAGCCAGCAGTGCTCCAAGCAGGTAACCTCCCCTTGCCGAGCCTTTCTGTGCTGAGCATGGCTCTGAAGAGCAGGCATGGCTAACACAAAGTGGTGAAGGGGGTTTATCTCTGTGTGCTTGGTCACAAATTCAAGGCTGCCCTTGTTGCTCAGATATACCACAGCTTTTACATCTGGCAAGGAGAGCATGTTTCCCAGATGAGACTTGAGTTGGCTGATTGCTGGAGAGCAGACCAGTGAGTCTCTTCATGAAGCTGTTTTCACATCCATGGGCTTTGAGGTGCAGTGGCTGGAATCAAAGAGAGTTTCAACTCTTGGTATATTCTTTGGAAGGAAATGGAGGAGCAAAAGCATATTAGCAAGTAACAATAGAAAGAGCAAAACCTGGTAGGGATTGAAAACAACACACAAGCACCTAGAACCAGATGTTGCACTGTTTTACAGAGTTTGCATAAGTGCTACCATACAGTGTGTGCGTGCGCCTGTCAGCTTCCTTGTGCCTTCTTGGCACGGATCCTGGAGCACAGATATGCAAAGGCAGTCTCTGCCCGGAAGAATTGCACTGTAACTGGATGTGGCTGGAGGAGGCAAAGGGCACTAGGGCATGTATTGGATTGTTTGAGATTACACTGTGGAATAAAACAGTTCCTGTCCTGCCTCTAGTGCTTTGCCTGTTGGGCACCAATATCATAATGGAGCTTTTTTTTGCTTATTTACTGTTCTCTGTGAAACTCGATGCTTTACAGGTATTGATTATTTAAGCTTGGAGTTGACTCTGATAAAGAAATGTTATGATAATTTTTCATATAGAAATTACTTCAAATGTGACCAGAGATAGCAAAGCAAAGGAAGATAGCATAGGCAAAAGCAAGATCTAGCAAATCAGTTTTTGGTATAATGTAATTAAATGAGGCTTAAACATAAAAAGCATTAATTCAGTTTTTGTGGTATGAATTGGTTTGGGTTTCTTAAGAAGCAGTTGAGAAAATACAGAATAAAATGGTGAACTCCTGGTCCTGTTGATATGAGTGGGAGCTTTGCCATTGAGCAAGGGTCGAGTTCCTCCAGCCTTTTATCAGCAATGAGGCTTAGCTGCCCACCCTGCCCACGTCACTCTTGCTGCTGCTTTCCCTCCTTACTCACTGTGCAGCCTCCTCTAGTCCTGGATGTGTCATTGAAGTCACATCACCCCAGCACTGGGGGAGGAGCGGGGTGAAGTAATGCTACTGCCAGAATCTAGGCCTAACTCGCATCTTGATTTTTATTCATCATTTGGTACAAAAGTCAGAGGTGTTCTCTGGTGTCTGCTGTCTTAATCCACTGAAATAAGACTGGCCATGTGTTTAATTTTAACCACATGCTTCAGTGCTACAGTGTCTTGAGTCTGAACAGGCTGAATTTAGTGCTTTTTCTCTGCCTTTGCTATTATTATTAAAGCTGGATGTTGCAGCCAGTACTTCTATGCCGTTTTTTTTCCTTCTGGAGAAAAAGAGAGGAATTTACTATCAACAAGGCTGCTAGTGGTTAAATTGGCCTGTGCTAGACTTGGCAGAGCACATCTGCTGTGACTAGAGTGGGCTGAGTGAAGGGGGTCCCAAACTGTCCTGCTGCTTCTGATTGTCTGCAGATAATTTTGTGCAGGACTGGGGAGTCATTTCAGCAGCACATCTGTTCCTGCTGTGGACCTGATCCTGCATGCTTTCCACATGCAGTTTCTCTTGGAAATTATAAGCATGCAAGGCTGCAACATTGGTCCTATCATGACAATTTCCTGGCAGAAAGAAAAGAAACTATTTTTAAATGAAAGCTTAGAATCAGAAGAATATTGCAGAGTGCAGCAAAAAATTGTGTCAAAACCCTGAAATCATGGACTCGGCAGTTTCCTCATGCCAGTGGTTTTCTTCTCTTCATGGTTTAAAGGCTATGTTTTTGGAGGACTGGGCTGAGATTTTTCTGAGAGACATTTCTACTCCCCCTGGTACACATTATCGTAGCAGCACTGTCTGTGTGAGTCAGGCTGGAGAGAGGGAATGTGCTGTATTCACAGGGGTGGGATTTCGCAAAAACCCGTAGTTCTGCTGTGCACACAGTCAGAGTGGTTCTCTTTTAAGTTTGCCCAAGATTTCATTATCCTTCTTCCCCACCCCCCATATTGGTTTTATATTCCTACCTTGGTGTACCTTATAAACTTTTCCTTCCAAGTTTCATTGCTCAGTGGTCCTTGGGAAAAGCAAATAAGAGAAAGTGCATGACTTCTTCTTAGCACGGGAAAATTATGTCCTGTTTTCCCCATCACTTGATTTTGTATAGATTAAGAATGACCCAAAGGGCTCTTGCTCAGATTTTCATTTAAAACAAACCAACTGATTAGATTCGAGATCATTATTTCCCCCAAAAGCACTCTCAGAGTGATTTGAACATGTGAAAACAGGCAGTTTATAACCACAATCGTTTCCCTGCCTTTGATAGAGTGGTCACTAGTCAACAAAGGTAAAATTCACTGCCTCAGAGGGAGATGCTTTAGTTAATTAGTTACCATCAGTGTTGTTCTAAGAGACTCACTGCTGCTTGCCCATATATTTGCTTGCTAATCTCACTGGCTGGCTTTGCTGATCCCGGTCCACTTGTGCTGGATTCCCATATATTCCCTGCGAGGAAGTGGCCTAAACCACATTGGCGCAGGGAAGACAATGAGCATCATCTTCTTTGGCCATTTTCTGTGCTCTGGAAACCTGAGGGGCTGGGTAAAACCTACTTCACAGGTTTTGCTTTTCTGCTAACATGAGGTTTTTCAGGCCTAGTCTGGGCTCAAGAAGTGGAATTTTGGTTGCACATTTTTGATACTGTTTTTTAACAATATTTTCCCCCTTTTTTCTTCACCCACATGCACATTTGCATGCTCCTGCAGTGCTTTGTGCACTATCTGACTGCCTTCTTCCTCATTCCAAGAGGTGGATTTCCCTGCCACTCTCTGACCAGGAGCATGCAGCTTTTGGTGCTGCTCTGCATTGTCCCCACTGGTCTTTTTTTGGGGCTGTGGGGTTTTGGCATCCTCCAAAGGCTGCCAGTCAGTAGCTGTGGTCCTGGCCTCGGCATACCAGCTCTGCCGATGGTGCTGAGATGGGCCAGCCTAATGCTGCCCACACACCATATTTGCAGAAACATGTCTCCTGCAGGCCTTTGTGGGCTTGTCTGCAGCCTGGGTATGTCACACCTCACCATGTAAACCACCAGGCAAAGTTCAGCCTGGTGACGAGCAACACACAGGATCCTGTCTTACCCTGTACTGTTTGCATATGTGAGGTTAAATGGAAGGAAAAACCAACCCAATGTGCCTTTCAGTTTGCAAACTCAGGGGAGAGGCAGCTGAAAAGCCTGGCATTTACCCAGCTTTTGCTTTTTTCCAGGCGACCTGGTGTCTCGAGCAATGCATCACCTCCAGCCCCTCAATGCCAAGCAGCACGGGAATGGGACACCAATGCACCAGAAGCAGGGATCGTTCTACTGGGAGCCAGAGGCTCTCTACACCCTTTGCTACTTCATGCACTGTCCACAGATGGAGTGGGAAAACCCCAATGTGGAGCCATCAAAAGTTACGCTGCAGACTGAGAGGTAAGAGCCACTGCACAGTGCTTAATGCTGTGGTGAAGACGTTTTGTTAATAAATCAGCCCGGCTGGCTAATTGCTAATTACAGCTTACGCGCGAGAGGCTGCAGAGCAGTCTGGTTTGGTTTAGGATCACCTCTTTGAAATCCGTTTCTCTCGCCGAACTGCTGCATGGCCGAACCAATATATATCAAAAGTGACACCCAGTGGCTACATACAGCAAATTGGTTCCAGATGTGCACTTGAGAGAGATTTCCTTTTCCTTTCGTTGTTGCTCAGCTATTCTGTGTTTTGGAAAAGAAAATGAGAACTTCTATTTCTGGCCTAGCAGGTTTGGGTTTAAATGTGGGGGTTTTTTCTGCGTGCTAATATGGCTCAACAGCTGTGATTGGGGAAGTGGAAAATGAATAGGGTGTAGTGTGTAGAAAGGAGAAGTCATTAAAGATAGTGGGCTCCAGCCGCACTGAGTACCCGGGCACAGGAGTAACCTCAGGGCTGCTCTGGCCAGGGACGTGGCAAGTTCCAGCTGTGCTGCTGTTGTCCCTGCTCTGGGGATGGCCAGGGCAGGGGAGGCACACCTGGAGCCCTGCCATGACTCAGGGTCTGATGTAAGGTGAGAAGGAGATGCCACTGAAACTGGCAGGCAGGTGCCATAGTGCAGGGCAGCTCTGCACCCAGGCACTGCAGAAAGCAACCAGGACAGATTGCTGACCAAGAAAATAAATCCATGTCCTCTCAAAAGCCCAGCAAACCCTCTAGTAACACAGGTCTCCAACTGTGTGCTATTTCCCTGCTGCACTTCTCACCAGCTGTAAACCAGGCATCCCCAGGAGGGGTGAGAGGACTGGCTGGTGCTGGTTGGTTGGAAAGTGATGGATATTAGTTTTTAGGATGGGTATTGTGGTGATGCAAATGCAAGCTGATTTGTCAAGCTGGGTTCCACATTTACATCCCAATGTATGTATTGGGGTGTACGTGTGAGCCAAACTCTGATGTGCACGTGTGCCCCAAGAGCTGTGCATGTGTGGCTTGGTTATTGTTTCAGTGTGAGGTCTGCATCTCAAAAGCAGCATTTGAGGATGTCATTGTATGTGTAGCTGTAAATGGTATATAATATGATATCTTAATTGACATACTTTTGTATCACTCACAGAAGACCATACCAGATGAAACCCTGGCATTAATGATGTTACTGGGAATTTTGCCATTTGCCTTTGGATGGCATTTTGTTTCCTTTCAAGTTTGGGTCTCTCCATGAGCATGTTTGTCGCTTTTTGTTCTGTTATTTCCAAAGAAGGAAAAAAACCAGAAGGGAAATGACAAGAATCCAGAATTTTATTTTTTTCTTCTAAATTATTTTTAATTTAATGATTTGTCATCCAGCCTTGCTATTGTGGAAGGCTTAACTCGTGTCCAAGAGTGGTTAGTATGCATAAAAAAAATTTAAAAAATTAGAAAATACCTTCACCTGATCCATAGTCCCCATCTGTGGGCGTAATGCCACTGGAACCAGAGGGAACATAGGAGTGAATAATGCTGAGCCTCTGGTTTTGTAAGACTTCTTCAGACTTCCCTGTGCAGAAGTGAAAAGGGCAGGAATATTTTAGCACTTGCTTTAATAGGTTTTCCTTTCTCTGAGGTCGCCTTAATACAAGTCCTGTTCCTTAGAGCACTTGACATGCTGATTATTTAAAGCGATCGTTCTTTGCTTTATTTTGAATACTCCGTCTGGCAGGATGTCTTCCTTTGGCAGGGCAGCGTAATGCCTGCGGCGTGCGGTGAGGGCCAGAGCAAGTACTCAGTGTTATTGCCAAGAGCTTGTGGTCACTTTTGGAAGGAGCAGATACATCTCCTGTTGCCTAATCAAACATGCGTTAGTACTTAGTGCTGGAGTGGGAGCGACGCAGGGCTAAGTGTGAGCCCGGATATTTCCATGGAGCTGAGTTCTGGGCGTTTAATCAGCTGGATGTAACCATCCTGTACTGCTCAGAAAGGAGAACAGTGAAGCTGACTTCTCTTTAGTGCTCTGAGGAGCTTTACTGCTCATTTCCTACCTTTTGTTTTTTACATGCAAGCTTGCTTTGTGGTCCATGACTTAATTCTGGTGGTTTCGGTTTCCGTGATGGGTTTCTGTGCGTTGCAGGGAAATGGGTTTGTTAAACATGACACACTTATATGCAGAAGATTTGCAAGAGTTGTGATGTATCTGTGTGACATATTCCCTCTCCAGCTGTGGCAATTGCTTTTATTTTGGAAGAAGCCCAGAAGGAAGCAAGGAGGTCCAGGCATCTTTCCCCATCCTTGGCCTTTCTTGTGTCCCTGCTGGTGCAGAGAATCCAGGACTGTATGGATCTGGCTGTAGGCAGTATTTTCATGAAATAGGGGTTGCCCTTGGCTCCTGCCAAGCCAAGCTGGCTACTGACTTGGCCCCCTTCTCCCTGATAGTGCAGGCCCAGGATGGAGAGGGTTGTGGGATGCAGTCAGAGAATTTTGACAGCAGTTGCAGGGCTTGGTGGCATCATAAGACTGTCCCATTCTTCCCACCCAACGCCAGCCCACCTGGATTTCGGCTGAGGTAGGGAGCTGCAAAGGCTCTATGCGTCCTTCTGCAGAAGCTGGATATGGGAGAGGAATCCAGCATGGTGGCATTGCTGCCTGGCTTAGCACTTTCCAGCTCAAAAAGCAGTACCTTCCTCAGAGTCTTGGGGGACACATAAAATGGGATTTTTACCTTTGAATAAATCCAGCACTTTGTTTCTAGGGAGCCTTTCTCTGTGTTTACTCTTCATGGAGGTAAAGAAATGAGAATGCAGTATGTTTTAAGAGTGTTTGTCTTTACATAAAATAAAAGGGAAAAATTATATAGCAAAACTTGTTGCAGGGGGGAGTCAGCTTTCATGGGAGGGGGCTGCTTTCATGGGAGGGGGAGGAGGTGGAAAGAGGCCAGGTTTGCTCAGAAAACGTGAAAAACATTCCCCACCTTCTAAATGCCAACAAACCCAACTATAAGATGGATGTGTGATCCCCTCCCGCCCCAAATTCACATTCTTTCAATCTGGTCAGATTGGCAGAAACTCTCTGATTTTTTGGCACCAACACAAGCCAGTTCTGCTGAAAATGGGTACCATGTAGATGGCTATTTTGGCAGGCATGGAGGTATGGAGAAGCGGTGGACCTGTTTGTGGGGTCCCCCTTCTCTAATGCACCCAGACAGGATGTGATGGAGCCATTTATCTTGTGCTGGGTGTTTCGTACAAAAGCAGTGCTCCTCCAGTGCCTCCACCTGCAGCGGGTGCGAGTTATTTAGGTTTGTTCATTCTTTTGCTTTCCTAGGAATTAAAAAAAAAGAGAAGGAACTGTAGATGAGGCTGCTGTTGCCAAGATTTCTTTCTTGCTTGCTGCTTCTAGTTTAATAAAAAGATCTGTCCCGTGGTTGTGTTTTGCTTCTCAGCCTCTGTAATGCTTCTAAAAATATTGCAAGTAATTTCTTGAGCACCGGAAAGCGCAGAATCTGTAGTTGCAGATTTGTGTCATGTTTTTTTCCTTAAGTGGTTCCTTACCCACTTTTATCCACAGCTGTATTGACAAAGTCCTCATTACTTCCTAACTTGCCATGTTCCCCATTAACAACTCATTGAGAAGCTGCAGCTCAGCAGCTCAGCCGGTCCAGAACCACCCATTAATTCTGCTCACAGACAGCAGAGTTCCTTCTCCAGTGCTTCCTCTGCTGCTGCACCTTGCAGGAGTGTTAACTCCTTGTACCACCTGGCAGCCATTAGCTTTTCTCCTTGCATCTTAATTGAGTTGATGGGTACGTGTCTGGTTTTAACCTTCTTTTTACTTTTCCTTAAATACTATTCCCTATATGTGGAACAATCCCTTAGGAAACTCCCATGGGTTATTATTGCTTGCTTTTTATCTTTCTGCCTGCCTTGCATGCTCACATGGACACACACACAAAAAAATACGTGTCCCTGCATGTGTATATGTGTGCAAATTGTAGCCTGGAATCATTTGTGATTGATGGAGAGAGTTTGAGTTATCTGAATTTTGTTTCGTGCTCTGGATAGTTATTAGTGTACCTGGCTAATTAATGTGATGCAGCCCCCTTAATGAGAGGAGTGTTCCACTGCTATAAAAAAACTTGAACTCTTTCAAAATATTTTCGTAATTGCTACAGCCATGTCTGCAGTACAGATTATACCCATAGGACAGTTTCAGTAAAAAGGTCACTAGGGAAATGTGTCCCTGATCTAAATTATTTTATGGAACAAACTCCATGGATAGGGCAGTCTTCAGCAAAGACCACAGAGAGTGGAGAGAATGGTGGGTAATGCTAATGAGAAACAGGTAAAGCACTGGGAATATGGAAGTTCTGCTATGAAACCTGAATGAACCTGTATATGCAGAAGGGATTACATATGCTTGATGTGCCAGTATGCCATAGTCCCATGTAACCCTATCTGTTTTTATCCACTATTTAATTGGAAACTTCACATGATAAAGCCGTAGCCTTGCTGAAGTCAAAGTTAAGACTAGAGTTGATTCGACTGGGAACTGAAAAGAAATCCAAATACATCCTTATATAAATCCTCTAGGTTTGCATCCTAAATATCAAACTTCCCTTTTTAAAAATCCCTTCAGCAATGGTATTGGCAGCTGCCTGCAGCGTGTGAGACAGCACATGTCACGAGAAATAGTTCAGGTAGTATTTGTAGCTCGGCTGTTACACTGCATATCCTTGCTGGGCTGGGGTTGTATTCTACATCTAATTTATCCAGCTGGACTTAGGATGTCCATGGGATGGCTATAGGATTTTTTAAATAGAGAAAATTGTGTGCAGCCCTGTGATAACAGCATGGTATCCAGGCTGTCCTGTGCTGCACTCCGAATGCTGGCGTCCCCTCAGGAATTTATGCCACTGCCAGTAGTGTCAAATCTGATGTCAAAACTGCCAGTGAAATATCTCCCCGTTGTGGTTGCTGGCTGAGTCATCACTTTGACTCAGTTGTGTTTCAAGTCTTGGCCTTTAATGTTTTCTGTGCAGGAGAGGCAACAGGGACAGCTTGTTCCAACAGTGGATGCAGGTTCAAAAACCATGATTTGCAGATACCTGTGTGTGGACTTGGGAGCACCAATGATCTGGTGCTCAAAAGCATGAGGGTAAACCCTCCCTCTGCCTAGGTGGGTCTCCCTAAGGGTGACACACTGCTTGTGTGAGAGCATGGAGATTTCACCCTTTGGCCTGGACAAAATGCAGAATTGGTTTTGTCAGAGGCTGGCTGCTTGTGTCACCCTTATCTGAACTTCTGGGGTGGCAGAGGAGCTGCCTAGCATGGAGTAGCTGCATGAACTCAGCATGGAACATCAGTCAGCATTGCTGGGTCTCTGGGAAGGATTGGACTGGCAGCTTTTTGAAGGCATCAAAAAAGTATTTGCTCTCTCTGAAGACAAAGAGCTTATGTTGTAACTATAAATGAATTTTGCAGCCCAGAAACCCGTCTAAAATGTGCTCTATATGTTGGAAAAAAACATGCTTTTCTATCTTTCAATAAGGCTAAAAGTGGACTAGTATTGCATATATAGTTTAATCATATGTTCTAAATGAAATCTGTCAGAACTGTGGAGGTTTTTCCATTTATATGTTGGGATTTTCTTTAAAAACCACCCATGAAAAACATGAACTAACAAAACAAATGTAAAGAGCTTTTTACAGTGTTAAAGCTGCTGACTCATATGTGCAAGAAGAAACATCTCCCTACCTTTATCTAGATAGGCTTTTACTTGTAAAACTACAGCCTTATGCTTCTCAGAAGCACCTTTAAGTCTTACTTGATTGCTTTTGAAAATTTAAACAGCAGCGATCTGTGTGTAGCAATTTTCCAGCCATTGCCACAAAGCTTTGCAGTCAGCACTCCTTGGCTGGAGTGAGAAGAAACTCAACACCTGTAACATTACCATCCTCCTCAGTAGCTAAAGGATCCTGCAAACAGAAATCATCCGAAGCAGTTGTAACAATTGAACTGAGTTAAAGCAAGGTCAGGTCTGTTCAGCTGTGTCCACTTCAGCTGGTGAAACTGAGGGAGGGACAACGGGAGGTAGTTGTGGGAATTCATGTCCAAATAGGATTAGCCCTCAGGAATGTCTGTTATTGTGATACAGACTATCAAGCCACTCCCCTCCCTAGAGTTTGATTTAATATAGGCAGCGATTGTGCGCAGGTGGCAGGGCAAGGGCTCCATAGGTGTCTGAAAAAGAGCAGTGTGAAGTGCCCCTGGAAATAGAGAGAGGTTGCTGTGCTGCACTTGAAAAGATGATTTTTTTTCTATGAGCACTGTGTTTGGGGAATCTCTCCTGTGTGCTGATGAGCTCCTGTACCCGGAGTGTGCTGCAGGCTCTACTGTGAGCAAGGGGCTGGTGGCCTGTCCAGGGTTGGTGAGCCACAGCAGTGTGGGAGGACTGAGCTTGGCTGAGGGGTGTTCAAAGGTGATGAGTGTGTCATCAGGAAGGCAGTTTAAGTCTGCACAACAGAGGAGGTGACAGGCAATAGTTCCCAGTTTGGGACTTTCATCATCTGGCTAAGACAATTGAGGAATCACCCCCACAGTGGGAATTGGGAGTAGGAAGTGAGACAGGGCACTGCTTTCCTGACAAGGAGGGTACTGCCAAAAAGGTGGATTACTTGCTATAGGGGAGAGGGAGCGGCTGGGGAGGGGAGGAACTGCTCCAGCTGCTGGGAAATCAGAAGGGAGTGGTTGTGTGTGTAGTGGCTCTGCCCTTGAAGGACTGGGCAGAATGCAGACTTTGAAGCTGGTCAGTGGCCAGCAGGGAGTCTGCACCCTGCGAAGATGGTAGAGACAATGAAAAACCAGGCCAGGGGTTCTTTGGAGCGGGGATTTGTCAGAGTGCTGGCCCTAGTGCTTTGCAGCTCTGGCATTGCAGCAGGTGGTGTCCAGACAGGAGCTTCATCCATCTTCTCACAGACCCACGCAAAAATAATGAAGCATCCTATTGCATTTTATGGTGCACATTTCTCATGGTCTTTCATCTGACAATTTCTCTTGTTTATATAAAGGTATACTGCCACCGATAACAACAATAACAATAACAGTACTACTTACACTAATAATAATGAAAAAGCCTGAGTTATTGCATATGCATGACAGGACTTTTAATATCTCTGTGTGTCAGCAAGTGAGGGACGGGAATGGTGGGCAGCCCAGGATGGCTGTGCATGTCTCTGGAGGGAGTGCAGGTTTTAGGCAAGCCCTCATGTGGTTAAGATGGTGTGATTAGAGAGGATTATGCGTTATGTTTAGTTCCCCTCCATAATACCTGCTTTTCTGATGAGCCATTTTGTAATTCGAAGTGCCCCAGAGAAATCAGCCCCATGAAAACCAAGATAGGTTTGATGTCTGATTGGATATGGAGGGGTTGTTGGCCCTACTCCAGAGGGAGAGTGCTGGCAGGGCAGGGAGCTGGGATGTGTGAAGAGGATGTGGAAAGGGACGTCTGATAGCAGGACAGGAGAGGAAGGCAAGTGGTTGTCCCTTGTGGGGGAGTGCCAGCAGGTTATTACCTGCAGATGTCTTCAAGGCACAGGAGCTTATGGGTCCTCTAGCTGTCCAAAAATAGATGTGAGAGGAGCACTTGGCAGCAGGAGGAAACAAGGAAGGATGCTGCGTGGGAAGAAGAACCAGAGATGTGAGGGTTTGTGGAGCACTCATAATTGCCTTTTCTGATGAAGGCATGCTCTGAGAGGAGCCAGCTACCCCCTTGCTGAGAACAGGGGGACAGGGCCCAGAAGGGTCCAGCCCTCTGGGATCTGCTTTATGTTGGCCTCCTCCATCCCTCCTCCACCTCCCAGCTCCTTCGCGTGGGATGGGAATTGCTCTGTGCAGAGACCTCTCCCTGCTTCCTGATCTGGCATGTTTTTCCATTTAGATGTCAGCTCAGGAAAATACAAGTCTGTGCCAAAAACCATCTTTTTTGGGGGATACTACTTAAGTCCATGCTTAACTTTGAACTGCAGGGAATTAAAGAGGATGGAAGCATGCATTTGAAGTTAAGCACAAGTACAGAGATGGGCTGGAGGAGGAGGAGGTCAGAGCACTCACTGACCTGCAGCCCAGGTAAGGTGCTTCTGCAGCAGTTAAGCTGCTCCTGACTTTCCATATCCTTGAGGCAGAAGCCCAGCATGTTCCTACCATGGTTAGATTAGTTTAATTAAGACATGCTTCCAAAGCATATAACTAGGTGACTAACTTGCTATTTATCTGCTCTTGAACACATTATTACTGAACTCTCCTGGTTGTTACCTGCCTTTGTACCAGAGATAAATCAACATATACACCAGTGATATGATGCATTTGCCTAACCCATTTTCACACAGTGCCATTTGAGAAGTGAAATATTTTTTGCTGATGTCACATTGTCTTGTGGGTTGTCACACCCTTATAACTTAGTGTTCCTCTTTCTTCTTTGGCACACAAGCAGTATTTAAAAAAAAAAAAATCCCCTTCACATGGTGCATAGGCTCTTGAAGGGTATTTTTAACCTATTGCACTCAGACATATTTGGTTTTCTTCTCAAAATACAAATTCCCTGACATGCTGAAATATGCAGTGATGATTTTTCTTTCTGCCTTGGAAAAAGGAATCTAATATATTGTGAGTAAACTCTGCATCCTTATCTAGGACTGAAATTGGACTTCATAGAAAATTCCCCTGCTTCTGCAGAACGCCAGTTCTCTTCCCTTTTGGGATTTATTGCACCAAATAGCCATGCTCATTTCTGTTTCTCTGTTGAAGCTTCCAAGTCTGGGAAAGGAAAAAAATGCAATTTTATAGTGCAGTTATCTCAGTTCCTGTAGATATTTTTAGTTGCTCTGCTCCTTACTGTGGTGGGGCAGATTTTGTTCTGGGGGGTTCTGACCTGCACAAGAGGAGGAAAAGTGAACTGCAGAGTCCCCTGCTCAGCCACAGCTCTGCTTTTCTGTTCCCCCAGTAGATGTTATAGGAAGGCTCTGTACAAGCCTGTCTTCATTTCTCTGATCCAAAGTGTTCACTCATGCAAAACATATCTTGAATTGAGTTTTTCTTTAATTGTATTCCTAGAACCAAGTTATGTCTGTAACTACGTGCAGTTTTACACTTCCAGTGTGATTTGCAGCTCCCTTTCTGCTGTTTGCTCGGCAAGTGGTGAAAAAACTCCTGCTGATCACTTGTCCTCAGCTATTTAATGCTGCAGAAGAGGGTCCCTTCTACTCCTAAGATGCCCTGGGGAGCAGGTCACTTTCTAGGAGCAGATACACCCCTGCTTCCCCACTCTCCCTTCTCTGACTCCTGCCACCCTCATGCCAAATGAGCTGAGTTATGGAAATCGTTTCACGGGAGCTGTGGGAGAAGATGTTCCATCCTTATCTGCCTCCTTACGTGGCCTGTGGCAGGTCTGGGGAGAGCAAAAAACCTTGGAAACAAATGCAGCCTGGTCTTGAGGTGACGGCAATGTGTTTGAATAGAATAATGATGAAAGTGGCAAGTCGGCCAAAGATGTCATATTTCAAAAAGAGGTTGTTCATTTAAGTGCCCATGAGATTTGGGAACCCGGCGTCCTCAGGAAAGTTAGTGGCCTCAGGGTTTCTCTGTCCTTCGGCGCTTTTGAAATATCTCATCCCTCCTCAAGAATATTAATATCAGAGCTATGTAAAGCCAAGTCCTCAAAAAGGGAAATAAATGCAGAAAGAGCTATAAATAGGAAAAGATATTCCAGAATCAACATCTACTTAAATAATTTTTCTCAAGGTAGATCCTTTTGAGGTAAAGTTGTATATTTAAAATGTAAAATATTTGCCTACTCTGCACCAAATACAGGCGTTTTTTCCCTTTTTCCATGAAAAGGGACCGCAGAAGGAAAGACAAGCAAGAGACTTGCAGTGACCTTCAAGGTGTTCAGCTGCAGTCATTTTATTAGTTTTATCTCTGAACTAGGACTTAAAGCTATGGTTCTCATTTAAGTTTGGCATTTTTCTCTTGGTTCCCAAGTAATTTTTAACATAGGTGGAGCAAATCGTGTGCTGCATGCTTCATCTAAGGCTTGTGCAGCTCTCACTGGGGCAGAGAGCTGTGCAGGCTTTGTGGAGTGAAGGACCATGTCTCTGATAGTGCCCAAACTTTGCTCAAGGTGAGGCTGTGGCCCAGAGTCCCACCATTCACTTTGGGGGTTGGTTTTCTATATTTTTGCTCAATTGGCAGAACAGCTGGCACCCAAAGCTGTAGCGGTTTGATACTCCTAAAAGTGAAACAAAACAGTCTTGATTTCTGACCTCACTCAAAGATAACCTTCACATTGGCTGCAAAGTCCCCCACTTTCCGTGCTGAGCACAAGGTGCGCATTGCGTCAGCAGGAGATGCTGGAGACTTCCTTGTGCATCCCCTTTCCATCCTTGGCATCTCGGGATGGGGGCATCCCCTCTCTCTGCCCAGGTTCATTCTCCTATCCCTGTGGTAAAGTGGCAGGGGAGCATACCCAGGCCAGTGTGTCAGCCAGAGCAGGACATGGTCCTGTGCCAGGCTCATGCCCTCTTTTTGGGATTACATTGTGTGAAGGATGGGAGGAGGGGAAAGAGGGCTTGCCAGGCAGGTGCACTGACCTCACAGGAGCCCCATAAATGAACGTGGCTCATAAATCTCACTCTTCAAATAATCCTGCTCTGGTGACAGGGTGAGACATCTTCATTTAGACCTACTTGAAAATTGCTGAGCTGGTTTGCTCTCCCATTCTTTTGTTTTGCTTGATCCCTTCTCTCTCTCTCTCTCCATAAATATATATTCTCCCATATATATGCACACGCACACACATGCACTCCCCTGCTGTCTCTTTCTCTCTGCCTGTTATTTCCGTGCCAGGGTACTGTAGCATTCATGTTTGTGTGCTTCCCCAGGCCGTTCATTGTGCTGCCTCCCCTGATGGAATGGATTCGGGTTGCCGTGGCTCACGCGGGGCACCGTCGCAGTTTCTCGGTGGACAGCGATGACGTGCGGCAGGCAGCGAGGCTCCTGCTGCCGGGAGTTGACTGCGAACCTCGACAGTTAAAGTAAGTCCACAAAACGCAAATCGGCTGCTTTGTGCAAAATGTGTGTCTCTCTCTCCTAGTGAACGGCAAGCAGGCAGGCAGAGGGTTCTGTTATTGCCTGGAGAGGCGCAAGGATGCTCCGGCTCGTCACTGTGTGTGTTGCAAAATCAGCTCCTGGTATTTGCTCACATCCGTGGATAAGCTGGTTGAATGGTAATGGGTGCCTGAATATCTCACAGCTGGATCGAGCCCCTAATCTGCTCATCACGGCTCATATGGTGGTGGTTTTTTTTCCTCTTCCTATTAGATTCTGCTTGCTAATGAGGGGCTGAAACCTTCTGCTAATTGTCTGCTTCACGTTGCTTTGCTATAAAGTACTGAAATGTAATTGGCAGGGCTGCAGATATTTTTCAGGGCTTTGTTTTCAGCATTAATGCTTAAAGGGCACATTTAAACTTATAGGTAAGACTACTTCTTGCAGTGAAATTGTATTTTTCATGCTAATGTCAGTTCAAATCAGTTGTAAATGTCAGCTTAGATAATTTGACTTTTTCACGTATCAGATGTGACCTTTGGGTTTTCTAATGGAGTCTTAAAGTATTTATTGCCAGGATATGTTTTTAGTGTCTGTTTTGCCTTATTATTGTGTACTTGTATAAAAGTACGATCTAGGGCCATTCTGGAGTCAAGAACATGTTTGGTTTTGATTTTTATATGAAAAGGCATTCTGAATCTGCCAAAGTAGAAATTGTTTACTGCTATTGCTTCACAAATTTGTACCCAAACCCCAATTTTGAGCAGTCTGCCTGTCCATACAGCAGTAGGTGCATTCTTTCCTGCAGCACAGAAAGCAGAGGGGTGATTCCTGTGATTAGCTGTGACAACCTTCATCGGAGCAGCTGCCTTCTGTTGGCTCTGGCCTTGACCTCCTCTTTCACCAGAGAGTATAATACTTTAATTCGAGATCTACATAGGCTTTTTATAGTCACAGCTATTCAATATTTAATTGAAGAAATATGTTGAATTTCAAAAGCCAAATCTTGAGCATTTCACATTTCAAACCTTGGCTGTAATTGCTTCCCATCTCGGCCCTCATTTCCAGAAGTGCTGCATTTTGTGTCCCTACTGAAATGTCAGGACTTACAGGTGTAGGTGCTACACACTGTCTGAAGACCTAGCAGTTGGTTCTGAAAAGGCACAATTAATTTAATACCTCTCCAAGTATTCAGGCAGGATTGCAAATAAGGCAATAATGTTTCTACCCTACATCCTCTGTCTTAAAAATTAAGGTAGATACAGTTAAATATCTGAGGATTAAAAGAACTTAGAGTATACCACTCCTAAAGTTGTATTTTGACTCTCTCTCTGTGTGTATATATATATATATATATATATATATATATATATATATATAAAATATGCCATCAACTGTTAGACAATTTTCCAGGAGTCTCAAATAATTTGAACTTGTAGAGAGTTGTATTATACTGCAGAAGAATTTATTAATTATGGGGAACAAATCAGCATTTAGTTTATAAGTTGCCAATAAGGATTCATTTTACAAAGAACACAAATGATTGCTGTTGTCCTGCTTGTCTTGCAAGTGGGAATGAGCCTGAAGAACGCAGCCTGGGATTAATCAGGTGAGAATAAAAAGAGAAATGATTCCTGAGGCAAATTCTGGATTTTAGAGAGACCAGCCTTTGCAGTATGCCCGTGTTTGACTGCAGGGGCCCAATTCATCCATTGATGTCCCAAAATGACAGTCTCTCTACAGTGCTGACAGAGGTCTGCAAATGACTATTCATGTGCTTTGGGTTTTATTTTAAGGTCTGTGCCAACTGCCACTATAGTGCAGCAGGTTCTTTGTGTAGCTGCAAATAAGACCACGACTGTCTGTAATCCTGAGATCAAAGGAAGGACCAAACTTTTCTGAAGAATAATGTGAGGATGTTAATTTGAAACTTTGCAGCTTGTAATTTTTTATTTATATTCAGCAGACCCTCAGCACTCCCGACTGTCATAAGCCAAACACAAATCCTTCATGCCTCCCCATTAGGGAGGGTGCCTTTCCAACTCTCAGCTCCTCAGTGAGCATCAGTTCCATAAATTCAAACACTGGATGGGGGAATACAACTTTGCAGGGGATGGCTTTTAAAATAAGCTGTGTGACAGATGAAAGCTGGAGGATTTTAAATGCAGTTAGTTTGATAAATTTTGTTACTTTTATGGTGAGCAAGTAGAACCTTGAAACTGGTTCAATTTCTAGGCTTTTCATTCACGATCTTCTTTAGTCCCTAAAACATAGAGACCTAAACCCAAAAGTTCCCATGGTCCCATGTGATAACTTCATGGTTGTTGTGTTGATTCACAACCTGTCATTGCAAACACATAAAGCAAAATCACCTTCCATGCTGGAGAAAAACTTGCATATGGGCAGAGGGAGAGATTGGCAGGATCTCAAAAGGCTGTGAAGTTCAGGATCAGTTTGGATAAAACCCAAATGTTCAGCTTCTTATCTGGACTACAACATGGAGATCTCCCAGCAGATTCATGTGACACTTCCCAGCACAGCACATACTCCAGCCATGAGGTTCCTGATCTGTGGCTGTGTAAATTGTCTCTGCTTTTTTTTCTGCCTTTCATTCCTCTGTTCCACTCTTTTTCTGATCCTTTTTAAAAAATCCATCGCCTTAATTTCTTTCAATGTTTTCATCTCCTGAAAGAGGAGCTGTGCTTGCTTTGGGCAGAGGAGTGAGGGAAGCTGGAATCAGTCAGGAGCTGCCTGTATCCTTCCTGACTTCTTTTCATTTTACAGCAGCAGATGGGCCAGAAAGTTTCTTCCCTCTCCCCAGCTTTCAGAGATGAACAGGCATATAAATGGTCACCTTCCCCCAGGAGAGAAAGCTTTAGACAGATCAGTTGTTTCCACCTTTTGCAAGGAGGTAGGTTTCACAGATGGATTTGAGTGCTGGATGCAGTGCATCTCACTAGCTGAGATGGCAATCCAAGTTGTGTCCAGGATATTATCACAGTGGGAGACCACAGTTAAATAAAGCCTTGCCTGTACACAGGCCCTTTGGGCCACCTGGGGCAGCTGTGTGGGGTCAGTAGAGAACTGTGTGCAAGGTAGCTGTCTGCTGGCATGAATCTGGTGAAGGTGGGTGCTCTGCTCTCTGGTCTAGACCTTGAAGACATCAGGGATGAAGGTGATTTGTTGTCAAAAAGGGACATAGTGGTAAAAACTGTGTTGACCTGCCTTTCTACTGCAGTAAGGTAGCATCAGTGCTCAGTCTGCACTGGAACTGCCTGGCTGCAAACAGATGCCTGGTTTTGGCTTCTCCTTATAATCACGTCTGCAAGGGGTACTTTTTCCCTTGCTTCAGCTAAACACAAGAAGCTCTTTGCATGTCTTTCCTTCCTCCATTCTGCTTAAAACGAATAAAACCCAATGTGTTAGACATGGTGGGGAGGATGCTGGTGCATGACTACATCTGGGACGGGAGGCTGACAGCAGAGGAACAGAGAAAGGGAGGAGCATCCTGTATTGCTCAGCACAAAGACTGTGCTTTTTGTCAGAGTCAGGGGCTTCATTTCTGGTGGCAACATATCATGACAATCCTGGAGGATGTAAAGATGCTGGAACACCTGTGAGAGGTGTGCATCAGTGCCAACAGAGGCCATCACCCAAGAACTTAAGTGAATACTTTGCCTCTGGTTTTGGGGAAGAAAATCCTGTTGGAAAAATAAATCACAGCAACAAGGTTATGAAAATGGAAAAACAGTAATCAAAAGGAGAGCAAATTATGCAGCTTAATGCACTCAAATCAGGATGAACAGATAACCTCTATCCCAACAAAGAGAAAAAGCTGCCTCACAAAATGAGGGGGTCAGAGGGAAATATTTTTAACAAAGCCTGGAGTGATGCCATAACTCTAAGGATTAATAATAGTAATGCCCAACATTTGAAAAGGATGAAAAATGATCCAAGGAAAATTCTAGGCTGTTAGTGCAAGGCCTTTGAATGTTTTTTCAAGCAAAGACTGATTAAAGACATGTTGTTGAGGGAAAAATGGGATAAAATGTGACACAGATTTTCTAAAGATAGATCTTGCCAGGCTAATCTAATAACTTTTTTGATAAGATAACTGATTTTCTACCCCAAGGAAATTCAGTAGATTTCATCTGTTTGGACTTGAGTGAAGATTTGATACAGTCCATGCAGAGAGCTATTAAGATGGAGAAGATGGGGGTTAGAAAAGAAATTGGAAAGTGAGCAGGGGCTGGCTTCAAGAGAAGTGGCAAGCGCTGGGTTGGCTGAGATGGGGTTGCAAGCTGGGACCTTCAGCTCTCACTCTTAAAAACTGGTATTTTTTAATTTTCAGAAAGGGTTTTGGCACAAATCTTAGCAGTGTGCTCATGAAGCTAAAATTTGCTGATGCCATGATGCTGAGAGGCATTGTCCTGACAGAGGAAGTTTGGGAAATCATCCAGGAAAAAGTGGATGACCTTGAGGCCTGGGACAAAATAAATGGGATGAAATGCAGTTTTCCACAAACGGAAGGCAAACATGTGGAGATTAAATAGAAAAATACACACTGCAGTGTATTTGTAAGATATACACTATATATGCAGAATAATATATACTATATTGAGAGCAGAGTATTGGAAAGGTGGTGGGAAAGGCTTTAGAGCAGTATTTAATCTCAGGATGATTGTAAACCACAAAAGTGGATTTTTCCTCAGCCATGAAAGAAGCAAATGTATTTTGAGGCTGCATCGGGAGAGGTATTTCCAGTCGAAGCAGGAAAATTTTGATGCCACATAAAAGTGGTAGGAAGTGATGTGGAATCACAAATCCTGTGTCCTGGTCAAGAAAATATTCACTTTGGACAGGGTAGAAAGAAATGGGCTGGGGTGATTTGATTTTTGACAAAATGTTCTCATGAAGGCAGACTTGAAGAAAGGGACTCACTCAGCTGGGCGAAGTGGGTGTTGAGGGAACGTGTGGCCCTTCTCCAGAAATACATCAGGAGTAAACACCATGGAAGGAAAAATATACTATTTGAAGGACAGCATGGACACGGGAGTATGTGAATATTAGCAAGTAATGAGTAAGTTCAGACTGAAAGTGTAGATATATCCAAGCCTTGCTGCAGCATAGGACCAGGTTTATTAACCCTCCAGTCCCATGTGCTCCCTCAGCTGCTGCCCTTCACAGTCTCACCCAGTGCTCAGAGTTGCATTTACAGCTGTGATCCAGAAAGGTCTCTGGGCAAATGCAGTGTCTGAGTGCCTTTGAAAATCGGTCTTTAATTGAAAATCAGTCCCGATTTCCAATTAGCCTTGTCCTGGGAATACCTAAGTCTGCTTTTCTGTCTGGGACCATCCCTCTTAATGAAGGCTCTTCAGGAAAATAGGATTATCCATCTGAAGAGTGAAGATTATTTGACATGAGAGCATCCTTGGCTCATTCTAGAGAGTTTTCTTAAAACTGTAGAAAGGGGAAGATATGGTAATGGAAAGGGAAGATGTGTTATTTTGTTCTTTCAGAGCAGGCTATACCATTTGCTGTGTCATCCTAATACTATACCACACATATGCAATTCTAACTTGAAAGTGAAAGCAGAAGAGTCGCATTTAATGTTTTATTTATGGAAATCTTGTGCTTGTACTAGAGCATGAAAATATAAATAGACTGTAATAAATAGAGATTTGAAGGCAGAAAAATATTTCCACTGTTCTTTGCTCTCTCTTAAAATGTGCTGGGTAAGGGGCTGAGTTTCTGGAGAAGGAGAGAGAGTATAAAATTGCAAAGAAATTCTGCTGTTTAATTAGATATAGCCACTTTTAAGTAGGGACGGTTGGTAGTTGCCAGTTTTCTTGAATGTTCTTGTTCTTCCCACAGATTTTCACTACTGCTTTAACACCAGCCATGGCTATTGCTGTAATTAGATAGAAAAACACAAGCAGTAGCAAAGAAGCTACTTGACAAAATCCAGCAGTTCCCTGGGGCAGATGGTGCCAGCATATGAAGGAGATTTTATTACTTAAAAGGTAGAGCACAGGTTTCCTGGGGTGAATCTCAACCTGTCCTGCCAACCGTCTGCTGGAAGACAACAATAATAAAAAAAAATATTGAAAGGGGAGGACCTGGTCCTCATGTTCTTCTTCACTTGTAGGGCAGAATACACTTGCATTTTTGCAGGCTTTAGGATCAAGCCATCTTTTTCCCAGATCATTGCTGCTGTTTCATATGCTCTGTTCCTTTTGTTACATTCCTGAATATATTACATTACATGTCCCTTTATTACATTCCTGAATATAATAATCAGGATACAGGTAACATACTGTCTTCCACTTATTAGTGAAGACTTGTGCTCTCTATTTATATGAAAGATGAATCTATACTGAAGTTTTCCAATGATACTGTGGCCTTGTTTGGAATCTGAACTCAGATTCAATTTTGAACATGGTTCCCGACCTATATACGTGGAACTAGAATACTAAGACTGTTTTGAAATACAGATTTGGTCTTGATTTGATAGTCACATCACTTTTTTAATGTATTTTCCAGTATTTTTAACCAGTTTAGTCTCAGACTGTTGACAAGAATAAGAGGTTGGATAATAAATATCTGGAGTATTTATTTCTTGTCTTAATTTAGCTCCTGATTAAAGTAAATGGAGATCTTCTATATCTACATTAAAAAGTAGTGCTCTTCATCACTTTGATCAACATGTTTGTGTTTATATTTCCCTCTCTCCAAAACTGAAAATGCAAATCATTGTCTCAGTATAGTATTTACATATATTGCAGGTCTATTAATATCAACATTATAGTCCTTTTTAAAGTACCACATTGGAATAGTGCTCTCAAATTTAAATCAAATTGTCTGCTGCTCCTACTCTTGCTCTTACTCTTGTTTGTGTCTGTAGTCTCAGTGAAGAGCCCCAGACAAGGAACAAGACCCTTTTGTGCTATGGGCTGTGCAACCCAGATCAAAACGGCAATCCATGACCCCAAGAAATTCAGCATTGCAAATGCATGTATCCTGCTGGCTAAAATATGCCTCCTTCCAGACTTCAACCAGCTGAAGTGTAATTTCTGACTCAAGACCTCATTCATATTTAGAACAGATTGAATAAATTCCACAGAGCTAAAGTGACGGACTTAATTATTAGATTATCATTCTTTTAATTGAAAGGGCTGGTGATCAAGTCCCAGGTGGACAAACAAGATTGTGATGCTTGGCTATCAGTGTGATGATCTGTTCCTTTCAGCAAAGGGGAGCATTTGTCCTGCTGTTCAATACAGTCTGCACTCCATTTCTTTTAAATCAACTGCATCTACCAGTTACGATGGAAACACTTTGCCTTTGAATCATCCATTTTCCCAAATGTATTCAACCCATGACTAACTTATTAAAGATCTGCACAGACTCTATCTTAGCCAGTCTGAGTGAAAATGAAAAAAAACCAACAAAACCAACCAAACCCTTGTGTTTAAACCAGTGCTGTAGAAGTGCTGCATTATGTTTTCATAATGGGAGTTTGGGAAAAGGAAAATAGTTTTCTGTACTGCTAGGACCCATTACAAATGAAGAAGATTATCTTTGACTCCTTTCAGAGGTCTGAGTATTTCAGGATATGATAGAATGTCATGGTCACCATGCAGTGTTTGACAGTGACCATTTGCAAATAATTAATGTTACCATGGCATTCCCCATATAAAGCCACGGTAAATTTAATTCTGTGCAGTGGCAACACTGTAATGATCTTGAAGATAACTGCTGTAGAGGCAATATCTGTGAGGAATTAAAAGAGGACTTGGAGAAAATCGTATTGCATTATAAGTTAAAAAATGTGGTCACAGCTTTACTGCAAATATAAAATCAAGATTATTTCACTTGTTTCTATTTTTCCTATTATTTATAAAGGCAATTGTTTGCTTGATTCACGCTGCGGAGGGACCTGCTAGAGAGATGATAGTCTGTGTGATCGAAACTCTGAATTAAAAGGGGTGGATTTGCTGTTGAGCACAAGGACTAGGATCAGTGTATATTATTAATTCAATTTTAATCTCACTTCTGGGAGTGAGACTGTGTGTACTGTGTGTACAGTGGTGGTGGTGCCAAGGAGCCTGCCCAGCCCCACAGGAAATAGGAAAATCCAGAATGGACTCTGTCTTTTTTGAGAGTATCACCCTCAAAGGATGTTGATCGGTCCTGCCTTTGTTACTGTATCGCCTCTGGGAGACCTCAAAGTTCACCTAACCCAGCCAGCATCTGGTGTTGTGATGTCCTGCCATCCTAAGACTGTCCCTTGGTAGAAGAGGAGGAGAAGAGCATTGGCCCCCCTGGTCTTTTGCTTCTCTCACCAACCTTCCCTGCCCCTTCAATGAAAATGCACCTTTTCTGCAAGTCTTGGGGAAAGGATGACCTCTGATGAGGATGAAACCATCTGAAAGGATAAACTCTGCTGGCTGGCAGACTCTGGCAACAAACCAAGATGGCCTTGGGGGGACATCCTGCTGCTGAGCTGGTGTCAGCCTCCTGTGCACTTGGAAAGATCACAAAGACTTTTTGGCAAAAGGGCCATGAACTGACTGTGCAGCTGGGGAGGTTTCCAGCTCTCTTTGCGCTTATGCTCTCTTCCCTTGCTTAGCAGGCACAGTTTCACAACTCTGAAAAGTGACCCTATATATATTTAGCTGACTTAACTGTTCCTCCTCAGCCTTATTTTTTAAGCTTCTTCCCATCCCTTTCCCACCTCTTCATAGCTTGTCAGTGTGTTTGTTTCAGTCCAAAGTTAAGTCTTGATCAAGTCAAGCCTGGGTGTCTGTTCCCTTCCTCCTTTTTTTTCTTGCATTCTTTGATGTTTATGATTCTGAATGGTGTCCGTGATGGAGCAGTATCCCTTTATTCAGTGTAATACGGAGCAGACACTCTCTGCTTCTTTTGGAATCAACACTATACAGTGAATGGGATGAAAGAGGACTTGAGAGAAAATGCAGCACTGTGGTGGCTTAAGTTTGATTTTTGATGGGTTTGGGGTTTTTTTTGATTTTTCAGTTTTCATTTTGAAATGTTTCTGCTCAGTCTTCTGCCTACTGTACTGTCTTCCTAGTTGGCTTTCTCCAGTGTTAAAAGTGATGCTGTGTTCTTCTATTTGTACTTGTAGTTCCTGATCATTTTTGATGTCTCGTCACTACTTTTTATCAGTACGTGTTAAATCTCCTTTTCTTTAACTCATTCACCTCTCTGGCTTTTTGAGATGTTGCTGTGCTTTCTCTTCTCATCCTCTGTTCCTTTCCCTCGAGTCATGCTCTTGTTCTATTAAACTCACCAGTTTGATCACTATCCATTTTATTAGTCAACATATGACAGCGGGGTCACTGACAGTGCTCTGTATCAGATTTTGCCATATAATTTCCTTTGCTATGTCCCATAAATTGGGGCTGTAACTCACAATGGGTCCTTTTGGGGTATAAAAAGGCAGTGGGCCACTGGTAGTGGTACTAAGTTGTGGTTTCTTGTTTTGTGGTACTTGGTGTAGATCGGACTTTGTCAGCCCAGGCACTCCTGCATCCATGTTATTGTTGCAGTGTTTTTACAGCTGTAGCATCCTGGAGCCCTTGGACCAAGACATTTATCCCCCCAGCTGATTAAAGAGTACTAATTCGCTGATACTCAATATCATCAAGAATTCATGGGTTTCCTTCCTTGACTATAGTAAGCAGGTGAACTGACATGCTTGTAGGAGACCAGAGCCAATTCATGAAGGAGTTCCCAGTGAAGAAGCAAGTAATTTTTGAACCCATGCCAGTGTAGAGATCTGGGCATCCCATACATGGTAGGTGAGATAGGTCCATGTTGGTCTTTCCTTCCTTGTGTGGGTGTGCAACTCAGGTCAAAATCTGGTTTTTTTTAAAAGAGGAGATCATCAGCTATCATATTTCATGCACCGAGCTGGGCTGACGTCAGTGAAACTCTGTTTCTGCCAGCACTGGGTTTGACCCATTTTATTCAGTGTAGGTTATATACCTCAGTACAAATTATGGAGCAGTGACTTAACACAGGCAGTGATTCATAGTGACAGACACCTCTGCAGAGAATATCTAGATCTTTCCACTTTGCTGAGGAACCATCTTGTTTAGAGCCCAGAGTCATCTGGGAATGGCCAGCTGCAGCTGGAAGGTCCAGACTCTCTCCATGCACCAAAACCCCCACCACCTAACTTCTGAGCATGCTTTATCTTTGCCATGCATTAAAGGAGGGCACAGATGATTTCCAGAATCTCATGGATGGGGGTAACAAGCATCAAATGTTGCTGTAGCTCTTGTGTCAGAAACGAGCCATATGGTGTGAATGTATTTAGCCTCAATTGCTCCCATGGATCTCAGTGTCAGTGAGCTCAGCCCTGCATGTCTGTGCTGGTTTTGCTTTTTCTTTAAACTCGGTCAGAAACTACTGCAGAAACCCCAGCCTTGCTATGCATTGCTTTCTTCCTCTCTCTTGTGGGCATATCACTGGTGCAGAATCTGCTGTTGCTGTTGCGGTGCGTTTATTGTGACTGAGTGTCGTCCATTAATCTTGCAGCATACTGTTGTGATGAAACATCATCCTTGTTCCCCTGAGTAGTGATACTCCAAGCATACCTTTTTTGCATTCTTAGGACATGAACTTTTTAGCAGTCAAAGCCCAAACTGAACACATAGAATGAACATCAACAAACATCTGTTGTCCTCCAGACTGGTTGTGGCTCAGCACAGCAGAGAGCAAGCCTGAGCTCAGATGCCAGTTTCAAACCTGCACAAGCTTTGATCAAAACACTTTGTATTTTCCATCTCACTTTCCTTCCTCTGTTGAAAGAGGAGAAGTGGTAGCTATTGCTACATACCACTGCTTCTATATAAACAGCATATTTGTTACATGCTGCTGTTAAATATTAAGCAGTGTTATATATTTTATAAAGCTCTGATAAAGAACTTTGAAGAAGAAATTTAAATTATAATGATGTGCTGTTTGTATTTTTCTTTTGATTTGCTGCTTTTTTTAAAATATGAAATAGAAAACAAATATTTGATGTATGCTTGACTTTTTCACTTTTGATCTCTATTTTGGTTTTTCTTCATAAGTAGCCCCTCATTTTCTGACCTAGCATTTTTGTAGAATGAAAGCGGTGTTTTTCCAAACAGTCCTTTATCCAAGTTCACAGCAAAAGCACTGTGGATTTGGACTACACCCTCTGCTCCAGACACTCCTCAGCATGAAAGAAAAGCAAACCTGTCTTTTAACAAGATGAAACCAAGTTGGATAAACATTAGATTTGAATTGCCTGGCTCTCTCTGGAGCTGTAGATTCACATCTTGGCCAAATAACTCTTAGGCCTTCTTTTATTTGGAATGGATATCAGTTTACAGTTTGAATAAGACCTTAAAAGAATGATATCTGATGTGTCAGACACAGCCAGCAAGGATTTGCAGCGTTTTGCCACGATTACCGGGCAAGATTGCCTTGTCCCCAATTGCACGGTGGTCTGATGTACATGTGGCCCTGCTTAAGTAGGGGAGATGGACCAGCTGACTTCCAGAGGTCCCTCTCAACCTCAGCCTGTCTGGGATTCTGTGACTTAGCACTTTCTGCTCCAAAAAGGCTTCCCTCTTACTGGAGCTATGCTGTAGGTGTTTGGAGTGACAGTATTTTCTCTTTGTTGTATTGTCAACAAATGGATTATACATCCATTTGATGTAAATTCAAAGCTTACCGAAGTCACTGAAAGTTTTCAGAGATCAGGGGAACTGGATAACCTTGCCATGCAGAGAAAGAAAAACTTGTGGTGAGAATGTATTGTGCATTGCTTAAACAGGGAAACAAAATCAAGTGCAAGCTGTGCTTTTTTTGCCCAGTTTTTAATGAAATGTATAACTTGTCCCATGAAAGAGAGACCAAGGGCAATCTCCATTAGCTTGCATTATCATTTTCCATTCAGCATTTCCCTCGCACATACAGGTCAAAGGATGTGTGCATGACCTAAATCCTTCAAAGACAGGGCAAAGTATTATTTTCCTAGGGACAGCAAGGTCTGTCCTCTGATTGTCCTCTGAGGGAGTTTATTTCTCACATCCACAGAATCGACGACTGTTTTTGTGCGTCTCGGAAACTGGATGCAGTTGCCACTGAAGCGAAGTTCAAGCAAGACCTCGGTTTTCGGATGCTCAACTGTGGCCGAACGGATCTGGTTAAACAAGCCATATCCTTGCTGGGGCCAGATGGGATTAACAGCATGAGTGAACAGGTAACGGGATAGAAATTTAAAGAGGTAACTGTGAAATGTGGGAGTTTTGTCTGCTTATCACAGAAAATGAGCCCCAGCTTTCAGCTATTCATAGATAGGACCTTAATGCTTTTCCTGCATTACTTTGCATTGAGTTAAAGCTCTGACAGGTCAACATCTGCGTTAAGTTGGGTCATTTCGAGTTGTATTGATTTGTCAGTACTGGGGTAACTCAGCATGAGTGCGACTGCACCCCTGGAATCTTCTTAACATTGAACCGAGTCGAGTGAAGCCAGAAGATCCCAAGAGAGCTTAGTGTTGATCTGAATACTTAAAATTGCTTCAATGCCATGAACAGTGGTGTGAGACAGGGCTTTGTGAGGTGAACATCCTTCCACTGAATGCTGCTCCGGGATCTGCAGTGCATTTCATGTGCACCACAGAACTCCTGTCAGCAGATCGGTTGCTGGCACTCTTTTACTGAGTTCAGCCCAGTTCAAACTACCCTTGCAGGAGTGAAAGTATCTCAGCAGTTACCCCTCCATTGGTCATTGTGGCCAACATCCACCAGTTGAAGAGCCTAAATTTCCCTGGAGCTACACCCCAGTGAGGCTGGTGGTTATGTCTGGGGATAAACCTGCCCTCTGCAGCTACCTGGCAGCAATCTGCTGGACTGTGATGCTCACTGAGGTCAGGCCATGTTTCTTTTTGAAATAGAGCACCCTGACTTTTTTGGTGCCCCTGATGATAGTTCATCACTGCATGTTCCCAGAGCTGTGGCATCCTCTTTGGCAGGAGCCAGGTCGCTCCCACCTCTGAGGTGGTCACTTGGGACAGGAGCCGGGCTGTTCATGGACTTAGGTCTTCTGAGATGAATGCTGTTCCAGGAATGTGAGTTGCATTTCTGTTCAGTAGCTTCAGTCTGAGTCAATATTGTGAATTCATCTGAGAGAAGCTTTAGAACAGGGCAATACTCCCCACAAAAAAACCCCAGTTTTAGACAGCTCATTCCAAGCTTCATACATTATACTTTTTAAAATTATTATTATTTTAAGTTAGTCTCAACCTGGAAACTTTTCACAGCATATTTCCTCTGTCCTCCAGGCTGAAAACTGGGAACACTCTGGCTTGGTTCATCAGAGTACCTAATCATATGTTGAACTCTGAACACATGCTTTTACATCCTGTTTGGGTGAAAGTTAAGCCTGTGCTTAAATGGTTCGCTGGATCAGATGTCCCACATCTTGCAGGACAGAGTCATAAGTGATACAAAGCTGAAAGAAAGACAGTAATTTTGTATTTTGCCGAAAGCCAGTGCCCTTTGTGTTGATTGTGCACATTGTTACCATATTCCTGTGTGTGCTTCGAACACTAATGATGAGCTCATTAAAAATCCATTCCTCCCACATGCAAAGAGAGGAGGGTGAATGGTGCTGCAGTGAAAGGCTGAGCTGCTGGGCAAGCCTGGGGGGACTGGCAGAGGCAAAAGCAGCAGGCATAGCAGTCCAAGGGAAGGGGAGGTTAGAGACCTCATTAACTCTTTAAAACCCTGATACCGCAGCATGATATTCTGGGCCCCTTTTAGCCAGTTGTAAGTCCTTCTTCAGCATCAGCAGGACCAAAATATCTTGTGTGGTTCCCAGGCAGACCCTTGGCTCTGGGTGTTGCCACAGGATTCTTCACCATGGCTCCCTATGTGCTGTGTCTTGCAGGGGGGAGCCCTGGCACCCAGTTTTCGAATTCTTTTTCTACAGATCAGGTTAGACCCCTTGTGCTGAACACTTGACTTAATTATGGAATGATGCCACTTACAGAAATTGAAAAAATAGTTGAAGGGACATGTATCTAATTTTAAACTGCTATCCTATCCTTGTGTTTCAAGGCACAAACACAATTTTTTGTAATTCTCATGGTCCTGTTTGTTCCTGTAGTGTTTGTTGACTGCCAAAGGAAATGTTTTGCTATTGACTGTAGCTGAAGTAATTTCAAATTCTCTTTGCAAGTAACTTCAAGTCACCCAAGAACTTCCCTTGCCTGGGGTGAACTTGTTTTTTCTTAATAATGGTATGAGGCCCCAAGTACCTGTTCCCTTACTCTGCATTTCCATGAGTACACTGCAGATTGGATCCTGGGAAATGCTCAGTGTGTTTCAGGGAGGATCTAAGGACCTTGCAGGGACAAACCTTAATTTATATTGTCTCTACAAGAGCAGCCCTTCCATACATAAGAACCCACTACCTTTAGCCCTGCATACAGACAGGAAAAGTGGGGTAATTCAGCAAAAATAGTGGTACTGGGCTCCTGCTAGGGAAAGCATTGTCATGGATCTGTATCTGGGCAGGCTGGGTACCTCCAGTTTCTCTGAAAATCACTTCAGAGCAGCATTGAGGTTAAACAGCAAAGGGACTGTCATCTGACCGCAGATTTACTGGGGGACCTAAGCATAGGCTAAAAACATGCATCAGAGGTATCTGTGTGCTTCAGGAGATTTACTGCAAAACAACTGGTGGCTGTTGGTCAACACCCCCTACTGTATTTAATAAACAGCTTCAGCTATTACAATTTACTGTAGATTTAATGATTTTTTTTTTTCATGGTTTCATCTGGATTCATTACCACAGCCACAGTAGTACTTACCTTAAGGGAGACGGTGATCAGCCATAGCAGGTATTTCAGATTAATACAAATTGCATTGCAGTGATTCTGTATAGAAGGGTCACTTAATCTACTTTTTCTCCAAGAAGGGCCTTGTTTTCCTAGAGCCAGCAACTTGCAACAAAGCTATCTGGCATTTCATTTAAAATTAAGTCCTTGTTTGCTAGAGAGTGCTATACAAAGCCTTGACATTTCCAGCCCCTTACAGTATCCGTGTTGAAAAAGCTGTGCTCAAATCTAACCTATCTTAAAAGAAACTTGAGATGTTTTAAAGGCTCTTTCAGTAATTAAAAAGTTAGATTTTATGACACTGTGATCATAGAAAACTGAGGAGAATTACTGTCTTTTCAAAATACCAGTGGAAATAATAGTTGCTTTGGTGAAAACATTTCTCTGCTGGGGCCCCAAAGACAAAAATACTCAGTTTAGTATATGAGGAGGGAGTGAGGCTGGCACGCCTAGTTCCACTTACCATACTGAAGGTAATATGAAAAATACAAGCAGTCAACGCAAGTGACAACAAAAATGGAAATTTTTACAAAAATGGTTGGCTTTTCCTACTCTGAGAGGCCTGTGTGTAACAGAGGTAATGGCTTTCATTAAATACATATTGTTAGTCTTGATGATATATACTTGAATAATTGTTTTAAAAAATCAAAGAGAGTTCTGTGTTAAATTTGTCAATTCCTTTGTTTTTTAACTCCAAAAAATGAACTAGGGCATGACTCCACTGATGTATGCTTGTGTCAGGGGTGATGAGGCTATGGTGCAGATGCTGCTAGATGCTGGAGCAGATCTAAATGCTGAGGTGAGGACTTTTTGTTGGTTGTATCTTTGTTCTGTTGTTTGTTTACATCTTAAACTACCCCCTGAAACTCTAGCAGAGCGAAAATCCCAAGAATTAAAAAGAAAATAAATCTGTGTTATCCTGGATGGGACCACTTGAAATGAATAGTGAAATCAAATGGCGTTAGGTTAACATTGGGATTCACTGCATAGAAATGGTCAAGTCATCGGAGTTAACCCACAGGTAATACTGATTTAGTTGTGTTTGCACACTGCAAATGAATACAGGCATTAGCACTAGCATGAAGCGCAGCTCTAATGCTATTGGAAGGACTCCCTGAATCTCATCTGGGTTTAAATGAAGAGGGTAAAAGAAACACCCATCTGATAACCTGCAAAAGCTCGAGCATTTCTATGCATAGGGATGTTCCAGGTAAGCATCCCCAGCACACAAGTGCTATGTAGGTTCCATTGTTTTGTTTTACAAAGTGCCTTGGGCTAAAAATTGTTGGATGAGGAGCTTGAAGCTTCCAGAATATTAATGTCTTTTTGATGAATGCACATCACAAACTTACACAATCTGTCCACCAAACAGATTGTGGTCCAACTCTGTGCAATGCAGGTATGTACATTTAAAAGAGCCGTTTGAAAATCCACGAAAGAATTATTTGTTAATGATTCTAGTTTCAATTTGTTGAAGTCGTGAGTAAATTAAGCTGTCTGCTTCACTTATCTATGTTCCATCTGTTCTGTTTGGACTTGAGCGAGCTGATAAATTGTAGTCACTGCTTCAGACAGACGTTTTGCACTTTTGAGAAGTGTAATTTGAAAGTAGAAATGGATGTCACCTGTAGGAGATTGATAGTTGTTACTATCATGAAATCAGCTGGTGATTTCAGTTCCCCACATTCAAGCACACCACCAAGAGCTGACAATAACTGAATATTTGAACCCCTAGCGAGCCCAAAGACTGAATGGGCATAGAGACTGAGCTCTCCTTTAACCCTGTCTGTGGCTCAGACATGAGGTGGCATTATTTGGTAGCTAGGGTGAGTTTTCATTAGGAGCAGTCCTCCCAATTGCTCCAGTAATCTGTCAGACTTGAATCAAATGCTAATTTAAACAGTTTTGTCTTCCTGAAACTGCTGACATCTGAGAGAACAGCTCCAGTGAGGAATGTGAACCTCCTCGATTCATTACTGTAGAGTGTTTGCTCTAAAATCAAATGAAAACACTTTGGGACAAGAACTGTGAATAATTATGGCGTGCAATTATAAGATGATTTGTGCACACCACAACCAACTGTGCAAATTGGGCAATTAAGGCAAAAAAAAGGCAAATCAACCATGAACAAAAATAAATACTCTGTCAGGTGCCTGCATAATTTTCCCCCTTTCACTTTGCAAATATGTTTCCAAAAGTAGCCTAAAATGCTAGGCACCTCCCTTTTTGATTGCCCATCTTTAGTGAAAATGGACTCTATTTCCAGATGTGCTGAGAAGCTGCAGTTTGCTCTCTAGTCAATGGGACCTGTAGCTGCTCAGCAAACCTCAACCTTAAAAGCCTGGTCAGCCACAGGTCTTTTGCAAACACCGTGTCGGCTGGAAAGAACTCTAAACAAAAAAAAAAAAAAAAAAGGAGCAAAGGAGTTAAAATGACTTCATTTTCTTTGCCATTTTCCATGGACTGCCCCGAACAGTGGTGGGGACATGTGCTTGAGGAGGAGCTGGATGCGTTCACTAAACCGTGGTCCTGCCCATCCTTACCCTCTGCTGCTCTTACTCCACATCCTAAACCCCAAGGCTGGAGCTGCTTGATCCTCTTCCTTCTGAGCAAACCCAGACCCTGAGAAGCCCTGTGCCTTTGTTCAGAGGCCAGCACACTCCTCCTGTTGCCCTTCGAGGTCTCTCCTTGGCAAATCTGGGCGATAACAGCCAGGTGCTGGTGCAGATCCGCTCCTCTGGCAAGCTGTGGGATCTGCATGGGCTCTTCAGATTTTTCCCTCATCCCTGTCCTTGGGACTGAGGGCCTGCTTTTGGCAAAACACTGCATGTGGCGCTTGGAAATGTGAGCTGCTAATGGAACCGAATATTTAATACCTGGTCCCGCTCCCCTGTATGGATAAAGGTACTTCAGACAAGGTAGTGAAAGCATAGCTGGCTGGTGAAACAGAGAGACAGTGCATCTTTTACTCTCATTTTAGTCCTCTTCTGAAGATCAATAACAAGATTTTGAATTTTAGTGTCACACTCCATCTGAGTGTGCAGTCTCGAATTGCAAACGTTCATTAGATTTTACCATATCTGTGAACCTCATCAATATTAATACCCCCATCTCTAAGACAGGGAAACTGAAGCAAAGAATGGTTATTCATCTTCCCCAAGTCTACATTAGAAGCACAAGGCACTAAGGCAAAGAAAATGGAAGGAGCAATCTGAAAAATAGCATTTTGTTTTCTAAGGGTATAGTTTGCATCTCTTTTAACTGTCACCACCCTGCACTTTTAACTCAGACAGGAGAAGGCAGTAAAAAGCAGTTTTCTTTAAACATTTCTGAAGTGCCACTCTGCCCCATTGCTTCTCACATCTCTTTTTCCTCTGGTGAGAGAGGAGGAGTCTGGAAGGATGCTTGCAAGCTCCAGGGTAGGGCTTGTGATGTGTCCTTCATGATGGCAGTGACAAAAGTCATACTGATTTAAGTGCAAAGAAATTTGGCTGGGCCTGGAGCAATCCCAAGGCCTGGGGCTGTTGATACATGGTCTGGAGAAGTCAGTGGGAGTGGTCCTTAGCTGTAAGTGTCCTGATCCATCCTTGCTTCCCCAGTGTGTGCTGTTGTAACCAGCTGTGGATGTTTTGCCCTTGTGCAAAAGAATCTGGTGGCCAGTGGTTTAGATGGAGCTACAGTAGTTGGTAAAAGACTTCATTTGGTAAGAACTCAATTCAAGCTGTCAAATCAGCATGAACAGTTTTAATATTGAGAAAAATTTTGCAGGAAAAATATGAAGCCAATCATTTTATAAAGCACCTTTCCCAGGTTTTCTATTTCACTTACTCCCTCACATGCCTGGCTTTCAGGCAAGTTGAATTTTGTTACATATAGCTCTTTAAAAAAATAACTTTAATTTGTTTGTAGGTTGTCAGTACTGCTCATAAATACCCATCCGTCCACCCTGAGACCCGCCATTGGACAGCTCTGACATTTGCTGTGTTGCATGGACATATTCCTGTAGTTCAGGTATTATTGTATTTCCCTACCTGCATCTCATTCTTTTTTTTTCCCCCTCCTCTTCAGTTCTAATTACATCCATCTCAAAACAGCATCCTCTTGTCATACTCATATTGGTTACTCCTGCTTCTTCAAGAGTGTACTGATATATAATAGACTTATTATGTAGTGAGTATGGTGATCAAACCTTAACCAATATGAGGCTTAAGTAGGACAATTTTAAAGCAAAGTTGCACCAAAGAAAGTCTGACAACTCCTTGTGCTCCTTCCTGACCACTTGTTTTATATGTTTGTTTATTCATTCATTGCACTTTCTTACGCTATAATATTCTAGCAAACACAAAACCGCTGCCTTGGTTGGAGAGGGGTGGACAACAGCCCTTGTGCTGCTCCAAAGGGGGAGAAGCCCTCGCTCTCCTTACCCCATCGAGGTGTCCTGTGGGATATGCTGGTTCTATGCTTTGGCATCTCAAAAGTTGAGAAGGTTTATTCTTCAAAATAGCTGTGTCTATGACACACTTAAAGAAGCACCAAAACTGTGAAGGCCTCAAGACAGAAATGGCCAAAAGAGGGGCTGGAGCACAGGCTCCATCCTGCTCTCCTTGGCCACTTTTTTTTATAGCATTCTTGTTATTTATTGTGAAAGTGTCCCCAATGGAGACCAGAGCTTTTGGAGTTATTGCTGCAATTGGTTCTTAAGAATTGCCTTTCTTTTGACCATGTCTTTATATAAAAGATGGAGGCAATTGAAATCTGATCCATTTTTGGATGGTGCTGGGCTTCTAGAAGACCATGAAGGAAGGATGCTTGTCGGGCTAATTTTCTTCCATCTTCAGTGCATTACTTCCTAACGCTGACCTTACCCCATTTCCCACTCGAAAACACTGGGTTACACTTTTTTGGCTCTGAAGTTGGACACTAGTGCTCCTGGTGTTCGGCAGCGTAAAATGAGCAAAAAAAGGAATTAATTTGTCTCTGTGAAACAATGGGCAGAATTTGCATGTCACGTGTCTCCATTTTATCTGGTTTCAGATAACAAGAAGCATTAGATTCTCATTTGTCACTGTTCATGAACTCTGAAGATTGTGATACCCCCAGTTGCTCTAAATGGTGAATTTTCTTTCTAGCTGTTGCTGGATGCTGGAGCAAAGGTAGAAGGTTCCTTGGAGCATGGAGAGGAAAATTACTCTGAAACTCCTTTACAGTTGGCAGCAGCTGCTGGTAAGGATTTTCTCCTCCCACTGTAACAATTCCTCAGCTGGGATCTATGGTTTAGGTGAGCAAATATTGGATTTTAAAAGAAGTAAAAATGTACCTCTTGACTTGCAGGAAATTTTGAACTCGTCAGTTTGCTGTTGGAGCGAGGAGCTGACCCCATGATAGGAACAATGTACAGGAATGGCATTTCCATGAATCCACAAGGTGACATGAACTCTTTCAGTCAGGCTGCTGCACATGGACACAGGTAGAGTGGGAACAAGTCTAGTGGCATCGTTCAAGTGCTTATTTTTTGCCTGGGCATCCAGTTTGAGCAGACGGGTGAAATTTCTGCATGAACAAATTGAACATGCCACCAACTGAGCAGAGATGTAAGGCTTTCTGTTAGCATGTGAATTAAACCAGTTGGTGGTACAAGCTGCTTTTTGATATCTGATGTAAAAAAAAGAAAAGAAAGGGGACTCCTCGTGGTGCGTTCAATGCAGTGGTTGTTAAATGGCAGCTGATATGACAGCAGAAAGGAATGCCAAAGACATTCCTTCTGAATTTCTTGACATATTTCTCAGGTTTGAGTGAATTGTGTCTGTACTGCTGCAGCCTTAATTTCTGTTGAATAGAGTTTCCACATCTGTGTTTTCTGTAAAGTCCTGCGTGTCTTAATGTTGTATATATGCTGCAAATTTAAAAAAAAAAAAAAGTAATGACATGAGCACCTGGCATGCATGATCTTGCAACACTCAGGAGTTGACTGCAGTGTAATGAATTAGTATTATGATCTTCACGTTCCTACTTTTCTGATTGTAGCCATCCAGAGGAACATAGATACAGGTTAGAGACAGTACCTGCCGTCTGTTTGCTTAGAGATGAGCTGCCAGTCTAACAACATGCTAACAGCACGTCAGGGCGGGTTCACACAGCACTGCCCATCTGGAGCCTGCAAGGGATCCCTGGGACAGAGAGGACAGTTTGGTTATTGAAGTCTCACATTCAGCCAGCATGAATGGGAGCCACATGCCCGAGGAGGACCTGGGCCTCTCCTTGGCTTGGCTGCTGGCTGTCCATGTCACAGACTCTGGCTCTTATATTCCTACCTGTATACCATTCACACACATGCCTTCCTCCTTCCCTCTCTGCCCTAAATTTGTTTGGGACAGACCATGCTGGGGTCTTAAGCAGATGCAGGGAGGACATCAGAATACAAGGGAGGTGGGCTCCAGGGAGCCAGCCTAGTTTCTCTTTTCACGGCTGCAAAACCACGAGAAACACTGTTGAGGTTGATGAGGTTATGCTGGTACGAACCCGAGGGCTTTGTTATTTGATGGCCCAGCTGGATCAGTGGCTTTGTAGAGTAGTCCCAGATGTGCTTGAACCTGCCCTGACTGGCCTTGTTGAATGTCTAGCTGCTCTAGCTTTCCCAGACTGCTTTGAGTGTTAATCAAGTGGTGGTGCTTTTGGTAGCTCCAGGTAGCTCCCTTCTCAGGTACCTTCCGTGGTGGAAATCCTGAGAGCTTGTCCAGAAGCACCTTGGCCTTCCCTGATTGTTGAAGAAGTTTTGAGTCATGTTTAGCTCACAAGTCTCTGTTCCCATGAGATGCCGCCATTCATGCGACATCTGTACGGTTCCTATCCTGACAGCAGTGACTTGCAGATGTGTCCCAGGCAGTGCAGATGGGCTAGCAGGAGCTGTGCTTGCCTCGGGTCTGCTCTCAGCTGGTTCTGCCATTAGTTGGATTAATTTCCTTGATAGGTGTCCTAACTTGCCACGTCACAGCAAGTACACCCAGTGCAACGAAAGCCTAGGCACTAACACTGCTCTCCCCTTCCTCTCCTCTCTTGCCCTCTCTCCCTCTCTCTGTCATGCTGTGATTGACAGGAATGTCTTTCGTAAACTGCTTGCTCAGCCAGAGAAGGAGAAGAGCGATATTCTGTCACTGGAGGAGATCCTGGCTGAGGGAACAGACTTGCCCGACTCGGCAGCAGCTCCGCTCTGCGCCAGCCGCAACAGCAAGGCCAAGCTGAAAGCCCTGAAGGAGGCCATGTACCACAGCGCCGAGCACGGCTACGTGGATGTGACCATTGACATACGGAGCATAGGTCAGTCCTGCTGTCCTTTCTCATCCTCACCTGTGGAGGGACCACTATAAGAAACACTCTTGATGGGCTGTTGCTTAAACCGACCGCAGTCACATCTTCCTCTCCTCTTTTGGAAGCAGATGATGATGGGAGATCTGACAGGTTCCCAGCCCATTTCAGCTCTACAGCACAGCCTGTTCAGGGGTCAGTGGCTCTTTTCTGCAGGACACTGTGGTTTCCCTGGGCAGCCTCCTGTACTGCTGCATGGCAGAGCGTCGGGAAGGCTCTGGGGCAGTGTTCAGCTACCGTGGGCCACCTCCTACAGCTCCTCTTTTGCGCTCTGCTGTAAAGCAGTCCACCATTAAAACAACTTCTATTTTCTGAGACTTGTGAACCTCCAAAGGCAGGAGCAGGGAACTGACTCCTTGGTGTGCCGGCTCTGTGGTGTGCCAGCCCCTCACTGAGGGGCTTGATCATCCCAGCCTGCTGGGAAGTCACTTCTGCCTGTGGGGAGGGTGGCTGGGTAGTGCGGAGGGAAATGGATCTGGACTGTGTGTTTACCATCCCCATTTATCTGTGTTCAGAGAGACCCAACTGCCTGGCGTGCCTCTGCCTGGTGCAGTGCTCCAGCCCTGGGGACATGTGGCGTGGGTCAGGGCTTGCCAGTTGGGCTGAGCAGGCAAAGCTCTGGAGATGAACAAGAGAGTGGTGGGGGTGGTCTCCAGGCATTTAACATTTTCTGAAATGGAAGGAAAAACCTTTCATTGCCAAACATCTTGTGTTTCCTTCCACTCCGTTCTGCAAGAGCAGAAACTAGGTCACGTCCAGCCTCATGCCTGCAGAGGTACATTAGCTCCATGTGCTTTCTCGCTCAGTGCATGGGAGCAGTTCCCTTTAACTTCCTGGAGAGTGATTCTGCCATGACAATCTACTTAAAAAGGCTGATCTGTTTAACTCACCCAATGCAGTTTAGGGAAAATACTAAGGATCAGGGGAGGACAGGGGATAGCACTTAAAGCAAGTTTTAATCTGAAGACCACCAGTTTGAATCCAGGTGGGTAGTGACCAAAACCAGGGCTTTTTACCATTTAATGGCTCTCCAGGGCCACATTCAAACAAATAAGCTAGTGTAAATCTAGTTTCCAACAGGCTTTTGCTACACAGAACACCACAGCAATTACCACAAATTGGCAGTCTCAGCAGAGAAGCTGGAGGCTACATGAGCAGAGAGACCACAGTCCTCTCTTAGCATTTGGAGGAAAGCCTCTGTGCATTAGGTCTGGGGTGTACTGATAACTGCCAGCCTTCTTAATTAGGGATAAATAGGAATTTGATCTCTAGTGTTATTTGTCAGTTTTGGCGTAAAATCTAAACATGAGTAAAGGTAAAAAAGCAGAAGGGCACATCCGTTCCTGAAGCTGGGAATGAGCTCTGTCCTCTGTCCGTAGGTGTTCCCTGGACGCTCCACACGTGGCTGGAGTCTTTGCGCACGTCCTTCCAGCAGCACAGACGACCCCTCATCCAGTGCTTGCTAAAGGAATTCAAGTCCATTCAGGAAGAAGAGTACACGGAGGAGCTTATCACACAAGGGTTGCCTCTGATGTTTGAGATACTGAAGGCCAGCAAGGTAGGATAAATTGTGCGTTTTAAAGGAAATCAGCCTTATTCCCATCCTGACACAAAAGACACAAAAAAGACACAAAAGCTTGCAATATTATTTTTGCACAGCTCTCCCAAAGCTTGTTTAGACTGCACACAATTATTATTATTATCTGTGTTATGTATCTCTGTTTTTTTCACTGTGGAAGCATGGGTTATAAACACACAAGCTAATCACTTCTCCTGCTAGAACAGCTTAATACTGATGTTAGCAATAAGCTGGAGAGACAACAGAAGCCATTGCATAGTGGTGAAATTAAAGTCAAAAGGGTCACTGCAGTACGGCAAGAGATGTTGATAACTAAACCAACCCCAAAGAGTGACTTTATCCAACTTGTTTTACAGGACCATACAACAAAGCTAGTATTCATGTTTACTTCGGATTTCTTTAACCTCTCACATGACTTTCTCTTCCCTTCATGTGGGATTTGGACTCATAAACTTGTGGGGAGGCTGGTTTCTACAAGCACAGAACAAGATAATTTTCTTAAATCTTCTGTGTGTTTGTTCTTGCAGTCTCCTCAGATTTATTTTTTCAGTTGACATTTTCTTAGCCAGACAAATCAGACTAACAAAACCATTTGAGGGAGGTACTGTTGTGTTTGTAAATATAATGGCAGAAGGGATGATCATGGGGCTGGCAAGGAGAGGAAAATGTCTTACCTAGTGAAGAATTTAAAGCTTTTTATAACCAATAGTCTCTTCTCTACTGGTCTCCCTGACAGTCAGTCACTCCCAAAGAGTGCCATGTCAACTTTACTGCTCCCAGAAAATCATTTTAGTGATGAAAAGCATCAAAATTATTTGATTGCTCTTCTTTTTCCTCATGCACTACAATACATGTTGGTATGATCTTTTTAAGTGAAAACTAAGTAACATTTCTCACCTAACTCTATGTGTAACAGTAAAGAGCAAATCATTTTTAGCATCTGAAGCAATACCCTAAATAATGTGGAAAAGGGGGGAGGTTCTCATATAGGCATGCAATACTAAAAGGTTCCAGACTTGGTATAGCTAGTGATGGCCTACACAGATGTATTTCTTGTATCTTGCTGCAAAAGAGGGCTTGGACTAGAGTCCTGAGCAAATCCCAAATATTTGTTCAGCATTGTTCTGACTTTTGCTCCCACAAGCTTTGCCTTTGCAATTAGTGTGTATTGTATGGGTATTTATGCAGAATATTTGAGATAGGTTTTAGGAAATCATTCCAAATCCTAGGATTTGTAGATTTCTTGTTCTGAACTCACTTGGGTTAATGTATGTTCATCTAAAAACTACCAGCAAGATACAGTTTGGTTTGAAAGTTGATATAAAACTAATCATATTGAAAACTTCACAGAGATTAAGTTTAGGCCATGTAATCTAGGATGAGGGGTGATTTTAATTGCTTTTCTCTTGGGTGACTGAAGCCAAGGCCAGTGATCATCATTAGAATAAATTATTTACATGGGATTATACCTTTGGTACATATCAGACTAGGTCTTCCAGAGTCTATTGTAGGAGACCTGCTACCTTCTGCTATGAGTTCACTTAAAACCTAAAATATGGAGGGGTGAAACAACTGAAGTATCACAGAAAGCCCTACACGACAAAGAAGAAATCTGTGCTATCTTTATTCCTGCCTCTGGGCCTGGGGGAACTGCCTGTCTTCATGCATGTTCACAAACACACACTCATACAGTGTTTCATAGTCTCAGAAACAATAATTAATCATTCTGGGACACTGTAAGGGTTTACAAATTGTCTGCAAATGTTATGAATTATTGCAGCAGTCTTGTCCAAATGGCCTCTCACAAAGCTCTCCCAGACAGAAATGAGGAAAGACTCTATGCAACCTTTTGGAAGGAATCTAAATAAATTGATTTGTAGGAGAATGAACCAGTAAAAGTTCTCCCTGGTCACTCCATAGAAGGCAGCTGAGGAAAGCTGAGATTTAAAGGATCTTTTGTTCCCCTTCTCTGGAAGGGCTGAGAGCAGAGATTGTTCTTTATGTATATCCACAGAATGGAAACCTCCTCTAAGAGGTGCAGAAGGGCCATAACTGTGGTTCACATCCCTCTCTTTCGACAGCAAACTGTAAAGCTCTGCATTTTGTAGAGCTGTGGAGAGAGTAGCTTGATTTGCCCACATGGACATCCTTTTCCCTGTGGGCTGGAAACTTTGAGAGAGATTATGACTCTTGCTAAACATCACAGTCTGGCCCAGTACATTTCCTTAATGAGTTTTTCAGGGCAAAAAGTATAAAATAAGCAACTAGGAAGCAGAGAGCCACTTAGCAGTTCTTGGCTGATGTAAAACAAGATGTCCCATTTGCTACATATTGTGATGCTCGGTATATTTTAATTGCGTGGCAACTTGCACCTAATAGAAATGGCATTTTGCGTTCCTATAAATAGTTCCAGATATCCCATAATCTCAGAACAATTTACTAATATTAATGAGTTGAGACATGGAAGATCTTATCCTCCCTTTACCAACAGGGAAACTGAGGTAATTAAACAGGCAGATTTTCAGCGCCTCATAGAGTGACAGTTCCAGCCTCAGAAGCTGTGATGACCTGGATAAGGCAGACAGCAATTTATAGTTTTGAGTAATTTGGCCAGAGAAACTCCCCCAAAATTGCATGGAAACGTAGGGCAGGTCTCAGGGTAGGAAGCAAGCCTTCTGCCCACACCTTCTACTTTGCACTGTTGCACAAAATGTTCTTACAGGTTCTCAGGCCATGCAAAAAAGGCTAAATACTATAGATACAAAAATATTAAAGAAAAAGAAAGCAATACCTCCAAGAACACTGTCAGATATGAGGAATCTCTTTTGTCTTACAAATGCCTGTTTCTAGAGGGTACAGATGTGAGGGTTTATGTGGGAGCTCTGCCACGAGCCAGCACTGATGCTGGTGTCCTGTAGGGTGGCAGGGTGGCATTCCATTCCCATCTACATGCCAGGATGCTGACAATAGAAATAAAAATAAAATTTGCAGAAGTCCTGATGCTGTAACACAGAACGGCAACACAAATTGGCAAATAGGGCAAAACTGGCTGAGCTGAAGTCCCTAGTTTTATCGCCTTTTATCAAGCTGCGAACTAAGTGGGGAAGAATAGTGTATGGGTTGCAGATTGCTGCTGCACTAAAGCCCTGGAGAAAGTCTTCCAAAAGCACAAAGGTTTGATACCCAGTTCCTGGTGGCTTCCAGTGGGATGGAGCTCTTGTCATTTCCTTTAATCCCTTTAAATGTCTTTATTGGCTGCACCGTTGAGAATTGCATGGGGAGTGGAGAAGTGGCAGTATTTCCATGCTGGCGAGGCAGATCTGTGAGAACAGGCAGAGAATTGCTCTGCAATCTCTCCCTCCGTGGTTCCTGCTGTCATGCAGTGAACTTGGGTCATTACCAAACCAGAGACCAGAAACAGGGTACTCTGGAGAAAGCAGCATCTGTGGAGAAGACATGGAGAGCTCGGTTTAAGGCACTTTCCTAAGACCAAGCAAAACTTAAATCAGGAAAACTCTGACACTAAAAATGTCAATGACACGGTGATAGTTTTGGGACACCAGATGGGAAGGAAACGTGCTGCCATTTAGGGATGGATTGAATCTGTTTGGCAGACAAGGACACAAGCATAACCTGCCAGAAGTGGTTTGGAGAGGGCTGTGTGAGGCAGAAGCCAGAGACACTTCTGGGAGCAAGTAGCCTTGAGCTAAACTTTAGTTGCACTGTAGAGCAGAGTCAAATCCCTCAGAGCTAAGATGACACTGGAGGTCTTGTTACAGAAGAAGGATAGGAAGATGCAGCTGAATTCCTGCCTGTTGGTATCTGTGTTGTGCTCTTCATGGTCTGGGAAACCTCCCCCAAACTTCTTAGTGAAAGCTCTCCTTTGCCTCCAGCTGAGGTTGATGATTGCATTGCCTGAGCTTGGCTCTGAACTGGATTGCCCTCCCGCCCCACGTCAGAGGACCATATTTTCCTGAGGAGTGGAAATGCTTGAGGAGTGCCCCCCCGCCCAATAGAGGCTTTAGAAAGAGCTGTGTGGAGGCTGCACCCAAATCTATGGGCTTGTAGTGCCTGAGGTGAGGCTCACAGGTCAGCTCTTCTGGTTTTGCCGGAATATTCTCTTGAGGATAATGTGCTGAACGTGCAGGGATGTTTCTTTGTCCTCTGTATACGAAAATCCTCGAGCTGTTCAGTTTGATCTTGACATTTCCATAACCTCAAAAGAAAGACTCAAAACCACAACCTTGGAAGTTAAACATATCTTGCCTTTGGAGGAGTTTGGTTTTAGGTTTCCACTTCAGAGCTCTGCCTAAGTTTGAATTGTCATTCAAATCACCCAGCTCCATCCATGTAGATGAGCCAGCACCATTGCCAGTTGTATGAGGTTATGAGCCAGTTTCATCCTCTGCTTTTTCTCCCTACAGTAATTTACATCAGATTGTCCTTGGCCTATATTTTTGAGAAAATATGGAATTTTTAATTCCAAATAATCTCTCTTACAGCTTTTTCCCTTTCCCCAATAGGGAAGGGGAAGGTAGTTCCAGGTAAGGAGCTATTTGCCATTTTTCTGGATCATTTGTCAGCATGCATCGCTGAGGTGCATGTATGAGTCCACATGTGCATCGAGCACACGTGCTGAAGCATTGTCCGAAGCTCCTAAAGGTGCTTCACATCAGAAAAACTTGGCTTAGGACGAGTATTCCTGCTAGTGTATTGGCAGATTCAAAATCAGCTTCAGAAGTCATAGGAGTGATCCTTCATTGCCATACCTTTTTTGCATTCTGCAGCTTTCTCTTCATCCTTCCTGTCCGTTTCTGTCAGTGCCAAGATCGTTTATTTCAAAATTTAGCCCATTAGTGAGGTGTTGATCACACTGTGCAGCCAAGCTTGTTGAAGGGTGCAGGAAACTACTTTGCAAAGATGTTTCCTCAGAATTTAAAATTCCTGCAGAGTTTTCCAACCTCTACAAATGCACCTATAGGCAGCTGAAGAAACATGCAGGAGTTCACAGGCTGTTTGAATAACAGCCATCAGGCTGGTGTTGACAGTTACTGCGAACAAATAACAATTCAGAACAATAACCAGTTTTAAAATTCCAAAAGGATTCAGGCATGTGGGTATCTTGAGAAACCTAGCCTATATAGTTTAAAAGCTAAAGTACTCTTTCAGTAGTAACTTAGCCACTTGGAATCCAAAATCTCTTAGAAAGTAAAGTTTTGGGGTGTTTTTTTAATATATCTTTTCAGAAATAGCACCATGTAACCTCTCTCACAGATGCAGTAACTACTGTTTCTGTCTCCAGCAGACAGAAAGCAGCAGGAAAGACTGAAACACCTGCCTGTTGTGTTGCAGGAAGATGTTCAGAAGCTGAAGTTTGAGATGAGCATTCTGTCTTTCTATTGCTGTGGTTTTTCTGGATTTGATTCCTCTAAAACAAATGTTGGAAGAGTCTCCTCAGAGAATGTCAACAGACTGAGCTCATGTGTCTGTTCTACAAAGTCCGGGCATGAGGGTCAGCAAACATCAGTGTTCCCCCGAGGTCTGCATGTGACCTAGAAAGTGGCACTGGAAGATGAAGGAGCTAGAAAATTCCCCTTTTCTCCCGTTGCTTCCTGATGGGCTGAAATGAATGTTTAAGATGGGTTTGAGTGAAGCTGTGTCTTGTTGCATGAAGCCAGACTGCCCTGTTCTGCATCAAGGGCTAAGGGTAGAGAGGAGAGGTGAGCCCCACACAACACTGGGGCAGGCACTGTGTCGTAATCATCTCCCAGGGGAAAGCCCTCCCTTGGGAGAGTGCTGCGCATGCTTCTCTTGCCTGGAGATGATCAGGAAAGACTCCTCTTTGCTGGGCAAAATTTTAATTCCTTGATAAACTGCTTTTCAACAGAAAATTCAGGGTTTATGGTAATGACAGGTTTCATTAGGGAATTTGTTTCCCACATAATATTTTACCTTTTTTTTAAAATTAACACCTGAAAATGGAATATTTTGGCTAATGACCGAAATACTTCAGCTGAAGAAAAATGTGGACTTTCCACAGAGGAGACAGACACACCAAAACTTGCACTAAAAATAACCCTGAAGACATCCCAGGATGCTAAAGGGCCAGCTTATGGGTTCCATGGAGTGGCTAATGCCCTTCTGTGTGTCAGCTAGTGCCCAGCCAGCACTTGGTGATTGATCTTTTGGTTGGGACTTGGAGTGATTTTGTAAGGCAGGTTTCACTGTTCTCAAGTAATTGCAGTGATCCGTAACGTTGCCTGTTGTCATTTGTAGTACTTCTGTGTCTAAACAGTTCAGAGTAACCAGGATGCAAGTTATCCACACGTGTACGTCGTGCATTCCCCGCGCGAGATGCGAACGCCAGGTACTGAGTGGCATGTTAATAACAGAGTGTTAACCCCATCTTGGGATTTCATAACACAGATTCATCTTCATACTAACTCAGGCGTGATTTTTTTTTCCTACCCTCTTCTACCTTCTAAAATGTTTCCCTGCCAGAGGCAGGAGCCGTTTCTTCATCTACAGTAAAAAACCGCTGTGGATGCGACACCTGCCCTTTTCTGGGGCTCTCAGCCAGGGATTAGACTGTGCCCGGGAATCTGAGCTTTTTACATACAATGTACAGCTATGATATAAAGAGCCTTTTGAAAGGGAGGCTTGGCAGCTTTCCCAGAATCTAACGGAAGGGTCCATTTGTGCCTTACCTGTGATTAATTCTTTTCCGTTTGTGTTTGCAGTGGAAGGGCTTTAGCCCAGCACTAACAAAACCCATTTTGTTACGCAGTTCGCCGCTGCTAACTGTTCCTCCAACCTCTGGGGCTTCCCTACCTTTCCGACTGTTGACTAATGTTAATTATGTGTATGCTGCTTAACCATCTAGGAGTGACCCTCTAAAGTGGCATTTAATCAGTTTTGAGGCAGTTGGCAAAAGTGAATTATGCAAGAGGACACCTAGGCGAGGATGGAATAGGTTCTGAGACAGAAAAAGAAGGGCTCAGAGTTTGAGTGTTCAGGGCTGGGGGTCTGTGAAAAGCTCTCTCTGTTGCTTCACCCTTAATCACCTCTTTCTGGGAAAGGGGAGTATAAATAGGGGACTAATTCGAGGGTATCTCAGCCTGTCATGGATGAGTCTTCAATGGGCTCAGGGTATCCTGAGACTCTGCCACTGCTGGAACAGCTGCTGGGGAACGCGTGTGAGATGGGTGACTAGAAACAGCACTTCTGCCACTCTGCATTTAGCAGAGAACAGCATCCCCCCAGCATCCTCAGGACCAGGGAGAGAAAAGATACCTTTGCTAGTGGCCCTGTCCCTGAGCAGTGTTATTTCTCAGCCTGCTGGGAAGATGTGTATTAACAGGCAGACACTGGGCCCAGAAGAACGAGTGTGCTACTTTTCTGCCTTAACGTGGTGAGCTTTTTGTTTTGGGGCTTTGTGGTAGTTGAATTTGAGGGCCTGGGAGACGTAGGTTAAAATGGCATTAATGGAGCTGAGCTGGTGAGGGTAACATCAGTGGAAGGAAAACCCAAAGTACTGCTTGGGATATAAGAGGTAAAGAAAAGCAGCCTAACTTGTTACCACTGTAGAGGACAGCCACGTGGAGGTGGTAGGGGGTCCATCAGCCGGTAAGGAGAACTAAGCACTGGGATTTGAGCAGTCTCTGACACATGTTTTACCCTGGAGAGTTTGGAGTGTAGACACGTATCTTGCACAAATACTGGAGAAAACTGGCCGTGTATTTCCCAGCTGTGCCCAATACCTTGTAGGACCTCATCCCAGAATGGCTAGGCTGGGTTGAACTGGGTAAGCTGGAATGGAGCTAGCTCTCCCAGGGTGTGTGCTGAAGTCTAGAGAAGACTTTCCTGAATCCTGCCATAGACCTTCATCAGATGGACATTCAGGAAAAAATATCCCTGAACTCCCCACCCAGGTCTTCACCTCTTTTCAGATCAATTGACTAGTCATCTCTGGTCCAACAACTTGAAAGCCTTAAGCTTTGCTTCAAAAGAATTTATGAATTCCCCTCACAGTTCAAGTGCATTCACCAGGAGTGGGGAATTCCTTTAGATCTGTGCTGAAGAATGCTTTTAAGTCAGGAGACTGCTTGTATCTACAAAGCAAAGTTGCTTGCTCACCAAGGAGCTCTCTGCTGGAAGCACCATCTCCCTCAGAAGACTCACTGTTGTTCCCTGTTCCCTCTTGCCTATCTGTAAACTACCCCATGGCTAGGTAAATATTTTTATTATATCCTATGCCAAGCTTTCTTCCCCCTCCCACAGAAGAAGATGCACATCGGCTCCCTTTGACTGGGATGAACGCCCATGTCTAAGAGGAAGCTGGCCTCGCTCCAGGTGTCAGCCTCACACATCCTGGCACAATGTTTTCCAACATAAAATTGTAGCAAGAAAACAAACTCTGGTTTGCTCCTTCAGTGTTAATATCGCCGCCCACAACTGCTGCAAGGAGCTCGTACAGCTGGGCTTTCACAGTTAGGTTGATGGGATGATAGGATAAACAGGGAAGAATTATCTGTCTTGGTGCTTGAATGGGAGCTTCTGACACTGTGCAAAGGGGAAGGTTGAATCGGCTGGACCCATCCTCCTCTCTTCCAGAGCATTGCTGGTGTCCCAGGTCATGGACTTTGGCAGTTGTTCCCAGTTACTTCACAGCCAGCCTAGTTCAGCCTGCTCCAAGAACAGGATTGAGCTTCAAAAAGCCAATTTTTTCCCCAGATATCCAGTTGCAGACAAAGTATCCCTTTCCTCTCTCCTGTTTCTGCCTGGTTTATTGGTAAAAGCCAGCAGAGGCTCTGTGGAAGCAGAACCAGGGCCACAGCCCTGTGAGCTTGGCTGCATGCTGGGGGGTGTGGAGAGCAACAGGGTAATGGTTTACCACTCCCTTCCCTTGCTGCTGCTTTTTAGTAGTGACTCTAAATGAGCACATGCTTCAGCTTTCTTGCTGAGCACATTTTTTGGCCTTTGGGTGGTATGAGATGTATTTACTGTTATGGACAGAAGCCAAAGGTCTTAAACTTCCTCTCTGCCAAATGAGATCAGTGTTCTGCATTGGAGGTCTGAAGCCACTGTCTGTCTGACGGCCCTGCGTTCTTTGATGTGTCGATCCTAAGGTCTGTTTTTATCTTTGTCCCATCTCTGTTCCATGTCTTGGGGTTTTTAAGCATCTCTCATGTGAACATATCACATCTTGAGCTAATTAGAGCTTAGTTTATACCACTTTTTTCACAGGCTTGTGGGCAAGGTGGCTTTTTAATGGGCTTGTATCTGCACACCACAGGGTTAGTGCCCCATTGGTGACCCAGGGATCTGGCAGCATCTCACCTGTGTAGGCAGGCTCCCATGGGATTGTCTGCATGCGTGACTGGTTCGTCACGTTGGTTAGAGTTACGAGCAGGGATCCTCTTCTCCCCCTTGCCTGACTGGATTTGGCCTGTTCTTCCCTGATCTCGATGCACCTGGATGTCCTGGTGTGCAGTGCTGTTGTTTGGACTGGTGAGTTAGGCCTCCAGCTCCTAATGAGGCACTGAGAAGTCAATACCCAGATATTCCAGCAGCACAATTCCCACAGGCACCCTGGAAGGAGGAGATGCATTGTCTTTATTGATGTATGTGTGTGTTTTGAAAAAGCTATTGCCTAGGCACAGCTGTGGCTGGGACTGATGAGTTCATGGAACCCACTAAAACCTCAGTGACATAGACAGGACCAGTGCCCCCTGGCAGATTCGAGGAGGAGTTTCCAGGAGCTCTCCTCTTCAGTGCAGTTACTCTGCTTTTATTCACTGCAGGTGAAAGGTGACCATTACTCTTCCAGTTCTCCTCTCTGGAAGCTTCAGTCTGCTCTAACCATGGAATTGTCCCCATCTTTGTATGTACTGACTTCTTAGCATCTGCCAGATCCAACCAGGAGCTGCCCTGCTGGTAATCATTGTCCCCCGGGACACACTCCTCCCTGGCTGACTCAGTCAGCCGTGGTGCTTCGGCACAGCCCTTCCGAGCAGAGAAGAAATTGCTCTTTCTGCCCTGTCTGTCTAAAGCTTTCCCTCCCAGCCCTCCCGGCAGCTGAGTCACTTCCTTCTGTAAATCTGGCCTTAAATCTTCCTTTTCTCTTCACCCTGTGATTCACTCCCTTTGTGAAGTGCTTTGCAGAGCTCCAGCGGGAAGATGCTGAACAGTGAGATGCTCCTGGAGTGAGACATCCTGTGTGTCTCAGAGCCACAGCAGTGAGCCTCTCTCTGAGGGCTGGTCCCTGTGCCGTGCTAAATGGTGACTCTTAGTGTCAGTATTTCTCTTAGATTAGCATTTCTTTCAATGCTACATCTGACGTAGTAATAGGAGCCAACTTCTGCCTGCGGGTGAGTGCGTGTAATTTCCTTTGACATCAGCATGTGCCTGTGAGGGAACAGCTCTACCCTTTCCCACCCTATTTGATTAGATTCAGTAAAGGAGTCATTACAGCATCTCTGCCACTCCTCCTTGTCCCTCGTGGGATTTAAGGAGCACCGATGAAATGTGCTTAGAGCAAGGAAAGCTTCAATTTCTGTTCCTAAAGCTTGGAAATATTTTTAGTATAACATCTGTACTCCTCAAATTTTTATATTATGATTTTTTTTTTGTCCCTCACCTGCTTATTTCCTTGGCCTTTGATCCTCTCATACCTAAGTATCTCACCTTTTCACAGTTTCACGGTGTGGAATGGAATCACCAACCAACAGGGTAGTTAAAAGATGTCATCATGAATTAACAGTGTGGCACGGCTGAACTTGTCTAGACTTGCTCTGATTACCAGCAAAGTGTGGGATAAAATTTGCCAAAGCTTTAAATCCTGCTTTCATCTGGAACTTAAGCATTAAATCCATTTCACTACCCTTGTGTCTTAGTCGTATAGATACTCAAGGTGCTTACGAAAGCCTCCTGTAGGTGCCTTGCTCTCAGAGTTTAGGCAGAAATGGGTAAGGCCAGGGAGCAGACCCAGTTTGGTGAAAGTCTGGTGGCTTCCTCAGAACAGTGGTGCCCATGCCGGTGCCAGAGCATGTTAATGAAACATTTGGGATTGAATGAGTGGCAGGCTGTGATGCTTCAGTCACTCTGTAAGGGGTCTGTTTGTGAGACTGTTGCACTTAGAGATGTGTCCAGGCTGTGCAGCTGTACATCTGTAGCTCTGGTTTTCTGAAACGTGACCAGTGACCATTTTCTAAAGAGCGACAAAAAAGTCATTTTCCAGCACAGTAAGTATGCAAATAAAATGAAATCACTATTGTAAAGGAACTTTGTTTTTGCAGAGGGGATGGAGCTGTGGAGTTTGTTAGAAAAACAAGATTTCTCATCCAAGGAAGAAACTTCTTCTTTTAAATGATTCCTACAGGAAACATAGCAATCAAGTAAATGAGATCTGCAGTTTCTAACAAATGCTGATAATCCCAAGCTCTGATGTTTAATAAAGGTTCAGCAATCACATTTTTCACCTTCAAAACAGGCAGCTCTTGAGAACAACTTAACATGTCCTTTGCATACTGATCTTATGTTGCATACTAAGCTTACATGGCATGTGTTTGTTTTCTTTTGCTTAGAATGAAGTGATCAGCCAGCAGCTCTCTGTTATTTTCACTCATTGCTATGGACCCTACCCAATTCCAAAGCTGGTTGAAATTAAGCGCAAGCAGACCTCCCGCCTAGGTAAGTGTGACTTGAAGGTACTGGCTGGTTCTCCAAGGAGAGCTGTGGGAAGTCTGTGTTACTGGCCAGGTGCTTGAGGGGGCCACAAGTCAGAGAAAAACCCGAATTTGAAAGGCAGAACTAGAAAAAGGAAGGGCCCCAAACTTAGCCTGACCTGAAACTCCTGCTGAAATCAAGAGAGTCATCAGGTGTGTGGGACTGTAAATCTGCAAGGATTTGTCTGTGTTGCTAATTAGGCTGAGATCCAAGCCTTGGGCCTGGAGCCAAGCATCTGTCCGGATCGCAGGCCGCTGTGTCTGGCTGCAGGTGATGCTGCAGCAGCACAGCCCTCCCAGCCAGGCTGATAGAGCCCAGGGTGGTTTAATGGGACTGAGAGAAGACCCAAGCAATTTTCCAGGACCCTCTTCCCCTTGACACAAAGACTTCTTGCACAGGGAGAGGGGCGTAATAGGATATAAATGAGCACAGGGCCCTCCAGCATCTGTTCAGCTGCAGTTTGCATTGGGTAGCAGAGCTGGGAGGCTGTGCCAGCTTCACACAGCTTGGAGGGCTGGCTATCATCTCAGCAAAGGTCACCACGGACTTCAAAGCTTTGAATTCCCTTTGTTTGAACTCTGTGTGGTTGTCTGAGGGGCTTCTGTCTCAGGCTGTCCAAAATAGCTTTATGGGCTTTACTCATTAAAAACAATATCCTTCTATTCTGTTGTCTTCTTCTGTCAAAACAGAAAAATATTCAGTTACTGGTTTTTTTGTTTCCTGCTCTTTGTGATTCTAGATCCCCATTTTCTTAACAATAAAGAGATGTCAGATGTTACATTTCTGGTGGAAGGAAGACCGTTTTATGCACATCGAGTGTTGCTATTTACTGCATCACCAAGGTAAAATATATCTATATTTTTCTTTTTTTAAACAAAAATAGAAAGTGATTTTGTGGTTTTTCTGGGTTTTTTTTGTTTGTTTTGCTGCTGTTACAATTCTTTGAAGGCTAGTGGCCCAATCTTCAAGTTTTTCCTAAGCAATGTTTCTCCACAGCTTTTTTCTGGTTGATCTGCCAGATATTTAACAAGTGCTCCTCTTACTAGATTTCCACCCAGTAAGCGATCCATGCTTCTGGCCATGCATCTGACTTCATTCCACTGAGGCACATTTGCATGGAGCTCGTTGATGCATCCAGCTCTTGATTGTACAGGAGTCTTAATATTTTGATTCTTAATAATAATTTGTCCTATGAGTGGCTAAATCCTGCCTTGCATCAGTTTAGGCAGTCTTCAGGAAAAACAAGTTACTATCACACAGCTCATTGGCAGCATTTGACAGTATCCAAAGGCAGTACTTACAGTCTGTTGCCTGTGCTCAGAAGCCTGAATACGGGTTACCCAGTTAAACCCAACCTTAAAGTGGCTCACAGACTTTATATGTATGCAGCTGTATAATTAAAGGTGTGCTTTTAAAGAAATTTAGCTGGCCCTCTGTAAAAGCTTATTTCAAGGTATGGCAAGGACTGAGTTTGGATAATTTGAGCAATGTGGGAATTGATGCTAGTCGTGCTGCCAACCCACAGCACAGAGTAAAGAGATTTGCATAAAGCAACTGCAGTATCTCACCCTGCCTTCAATTAAGAAATTGATATTTTGGTTTAGAGCTTCTTGGTAGATGAACAAGTATGTTCCAAACTCCAGCTTTAAGCCTACTAGATTGTGTTCATAATAAAGTTTGACACCAGTGAAAGCAAGTAAATTGTTATCCATATTTTAATTAACAAAATGCAGTCATTATATGGAAAAGGTTACCATCCAGCAAATGCTGGTCTTGACAGATGAGCTGAGCTTTGAACTACCGCTGGAAGGTCGGATGAATTGTCAAAGAGAGGAAGTAGAAGGGCAGATGTTTCTGGCAGCACATTTCCCATTTTCACCACTTGATCAATGAGAATATCTGGTTTTGAGAAGTAGATTGTTACATATGTGTACATCTTACATAAATCGGCAATTATTAACTTAAAATACATTTTTTTTCCTGAAACTTGTGTCTGAATTTCTGGTTTTGATAATTAGGGAACAGCAACCTATCTAGTTTTCTATCCTGCCTCTTCTTACACAATTGTATTGAGCTTGCATAGAAGCATTAAAAGTCTTAGTTTAGTTGTTTTAACAGTTTGTTCCAAAATACTTTTTAAAGCAGCATAATGGACATAGTCCAGAATTTAACCTTCAAAAAAGGAAACTGTGCAGGTTTTAAATGTTGCAAGTCTTCTAAAAGGTCATGTTGCCTCCAAGAAAAAAAAAATAATTTGGTTTTGTGGTATGCATCTTTACAGACTCTGAATTTCCAATGTACATTTTATTCTATTGCTACATTAGATGTATTTTTCAAAAATTTCAAATTAAAATCTCCTAGAGAAAGGCTTCTTCCTTTTCTTTCTTTCCTAAAGAAAACTTTATATCAGTGTCTAAATCTTGATGCTTTTTGGTGACAAAGCCATTCATTTCAGTGTACTGTTTTTGCAAGAGTTGGTGCCATCCTTCCTCTACACTTTTGTACTGTTTCTGCCATACTTTTTCACAGAGGAAATTGGGCTGGCTATTCAATTTTGCTCCTTTTTATTTAGGTTTAAAGCATTGCTGTCTAGCAAGCCCTCATCTGATAGTACTTGTATTGAGATCAACTATGTGAAGTACCCCATCTTTCAGGTAAAGTCAGTTCTCACATTAAATTTGAATGGAACTTGTAAGAGGAACATCGTACATGCCCTGTGCAAATTAATACATATGTATTTGATAAACACATAGCTCAGAGTAGTGGTTTCATGAGCACAGGCTTCATTTCCCTTCGCACACTAAGCTGCAGAGTGCTATTGATTGCAAACGTCGTTCCTGAGTGGATACAATAACATGCATTTCACTTACATGGGCTATGCAGACAAAGCACCTGATGCTTTTTTCTGTAGTTGGCTCTTTCTGTACTTAATGGACAGGCTTGGAAGAGACACAGTTCATTCCCTTCCTTTGCAGTATTCTCCAATCAATTTTTTTGCCACAAAAACATAGAGAAAACGCTTGCTTTACATACCTGTAGTGTATACATACATGTATATGCTTCCCTTTAGTTGACTCAGAGCTCAGACAGTTCCATGAATCGACTGTTATCACTGCAAATAATTCCCAGCTGCCTACAATAACTTTAGGCTTGCTGGAAGCATCCTGCAGAGGGATCTTAGCTGGCTTGTATTACAGTACAAAGCCTCCCCCTCTCTTTCTCATCATCCATGCATGCCCACACACAGCTGGGTGAAGGTGGGGGTGCCATTGCCTGGGAAGGAATAAAGGAGTAACTATTGTATATGCTATATTTGCCTGAATCAGTGATGTACTTAACCTACGGGGAAATACACTGAAAACTCAGAATGAATTTATCAGTTTCCTGAAAATTGTTTGGAGCTCACCAAAAAGTCCAGACAATTTGAGGATCAGGGCTGAGACATTACACTACCTGTGAAAAGGAGACATTGAACTTTGCAGAGAGATTAACCAAGTATATCTTGAAATCAGGAGGTCTGAGCCAGTTTTATCTATAATTTTTTGGTGGTGTTGGGAGAGCCTCGGGTATTGCCTGCAGCCTTTACATCACCTCCTGTTCCCTGATGTCTTGCATTGCTTTTTATAAACACTCCCTTTGTTTTATTACAGCTGGTTATGCAGTATCTTTATTATGGAGGTGCAGAGTCACTCCTGATTAAAAATAATGAAATTATGGAGGTAAGAGACATTTATCTTAATTGCAGTGTGAGCAATGCTAAGTGATCTGTGTACCATTCACCCAAGGCCACATGAGCATTCCTGTAAGAGCCAGAAGTGCCTCACTTGGAGTGCCCAGGCTGTCTGCAGTCCTGTGGGAGACACTCGGTCTCTTTCTTTGCTGGTCACCCATTATGATAACTTTTGCCAGTATGAAGTTGACTGCCAGAGAAAAAAGAGTAGAAAAATTATCATCATCAAGCGAGAAAGTATCTGAAAGAAAAAGAGCTGGTTAGTGGCAAAGCTGGTGTTACCAAAATCTGGAAGCAACTCCCAGCAGCATAGTGTTCGATCCTCTCTTTCTCTCAGCCTGATAGATGAGGTGCTCTGCTCCGGCAGGGCCAGTCAGATTCCCTCCGCCACACTCTTTACTTTTGGTTAATTAGCTCGGGCTTACATGTTCAGATCTATCTCAGCAATATTAAAAATAATCCAGTTTGGTTCCTCACATGGGAGAGTTCTTGGGCATGTACCTGGCTTTAACTGTGAGAGAAATCTGACCAGAGTCATGGTTCAGTTGAATTTCAATCATGTGACGATTTCCTGAATAAAACCATAATCTATGTACTCTCTGCCACCAAGAGAGTCATAGAATATCTCAAGTTGGAAGGGACCCCTAAGGATCACCAAGTCCAACTCCATGCTCCTTGCAGGACTATATAAAACTAAACCATAACACTCAGTGTCATCCAGATGCGCCTTGAACTCTAGCTTGGTGCCATGACCACTTCTCTGAGAAGCCTTTCCAGTGGCTGACCACCTTCATAGTGGAGAACCTTCTCCTAATGTCTAATCTGTACTTCCCCTGACACAACTTCATTTCATTTCCTCGTGTCCTATTGCTATGACACTACTCCCTATGGCACTACTGTCTGGCAGCCACAGGATGGAACTGGTCAGGACTGAAATTATCCCTTTCCAGTGCAGGCAGTGGATTTTTAACTAAGCATACCCACACTGACTTTCTGAGCCATATAGGAAAAGTTCACTAATTCTCTATTTCACTCACAGTTTTGAAAGAACTCCTGAATTTCTAACCTTTTCTGAAATATGGAGTCTTACACTAGGCAGTGCAGCGGCTTTATAGAGACGTGTCTGTTATCACCTAGGCTGTTAGAAAGCCTGTGCTGCAGTTCAGCTGGCAGCTTGCTCTACTTTTGTGACATTTCAGAATTTCTGTGACTTGAGAATGTATGACTGATTGATTGATCTGTTGATAACAGATCTGGTCACGGTTCCTTACAGTTTAAAGTAATTACAAACCAGCACATGACTGCTTGAGCCACAGAGGCAGCTGGAATAGGATTTGGCTTTATCTTTCAAAACTGCATTTAGCAACTTGCCTTATTACAAATATGATAACAAGAAGCACCAGAAATACTCCACAGAAATCTTTGCTGCAATTCATAATTGAGGCCAGCTGGCTGCTATCACATCAGCACTGCAGATTTCCAGCACTCGGATTTATTTATGGTATTAAAGTAGAGCTTGAGCAGACTGCATAGGAGAAGTCAGAATAATGTCATGGAAGTTTCAGGGTTTTGTTAGTTCCCTAGTGCTTCTGACTAGAAGCATGAGAGTCCCTTTGGGATTCAAAAGATAGCTTTTTGTCATGCAGTCCTACATAATAAGGACTGTATAAAGGCCTGAATACATGAATAAGTGCTATTTAAACACCTAAACAGCTTGGCCTAAGGTATGGCTGGGTGTCAAGCAATGGAGAACCCCAGCCTGCTTCCTAAGGCAGAGCAGAGAGCCAGAGCCAATGACCCACCATGGAAAGACATAAAATGAAATGCCTTTTCCCCACTGCAAAAGGACAGAGTGGGGGCAATAGAGGAAATCTTAGCACTACTGAAATCAGTTGGAGAATTCAAAATTTAAGCCATTTTCACCCTATTGGTGTACAGAGATCCCAGAACAGTGCCAGTCCAGGTAGTATAACCATAGGGGGGACGCAGGGCCAAAGAGGGAGGTCAGCTGAAGTGCTGGTGTCAGCAGAGCCATGATAGAGCAGCGGTACAGGCACATGACACTAATGTGAATGTTAACTAGGCAGTGCCCCACACCGAGCTGGTTCCCACCTTTGCATAGTATCCCTCTGTGCACTCACTTCAGACAGTAGTTGCCAGATAGTGTTTCAGCTTCTGTGGCCTAGACATTACCTTACAGCTGCTCACAAGCTAGAACAAGGAACATATGGAAATCTGATTCCATTTCCTTGAGCCTGCTGAGGTGACAGATTTGAGTTTTATTGCCTCTCTAGATTGTTAAGACTGCCCAGGATGGTCATCATCATCTGGTTTGAATTCCTCTATACTCTTGGTCCTGACCCTTCTGCTGACATCCCCACATCCAGCCCAGGTGCTCTGTTTCAGACAGATCTTTGGGAACAGTTGAACCGTAACCTTGTTTTTTGGGAATGCAATTGCAGGTCCCTTCTTGCAGAGTCATGTTTGCAAAGTGAGAAAATATTCTTGAAGCTGCTGTTTCCTTTTTCTCTCTCATACATCCCCCACTCCTCACCCCATTCCAAAGTCAGCATGTATATCTGAGCAGCCCGTGGTGGTCTCTCCGTGTACAGCTTCCCAAAGTGTGATCCAGAGGGGACCTGCAGAGGGTGGAAGCAACTAAGCAATCTTCTCATTCTGACTTTTTGTCAGTACGTTCATGCTAACTGAAGTAGGGACAGAGAAAAAAAATATAATGACACAGTAAAGAATCAAGCTCTGATTCTGTATCGCTCAGCAGTTTTTGACTATTTTTTCCGTGCCTTTTGTTTTTTTTTTTAGCTTCTCTCTGCTGCTAAATTTTTCCAGCTTGAAGCTTTACAACGACACTGTGAGATCATTTGTGCAAAAAGCATTAATACAGAAAACTGCGTGGATATTTATAATCATGCCAAGGTAAAAATAACTGCATGCGCTTGCATGTTATGTGTCTGTCATCATAGTCGTAGGTCAGTTTTATGACAAGTAGTGACACACATATATATATATATCATATGCTTAGTATGTTTGTTATGTGTTTAAGATTTGTCATTCATTTACTGGGATTGACTAGCTAATAGGTACATAGCATAGTGACAGTCTTAAATCATGTAGTATAACTGCAAGGTGGCACCTTCTCACCCCCTTCCCCGAGTGGTTCAAACTCAGTTTGAGTGTATCACTGTGTGCAAGACCTATCCCTTATTCGTGGCAACCCAAACTGCTGAGCTGATTGAACAGGAATCACCTAAGTGAAGAAGACACCTCTGCTTTCACCTTTCAAGCTGCATTTTCCCATTAAAATTACCTGTTTCCTCCTGCCTGAAGCCCACTGGGGGGATATACTCAATGCTGGTGACAGCTTGTCAATATATGAAAATGCCATGTTGTGGAAGTTCAGTGGCTCAGAGCCCTGCAAGGATGGTAATAAGAATTTTATGTCTTGGAGCGCTTCATATTGGAATCAAATTATATACTTAGCTTGTGAGGTGGCCTAAGCCATTAGACAAAAAGCATGGCATTTTTTGACCCAGAAAACCTATTTTCACACATTGATAGAGGTTGTTGCCACATTGATTAGTTTCAGTTTTTCTCCTCCTCAGGTGTAGTAGTTAGACTTTCACTTGGAAGATGGAAATGATACACAAATAAGTGCAATGAAATATTTTTTTCTGTAACTTACATGGTCTATACAAAAGATAAACTGATGCATTGTGACATGGAGGTTTGATTGAACAGAGTAATCCTGCTCCAAATCCCTGCAGATCTGACCTCCATTCCCATCCTCAGGTATTTCCTACAGAGAATAGTAATGTTAGGTCTTGATGTACAGATAACAATGCAATCAGTGTTTAAAATAGCACAAAGTTTCACCTATAAAAATAAGTAATGAGGTATATCTGCAGGTCCGTTTATTGTAATGGGAAAAAAATTACAGTGCAGGAATCTTTTGAAAAATATTTGATTTATCTTCTAGCTCATATGGGAATTTCTCAATTTGTATTACTGTTAGTAAAATTAATAATTTTGGTTTAAAATCACATGTTTTCTTTGAATTGTGAAATGTGGCTGTTATTTACATCTGATTGAAGAAAATTCTTACATGGAGGTTTAGACCTCTTTGAGGGACTGGTACACTGCTGGTGCTGGGACTGAACAGACCCAGTGGCTACATTCAATTCCTGGTTTGCTTATAAGAGCCCCAGCCTGCAATTTTTTTTGTGCCTGCATCTTTCAGTGGAGGCTGTGGAAATGGTGTACTTGAGAGGTTTTTACAGCCAGAGTCATGTTTGCACTGATGTGGGTGGGACATTGCAGAGATAGCCAAGCTAGCTGTAAATGAAACTTTGACTTCTGGAATTAAGCCACATCACCCTAAAGCACTGCATGGGCTAATTTACCCTGCTTCCAGTGAATTACCATGGCTAAGCTTCATACTGCTATATCCAGAAGGTTTCTGGGGCCTGAACTCACACATTTAAAGCTAGTTCAGATACCTCTCTATTATGCTAGAAGAGCATAGAAGATGCTTTGTCTTTTTGCTCCTGGTACGTGTGATGTGCAGGTGATTAATCTGAGCACAGATCATTCTTTCCAGTGCTCCCATCACAGGGTAGCCTCATTTGTTTGTTATGTGAGTGTGAGATGATGTTGTGTGGCGCAAGAGGCCAGATGGTCTTAATGAGCCAGGAGAGCTCACATGCAGCTCCAGCACAGCTTGTCAGCCATCCATCTGCCTTTCCATGTTGCTCTCTGAGGTGTGGAAGAGCTTGTGTTAGACCCTAGTGAGAATGGCAATAAGGTGAGCAGGCACTGAAATCAGGAACCACCTCATCAGCCAGGAGCAGGTTTTGAGTGACCTGATGCTGTTGTAGGTACCATTTCTTGTCCTTCCTAGAATCATCATAGAATGGTTTGGATTGGAAAGGACACTTAAAGATCATCTAGTTGCAACCACCCTGCCGTGGTCAGGGACACCTTTCTTGTCCTTGCTACTTTACAAGCTCATCTGCATCTGCAGGCACTCGGGCAATGCTGAGACCTGTCTTTCCAGATGGGGAGGTGCAAGCAGGTTGGCCCAGAGAAACCTGGAGCACAGCCTTTGTCATGATTGAGAGAAAGACACGATTTGCTGGAATAACATGATGTGAGCACAGACTTGGGAAGCTATCTGTGGCAGGGGCCTAGGTTGTAGAACAATGTTTAGCAAGGTGATGTGCTTTGTAGTAGCAGCTGCAGGAATAAGAGCTTGAAACCCTGGATTAAAGAGCTGAGGTACTGGTAGGAAGGTCAGAGAATGTGAATTTGGTTATATTTACAAATAAAAGCTGAATGGAGAGTATTAATATCCCTATGGACTTTCCATTCTTAAAATTGCAGTTACAGAATTGTAGAATATCGGGTTGGAAGGGACTTCGAGGATCATCTGGTCCAACCTTTCTAGGCAAAAGTATGGTCTAGGCAAGATAGCCCAGCATTCTATCTGGCTGAATCTTAAAAGTGTCCAATGCTGGGAAATCCACCACTACCCTGGGGAGATTTCTTCAATGGCTGATTGTTTCCATTTCTCCTCCAAAGATTCCTCAAAGTATGAAGTTTTGCATGACAGCTTACTACAATCATATGTCCCATCCTTGCTGAGGATGCCATTCTTGAAACTTGCTGTGTAATGTTTTCCCAAACCTGTAGTTTTAGAGTGTAACTTCTAGCATGAAATCATGGGTCTGGTAAACTCTGTGGTAGAACTCCCATCAATTTCCAAGGGAGCAAAGCTTCAGCCATGGAATTTTGTTTTCCCATCCACCACAGTCTTTAACATGGAATTATTATAGGAATCATCAGCATAAAATACTGTTTGATTAACTCCTTCCCCTCCATGCATTCCTATCTGTAAGTGTTACTGTGCCTATCTAAAAGGCTGAGCTTGTGTATTTGTTTGTGTGCAGCTCTTATGCACTGTATTTGCTGATTGGGTTTTATCAGATTGGTTATCTTTGTCTAATTTCACTTCTTGTAGTTTCTCGGCGTCACAGAACTATCTTCCTATTGTGAAGGCTACTTTCTAAAAAATATGATGGTCCTCATTGAAAATGAAGCTTTCAAACAGCTGTTGTATGACAAGAATGGAGAAACATCTGGTCAAAATGTACTAGAGGACTTACAGAGGACGTTGGCCACAAGGATTCAGTCAATTCATTTGTCTTCTTCAAAGGGCTCCGTTGTGTAAAGCTGAGGAAGATGGCAACCCTCTGATAAAAGACCCTGCAAGTTAAGTCTGCTGTTGCAGTTGCTTAAACCTGTTGCAGTTGCTTAAACGACTACAAAAAAGAAAATTTAAGAAATTCTACTTCGCATCCAAATAGTTCTGTTTTGGCCAAAGGTGCTGCGCTGGGGCTGTATCCCTGTTTGGATGACAGAATACAGAAAACCAAGTTCCTCCATGGTTTTGAGCAAACTGGGTACAAGAGTTTCTGGTGAATTGCTGTTGTACTCAAATCCTGAACATAAGCCTCTTTGTGGATCTTGATGCCAACAAAAGCCAGAACTCACATCAGTGAACAGCAGAAGCCCCTGCCTTGAAGGGTAGTGCTGGGGAACACCTGAATTGACCAATTAATCATTTAAGTCAGATTTGTTCCAGTGTTACACATTTAAGAACTGTATCTATCCCGGAGTCCATTATCTCATGCATTTGAGAAATGTAAGAACTGTTCTTGCTGTCAAGCAAAGATCAGCTGTATTAGAGAGTGGGTAAGACTGTTGCAGTCAAGGAAATATACTGGCAGATTTTTAGGGGTGGGAACTTTTTAAATTGTTCATAAAAAATGGGGTGGCCTTGTAGTTTAAAAACTATTTCTTAAGCTTAAAATTTCATTTTCAACAGAGCTGTGTTTGAGAATCTATGTAACATGTTTTGTTTTTTTAAATGGTAAAATGTACATTGTGTAAACATACATATGATCAAGTTTTGCTTGTATTCTTTCCTAGGGTGGTATAATCTTGCCTAACAGGCTATGGTTACACCAAAGAGGTACATTACCCAGACTATCTCTAATTTAGTAGTTGGAGGGGGCAGAAGAACTGCATGCTACTCGTGATTTGGGGTTAAAAACAATGACAAACTCAACAAACATGCGTTTGCATGGTAACTGTACCTGTGAAATGTTACGTTCGTGCTTTGTTTCGCCAAGACAAATGCAATGTTACTTCTTGTCAAACTTCATTTGTGAAATTAGCATATTTTTTTTATTTGGTGCGATTGGCTGTGATATGATACCCCTGGAGCTCCTTCTCGAGGTGCTGATTTGTTTGTTGCAGTGAAGGGATAATAACAGATCTTTACTTGAGTAATGTGTGCATATTTTGCTACTGGCCAGAGATTGTTGTCCGAGTTAGACTTTTTTAAATTATAATTAAATATGTACTATAGAATGATTCCTCACTGTATCCTGAGAATGTATAGGTTATCTACAAGTGCAGGGCTTGGGTGGGGTGGGATGGGGGTGTGATTTAAAATGTCAAAGCTTTGTTTATTTTGCAGCATATTGTTAGCAAGACAAATCTGCTATGTGCCACAACGTTCCTGATGCTCTGTCTCTGCAAGCCACAGCAAGAAGTAGGCAAAGATGTTGCCTTCTCCATGACAAAGTGACATTAATATACTTACTTTCTAGACTGCCATTCAGAAAATTTAGAAGTTTTATTTTGACAGTGAATGTTAACCTCTTTTTTCTTTTGTTGAAGCATCTACATCAGGTGCCCTTCCATGTTGATAGCTTTTGACATGCTCAGAAAACACAGTTTTGGCTTTTGTTATCAACACAGTAGGAAGCTGTTTTATGACTAAGGTGTAAATCCTCCTTTATGCTTGGTCTTGTACAGTTTCTGCAACAAATTACAAAATACCTAAACTGCCAATAATGTTGCAGAGACACAACATGTCAGTCAATTACACTTTTTTTTCCTGCATAGATGTTGACACAAGATGTTGTCCGGAACACTTAAGTAATGTCAAGTTCTGTGTTGCAATTGTAGAGAAGTGCGAGACCGTAGTTGATGCAACAGCAACAACACACAGGGGTGCTTGTTGTGGTTTGGTGTGCCTCCACATCCATAGAAGCCCATCCTTCCATGCTAGTGATAACTAGGTAGCAGCAGACCTCACCTCACAGCTTCATGGTTTAAAATAGCAAAGTTTTTCAAACAATAATCGTGATCTTAAATAGGAAGGAAACACTGATAACTCCGTGCTAGTCTTTCTTCTGGTGAGTTGAGAGTATCTGTGGTAACGTTCAGTAGTTTTCTTTCATCAATAAAGGGCTTAATAGGGTGGCTGTATGTGGAGTGGTCGCTGTGTTTGGGCACTCAGAGGCAGATGTGACAGAGTGCAGCGGCCTCCAAACACACTCAGCGTCCATCTGCAGCAGAGCTGTGCCAGCCCCCTCGTGTGTCCCCATGTGCTCCTTCCTGGGCTTGTGGATCAAGATGGCTGGAAACGTGGCACCCACTGCTGCCACTTTGCTGGTGTCTGGCAAGTGGTAGGAGAGGACAAACCCCAAGAAGTTGTCATCCAAAATGTTACAGGTAGGGATCGTGGCTATGGATTTATACAGGAATAACTTTTTCCCTTCAAAAACGCTGGTAAATCCCAACATCATAGATGTATAGCTGAAAGAAACCTTAAAATAGGAGTCATAATTTTCAATTCTTTTTTGACCAGTGACCTCCATCAGTTTTGTCAGCAGAAGAGCCAGCCTGGCTGTAACCTGGCATTCGTTTCTCCTGGAAGCAGCCAGCAAACTGTTGTGGATCCACAAACCAGAACTTGGAAAGTGATTTTAGTGTGCCTGTGCTGATGTGAGGCTGGGTGAGGTCTAACTGAGCCATGTCGGACAATGTGCAGCTTGCCAGGCTCTTAAACATCCAGTCACAGGGATCCATGATCTTCACCACTCTCATAATCCGAAGGTTTTCCTAAGAGACTGTTCAGAATTTCTTCACTGCCAATCGAGTCGCTTTTCCTTCAAGCCCTGATTGACAGGAAAACCAGATGATCTTACAAGTTCTTTTTTAAGGTTATTCTGTGTATGAAAGGAATTATCTTATTTGCCTCACTAGTATAATCTTTGCTAGTTCCTTTGCTAGTGTTTTCTACGTCTCTGATTTTTGCTGTCAGTCCCCTCATGACTTCCCATTTTCCACATTTTCAGTACTGCAGCAGGAGCTTTATACAGTAATAAGCAAAGCAGGGTAACTGTTCTCTGTGGTTTATGTAAAGCATATCAGAAAATATATCCCCAGATATTTTCTACAAGAACATCCCATGGCCGACTTTGATCCAGTCTGTCTAATAATTCCTGAGGGATTCACTGCTGCCTTCCCAGGAGTTCCATCTTTATTTCTGCATTTGTTTACTACACCTTTCAAAGTATAACACTTTCAACTTCTCTTTATTAGATTTGTTCTGCTCTAACCGGGGCAATTTCCTCACTTCATCAAGATCAGTTGCAATTCTGATCCTGTCTTCTAGCCTATTTCATAATCTCCAAGCTTTATTATACATGGCTTCATGCATGGATTCTTCATTCCATTAATCTGGGGCTGGGGGGAAGGGCTCTGTTGTCAGTTTAATCTGAAAATCAGTGTGAGTTTCAGTGGGTGTCCATGAATACCATCCCTGTCAGATGAGGCTCTTTTCAACAGAGCATTTTATTAGCATTTTTTTGAGACATGGTGTTATCATCTTAGAAAACAAAAAGCCTTCTGTTCCTTTAGTCTTTGTATGAGTTACAATAATTTACAAATTTGGAGGCAAAATATTGCCTCCAGTCTTGGTGAAATGGAAAAAAATGCAACATCCTTAGAAAAAACTTGTGATTTTCTTTTTTAATCATAACTTTCCAACCTGTAATGAGTGAAGGTGCCTTTCCATTTGTCTTTTTTATACTAATCCATGCTGTAATATTTGAGGACTTGCAGACATCCTGTCCCTGCCTCATGGCAGATCTTTCCTTCTGTCACTACACGGTCCTCCCTTAGTTTCCAGAATTTCCTCACATTTCCACTTTGCCTCACATGCTGCCAGTTTCCACACTTCCCAGTTTTTTTACTCTAGAGCCCCGCCGGATACCTTCTCAAGCCCAGAAAGGGTATCAGTGTTCTCCTGAATGGGCGATTTTCCAATAATGGGCTCAAGAGCTGGGAAGAGAAAAGGATGGGGAATGTAGGAGGGCAAAGGTTTTGGACATCACAGATGAAGCTGGTATTCTTTTCATTACAAATTTCAGCACTGTCTACTTCTTTCTCAGATTTTCCCCTGATCTGTTCCTTATGCCTGCTGTCCTCTAAACACAGCTGGTGGCCAGATGCTCTCTGTTCTGGAAAAGGGCCAGGGCTCTAATGGCTAAGATTATTTTTTCCCCAGCTAAAACTTTTACCTGCTTGGCTTCAGCTCCAGAGTAGATTTGTGCAAATGTCTATTAAAGACAGAGGAAACATCTTTAAAAAGGTGTGAAGGCTTAGTAGCCAGGCTCTTATTTGCACTAATGAATGCTGCTTGCTGAATCCCCCACATGCTGCTTTTGACACTGAGGCTTTTTCCACTGAATGTCCACAGGCTTCATACCAAATGGTGCACAAGTCCTGGATGGGCTGTAGTGTGTGGTAGGATGGGCACTTTCAGAAATTCTGGTTTTGTTTCAAAGCACAGCACCATGTGCTGCTCTTTAAAGATTAAAAGAAAAAGGGAAATCCTCAGTTTGTAATGAAATAAACTGCTCTGAGGTGCTGCAGTGAGAAAAAAAGAAAGGGCATCTCCTCTTCCCACCTGTACCTGTCTAAAATAAGAGGAGGGTTCTGTTACAGCGTGCAATGCAACAAGGTCTGCGGGGACCCAGGCATGCTTCCAGAGAAATACAGGTGGTGTAAAAGTTAACATATCCACATACTCAAGGCAAGGATTAGGGCATCCCAGAAAAAAAGCCATTCTTGTCCATAGTTTAAATCCTGGGAGAAGCTGGGAACATAAAGAACTAGTCAAAGTCAGTTGCTGGTATTCAGTGTCCCTCAGGAGCTGGCTCTGTCTTAAAAATATTGCTGAAAGATGACAGCCTGAAGACTGCATTCACTAAAGTTGCCTCTGAAGTTACTGGATTTTTTTTTTCTTTTTTTTTGATGAATGAGAGTTACCTGAAGTCAAAAACTTCAGGTTAGTTTCTTTGACAAAGTGTCTTTCATGTGAGGCTCTGCAACTGCTTTACAGAAATGAAGGGCCTGATATTGCTTTCATCCTCTGGTCCAGCGATGTTGAAATATATAAGCATTAAAAAAGCTGCTTAGGATTTGTCCTAACATTTAATAAACTAGCTTGCAGGAAGTTAGCCTTGAAATAGCCCTCAAATAATATCCGAAACCCCATAGATGAGAATATTATTAATTTTATATGTCTACCTATAAGCACAACATTTATATCTCTAACTTGCAGTACTTCCAATCACATCTTCCACGCACTTCTAGCAATTATAGCAAAATTAATGTTATGTTATTATTTAACTTATTTATTTTGAGGTAAAGCCCTTTATTTTCAGTGGGTGAAAATCCAGGCTGCCTGCTCTGACCAGATTATCACATTTAATAGAATTGCACCTGACCTACCATTTGTAGCTGGCCTCCAAGGGCAAAAAACAGCAAAGACAAGTCTTCAGCTGTGGCTCAATGATCCATGACTTCAACAAGACAGACCACTGCTGAAAACATGATGCATGTGGTGCCCAAAGCAGAAGGAAAATCAGGAAACCCTCAGAGACTAATGGGAATTTGTCAGCTGCCTTCAGTCAGGCTAAGAGCTGGGGAAGCAAGCTCAGTGTGGATAGGAGGAGGGTATTCAGTTTCTTTTTGTTACCATTTAACCTGACGTTCTTTCACCTCTGTTCAAGGCTTCTTGCATGGAACAGCCATGGATAGCCTAGTGTGTATTTATCTTGGATGCATGCAGAGGAGTTAAAATGTGGTATCTCACCTCTTCAAAGTTAGTAATCTCATTAGATGATGCTTTTTTGTGCTTTGCTTGGACTGCTTGTCACTAAAACACCTAGGAGACATAGCAGCAACTTACTGAGGTAAGAGAGGTTGCACTGGCTGGATAGGTTTAATTCTACAAAAATCTTATGGTTTGCATACTATGTTGTTTAGTTGGCTAAATCTGTCTACTTGATGTGGATGTACCAGAACAGCAATTTTTTTTGTTTCTTTTCCTTTGGGGAGGCATTTTTCACCCTTCTTTGGGCTTACAGCTTTGTTCTTTCATCCTGTAGAGGTGATGACAATGTGAATGGGCATGCTTTGCTTAGGCATCCATGTTGGATGGCACACTAATGAAGAAGACTTAGTAAGGGAAGAGAACTAGGTACAAGAATTTGAATGTATAACTCCAAAATTTTGCCTTAGATTCCAGAGGTATAGTGTTCACTGTTTCCTAATTTGTTTGTTTTCCAACTCAGAGTTTCCACGAAATCCAAGGGGAGGGAAGGGAGGAAGAGAGGAAGCAGCCCTGTCTCTCACCACTTGCTTGACATTCCCAATCAGCCCATTTGGCTCCAGTCTCTTCAGTGCTCACACAGAGGGTTTGCTTGGTCCCATACTCAGATATGACCGTGGAGCTCTAGCAATTGGTAGCTTTTGCTTGTCCTCGTAAATATCTCCACTGCTGCAGCTGCAAGAGTGACTTTGCCTGAACCCCTTTCCATGTGGTTAACTTTGGTCTTTCCACTTCCCATCATCTCTGCTGCTGTGTTTTCATTAAAACTTCCATTACTTGGCTTAGCCCAGTGCAGTAAGAGGCAATCTTGTTTCTTACTGCCTTTCTAAAGCAAACAAAGACAGGGAAAAAAACCTCTCTGAAATACCCAATGAGAAATCATTTATGGTTTACAATAAGCCACATTAGAAAATAGAGGTGCTCAGAACCAAAAAAAAAAAAAAAAAGACTGCCACTTTAGAAAAATCCAGTGTGCTGGGAGGTCATTTTAATTAATTAAGGTCAAAGCCTCAACACCTCGTATATTCTGTCAGGGACAGATTAACATGGTTCAAAACATCTGGACTTGTTTGAGCTACAGATTCAAGAGAGTCCAGCCTTAGCCCTTCCCCTTCCCAGCAGTGGATAAGTTGACTATCCTGTAGCTTACTGTGTGAGAGGCTTTCAAACAAGCCTTTCCAAAGTCTGGTTCTCTCTGTTCTGCATAGCTTTTAAAGAGCTCACAGCACATCTGCAAGCTGAGATTTGCCCCTCAGTATGGCTGAAAACCCCTTGTGCCCCAGTGCTGGTTGCGCCTCACTGGGGCAGAAAGTAGAAAGGAGCACAGAAAGCCTCTGGAGCCTCATCAGCCAGCATCCAAGCACTCACTTGGTCAAATACTCTGCTTAACCTGCTCAAGCCTGTCTAGACTGATAGACAAATTTGGGACAGTCGGTTCAATGCCTTGGAAACTGATTTTTGCCTTGCAGTTTTTGAGCCAATGACTAATTATGCCATTTGGGGACATGGTAAAATGTGCAGTCTCACTTGGTTTGTGAGTCTATCCATTGAAGAATACAAGAACTATAGGAAAGTATTTCAGAGCTTTTTGGCCTGACCTCATGTTCCTGGCTAAATTCCAGTTAGTACTAGAAAAATTTGACCTATTTAAGTCCCATCAGTGCATTTCGACCAGTGTGTTGCTTCCTGTCCATATTTCTCTTGAGCATCGGAGCTGTTGTACAGCCATATGTGCTGTACCAGTGGGGAACAGAGGTTCCTGAGCATTATGCATAGAATAAATAAGTAAATCCCACTTTGCAAGCTAGGACATTCCTTCTGCTGATCTCTCCGGCATTATGTGGACGGTTGAATAATGCATCTCTACTGTTTAGAGCTCCAAGGTATGGTCAATGCTCTTTTTCCCCACTCCTTGCTCTGCCAACTGTCACAGAGAAAAGGGATCTGGATCCTGCATTTTTTGAAGAGCAGCAGAGAAAAACCCAGAGGAAATACCACATTCTCTCAACACTCCCTTCCCCCTCCCCCCAGTAACAGGTGGGCTACTAGAGTGTCCTTCAGCCCTGCTCCTTTGGAAGCTTGTTGTAATGTCATTTGTGCATCAGTTATCCTCAGAGCAGGCTTTTGATTAGGTTAAAGTCTGGAAAGTATCTTAAGTCATTCATGACAGAAGTGAGATGGTAAAATAATTTCATTCTAATGAGCCATGCTGTGAATTTTCTGCTTCTTTGAGATTTTTTGGGGGTTGTGTTGTTTGGTTGGGGGTTGTGTGTTGTTTTGGGGCTTTTTTTAACTTGAGAAGAAACGACTATGTATATGCAATGCTTTGGATTTTCTGTCTATAGTTATCTTTGTGTGTATGTTCAAGAGAGAGAGATGGACAGTAAATAGATCTACAGGATATGTTATGAGGCGTGAAATCATGTTTGTAATAAGATTTCTTGTTAATGGCAGTCAGCCTTCCTTGATGCTAAGCATTAATGCAATATCCATTAGTGCAGCTAAACCTCCCTCTGCTCCACTTTCCCAAATGTGTTTCACTTTGTACCTAGTTTAGCATTTATAAATATTTGATATAGGGTTCAAGAAGTAATTTACATGTTAAGAATATATGAATGTTTGAGGAAAAATACAAGTTAAGATTCTACTATAACAAAAATTTGCAAACCAAACATGAAAGCATGATGAAATTTGCCCCATTAAAATTGCTGGAAGCCTTTTCATTGATTTTTTTAGTCTGTGGATTAGGTCTGTTTTCCATCTCTCTTTCATACTCTGTCACCTTTGAAGTCTTTGCGTGTCTCGCACTTTCTAAGCCAAATGCATATCTGTAATTAGAAAGCACAGTCCCGATCTTTAGATGGAGAATTGATTCACTTCTGAAGGGCTGGGTTTGTGCCTTTATGTTTAGAATGGAAAGCAGCAGCTAAATGGGGAAATCCCAGCGTGAGCATCCTGAAAAGACAGAAGAGCTAACACTGTGAGTGGGACAATTCTTTATTTCCTTTCTCCCTCTTCACATCCCCTCCCACCTGTCCCTGAGATGTCTTTGAACTTAAAGCTAGGAAAGAGAAGTAAAAACAAGAGGAAAGGATGTGGTAAAAATAAGATGGTTTCTACAACAGTACAGAACCATGGAGCTGATCTTGATTTTTTGCTGGTTTTAGGCAGACTCCTAATTTGTGTAATCTAAATGCAGGAATGGTTATGATTGTTTTGCATTTGTTATGGTTGTTATGAATTTGGGTTTGGGTTTTTGTTTGCTGCCATCTATTGTTGGGGTTTTAAGGGAAGGTTTCATTTCCCTTTTTATTGAGAAGCAAATGAAAGATCACATAACCCGAGAGTAATCATCAACAAACATAGAGATACTGTCCTCCATCCCACAGCTGTAGCTTAAATACTGGTTTGTGGCTTCACAGGCATGTTTGAGGTCGTCTATAATTAACACAGGTGAAACTTTCTTCCCTTTTGCTTATCCATTTATGATGGGTAAATATAAAATAACAGAGTATGAACAGCAGGATGGCAGATGTTTTTCAGTAGAGAAAGATTATAGCTAAGAAACACAAATGTTTCTGGAACCAAATATTTTTCCTCAAAAAGACAGGCATCTGTAGCTCATTCAAAGGTGTCAGTCTCTTGACTCTGTTACGTGCTTTTGAAAATTGCCTGTTATGTGCTGTCAATGTTTCAGAGCAAGCCCTTCCACTGAAGGCACTAAATGAGGGCACTCAGAAGGGAATGTATTAAAAATAGAGGAGCTCAGCCATAATTTGAGGTGGCAGCTTTTGTCCACTGTGTCCAAAACTTGAACATTATTTTAATAGGTGTGTTTGTATTTAATTTCATTTGGTTTTTTTAAAATTGCTGCAGCACTCTCACATTTTGTCCAAGTGCACCTAGGTTATCTTAGACCCCACTCTGTCTGATGCTGATCCTTTTAAAATCTCCAAAGAGATTACGATTCATTTGTCATTGCTAGATGTCATTTTTTTAAGGCTGTACAAAGGGATGGCAGCATGTGAAACCAGCAAGTTGTTTTTTTATTATTGTATTACTCTGAAAAAGAGAAAAACTAACCAGATCTTTGTTTCTTGTGTGAAATACTCACCTTAGCTTGAGAGGACATGTGCAAAGCCTCTGCTCTGAATGCCTCGATATAATCAAGTTACAAAATGGAGGAAAATGGTATTAGAGAAAGATTTTTGAGAAACGTAACTCCAGTGGAGCAGAACGTGCACTTGTTAAAGTCTGTTGCTCTCTCTCTCTCATGAAGTCAGTGGGAATCTGTAATGGGAGTTACTGCAAGGCTGTATGGTTTTTTAATGCACGAGCAGATGTAATTTCCCATCCAGTCATCTGCACAGTTGCAGTGGGTACACCAGAAGGGCTGAAGGCCAAATCCTGCTGTCATTGCACACAGCCCCTCTACTTCAGCAGGGATCATAAACATGTACTTATGTTACTTGAGGTTTTTGCCGAAGAGAAATGGGAGAGGATAGGCTTTCCTTCTGCCCGTTGATCACAGGCTTTGCGTTTCCAATGACTTTATTAGAAGCATCATATATTTACATGCTGCAGAATGAGGCCTGTGTGGGGTGGGAAAGATTTTTATGAATTTAGACCTGCCTAAGAAAACATCAACCATTCTAATTTTAGACAAGTTGCATTCCATATCCATCTGTTTAGTGGATCAGTCTGATGTTTGCTGTTTAGTAAATTGCATTGAGGCCTTTTTTAAAATTTCTTTGAGGGCCTTGCCTGTCATCAGCTAGTGTAAAATAGTGCCAAGGACTTACAGATATACCCTTAGGGCCAAACTGTGCTAGCTCCACATACCACAGTCCCATCAAAACCAGGGAAAGCTGGACTGGGCACAGAAATTGCAACCCCCTGATGTCCAGTTACATGTCCTGCCTCATTTCACAGAGATTGATGACTTCCTGGAAAAAAAAACAAAAACACATGGTGCCACTTCACCTCAGTTTAAAATGTATTGGAGTCAAGGAAATTATATTAGACATGACTGTAGTCTACCAAATCCAGTCCTGTACATAGGCAGAACTCCAAGGGAAAGCAATGGGAGTTTCCATTATGGAGTTTGCAGAACAAAGCCTACATAATGAACTGTGACAAAATGTCAACTTTGTGTAAACTCTCCTGGTGGGTCTGTATAAAGGTTTTTTAAGAAATCTTCATTGTAACACACCAGAGAATAATAAACTTGCACCTTGATAGAATAGCTTTATTTGTATATATTCTATGTAAATTTTAAACCAGAGGATACATGTCATTCCTTGTACATATCTGATTAGAATGATGGCAGTGCTATGCCCTGCTGTTTAGGAGATCCATGTTCTCCAGTTTCTTGGATTTCCAACTGTAAAGGCTGCAGGAGACTGCTTGAGACCAGCCAAAACATTGGATGGATAGATGCTCACCACCCACTGCTTGGAAACGAAGGAGCAGGATTTGGAACAGATGTTGGCTATGGAGAAGATTGCTTGCCTCTACTCCTGGCTAAAGGACAAGTGCCTCCTTCGCTGTCATCTCCAACAGAAGTGATGTATGGTCAAAGAGTGTGGAGGATCTTCAGGGGCCTCTTTGGAGCTGTCTTTCCTAGTGGTCTGAGTTTATAACGAGCCCACACTTTGGGTGTCACATGGGAAGGTTCCTGAAGAAGCAGTGTGTACATACATCTACCTATCTGTCTGTCTGTTATCTAATATTCCAGTGTTTCTGTATTGAATGGTTTCAGTAACCTGTAAACAAGTGATTGCTCCTGTTGTGTTACTGCTTTGAAATTCTTTGCATGCACTCTGGCATATAATTCTTTAAGAAAAGAAATTATACATATTATATATATATTGTAGCTTGCAAAATATTCATGTTGAAGAGCCATGTTTTGTGCAAATTGTACATTTATGTTGTGAGCAATATTGCAATACAAACCTTTATTAGTTGTTGATAGTAAATTTGTCACCTTATTTTTGAGCGTATGTATGTATCCCAAGCTTTCAAACTCAGGCATTAGATCAACTACTGAAGGAGACTTTTTCTGTGCAGTAGAAACAGCACAGGCTTTCAGTAAATAGGCAGGTGTGCAAGTCCCATTCTGTTCAATGCAAGCTGCAAGGCTGATTCTTCATGCAATTTGTCAGGCCAATACTTCTCTTTTGCCAGTGCTGGAATTCGTGTTTGGTATGAGGACGGTGTTGCGCTCATCTATAACAGAACTAAAACCCCAACCTTGCAAAAAACAAAGTGCTTAACTCCTACTGCCCTCTGTCTCCGCAGGTGCTTCAATATAAATACAACGAGGACTTAAGGAACTTACAATTTCCTGCCGGATAGCCAATTGTTATGTTTTCAAATGTTCATGCTACATAGTTTTCAATTTAGGGGCTAGATAAAAGTGTAATACCAGTATGGCTTTAGAAAAGTTACAGTGTTTGGAGCTTGACCTTGAAACTTTTACCTGATTTCTGAACATCATTGGTGGCTTTGTTTGCTCAATGTTTACCTCTGAGAAATGTATGCTATTGATTTAAATGTTTAATATATTGACTGCCTTTTTTTGTATATTTGTTATCATAAAGGTTTGGTTTAAATGCTAACAATTGTGGTCTATTTTCAGACTTGAAATACTTACAGTTCTGTATTTGGAAGGCAAAGTTATTAATGAATATAGCAATTTGGTATTTTATTCCTATTTTATACAGCTGCCCCCATAGGTTATTATCAGATGGCAATGAATATTGCTGAACAGCAGGTGGAACTCCTTTGAGCGTGTTTATGAGCCATCTCTGTTCAATAAAAATTCCATTGTTTTCTAGCCTAGGAAATGGCTGCTGTGAGTGTTTTTGTTGTTTCTTCTCCTCCTCAGGTGTTTCTCAGTGTACTTCAGACAGCAGCAGGACTGGGCTTCTCCCAAGAACCATCTCCCAGAAACCACATGTTTGGGATTTTACATCTGGAAGTTCTGGTGCTGTTTTCCCCCATACACTGCTGTCAATGTGCTTACTGTGCATGAGAAGAAGTGATATGGAGTTGATTCCCAAAAACCTTTCTCCGAGCACTGATCTGCCAAAAAATAGGCACATAAGACCTGGGGATGGAGCTCCGTGGTGCTTAACATTGAGCATTTGCAGATCCATCATAGCCAGATAGTTTGGATGCATGAAGATCTGAAAGGCTGGAAGCTTGCTTCATTACACAACATTGCTGCAAGTGCATACAGTTAAGGTTGAAACTGGGTATCTCAAAGAGAAGTCAGATATAAATAGAGGGACTCGATTAAATTTGGCATGAGTGTAAAAGTAAGGTTTGAAAAAATATTTTTGTTTTACTGGTTTTTTTTACTTTTTTACTTTTTAAATGAATTTACAATATTTTCTCTCTTTTGTGCTTTAGTGGATTTGGAGTCAAGTTCTTTCTTCATAATGTACCAGATTATTAAGGAACAGGTTGGTTCAGGAGGCAAAAGATGGCAATATCCTTTCATGTCTTACATGTTGTGGGAGTGAGACACCACTCACACCAGACTGGGTGACTGCCCAGACCAGGATTGTGGCTCTGTCAGGTGCTTTTGGGCTCTGCAAGCTCAGCTGTCAAGGAGCAGAGTTTTAAAGGCAGCTCATAGGGAACTCCACAGTTGTCAAAATTTTGTAAGAGATGTATCCCTTGCCTGCCTCCCCAGTATCTGGGAAAAATCAAAGCAAGCTTCACAGGTAGCAATGTGGAATGACTTGTCTCCTTTCCCAACCACTGACGCTGAGACGATTTAAAATCATTGTTTGTGGGCATCTGAGTTAACTAACTCTCCACTGAGAAAAATAGTGCAGTTCAGCTATAATTAACACCATTCTTCTGGGTTCTCTATAAACTCATCCATGTTTTTGCTACCTTCAGTTCACATTTGTGTTTTTGAGGTTTTCTGGACAGACATGTAGAGCCTGAAGGCTATGGCACATGTTCACTGGGCTAATTAGGGTTTAGGACAGTCTTGCCCACTGCTGTGTTTTCTCCTCCACAGGGCAGAAATGGGCAGCAACGTCTAAACCACCCCTTTGGCATACTAGAGCTCACCTAGAGGAGCCTCAGGTTTTGTCAAACACTGTCAGAAGTGCGTGATGTAGATCTGCTGCCGGAATGTAGATCTGCTGCTGCTTGACGTAGATCTGCTGAGTAGCAGAGGTATGTGTGTAACGTAAAAAAGATCATTGTATGTCTCAGTTTGACTACTTAGAAGTAACATTTAAACTACTCCAAAATAGTATTTTTTTCCTGAATCTGCGTAATGGCTTATACAGACTTATTTGTAGGTGTGTAGAGGTATCAGCTAAGTTTTTCTGTGTAGACAGAGCTTTATATTTTAATGACCATGAGTCTTTCAAGGAAAGCATTGTTCCAGAGTAGGCCTGTGGGCTGGCTATCTCTAAGCTTTGCTATGGAGGTGTAAGACTGCAAGGTGAAGGATGTCTGAGAACCTGGGCACGTATCCTTGCAGGCTGCCATACCCAGCATGACCCTACAGCCTGGCTACCTTCCTAGAGCTTATCAGCCCCTCTGCTCTACGAGCCAGTGTTTTTTGTAAGCGCTAATCTCCTCCTGGAATAAGGAGCGTTTGAAGCAACCAGCATGGAGCAATACACTCAGACATGGAGGAAATAAAGATGTGCCGCCATTGAGACAAATCCAGGCCCTAATTCCCCCATAGCTCCCATGGTGCTGGAGAGGGGAGAGTCTCAGGGGTTTTGAGGTGTCCATCTGCCCTCAGAGGCACAGTGTAGCCCTGCTGCGTGAGCTGCTTCTCCCAGTGCTCACCCAAGTGTAGGCTGACACTGTGAACCCCTGGTTGGCAAAGCCTGGAGCTGGAGGGTATAGGGATGTCTGGGGAATGCACACAGACCCCACTTCCCACCTGATGTGAGAACGAGGTTATGGGCAGAACTCACATCACTTGGCTGAGTTCCAGCACATGGAGCACTGCCACTTGTGGGGGTTTTTTTCCTATACCCATATATTTACTGACTTTCCTTTACTAGTAAATCCTCAGGCACTTTATATTGTTCTGTGCTTCTTTTCAACTTCTTTCATTTTCTCTTTGTAAGCTGGCCAAGAATGGCTTGCTAGATCTTTGTCTGTGTTCTACCTTCATGTGCATCTTAGTTCTTTGTCTCCCACACACTTTTCCTTTCGACTCTCTGCTCCTGGGCCCTGGTAGACCAATGCATTTAAAGTTATTTTTCTTTATTGGCTGTATGTAGTAAATGCAGCTATTCTCCATAACCAGCCATCTTTTCTCCAGTTTGCTGAGAGGGCACTGACAATATTTCTTTCCCTTCCTACACTATCTGACAGCAATCATTGCAGGGATGGTGGGATCCTCTCTCTCAAGCTCTTAGCACACATTCTAGGGAAGCAGCTGCTCTATAAGCACACCTCTCTGCCCTGATAATACATTTACTGTATCCCAATTTTTACTGTATCCCAAGAAGGTTTTAATGTTTTTCACATGTATCTGGTTCACACTGAGATCACACTTATTACTAGACATAGCTAAAAGATAAGTGACAGACCTATTTTATTCCATATTAAGCAAAGAGCACTAAAAGTAATAAGATAGATCTGGGAGAATAAGCTTTAGTGCAAAGGTGTTTTATCTTTCAAAGTGATGAGGTTTGTGCTCTCCCAGAGAACTCCTTAAGGAGATCATGGATGAAAGAAAACCAAAGCAGCATTGTTTTAACTACCTGAAAACTTAACTTTCTGCCTAGCTATGAGTTCAAGAGTTCTTCCCTCCAGGCTATGTTGCTGTGTGCAAACAGGGTATGCCATCTCCCTTGACGAGATGCTGCCCTACTGAGATCTGATATTTCTTTGGTTTCCTCCCACTATTCATTCTCTGTGTTTCACAGAAACGTCCAGGGAATGCAAATAGAAAATCAAAAGGTAACCTTGAGGACTTAGATGTCTGCCACTGGTGTTTCAAAGTCACTCTTAAGTACTCCTTTCTTTCTTTCATAAGTTACAGGATTTCTTGATTATGTGACTTTGGTTTTAGCTGTTTAGCATCTCTGGAACTGCAACACTGGTATTTTACAGCTCATTTGAGAAAACAGAAAAAAAATTGAGTGAGATGCCATACTAGTGTATTGGTCACTTTCCCCTTTTCTCATCTGAAGAGGTCAGCTGAACCACAGCGATAAACCTACAGCATAACTTCTGTCAAAACACATAAAATTCCCTTTTTTTTTCTTGTTTACAGCCTGTATGATTTGCAGTATGAATCTTTTCATGGCCTTGCAGTACCTTCCAGGTGTCATACTAGAAATGTTTACGGTGTCTGTGACAGTTTTGTGATGCAAGGTATATCAAGGTCTCTGCAAAGCCTTGGGAGCTCTTCAGGTTTTCCAATAGTTGTTGGAGAGCCTGCTGGAACCAGCTGCTTCAACATCACTCCTTTGTCAACCAGCTCTCCTCTGTCTTCCATCCTGACTTAATGTGAAGAGGAATACTCTGGGCACCTCCACATGTCCCCTAAAAAAGAAGCTGGACCTTCCCTTTGGAGGAGCTACTGACTTTTCCCACTGATCCCCTTTTATTTACCTGGTAAATCCACTCCAGAACAAAAGTTTGCTCTGCTTAGCTAGAAAATTTAAATCCAGCTGAACCTTTCTGAATGTTTATGACAACACCTTGAACAAGATGATTCAGGCACATGCTTCCTGCTGATGAGAACTATCCAGCACTTGCATCCTCAGGTAAATAGCAGTAGGTCAGGATGGGTCAAATATAAATCCAGAAAGAGGGACAAGTTTTAGTGCTTTTCCTTTCAGACCAGCAGAAGTTTCTGATACCAGAATCAGTGACTAAACTGAAACAATGACAACTGCTACTGTCAAGTCTTGACTGACTTTGCAGATATTCAATGGGATAAAAAGAAACTCAGCTCTCCTAATCGGAGGATAAGAATCAGGTCTAAGAGATTCAAGCCCTCCTGTGTCTGATCTCTGATCTGGGCCAGGGGAGTGGAAATTAATCCTTTTAGGTTTTAGAAGATGACTTTTAGGAAAGGCCTAGGGCCAGTCCAGAACAGGCTGTGTCATTAAAATGTTTTATGACAATTCTTCTGGTCAAAGACCTTTATATTTCCACTGGATCTGAGCTTGGTCCTCACACCCTTCCCAGGACAGCCATTTGAGTCCTTGTCTCCCGTTGCAGATACATTTGTTTGTGGACATTTCTTCGACCTAGCAGAGATTCAGGGAGACTTCTGTCACCTATACAGCCTCATTCCTGATTAGGACAGATCTTTGGGCTTGTCCCAAAATTCCTCCAATGATTGTGTCACAATTCCATCCAAATTAAGAAATTAACATCTGCTTTATTTGCTAATCTTCACACCTCTGTGGCTGAGTCATCTTTGGACACTAAATATGAAGAAGGCCATTTTTTATTGCGTGTTATGACCTATGGGCCATCCAATTTCTTGTTGTGAGCGGGCTGGAGTGCACTAGATCTCGAGTACTATCTCAGGTGTCTGCAGGGAGCTTCCTGCCTGAGGCACCACTCTTTCAGCTGCATGTCTGTGATTGCCAAGGCACCACGGAACACTAATTTATTTAATAGAATGGTCTTTCTTTTAAGAAAACCCAGCTGCACATCCCCAGCACGTAAGATGAAGAGAAGTATCAGGATTGCCCAGCATTTATGGACTGGGTCTCAAAAAGAAAAAAATTATTGCTACTAACTGCTGTTCTCTAAGCTATAATATCCATCGTGCACAATTGCTATCTATTTTTACTTTCCTTCCTTCCTCCTTTTCCATCTCTTTTTTTTTTTTTTTTTTGGTACTTCTGCTGTTGAGCCACACCACAATACACTGCTATTTTGTGATTATGTACACAGTGGGAGGGAAGGTAGAGCATGTGTGCCCCCTCTGGATATTGCTTCAGTAAAAGCAAGTCTGGCTAAGCTGTTTGCTCTGCGAACCTCCACACTGTAAACGTATATATCTGGAAAACAAAACAAAACAAAAAACCCCAAGACATATCCAGGAACCACAGCCACTGGAAAGTAACCTTGCTTTCTTCCTCTTGGCTGCATAATACTTCCCTCTGCCTACCCTTTGAGAGTAGCATCTGCTTTCACAAAAATTCCCTCAGAATCTGGAGGAAGATTGACAGTCAAACTGTAGCCAATTCATACATGGGAGGACAAGAAGGATTTCTTGAACACTGTAAGAGAAGGTGACCAGCAAAGCAAATAATAACATCCCAGCAAAAAGGCAAGCACACAAAAATGCAACATCAGTATTACCTAGATCCCAGGTAGGATTGGGTGCCCATGCCCCAGGGTACTACAAGGAAGAGTGGGAAAGACACAACTCTTGCCTTGGTATGTTTATGTCTATTTTAAGATAAAACACTGCATATGGGTGAAAAGAACAGGGTAGTGAAGAAGTAGTAATATTTTGATAGATGTTTATTTGTCATGCCAGAACCACAGAAGAGTCAGGGTAAAAAAAATGAAAATGCTACACTGGTGTCGTCTAGTGACATGTGGATGAAATAATGTGGCCATTGTGTCTGCCAAGCTGCAGTTTGGTTGCCAAGTCCCTGAGCTTTACCCTGGGAAACCCTCCTTCGCCCAACCTCACTTCCCGTCCCTGTACTTTGCAGTTACCCCTTGAATTAAGATTCCGGTGATGGAAACAGTGATTTCTGCACGTTAGTAAGAGAGAACCTTCCTGTACAATCCAGCTGGCATTTTATCCTATTGCCCTGATTTAAGGAGTTAGCTGGTACAGGACACTGGCACTTGGGAGGGCAAAAAGCAGCTGCTCCTGTGCCGACGCCAGGCCCTCCCAGCTTCCTGCACCCCTCTGCTGCTCCCGACTGCGCGCTGGCTTCTAACAAAAAAGGCCTTTCTAAACTTTTCACTTGGGCGGGTTATTTCAGTGGAAGCGAATATCAGGCGGGGCAGATCTCTCCCAGTAAGCGAGGGGAAGCCGCGAACCAGTGTGGGAAGCGAAGGACTGGAAGGCTGGACTCGATGATCTTGGAGGTCGTTTCCAACCTAACTGAGCCTGTGATTCTGTGAAAACTCTGGAGATAGGGCCGTGTACCCGGCCCTGTACCCCTCCCGTCCCCAGGACAGCCCGGCGGGTCCCTGAAGGGAACCGCGCCCCGCCCCGCCCCGCCCGCGCAAGCCCCTCCCCCCGGACAGGCCCCGCCCCCTTGTAGCCCCTCCCACCCCTGGCTGTCTCGTCGCTCTACGATGACGTCACCCAGTTGTCTCCGCCCCCCGCCGTTTCTCGCCCTTGCGGGCGGACCCTCTCCGCTCATGACGTCAGTGGTGCGCGCCGGGCCCGCTCGCACGTGGTGGCGGTGCCGCCATGAGCTGCCCGGTGCCCTGCGCCGCCTGGGTGCGGCGCGGCGTGGCCAAGGAGACCCCCGACAAGGTGCGGCCGGGGCTGGGCTGGGCCGGGGGACCCCCGCCCGCTCTCCCCGCCGCCGCCCTCACCCCTCTCTGTGTCCGCCCCGCAGGTGCAGCTCAGCGAGGAGGAGCTGAAGGGTCTCATCGAGGAAGCGCAGGACAGGCTGGGGTGAGCCGGGGCGGCGGGAGGGGCTCTGCTGGGTGCGGGGTTGGAGCCGAACGCGGGCAGCCCTGCCCGCAGCCCGGGGAGCTCCTGGAGGGCCAGCTTGGGAAGCAGCAGCGAGAAGTGGAGACGGCACCAGCCAGCACGAGTTCCTCCTGGAGCGCTGTGCCAAGGGAGCCTGACGTCCCGGGAGGAGCGGCGGTGCGGAGATGGAATTCCCCTGAGATTAGCTCAGCTCGTCGGAGCGCGGTGCTGATAATGCCGAAGTTGTGGGCTCGGTATCCATTTGGGCCACTCACTTCGGAGTTGTGCTCCATGATCCTATGGGTCCCTTCCAGCTCAGAATATCCTGTGGTTCTTTAAGTGTATCCTGCAGTCGTTGTGGCCATGACAGCGTGGGCTGCGTTCGCATGTGGTTCCTCAGTTGTCAGCAGTGATGCTGTCAGACTCCCTGAGCTTTTCTCGTGATGTCTGTGGCCTGGTCCTCTCTGGAGCTGCCATTCCCGTCTGGAGTGAAAAATAAGTTGGGTTTGTAACCGTGGGTGCTTTGGAGGTGTGGCAAACCGAGATGGAAATCCCAGACTGACTGCGAAAAAGTGATGCTGAGGGTGTGACTTGACGATCTAAGGAAGTCTGGAGGCCGCAGTGGGGCTCAGAATGATGTGGTGTTTATGCTGTGGCAAAGAAGGCAGAACATCACTCAGGGGTGTGTTTATGGCTCACAGATGAACCTAGAGACATCACAACTCTCAGCACTGGAAGGTCTTAGTTATGTAGTTGTGTTTTGTCACTCAGCTTTTAAGGAAAAGGTATTTATGAAAAGAGTAACAGAAGTGACATATTTATGAAACAACCTATAGAAAACAAGGAAAAAATGGCTTTCTTTTGTCTAGAAAAAGATCAAAGTTTTATTCTATTTTCTGGCCTTTTTCTGTTAGATTATTCTCTGTAGGTTTGAATTTCTGATTCTGTTTCAGTTATGTAGGGTGTGTGGTTGTACCAGGGTGTGTGTGATTGAACAGTAAAAGCTTTTAGAGTTGGGCAAATATTATTCACCCCATTTCTCTTGGATCAAGCAGTGACTTTATTGCTGAATAGTGTCTCATCCCAGAATGTGTTTTGTTCTGGTTTTGTTTTCTAATGGTTCCAAAATCATCTTAAACATTTGGAAGATTCTCACTTTATGTTAGTTTCTTAACTCATGAAGTTTCAATGTTTCTGTTGTCTGTAGTGTTACTTGTTTCCCTTTATGTGTGTGAACTTTTGATTTTTTGAGTGGTTTCCTTTCTCTTGCAATTTCAAAAGCATGGAAAGATTTGAGGTGCTGGTTGTTATACAGTCTGTAAAACTTCAGGATGGAAATTTAACGACCATCTAAAACAGCCAAAGATGTTATAATCTATTTATAATTGCTGGTACTTCGTAAAATTTGTTACAACACCTCAATTTTTTTTCCTGTGCAGAGATCTCAAATCAAACTGAGATTTAGGGTTTCTAATTATCTTGTTACTTATCTCTAGTTATCTTATTAATATAAAGTTTTTATTTTACTGAACAAATTAGAAAAATGGGGTTTGGGTATTTAATTCAGAGATCATATCTGAGAACTGTCTTGGCTCATTGTTGCTTGGGAATTTTACATGCAGAGGGACAGAAATACAGTGTATTCAGCAGAGATGAGTTTCTATGGAGCATGCTCCATTGAGACACCTCTGTTATGTTCTCAGCCATTGTTTAGTGTACATTTCCTTCTGCTGAATGAATTTGTGCATACAGAATTGTTGCCATAAAGTTTCCAAGTTGCATAGTTTACTCCATAAGAAGTAATCCACAAATGTCCCTACCTAATAAATTTTATGCTGTTTTTTTTTTTTCCTTCTATTTTAAGTATGGAAAGTGTGAGGAAATGAAGTTTTAAAAATCTTTAAGAAATGTAAGAGTCCTCACACATGACAGGACCTGGGGGGGGAGAAAAAGGAAAGACTGAATTGGACATGTGAATGCACGGAAGTGAGGTTAAGAAATGTGTAAGGGAAACAGATTTAGACACACAGTTTAGTTTGTTGAGCAAAATTCATGCCACATTGTGTCATGAAAACTTTCAATGAAAAACTTTCTCTGAAAGCCTGAGAATAACGGTGCCTTGTATTTTGGGAAAAGATCAGGAAGGAGTGAATGGATTTCCAAATGATTGCTATAAAGACTTGAAACCCATGTGAACAGCTAGGAGTTTGTGCTGAAATCTGAACAGCAGTGCCCTAAATAATTACCTGTAAGTGTTGTACATGTCTGTCACAATTTCTCAGGGATATGTGTCTTTCCACAGGGATGGTGCTGGTGGCAGCAATGAAGATCAGACAGCAGGGGACACGAATGTGGCTGTTGCTGGCAACTCTCAGTCTTCCCATAACAATGAAGACCTGTCTGATCATGAACTGGATGAATATGATTTGGAAAATTATGATAAAGACGAATACACGGGTAAGAAAAATTTATACATCAGATATGCAGTGCAAGGGAAGAACCTTTCCACTTCTTGTTGTACTTAAGACCTTAATATCCTAAAACTACACAGTGTTAAGTTTCAGATGCTGGAAATTCACATTTTTAATAATTTGCTTGTCCCAGCTTCAGAAGTCATTTAGTGAGGGAAGCAATTCACTGTCCCCCTCCCTGACAGTAAAAGCAAGAGCATGTTGGAAAGATTGTCACTCCCTCTGCTGTAGTGCTGGAGCAGAGTGGCAGAAGTCCCTGAAAGCTCCAATCAGTTTAGCTTGCCGAGGTACTTGGGTTTGAAACTTGGAAGTTCATTTAGCCCACTCCTGATATTTTGCATTATAGGTAATACAGGTATCAATACAGGAGTTTCTAACTTCACCTGTCACTGACATGTCTAAAAGTGTTCTGAAATTCCCGTCTAGGTGATTTACAACTTGGAGACTCTTTGGCTACTCTGGCAGTATATGGGAGTAATGATAATGATCCTTACATCACCCTAAAAACCACTGTAAGTACTTAAAAAATGTTTAATATTTTAAACAGCGTAAACTTAAAAATCAGTTGAATTTTCCACGCTGCCTTAGGGTCTGTAAGTGCTTGCAGTCCTTTTTCACAGGTGTGCCAGATTTTTGATCAGACTGAACTTTTTTTCTTTCAAGGTTGCTTTGTGCAGTCCCTTCTTTGTGTGCCTTTTGCATTTTAGTAGGAGGTTAAGGCTCATTATTTAAACCATGCAGAGTGGTTTTTCACCTATCTAGTAGAACACAGAAAATGCTTGAAGAAATAACAAATCTAAGGCCACTAATGGCCCAAATTAGAAAATTTCCTAGTCTGCAAGACTCTTGCACCTTCCACCAGTTTGTGTAAGAAATTGGGCTGAGGTGGACTCAGGCTACGTGTCAAATTAGGGATATGGCATGAGGAAATACATCCCTGTTAAACAGAGAAGCACAGTGTGCTGTGTTGTTGGCTGCTTCTGCCTGTGTTAGTTTCCACCTGTCAGGGGGGAACATTTTTGCAGGAGCTGGGTGTGTAGGAGCTCTGCTCTGGGTGAAGAAGTCTCTGGCTGCAGCCTAACACAAGTTGTGTCAAGAGTACTGTCCTGTTATGTGGCTGTTTGCCTTTTTCTGGTGGACAGGGATGCAGCACAAGATGCAAGCAAGACACAAGGTAATCCTGCTACTCTACTTAACATTGGTATTGCCTTGGCTAAAATACTGGGATATGGAGAGATTCCAGAGAATATCCCCCAATTTAATTCAGAGGCTAGATTGCAGTTTGATTGACTTAGTTTACATGGAAAGATTACAGAAATCAGGTAGAACTAAGGTGAGGTTGTGTAAGAAGAGACAATCCAGAGAGCAACCAGCAGAAACTGTGACCATCTGGGGCAGGGTGATAGTAGGTGAATTTTTGTCACCTCTTCTAAGCATAAAGATCCTGAGATTTTTCTGGGTGCTGTCCTTGCTACAGTGTTTTGGATTCTTTACAAAACCAGTAAGATTGAAAGAAAATATTAGCTGTAGTCTTCCACCACAGTGTCTAGTTTCTGCGTCAGGGAACTCTGTCAAACATGACAAGGAGTTGTTATGGTGACTTCACATACTGTAACAAAGCTCAGGGAGGAAGGCACTCACCTTATCTCTAAAAGGAGTTCACTTGCTATGTGCACTTTGGGGCACTGTTTGCTTTCTGTGTGTTCCATTGATGATTTTTCTTGCTCCTGTGTACCAGTGGAGGAGAGAAATGCTTTAAAAGTTATTTTTATAGTCAAAGAGGTATTCACACAGGGATTCAGAGAGAATACAATTTGCATTTATTCTGTGTCAGAATAGCTAACTTTTTCCAGATACACAGTAAGTGAACACCTTTTTCTCAGGCCTTTCTTCCTGTGCTCAAGTTCTTTCCTCAAATTCTGCAAGTTCTTCAACATGGATTTTGTGTTGTCTTTTGGTATTTACTACTAGTACTGTTGAAGACTAAGTATTGTGTAACATTAAGTTAATTAATTAAAAGAATTGTAGGACTTGATGGAATTCAAATATTGAAATGTGCTTGAAGTGAATAAAAAAAGAAATTAAAAGCCTGCAACGAGAAGTCCAAGAAGTCTTGGCTGTGGTGTATATTTGAAGGATGGTACTCTTGTGAGACTATTGACTTATGTACAGTTCTTTGTTTTTCACTGACAAAAATTCCCAGATGCCTTTCATTCCTCAGTAATAGTGAAAATCAGATGAGAGATTACATCTGTTCTGGTATAGCTGAATGCCCAGTAGAGCTGTAGGCAGTACTTTTTGGGAAATATTTTGCGGGAAGTAGACTGTGTTTTGATGCTCTTGGAATTTCTTCCTCTATGTGAGGAGCAATTGCAGTATCTTTATTGGGTAAAATGCTGTTATACTATATAAATGGTCAAGAAGCAGGAGCACGAAGGAAATAAGCTTGCTTTGTATGTCCTGGTGGTGCTTTTCAGCAGTGGGCTGCATCATGATAGCCTTGAAATATGGTTTCATATTTGGTAATTAAACGTGTTTACAAATCCAGGTACGTCCACATACAAACTCCTTCAATTTATTTAATGACTGTTCAGTCTCTCTGTGATTGGGGTCTGGTTCCTGCCTTTCTCTGTTTATCACCATAAGATGGTTTTAGGTGGGTGGGCATTATTATGGTTAAAAATTACTCACTGATTCAACCTTTTGAACGTACGTAGTTCTGTGCATTTATGTGCATTGCTTAACGTCCCTTGTCCTCTCCTTTTTGCTGTTCAGGAGCAATATGAACAGGAGGACTTTTTGATTAAGCCCGATGACAATCTTGTCCTTTGTGGCAGAGTTGATAAAGACTGCTGTAGTTTGGAGGTCCATGGTAAGTAAAATAGGATTTGTTCTTTACAGTGAACTTAGTGAATATGTCTTGCCTAGCCTGTGCCATATGGTTGTGTCAAAGAGGGAGTGGGCTGGTTTTTGTAAGGTTTTTTTCTCCCCTTCTGCTCTGTGTTTTGTTCTTTAGCCACTTTCCAGGACTAGAATATTTCATGTGGAGTTATTGTTATTTAGAGGATAGCTTGCCTCTTTCAGGCTGTATAGCATTTCTTTTCCTTATTTAATTTCTTATGAGACTTAGAAAATACTATGGCATTTTTATTCTCTGAACATACAATCTTTCTTCCAGTCTTACTTTCCATATCCTGCAAGCATCCCCTAATAGTTTGTTATTTTGTTGGGTTTTTCCCTTCATCTTTCTCCTTGCTTCTTTAAATGGGCTTTCCACAGCTAGGACTAGAAGAATCAGCACTTTTATCATCATAGTTTTAGAAGAGATGGTCCTTAATATGGCCTGAATACTGCTTTTTCTAGCAATAGGTTTAATTTTACTGTGTAAGAGATTTTCCTGTTGCAGCAAGGAGTATTTGTGTTGCAGCAAGGAGTACTACTGAGTGTGCTGAAATTATCATCTTTTCTTACCATGGTTCTTTGTGGGAGTGGTTCTGCCTATTTGTGTGATGGTCCATGTTTCTGCAAGCAAAGTATTTCGTTTTAAGCAAGAAACACGACCAAAATGTTTGACAGCATCTCTTCAGATACCAACATCATTATTAACTGTGTCATTTTCCCCAATGTAATGTAAACTTACAAAACAATAGCAAGGGCTTCTGCATTTTCTAACGTTGGGTAACCCTGTCTTGGTTAACTACTAAGACAGCTTCGTTAACTGAAAACTTTAGTTATCTGAACATCTGTCACATGCACTTAAAAGTGGCACAGTAATTTTGTGTGTGTGATGGTAACATATTATTAAAATAATTAATGTTTTTTCTTTGCTATCCAGCTAGTAAGTTATTTTATTATGAGAAAAATAGCTGGATACAGGGAATGCTGTGTTTAATGTATGGTTACTTTATTGCAACTCTTCCTGTATCTCAGTACAACATGCTAAAGGCAACTTCTTCTGACTTCTTAAGCTTCCTCTACTTTAAAATCTGTTTGTCTTTTACTTTCATTTCCACTTAAATTTCATCTGGAATGATTTTTTTTTTTTACTGCTAATTCTGTAAAGTGAATGTCTGAATCTCCAATAATGTGTTCTGATGTAGAAAGTGCTGGATATGGAGCATCTATTTTGAAGTGATCTTACAAATAAAGTAGTGTGGTGTGCTAGGAATAAAGTATTGCACCTTTGCTGAACTTGTCACTTCTTTATCTGAAGTACACAGGAGAGTGTTTGTTTTGTGTAATTTTGTTAAGTATAACATTCATACTTGGAGGGTCTGGCTTCTACACTAAAACTCTGAACACGTTCCAAATTTATATTCTAGACCTCCTTTACAATTTAGTCTTTGCCACATCTGCCTTTTGCAGAAGTGAACTGTTTTATAGTTGTTTGCTTTTCCTCTTCAACGATGTCTTGTTTAACTTTAATTATTTTTCAGTTTATAATCATGAAGAGGACTCATTTTATGTACATCATGATATTATCTTGCCTGCTTACCCTCTAAGTCTGGAGTGGTTGAATTTTGATCCTAATCCAGATGAATCAACAGGTAAATTACAAAGAATACTGTAAATGTCCAGTTAAATAATTTTTACTTCCAAAGTATATAAATGTAATGTTGTCACTAAATAATTTCTTCCAGAGGTACAAGCAGAAATAAACCCAAGATGTTAAGAAGGATAAACTGAATATCAAGTGTTTTGGTGTGGTGATACAGTCATTTTAGTGATGTTTCTGTAACAAGTGATTTGACTAAAATACTGGGTTTTTTACAAATAAACTGGGTTTATAAAAATATTTAAGTTATTGTCAATTAGCAGACCAGAGCAAGCTTTTCTCTTTGTATAGTATAATCTGCTTTATATTCCATTTGCAAATGAAAGGTTGCTTTTGCTTAAATTCATTATGTCCAATGCAGTGATGAACTGTAAACTACAGAAAAATTTATATATATTTATGTATTTAGTAACCTTTTTCCTGTGTTTTACAGATACTTTCTTTTTCCATAGTACAGGGGATGTGGTTTTGTTTTGGTTTGTTTTTTCCTTTAAAAACAAACAAAACATGGAACTTTATACAGCTTCTTTGATCAGTTACTTGTACTGAAGGGGAAGAAAACCAAGTAAATTTTTTTTTCTGGCAACATCTGCTGTCAGCTGATATTTTTAAATTGCTCCTTGTCAGTTATAAACATCAAATATGTTCAAGTAGAAGACTGTGGCACATAAGTTTTACTTAATCACAGAAATAAGCAACAGCTGCATTGCCAAATATGATATTTCATAACTCTAAATAAATGCGGTTGCATTTGCGTTTCTGCTTGTAGGAAATTATGTTGCAGTGGGTAACATGACCCCAGTTATTGACATTTGGGACCTTGATGTAGTAGAATCCTTAGAACCAGTGTTTTCTCTTGGAGGCAAGAAAGAGAAAAAGAAGAAAAAGAAAGGAAAGAAAGTAAGTATTGTAAAATTATTTGTCTGCTTGGATGGAGGAAACTTAGGGCAGAGAGAATGCCTTTTTTTTTCCTACAATATTTGAAATGCTAATTGTTCTCTGAGTAATTAAAGCCTGGAATTAAGAGCAGAAGAGGAGTGGGGTGGCTTATGGTTGATTTCCAGTTGCTGTCCCAGTAAGCCTTGCATCTTAACCATTTGAAATTGGAATTCTAGGAGCTGGCAGTTACAAGGACCTAAAGCTCAGTTAATTGGGAGGTGAGAGAGGGAACTGCCAGGGGTGTTTAGAAACAAGCTGAAGAAGTTGCATGGTCGCTGGAAACAGTGGGATTTCTTTTACTAGCCCGAAGGGAGTAACCAGTTCTGTGAGCCCCACCAACTGTGAATGGAGCAATCTGAGATCTGGGGTAGGAGGCAAGGTGCAGGCAGCGCAGAGACAGTTCTCTCAAAAGCTGTGTTGCAGCAAGTGAGAGTAATTTAATGTGAAATTGTTGGTGAAGACATTTAGGAACTCTTGCTAATGTGGGGTGATGCTTGGTTTGCATTGAAGCTGTAATTTTCAAGCCTGTTTATTTTGTATGTGTGTACACAGAGTTTATCTTCAGAAGGGACCGTGGAAGGACATACTGATGCTGTGCTTGATCTTTCATGGAATAAACAAAGCAGGTAAAAGAACACTTGAATAACAATGGATGTTACAAATTTGCATTCTTAATTAGGCATACAATGTGCACTCAAAATCCAAAAACTTGAAAGCCCTTCTGAAATTAATCCATTCTTAAAAATACACTCCCATTTTATTCTTTTTTTAAAACTAGAACTCTTGATTATTTTTTTAAGTATTTACATATTGCTGCAGATCACTTTTTATTTGCAGGTTTTCCAGCTAAAGGCAGGGCAGAGGTAGATCTGAGCCATTTGATAAATCGCCTACATTTCACATGTACAAACTGGAGAAGCAGAAGGGCTCCCCAGAGCTATACTGATCTGCCAGTGACCTAAGACACCATTTCAAGAGATACAAGTAGATTTATAGAAGAAGGTTCTTGCTATTCTGTTTTTTTCCCTCTAGCTTTTGCCCCAGAGCTGTGAACAGAAAAGAGAGTGTAAAAGCCCTAATAGCACAGTTACAGAAATGAAATGCTTCTAGCCTTTGGGTTATCCTTGGCAGAGAGAATTCCCTGTTGCCCAAATCAACTAACAATGAAGTGCTGCTATTGAAGCAACACAAATCTGGCCCATCTTGGAGCAGGGGTCAAGGACAATGTGCTGACTGAAGTAAAAGATGCTGCTGGGTTTTTATTAGTTAGGTGGTTGTGAAGAGTTCATCTATCAGAGGATCCTCAGCATGGGTCTTGAAACTGGTCCAGTCAGACACAGGCTAATTTATTTTGTTTGTAAATTTTTTAATTTTTCTATTCCTGCTGTCAGAGATGCCTCTTCCTCTGAAGATGAGCATAGTCAACTCTGAATACTCTGAGCAGGTGTAAGCTTTCACTTGTAGGGCTTTCTTATATAGATACTGAAGAATAAAACACCCACGTGGACCTCAGTAAGTGTACATAAATTGCACTCTTAATTTACAGGGTAATGTCTATTGTTCTTAAATTATACACGTAGACAAAGAGTGTGGTAGTGATCAGTCCATCAGTCTTACAGAAAGAGTAGCTTTCATGTACCTTTCATAGTTGTCTGGCGATAATACACAGACAAGTATAGAAAAAATTATGGTTTCAATTGCTAAGTGTCTGAAATGCATAATTCTATAATGTGCTGAGTTACAATTCATTGATATTGGTAGATCTCTCAGGAAATAAAAACAGCCCTGAAGAGGGAAGGCTGTGGACGAAACAAGGAACTCCTTGGAGCAGCTTATATTTCAAATGTGTTTTTTGTTGTTTCTTTCTTTTAAGCAAGGCTTGTTGTGACAGCTCTCTACAAATAACTTTCTGCCTGTAGGTCACAATGGTGTTACTGTAAAATGTTCTTACAGCCTTCACTGTGCATTTTCTTAACTTTCCCTTGTAACATTGCTTGGGAAAACAGCGTTTCCAGGAGAATATTAACTCTTTCAGTCAGAAACACTTGGTTAATATAAAAAGTGGAGGGAGAAGCAGTTTCAATCAGAAGCAACATGTTGAGGTATTAGATCTGATTTTAAGAGCAATGAAGCAATGGTAGAAATTATACTGTGTGTTTGGTGGGCTTTTGGGAATGTTCTGATTTTTTTTCTGATTAAACTTTTAAACTGTGTTTATGGCTCTTAACACAATTCGTCAAATTCAAGTTGAAATGTGGAGTCTGTAAACTAACTGAAATTTTAGTGATTACTTTCACCAGTCTATGAAGGGTGTACTGTGTTGGGTCTTCAGTGGTTATATAGACAGTCAGATATTAGCAAAATACTTTAAAAACAGGTTTGTCTGGCTCTTGGCTGCATGCATACGCAAATAAAACTAAGTTTTGCATAGGTAATAAAATGCTGTTTAATGTCAAAGGAAAGAAAGTGCCTAAAAGCCTTTATTACTTCGGGGTTTTTTGAGAAATCTTTGAGTAGATGATATTTTAAGTGATGTCAGGGGGAATTACAAGCAGAACTGCTGTTGCTGTTATAAGTGTTCTACTAATGTAATGTCATATAGCCTATTTGTAGTCTTTACTTGTAACTTATAATTGCCTTCCAGGAGTTAATCCTCAGGCTTGAGAGACATAGTCTATAGACCAGAGTGTACTTGTTCTCAGAATTGGGCTCTGTATGTATTTTGGATTTTTCACCATTATTTGTTTGTGTAAAGACTTCTAAAACTGATTTTTTTGGTCCATTATCAGGAATGTTTTAGCAAGTGCATCTGCTGACAATACTGTGATTCTGTGGGATATGTCTGTGGGTAAGCCAGCAGCCAGCCTGACGCTACATACAGACAAGGTATGTAATAATTGCTATGTTTCTTCCATGGTAAAATACAGAGGAAAAAAATAACTGCAGTTTTTCATTAACTGCTTGGTCCCGAACCCTCAGAACAACAATTCTGTAATGTTCTAACAACTGTGCAGAATTGTTTAAATTTCTTAATTAGTTGCTTTCGTAAAAAACACTGCATTTGCTTTTTAAAATGTTATCTAACTTATCCTTTAGAAAGTTAGCAAAGATTTACAGCAGTTTTTAAAATGCCTTTTTGTGAAAGGCCTAATGATGGAGAATCTAATAATGCTGGTATAAGCTACAAAAATAGATGTCTGAGCAGAGGTCAAACTAGAACTCTCTCTTAAGGGAACAATGAATGTCAGTTACAGTTTGTTCTAGGTGAAAAAGGTTTAAAATAAATGAGACTAAAATACCATAGTGGTGGGTACGTCAGAAATGAATTAATCTCATAGTAATTAAAATGTGAAGGCTAGCTATTAAGAGTTGTAACCTTATTTTGCTTCTAACAAAGTCACTGCCCTTGACAAACTCCTGATTTTCATTTTTTTGTTAACATCTGCTTTTTCTCCCCGAACTGGAAGCAGATATTATTTTACCTCCTCTAGCTTTTTTTTTTTTTTAATCTAGGGCAGAAAGGGGGCAGGGGGTTCTGTTCAGTTAAATTATATTGGAAAATATCTTGTTTCCACCAGGTGGGGATGTTTGAAGCAATGTGCATCTCTTGCACTATTTTGTAAGCAATTAGAGTATCAACAAGCTCATTAGGATGTTTTTTGGGGGGGAAAATGTGCTGGCTTGGGGAAGGGGTGGTTGTGCTTTGTTCCAAGAAAGTTCCTGTGTATGTGTGTTATATAAAATCTTCCATTATCCAGGTGCAGACATTGCAGTTTCATCCGTTTGAAACTCAGACCCTTATTTCTGGATCGTTCGATAAGTATGTCAGGGTAATGTTTTCAAATGTTGCACATAGGGAGGGTATTAGTATTCAGTTAAGCCCATTAGGTTGTCTTGTGTTTTCTTTTTCATTTTTTTATAACTGCCAATTTGAGTAATGCTGTTATTTTTTTCCAGCAAGCTAGCCAGGTTTGTATGTGGCCAAAATGTGGTTTTCCTTACCTCTTTTTTGGAGGTAGCCAAATGCTTTAACCATCTGGACTGACATTTTCTGTGCCAGGTGTCTGTTCCAAACTGAACTTATTTCTTCATATGTCCTTATGGGATTTTCTGCATTAGAACTGTGTCACTTTTTATTCCTGTGAAAACTTGCCCAGGTTTTGCCAGCCTGTAAGGCCAGGGTTGGGGGCATGAGGGACTTTAAAATCCCAGACCACTCCCTACAGCCTTTCTAGCCATGCCATAGCCAAAGAGTAAAGGGCTGTCTCCTCTGATTGCAGCCTGGATATGCTCAGAAAAGGTTTGTGTCTGCAAACTTGGACTAGCTCTGTAACTGCCAGTTCTTACAAGCCCTGCCAGCCAAAAAACTTCCTCTCTGTTCTCCCGTCTCAATGGGGTAACTTTTAATTTTGTTCTATAACCATGATTTTCTTACATTGAATTTTTTATTCTGCTTTTAAGACTTTGTCCTTCTGTTAAAATATTTATAGACTTGTCAATCTTTAGCCAAGCCTTGGTCTTCTCTGGCTTCTGTTACACTCTTGCTACATCTGCTTAAGTGAAAGTATCGGAGAAAAACCTCTTGGTGCTGTTAGGAAGCCGTGTCTGTCTTATTTCCTTCCCTTTGACTTTCTTTGATAAAAGGATAAAGTCCAAACGTTGAGACCAGCTAGTCAATCCCTCTTTAGCTATCCCTTTGATACCATGGACCTCTGTAAACCAGTAGACTGCCTTTGTGGATTTTTCCTGCAGAGCCTTGCCAGGACCACAGGCTATTCAGTGAATATTGGCAGATGCCTTCATAGCCTGAAAATCAGACTGTTAAAAAGCTGTTGTGTGAAATGCCTGGTGAAAGAGCTGGGAAACCGAGATCACATTTCTTTTCCTTTAATTACAGGATAGGGTGGGAGTGGGTTACGCTGTGGATGTTGATTGTGGTGAGATGTCGCTGCAGTGACATGACCACTCCTCCCTTGCATTTGCACCCAGGAGCTTTTTGAGTTGGGACAGATTCTGCAGCCACTGGGCTGAGCACATATCTATAAAGAATCCCAGAGGATTCTCTAACTTCCATCTACTCTCTCCTTTTTGGAGTAGTGTTTCTCTAACTACTTGTAAAGATTGATTTTTATTTTTTTAAATTTCTTTTTATTAAAGCATATTTGAAAATGTGTTAATATATATCACAAAATGATTTCCTAATTAGTACATCATTACTTGACTTTACTGAAGTCTGTTCATAATTAAGTGATATATTTGCATAATTATGGTCTCCTGTGTGATAAGTATCTTATGTATTGAGTAAATTCAAGCTCTGTTTGCTTAGTTTCAATAGAATGACTGTTCATAACCAAGATGAAACTTTGAAGCACATGAAAAAAGCTAGTGCTTATCTGCGAGATTTTAATCTTATTGAATTGGAAGTCTAAGTAGTGAAGTTGTTTCCATTTTAATTATAGTTTACATGGAGCTTCTTCAGATGCCTGTGGTAAAGCAAACTATGTCACAGAATGTTCTGCCCTGATTTTTTTTTTTTAGATTTTATTTCCTGTCCCTTTTTCCCATAGATCAACGGTGCTGTATGATTGCAGAAACCCACAAGATAACCATCGAGTGTGGAGGTTTAGTGGTCAGGTTGAGAGAGTAATTTGGAATCACTTTTCACCTTGTCATTTCTTAGTGAGTACATGCTCTTCTGTTCTTGGGCTGTTTTAACCTGTATTTTTGTGTTCATAATGTTTCTGAATCATAATGGAGCTGATGGACAGTTGTATGGTTTGTGCTGCTTATTATGAAAATGCTCCAGGGGAGGATGTTTTTAAGTAGTTTTTTCAACAGGTATATTTAGACCAGCTACTTATTTGGTATCTTCATTGTGACAGTAGAACAGCTATTGATGCTGCTGCTTTTGCACTCCAGAGGTGGCATCTCTGTCATGTTGTTACAGTGTTCAGTGGCTGGGATATATTTTTTGTTGCATAGTTGCTGTCGTGTTTCATGTAATGAGGCAAATGCAACTGAGAAGTAGCTAATTAGAACTAAGATCCCGAATGTTGATTCAGTGTTTCAAGTCAGCGCTAGAGGGCACCGTCCTCCTGGCTAGTATGGAATGATCCACTTGTTCAGGTCACAAAAGACCTCTGAGAGCAAGTCCAACCATTAACCCAGCACTGCCAAGTCCACCACTAAACCATGTCTGTAAGTGCCTCATCTACATGGCTTTTAAATAAGGGGTGGGGATTCCACCACTTACCTGGACGGCCTGTGCCAGTGCTTGACAACCGTTTCAGCAGGTTTTTCCTAATATCCAATCTAAACCTCCCCTGGTGCAACTTGAGGCCATTTTCTGTTATCTTATTGCTTGTTACCTGGGAGAAGAGACCAACCCCCACCTGGAGTATAAATAGCTTGGTTTTGTCAAGATTTTTACAACTTTTCAACATAATTTAAAAACAAATCTTTATCGTCTCAGTGGCTGTCTAGTTCTCTGTTGCTTTGTGTATACAGCCAGCAGAAGTGGTTGCTTAGTTTTGTTGGGTTTATGATGTAGATCTCTCAGTATAATCACACTTAGCTTTGCACAGGACCACTGGATGGCTCCAAAAACTTTGAACTGACAGTGAAGAGACTAAAGGCTTTGTATTTCATTGCCTAACATGGGGGCCAAGCTTAGCAGGGCAACTGTCTTCAAAGTACACTTCAAGAAATCTGTATATGATTAAGACTTCCATGTAATTCAGTGCAGCATAGTTTAGGTATGTAGAATGGCTTGGGCAGCAAGTGGATGGAGTCTGGCTTTGGAGGCTCAGGCCTGGGAACAGTGTAACATGCCCTACAGAGCAGTGTCTGCCTCAGGGATTTACTTGAGGGTGGGTATTATTTCATAGGAAGTTTTTTTCCAAATGAATGACGATGATTGTTTGTTTTTTAAATGTTGTGGTTTTCTCAGGCAAGCACAGAGGATGGTTTTGTGTACTGTCTGGATGCTCGGTCTGATAAGCCCCTGTTTACTCTGAAAGCTCATGATGAAGAGGTGTCAGGTAAACTGCCTGCATGTCCTGTTGGTCCCCAGTGGCAAAGCACATCTGGAAGATGCCTTTAACCTATAGGACTGAGGTGGTAGTGATTCCTTGTTTAACAATTAAGTCATGCATGCTAATCATGGTAGCTGGCATGTGAAGCAAATCTCTGCTGAGAAGCCATTGAAAGCAAAGTATTTTAACAACAGTGAACTTTCCTCAGTGACTGTCATGAATAAGCATGTAAAACCAGACTAATTACACTTGGGACACACTCCTTCTGGGTTTTTTTTTTTTGGATGAGGAAATACAAAACCGATGGAATCTGGTCTAGGATTATGGACTATAATGTTTACCTCCTCTCTCTGTAATTATTTTATACTGACTCACTCTGAGGATGATTTAGGTATGGCACACGGGAAGGTTTTCACACTGCCTCCTTTAGGCTACTTTAATTTGGTCAGTGTAGGAGCTTCCAAAAAGGAACCTGAAGTCCCTGATCAGGTGTCTAAAATGAGATTGTATGAACATGCCCCATCATCTTGGACAGCAAGCAAGATGGTCTTTGGCAAATGAATGAAGAAAGCTACCTGGGGAAGCAGATTATGTTAAGTAAGAAGTAGAACAAGCATGTCTTTGCAGTGTTACTGTTGTTGGATTGAGAGACAAAATAGGCCTACACGGTGCTTTTAATCTCACTACAGGGAGCAGGATGAAATTTTCATTAATGTTTTGCTCCTTTGTGCTGGAACAGAGTTTTGTGTGAGGAGAATACTGAGGTTGTTCTCATGACTTCACTTCAAAATGTATCCTCATCTTTGTGAAACAGTGGTTCTCACATGGCTGCACTGTTAATCTTCCAGGGCTACAGCTAAGCAGTCAGGTTAAAGGGTGCCTTGTGACATCATCTGCTGACAAATACGTGAAAATTTGGGATATCCTGGGAGACAGACCAAGTTTAGTCCATTCCAGGGATATGAAAATGGTATAGTAATATTTATTTCTTGATTCCAGTAAGTTTTATATATAAACTACGTCTGCTTATTCTTTTTTTGTCTGGTTTGAATTTTGTTTTACTTAACATCTTTTAGGGGAAAAAACATCTGTATATTCTGGATAAATCATTGTCATTCCAGTGCAGTATTCAACATGGAATTGGCAGACTGCTTCAAAGCCTCAGACCCAAATTCCAGATACAATGTTCTGAGTAGAACTATAGGTGCTCCAGCCTGCACCTGCCACATTCAAGACAAAGATGTGATTTACTGTTTATACTTAGCAGCTCTTGACTTTCATTTTGTGTCTTTACAAAAGAAGTTTCGGAAAACTTAAAGAGATTACATTTGTTACAACTTGCTTGGTAGAAAGTATTTTCAGATGACAAATTCATTTTAGAAAGATGATATTTAAAAAAATAATCCTCTTCTTTCTTCCACCCTCCCAGGGTGTTCTCTTCTGTGCAGCTTGCTGCCCTGACTTCCCATTTGTTTTTGCCTTTGGAGGAGAACGAGAAGGGCTGCGTGTTTGGGATATAAGCAAGCTTTCTGCAGGTAATGTTCTCATTTCTTTGAATGTTGTGGTTCTCCCCTTGCCTGCAGGATATATTTGTATTCAGTAATGTATTGTGGCTCTGAGAGAAACTGTAGGTTAGTATTTTTACATACCCAATGACTGCCTATGGTGTTCACATTTTCAGCTTCAAAAAGTGTTGGTTTTTTTTTCTAAATTGGAGAACTGTTTGACATGATTTATTTTCTTGTAGCTGAAGCGTAACACCCGATTTCTTATATCTGTTTTTTTTTTTTCTTAATGTTCCTGGTGTAATCAGGTACCACATTCTTTGAGTACTTGTGGGAATAAAAGTGAGGACTGGGTTGATCAGTTGTTGTAGCTACATGTAACTAAATGGCATGAATTTTTGGAGAAGGCTTTTAAGAGCTTGGTGGAAACCCAGAGAGACTAAAGCCAGAAATAAATTATTTAAACTTAATGTTGTGCTCTTCAAACCTCATCCATTTCACAGTACTTGGGTACAGAATTATGCAGAGGGAAACCTCTAGATGCTCTGAGGGAAAAATAACAGGAATTGTAATTAAAGTATCATATGCAGATGATTTTTCTGACATGTAACCTTCAAGTCCCTACTCGGGGCAAGGGGAAAAGCTTTGAAACTGCACCAGGTTAGGATTTCCATTCCATGGTGTTCACCATGCTATACTTGCTGTAGTCATCTTGAGTACTCATCAGAGTAACATGTAAGCAATCCCCTGTCTGTATTGCAGTGAATGAAGTTTTTGGAAACAGAGAGAGACTGGTTCTGGCTAGTGCCAACTCCATGGCTTCCAGCTCCACAGCCAACAGGAGCAGCAACGACTTGGAGACAGCAATGGAATCATGATGGACCAAACATCATCGAAAAATAGGACTAATTAACAGGACTATGACTAATGTGTATTCTGCAAATCCCCCTGTTAGGTGAGAGCTCATGGAAATGGCTCTAGTGTCTTGCAGTCTGCAGGCTTCTTCATCTCAGACAAAGAAACATGGTGGTGTGGTTAAGCTCTTAAGATCCTGCCTCTGTTACCGGCTTTGAAAGATTAAATCACTTGCTTTTGCCTGAGATAATGATCCCTGAAACAGGGGCTACCATGTGTAAAGCTGACATATAAAATGAAACAGTCACTAGAAAAGCATTCTGGCTACCAGAAGTTTGTTAAATACTGCAAAGGTTTTGATCTTCTACCTTCTAAGGGTACAAGAAAAAATACTTCACCCAACAGTTGTGTAATAAATAAACAAAAGCTGAATTAAATGACAAGTGTAAATAGATAATTTATCCTTGAGGCTAGGTTTACAGATTTCTAATACAGATTTTAAAATATCTTCCATGTATCTTTTTAAATCTCCAGAGTAGTTCTCAGGTAATAAAATGGCATCCCCAGTAGAATCTTGAAATGTATTTCTAACATTCAGCTCACCAATATCAAACCAGAAATATCCCCGCTCCATCCATCAAGATTGGGGGTTTCTTTTCCCCGGTTCCACAGCACCTGAAGCTGACTGATGCTGCACAAGGTATTGAGTTTTTCTTCAAGCTCCAACTGTAATATATTTTAAGAGAATTTGAACTGAAAGAAGGAGCTGCTAGTTGGAAAGGATGAGAAGCTGTCAGGACACAAAACGAGGGCTGGGATCTCAGCAGGTCCCTGTCTCTGGTGAAAGCTCTGTGTTATGTACTCATGTTCATCACCCCGCCCAGGTGTTTCTGCCCAACACCTGAAGGCACAGGAACGTTTTGAGTATCAGTCGAGCCACCAACTTAAGAACTTTGTTTCCAGCATCAGGAACCTAATCAAGGATTGTGACTCCAACAATTTCCTCGCATTTAAAATGGAGCACCCGAGTGCCTTACCCCAGACCAAGAAGTTAAAGATACTCTTACCCTCCTGTGAAGTGCTTCCCACACTGAAGGTGTCTGCAAAATGCCCTGGGTATTAAAGCCACTGGTGTCAAAGCAGCTGCACTGTCACGGCTCCCCACTGCTTTCCACCCTAAGCACTGTAACTCACTCTGGTGAGCTAAAGCAAGTAAATTGTAACACTACAAACTGCAGATGGGAAAAAGGCTGGGGAAAAGAGTTAGATCTTTCCTTCCTATCCCTTGAGGGTAAGTGGCTGCTTCTAAATCCACTTCAGCTGTTTCTAGTCTGATGACAGGTGTTCACCATGGCTCTGCAGGAATACTCTGGATGGGTTGGAATTCCTGCCTCCCTCCTGTCTCTGCCAAGCAGTAGTGAGAACCACTTCTGTTCAAGTGCTCTCCAGTGAAAAGCTTAAAGTTTTTTAAAGCTTTAATTTGAAATAAATGCTTTGTGTTAAGCTCCTTGAGGGTAGTGACTTCTCTTATACCTCTAGTATTATAATTGGCACTGCAGCTCTAGAAGTTGCTTTGTGTTTCAGGAAGAAATTGCATTACTGAAAGCAACACATCTTTCCCTTGACATAACAAAATCCCACAACTTGTCTCTCTGGAGCTTTTTAGTCACATACTGATCTGAGGGCAAACATTTTCAGGTTTGAAGAACCCTGGGAGCTCTCAAGGAAATACAGGGGACAGAGAAAGGTACAGCTGAGCTTGGGCCATTTTAGGGCAAGAAGCAGAGCCTCTTTCACAAGGAAACCTCCAATTACCTTGTCAAGAGCACAGAGCTCAGCTGACTCTTCTTTTGCAGCACAGCCAGAGGAGTGACACAGGAAATCTACAGAGTTTAAAGACCAGTTCTTCAGCTGCACCTATTCATGGAGGTGCTCCTACCCCTTCATGTCCCAGGAGAGCTTGTGAGAGGCAGATGATTAAAAAGTGTTGTTATTTCTCTTAGCATATTTATAGAAATAGGAACTTTTTTTTCAGAACATGTAAATATTAAAAAAAGAACATTTGAGAAGAGCCACATTTTTAATTATTTCAAAAGAAAACAACCAAATGTAATAATCTTCATTCCATAAATAATATTAGCAGCAAACCCTCCCATCATTCTAGGTGGTAAAAGGTTTACAGCACAAGGATTAATATATACTGTAAACACTGCCTGATCATCTGTAAGCCTCGTCCTTACTGAGTCTATACAGTCTTTATCTCTTCACCTGCTTACACATTCTAGTGAACTTGAGGGAGAGGAGGCAATAACTGTTATCTAAAAGCCAATCTTTGATTCTCTGTAGTGGGGTAATGGCATTGTTTGCAAGGGCTGATTTCACTGGCCTTTCTTTTTATTTTTAAACCAAAGTGTTTTGTTTTAAGAAGGAAACCTGAGCATTGTTAAGTCTTTGCTTTGTGCCAAATCACATCCTCCAGTTAAGAAGTTTTAAAAAAACAAAATACATTTTTTGTTTGTTTCTCTTCATGTCATGGCTTGGGCAGTTAAGGACAGTTGGCTTACAGTTCACTGCAATCACTCAACTACATTTCTGGTTTGTGGCTTTTTGCTTAAAGGGCTATGCAAGGTGTGACGTGTCCCAACACTGGATGGATTAATCTGAGTGATTTAGAAAAGAAGTATGCACAGCGTGTGTGAAAAAATCTCCTTGCCTCACATTTCCTTCTTAGCAACTCTTCACTTGTGCAGGCATGATCCAGTCTCAGTCAGTGTTTTGGCTACAGAGTATATTAAGTGGTGGTAGTGTGGAGACCAAAACAGAAGGAAAACTCCTCACCTGACATACATTGTTGACTGGGGAAACAAGGAAGAGGGTTTTTTCCTTCCCTACTTATCCAAGAAAATGTCCCTCTCTTCTTCATTTGTGTCCAGAGAGGGCATCACCTGTTGAATAGACTCCATTGTTAATCCTACAGTCTTCAGTCCTCATAGAGTCTATTAATTCTTCCTCTGAATCCTCCTCCTCTTCTTCGTCTGGGGCTGACAAGCTGGATGTGGGGCCTTTACATATTTTTAGGTGGCGAGTGAGGTGATATTTGGTTAAATAAGCCTTGGAACATTTTTCACAGACATAGTCCCTCTTTCCTTCATGTGAATTGAGATGCTTCTTCAGGTGATTTGTCCTCAGAAACAGCTTGTCACACTTGGGGCACTTGATCTGCCGTTCTCTGCAAGACATAAAAAAGTGAGTTTGCTCCTGCAAGGCAGCTGATATAGTATTGAAATACTGGTTAAGGCACATGTTTTGGCAAGAGCAGAGATGCTGCCCTGATGGAAAGGTCAGTCTCACTCCTTCCCACCCTTCGTAAATGGGGAGCAGGGGGCACAGGGAAGAAATAAGACAACAAAGTTGCTGAGTGTTAACAATCCTCAGCCATAAAGGAGGAGGACCTTACTAGACTGCAACAAATTCTGCAGATGACAGTGCAAAATACCTCCCAGCAGTAGTGCTCCTGGCTCAGCTGTAGGAACAAGCAGCCAGGCAAGTCTGTCTGCCTCTCTCACTCATGCTCGCTACAATACACTGTCTCCTAGGCAGCATGACAGAAGCAGCAATGGATTCCAAGTGAGTACAAGAACCAGATGCTAAAAATGAAATAAACAAAGGAACTAGCTTTGGGGAAGCAAGTTTTTAAGACTAGGCTTTTTTTTTTTTTTTTTGATTGGGAGTAAATATACAGGATGGAGAGATTCTCAGAGCAAAAGACCTGGCCTGGCACAGGGCTGTAGGTAGGAATCTGCCTACAGGAGGAGCAGGAGACCAAGTGCTTGAGTGAGACCTGCAGGGAAGAAAGGGCTGGGAATTGCAGCTCTAGTGCATAGAGGCAGAGTTCACCAACAAGCTACTTGACGAGAATAGCAGTGAGGAGTTTATGGTCTTTCTGTGGTCATGTTGGGATGTGCAAGCAGTTCTCAGCAGAGAATGAAGTGTAAGTCAAACAACCCCCTCTCTGTTCAAAATGATGAACACTTCAGACAGCCATTTCACAGTACAAGTAGCATGCTTGGAATTTACTGTGTCATTAAAACATTGCAAACATTAGAACTGGACAGCTGCAGCCAGTACAACAAGGACTTTGTCCAGACTGACTTCTCTGTCATTTTAGAGAGTGAACCAAACTATACTCCCTAGGCCAAGCTATTTGCAAACTGGAGCTTCTCTCTTGGGCCGTTCAGCTTCATTTACTGCACTCACCCTGTGAGATCACTTACTGTGTGTGAGTGAGCACGTGCTGCTTGAGGTCCTGCCTCCGCATGAACAGCTTCTCGCAGTAATCGCACTTGAGGTTCTTCTCCCCAGTGTGGATGACCATGTGCGATTCCAGGTGGGCCTTCTGGGTGAACGACTTGTCACAGAGGGTACAGCGGTAGTTCTTCTGACCTGGGATCACACACATACACCCACAAGTTGACAGTCAGTGTCCCAAGAAATACAGGAAGCAAACAAGCCTAACCACTGCTGAAAAATAAAATGTTACCCCGAAGAAAGGCACTTTCTTTGTGAAGAGGACCTGTTTCCTCCTGCAGTTCCTTCAGACTCAGCATAAAGGCCTACTTAGTTCTACAGTCCAGATCTAGCTATGGAAATAACAGGCATTTGATTTCAACATTCCCAAAGCTTTTCAATCCCCCATGCCTCCAAGCCAAAAAAACTTCATGATACTGTTTCAAACCACCGAGCCCCTTGTGTGATGCACGTTTATGCACTTTGTCCTTCTAAACACCATTGATTCCTCTTCCTCCACTGCTCATGGTCAGTCAGTCTTTCCTGTGTGATCAGCTTTCTGCTTCTTCCACACCAACTGTGCCTCCCTGTTCTGTACATCAGAACAGCCCCAGCAGGTCTGTAAATTTTTCAGTGAAGAAATTCAGGCAAACACTTAACAGGACTAGTCTTATCCAAGATGAATTCTTCAGTAAAAACAGTGTTAGCTTCTTTTCTAATAGTAACCATGGTAACCATCTAGTTACTGTACATTAGTACATCCCCATCTCCACATCCCATTTCCCACAGGAACCGTATCTGATGCCTTACCAGAGCCCAGCCACATTTGAAGCACTGCATTGCCTTTGTCTACAAAAACAAGTTCTCTTATCTAACAAACACACAGGTACAAAGCTCACTGGCCCTTTGATAACTTCTATGTTTTATCCCATTTTTGCACTTATCTGTAGTTCTTCCACTATTCTTTGCCAGAAATAGTTCAAAAGCCCTGCACGCTACTGAATTCAGACTAAGTTTGAATACCATTTGAATCTCACCCCACTGAGTGTTCTGAGGTCGTGTATATCACATTTGTAGTTGATCAGTTTATTAAAACTCCTGACTACTGAGCCTACAGCTTCCTATGCTTGACTTGAGGCACCAAACCTCCAGTTTTATTCCTTTTCCAGTTCAGTGACTTGCATTCTTTGATTCCCAATAGGCAAAAATATCCAACTGTCAATTGCTGGCCTGTAACCTGACCTTCACCCTCTCCCCTGTCCTCCCTCAGTGTTAAATCCATGCCTTTTCGTATTTCCTCTCTTCTTACACAGCTGAAAAATCTCTGTTTTGTTTTCCTCTGTTAGTGCTCATTCCCTGATCTGCTGGCAATTCCCCCTTTATCCCCAAAGTCTCTAGTGATACCCCAATGCCCACAGAAGTCAACAGCATGTTCAGACTTTACTTTTGATGAGTGACACAGCTGAGCCTAATCCATAACAGTCTGATGCTACAGTTGCCAATTTCAGTTTTGTGCCATTTCCTTAAGACAAAAAACAATTCAAGTAGGAAAGATCTCAGGCCTGTATTTAAGTGGACAACTGGCCACATTAATAGCTCTCAAACCCGGTGTCCTTCTTGCAAGCAGAAGGGAACCCTTGTTTTATCACAGCTACCAGCACTGGACCTGCTGTGTGGGAACAAAGGTTTTCTGTCTCCCAGATGAAGGCCAATTAGATGCAATCATCAAATGTTTTTAGACATGGCACAATCAACCAAATCACAGGTCTACATACTGTTCTATAAGCACCCACACCACTGAATCCAGCTCACTCCTATCCCACCCAACCGGCACTCTCTCAGGCACTGCTCAGGCATTAAGTGGGGTCAACATGGACTGGAGATCATTCCTGTAGACAGACATGAATCTAAGAATCCGTTCTTAGAAAGGCAGGTTGGGGGAGGCGATTCTCCTCCTCTTATCTGCTCTTTTGAGACTCCACCTGGAGTACTGCATCCAGTTCTAAGGTCCCCAGTACAAGAAAGACATGGGGATGTTAGGGCAGGTCTGAAGGAGGGCCATGAAGATAGTCAGAGGGCTGAGAGTTGGGGCTGTTTAGCCTGCAGAAGAGAAGGTTCCAGGGAGACCTTACTGCAGCCTTTCAATACTTAAAGGGGGATTTCAAGAAAGAGAGACTTTTTACCAAGGCCTGTAGTAACAAGGGCAAGGAGCAAACTTGCCCTTAAACTGAAAGAAAACAGATTTAAATCTGACATAAAGAAGACTTTTTTTTTTTTACAATGGGGGTGGTGAGGCACTGGAACAGGTTGCCCAGAGAAGTTGCAGATGCCCCACCATTGGAACTGTTCGAGGGTAGGCTGGATGGGGCTCGGAGTGACTGATCTAGCAGAAGATGTCCCTGTCCATGGTGGGGGGTTTTGGAGTATTACTTTTAAAGGTCCCTTTCAATCCAAAATATTCTATGATTCTGTGTTTCTAAGAGCTTATATTTACGGACGCAAGCTCTGCTCTGCCAACTGGCCATGGAATCAGAGAAAACAGACCCTGCCCCAATGATTTCCTAGCAGAGGCATCTCTATAAAGCCCCCAACCCTCACCTGTGTGTATCTTGAGGTGTGTCCGTAAGTTGCTGGGATCGCTGAAAGCTTTGCTACAGAAATCGCACTTGTGCGGCTTCATGCCCATGTGCCCCATGAAGTGGACATGGAGCTTGGAAGGGGAGATGAAAGCCTGGGGGCACATGGAGCACTTCCACTTCCTTTCCTTTCCGTGGCCTGGCCCATGGTTGCTGCTGTGCCCCTGACTGGGGAGGTGGTTGTGAATATGGCTGCTCAAATGGGCCTTGAAGTCCACATAGGAAGCGCATTCCTTTCCACAGTGGCAGATGTGCACATCTGGATGTTCAGGGACACCTGTGAGCACAAAAGCATCACTTTTAATGAGGCACGGTAAGGCCTAACAGCATGAGCAAGATCCATGTAAACACTTTGTCTGTGGTAGCAAAGCCAGCTGCAGAGATTTTTTCACCTTTGTTCCTTTCAGCTACAGTGCTTGCTTTTCAACACTTTTAGGTAGGTCATTTCAAATGTTTTGAGGGGCCAAACTTTGAAACAGTTTTGAGCACAGCTCCACCAAATCAAAATTATCACAACCACAGGTGAGGGAGGATAGGAACATCTTCAGCTAGCAAAACTCCCTTAGCATCCCTTAGTGGACGAACAGAAGAAAAACAATGCTCTTTCTTCAAAACTGTGATCTTTTACTCCTGATCAGTGGAATTAGATAGGGGAATGTTTCTTTTAAAAGATGGTACTCTGTAGTCATGAAATGTAAAAGGGAACTATGACATGCACCAATAGGAATTGAGAAGGAACATAATGCACTCCCAAGTCACAGCGCCCAGGGATGGCACTAAAAGGGAATTCAAGGTGGGTACTCCCTGCAAAGCCAACAAAAATGAGTGCTTACTTACCAAGCTGTCGTGCATAGTCCCGACTGTAATAAAAGAGAAGCTCATGTTCAGGTGGGATGTCCCGAGAGGTGCAGAAGTAAATTTTTCCATCGTGAGGATAAGCTACCAGATTCTGCTCTTCCCGGTTCCTATAGCAATAACAAGAGGTATGAATAAAAGCCCTCCGGAAGTACTGACTTTTTGAGAGAGAAAAGATGGAGATTCCTATAAATAGGTAGTGAGAGAACCTCAGTGCTTCTCAGCACATTATGAAAACTTTCATGTCTGTCACTTCTGTCCTTCATTATTAAAGGAAAGGAAAACTGGACCTTGAGAGCCAATCTGCTCCACCAAATGATGCATTTTTCACACTACTGCTGAGAATATTATTAATACACATTGGAGTGGGCTGAGAGAAGAGAGTTTACGATCTCCTAAAAAACTACAGAAATCTATGTATTTTTCATATTAACTCCCTCAAGAAATAGAGAATGCATGAGGGAGAAAATATCAGTAACGCCTTAAAGCAAAATTATCTTAAAAAAAATCCTCTTGATTTCCATTTCCAAGATGTGGTCATTGATCTTTTGAAGCAGCATCTTGCATATGTTTGTTCCCAGTGTTTGAAACCAGCAAACTGCCCCACTGCAGTGGGAGATCAAGCATTACATTTCTTGACTCTTGCATATGGGAGCAATGAAGTGAACTCTAGGAGAAATCTACTTTGTGTCACAGAGCAAAGCCTTCTCAGTGGACTATGGATGGAGCAATACTTAAGCCAGTCCAGATAGTTTTCACTGCAGGCTCTGGAAAGACTGAAAAGGATAGCTTTTGCAAGCTGTAAGAGCTTGGAACTTGGCCAAAAGAACTCAGGCACACTTTGCTAATAAAGTATTAAAATCAAAAGGACAATCAACATCACCTTCACAGACATATCCAAAAGGAATAGGGAGGGAAATCAGTAACAACCTAATACACAATAAGTTACTATAAAAAGAACCTGGTTTAAAGCTTTAGAACAAGGGAAACAAAGTATGGGGGCAAGTCTGGGGCTATTTTAGGACAGCTTGTGTACCAGTTCTCCTGTAAAATTCTCCACTGTGTCTTCTGTTTCATTCTCCCCACCAGTTCAAGATGCCCAGGTAACTCTTGAAGGTCCCTTGGCCCCGAGCTCACACCCCTCTGGGCAGGCAGTGCAGCAGTGCACACTCTCCAGTACTCCCCGAGATCAGCTCAGGTGGTTAGAGCGTGGTGCTAATATTGCCAAGGTCTGGGTTTGATCCCCTATGGACCATTCACTTAAGAGTTGGACTCGATGATTCTTGTGGGTCCCTTCTCACTCAGAATATTCTGTGATCCTTATCTTTCTCTTTTCTGTACAGCCTTCTATGAGCCTGCAGCTCAAGACTCAAAGCTACTTAGCACAGTACAGGTGGTTCTCACCTGGCTTTGCGTACAAACATCATCCAGTTACATTCATTTTCATCAGTTGTAATGAGGCAGAACTCCAGGACACCACTGTGATAGATCTATCAGGAAAACAAATGCAATCTTAGGATAAAGTACAGCAATAAATGCAGTCAAAGCCAGCTTCTTTAAGAGAGGATGTGTTTACCTAGAACAAGCTGAGAAGTCTCCATTGCCATTGCCAAGACCACAGCCCTGTTTTTACTCCTTATTTTCCTCTTCACACGGCAATCTTGACTTCTCTGCTACCCGGGAGGCCAGAAAACCTGTTTATCAGCATCCTTCCCATACATCACCTTTAGCTCCCACCAGAAATGCATTTGACTGCTTTTCTTACAAACCAAGTTTTGTGAATAATAATATCTGGGCACACAGTACATGTTTTATTTATATAAATCAAGTTTATTTTCTGAACATGAAACGATGGGGAAAAGAAAGCTTTAAAGCATCTTTCCTAAAACAAATCATTCATCACCTAGGGGAACTTTCAATAAACAGTGATACGAAACAAACAAGTGCTGCCTAGTGAATCATATACAATCTCTGCTGCAACTCCACACAAACAGTGGAAACCACATATAGCCCTATAAAAAAAAAAGCCATTAAAGAAGATTTTTGTACTTCAGAATTGATTACTAGCATATTACATGGTATACAGCTCTGTTATGCTGATATTAAGCATTAAACAATCAAATTGCTTTACTTTTGACTTTTGGCAAGGATGATAACGTTGAAGTTGCTGTGTCATGTGGCAAGTTTCACCAGATAAAGGCATGTTGGCAGATCTACGAGCCAGAACACCCACTGACCTTCCAGATGTGACTGGCTGCTTTGTCTGTCCAGTCGGCCACCTCCAGAGAATGGCTCTGCTGTCCGATCAAAGGTCCAAAACAAGTCCGCACAGGAATGGTTTCTCGTGTCCACACACCTATCAGGAGAAGACCCAAATCTGAAGAACTCAATGGTTTAAACAACTAATCATGCATAATAAAGAAGTGGGAGGTTTATGAGATAATGCTCCAGGGATAATATCTAGGCATATATCATCAAAGCTTCTACTTCACATGTGAAACACACCTAAGGCGGAGACAAGAACCACCACCACATGACACTACTGGGAGTCGCTTTGTTCTAATTATAAATATTTATTTTGTCAGAAGCAAGTAATTTACTTTTCAGTAAGCTATAAAACTAACATCCTAGCCACTTGTACGAATTAAAGTTTTCATGGCACTTTCTGCAGAAGCAGAAAATACTAGTTTCAGTAACTACATTTTGCCTACCTAATCCCCAGGAATTTCCAGAATTGTTGCTGGGCATTGTTAAGCAGCTTCTGCATTTCTCCCCAGAGGCAGCTGTATTTCTGTCATGGGCAGAGGGAATCCTGCATGTATATTATTTATTATTAAACATTTATATATATAGGTCTACATGAATACACTGAGTAGCTTTTAGGAATAAACTGGAAACTAGTGCAGCTTGAAAAGAACAGATGTAATCTACTCTCAACAAGCAGCATCACTAAGCAAGCCAATAATCACATTCTTCTCTAGCCTTCAGATCCTTAGGGTATTGCACTGTACTCTTCGATTTCCAGGTGACAATGGCGTGAAATACAGTAACAAGGTCCACATCCAGTGACAAGGTCACAGCCTACATGCCAAATGTAAATGAAGGGAGGGAAAAAAATAGAGGCACTTATGATCAATACTCCAATGAGAGTGCAGAAGTCCAGAAGACCCACAGGTAGCAAACCAAGCTGATGAACGAGCAGACAGAAATCTCCTCTATTATTTCTAACTGTTGCCTTCTCCCAAACTGCAACTGCTGCAATGTTTTCTTATCAAAGCTGAGCCTGAGTTGTCCAACACGATAAAAATAAACACCGTATCTTGCTTGTGCTTGACCTTATGATGTGCCAAACTATGGCAACAGCCCTACAGTATAGTTGAAGTCTATGTAGTAACCAGAGCACAAGAAGCTCTTGGATAATGTAAGTCAGGGTGATTACGGATGAGGGAAGCATCTCTCTACTCCAGTGTTTCTTTCCCACATTAATATCCCCATGGTTTTGGATTTCAGGCAGTGAGTGTATTTTAAACTGCTGCAGAGAAACACACAGTAACATGATTCTTACCCGCCTCAGCTCCCATGATAGACTGCCGGAGGACGAGCTGCTTAGGGAGAGAAAGCCGGGCTCGGCTCTCTATCGGGGTGTCAGGGACAAAGGTGACGGGCCCGTGGTCTGGGCAGTCCGACGGATACGCCTTGTCACACAGTGTGCACCCTGCGGAGAGGGAAAAGGACAACAGGGATTAAAAAGATGCAACAGTTCCCATGGTGCAATCAGCTCTCTACCAATACGCTTCAGCTCAGTTCCTGACAAAGTCTGGTTCTATCAGGTTCAACTTGTCCACTAAATATGTTTTACTCAGAAGAATACAGACCATATTATTACAGTCAGATGGGCACTGACATAGATGTCACCGTTCCTGTCCAATTCAGATCAAATGTGAGAATCTCTACCTACCTTCCTAGACTCCAGAGTATCCCTGCAGGGGAATCTAGCAATGGGACAGAGTCCACTCTTCATCAACCTTACTGCAAAATGGATATTAGTCTTCCCAGAGCTGGTAGCAACGCTGATGATGTGAGAGCCATTTTCACTCTGATCACAAGTGAAATGAACTTTATTGGCAGAAAAATCTAAGACATACCAAACCAAACACTTTCTAACTGGATACATTTTTGGAATTTACCAGAAACACTTCTTGCATGTAGAACCTCAAGGATATCCATGCAAGGGGACAGAAAGGTCTTCTTTCTAAAATGTTTCTAATTTGAACCCAGATATCCCCTTACCTCCATTTGAATTCAGACTGTGTAAATCTTCACAGCAGCAAAAACCTCACTTTACTGTTACTTTTGAAGGACTCACTGCAATAAACTCATACAGTATGAGTATGTCACTGAATGGAACAAAAACAAAAGCCCAAGAAGAATCAGTACCATCGCTTTCCCAATCTGTCATTCAGCAGAAGTACTGCTGAAAAAGAAACCACTGAAAGTCTTCAGTCTAATAACTCTGAGAAAAGGTACATCATAAAATGCTCTCTACAGCATTATTATTTCATCTAGAAAAACTATGTAATTTTAATTCTCTACAGATGGAGCAACCAACACCTACTCAGCAACCACTCTCCTGATGAATCACTATTCTGAAGAAGAAAGATGCTCAGCTAACTAATCAGGATCTCCACAAAGACCTTCTTTGGCCTGCTGATGACCCAACTCCAGTATAAAAGACCTATCGCAGAACTAATCTTCAGCATTTTCAGACATTCCCTTCATACATCAGAGTACCAGAATCGGACCCCCAAAAAGTACAGTTTGAGCAACTACACAGTTACAGACAGCAAGGTACTCAAAAAATTATTAGGTAGAGCCTATATAAGCATTGCTTCATGTGCACAGGTGATATACAGGAGTAAAGCAATGACAACAGCCACACCTAAGTATGAGAACCACTATCTGGAACAGCTGCTTTTAAGCATTGCCTAGCACACACCAACTACAGCTCCAAGGAGAGGCAGAGGAAGAAAAGTTCTAGGCATGAGACACTTCCACTTGGAAAGGTTCAGGGATTCATATATTTTTAAGAAGTTGAAAAAAAAAAATCTCACATTCTACAGAAAGTCAAATACACTTTCCATGCCTGTCCTTTCCAAATAATGCCAAAAAAACCAACCAAACAAAAATACCCAGTCATTACTTCACTGATTTGGATACCCAGAACTGTCAACAAAGATGACCACAAAAGGGGCTACTTAGAAGTTTCACAAACATTCAAGACTGTAGCAAAGGCACACTTCTTATTTCCTGCTTAAGAACAGTGTAAAAAGTTTTCTGAAAAAGGCCCTGACTCCTGTCTTCTCAGTGAGGAAAAAATACCAAGGGGCTCTAAACCAACTCCTTGTCCTTGCTGTCACCTGTCTGGACACAAATTCATGTTTTATTCACGAGAAGTTTAGAAACAACAATACAAAGTTAAAATTTAAACCTTCCCAAGTCAAGAATCTGTTTTGCAAATCACATGAAAGCACTAGGCATGCAACAGCCATTTTATTATCCTACCAAAGGGGAGCATCATCTGGGAAACAGTTTAGGACTATGTTAAGTATAGCAACAATAAACTGGCACTTCCAATCCCACTTTGGATAAGAGAAGTGATTTCACCACAAGCATGTTGGATTCCACAGTATTTTGATCATTATTTGCTCAACACGGAACAGATGCCTGTAGGAACTTCTGAGTGCATTAACTGCAAAACTCTTCCTTTAGGAGTGGTAAATTCATCACAGTTCTATGCCCACCTGATTTTAAGTTATATTTTATCCCACAGAACAAAAAGTTTAATTCAATAGTCTGACTAGACACTTTGCACCAAACTGCACCTCTCCCACTTCTAACCAAGGTGCTCTGTCTTCCAATTTCTTAAAGTATGTTCTGCAGGCAAAGCTAGCCATAAGGTCCTGGCAGTTGTAGGGCCAGGCTGCATGAAGAGCAGTCCTCAGCAATGCTACCACAGCTAATAAAAATGATTATAAAAGCTGACCTTATGCTTTAGAGGCGAGAATCCAGACATGCTGCAGGTGCAAGTTCAAATCTCTGTCACAGCAAATGAGAACTTCACAGTTCTCAAACACCACTCCTTGAATGATAACAGGATTGAGAGTGCAATACTCAGTGCTCCTCTCTCCCCATGAGATCAACTAACCTCTGGACTAAAGTGCTTTGATGAGAATAATTAGAAATATTAAAATGTTCCTTCTCTCTCTGCTCTTTTTTTCCAGCAGGTCCTGTTGAGAATAACATTTTCATGATGATTGCTCATGTTTTAATAAAAATTTTGCAAAATCACACAATGTCATACTCAACAATTCTACCCACTTGACTGAATGTATGGCTTGTGGTGGTATTTGTTGTGTATTTTTCATGCACTTGTGATGTGACTTTAAAAACAAAAAACTCTCATTTCAAACGATAATATTTGCATATCCACAGAAGGCAAGAGGTTCATAAAGACTCAGCTTTCAACCTCAAGGCAACATGGGAGATGGATACAAAGAGAATTATGCTAAAACATCCTACTATGTCTACTTCCAAATATTGTCATTTCAGCACAGTTAATCTGGCACTGCAGACGTTCCAACTTTCGTGGACTTGTTAAGCAGCATTTCTTTTACCATTAATCTGTAAGACTAGCAACAAGAGTCCTGTCATCCCACTCGACAATAGCTGCATGACAAACCCTACCCCAAGAAAGCAGGAAATGTCCACTCACATATGGTAAACAAGGTTGCCATATTCTCCTTGTTCGAATTGGAGTCTTCCATTTGCAGAGAGGGTGGTACAAAGGCAAGATTGTCTGCAGACACATCCACATGACTTGGCCCCATGGCTACTTCCTGATTGATGGAAGACACCGCCACTGGCTCAAGGCTGAGGCCCACTTCATGCAAGGCTACTGAGTCCAGGGAAGCGAGGTTGTGTGAGGTAGAGAGCGCCACACTCACGGAGTTGGTGCTCATGGCCACAGTATGAATGGAGTCATTTAGTGTGCTGTCCGATATCCCTGTCACTCGCCCGCCAATGTGGTCGGGCTCCATGACGACAGGGAGTTCCAAAGTGCTACCGTGAATGGGAATGACACCGCCGTGTCCCACAGCATCCGATGTCAAGTTACTCCCCACTGTGTCTACGGATAAAGGTTCATGGCTCCGGGAGCCATTTGGGATCTGTGAATGATCCCCGGCTACATCATCCATCGTGAGCTCCTCTGTCATCCCATCTGTGGAGATAGGGCTGGTTACCCTCGAAACGCTCTCCATGGTGATTGTAGTATCCAGTGCTACCTCATGGCTGTCACTAGGATGCAGATTTTGAGGACCATGTGTGTTCACTGTGCGGGAGTCCATGGAGACAATCCCTGGTTCCAGCCCCACGGTTCCACTGGGCTGGTAGGGATCCAGGGCCGATGGATTGTTGGAGACTGACAATGCTGGATTGCTGTCAACATTTATAGTGTTGGGATGGATGTACTGAGGTGGCGGTCTGTCTGCCAAGTAAGATAAGATACCTGACAGGAAGAGAGGGAGAAAAAGAAGACAGTGAGGTTACATCAGTTTTCAAATCTCGAACAAAAATCAATCCCAGCAGAGTACCTTGAGACCAGATCCCTGAAGACGTTCTCTACATTATCTCCAATTAAAATCCATTACATCTAAAACATGCCTCACAAACATACATGAACCCAACACTGTTGTCAAAATACCATTTGACAACAAATTCAACAGAGCAAGTCTCTAGTTATTTCTCAAACTCTGAACAGCCAATTTGGCAGAATGCAACCTTGGCTCCTCAGCACAAAGACTCAATCAGAAAGAGGTTCTTCACATTTTAGGCTTAATTTTTCATTCTCAAGAACTAGCTCACAAAGGATGAAGGACTGCTAGAGGAATCTATAATTTGATAACCCTGGTTCATCTTCATTAGAAGAAAAAACAATTCTCCAGGATACATAATTTTTGCTTAGGTATTTAAGTTTTAACAATGACTACTTCCTTCCTCTAAGACTAAGTGGCACAACTGTCCACCTCAGAGATCATCAATTGCAGTTCTGAAGGACACAGATAAGGTCTCTCACAGATATCATGACTCATCTGCTCTCTTTCCTTACATGAAAAATACGTTGTTTCTCCTAAAACAATAGCTTGGTTAAATTTAAATCAGAAACCCTAACATCTTTTCTGGTAGTTCTGGAAAGTCTCTCAAAAAAAATCAAACAACCTTCAAACTTACGATATGAAGAAACACCTGTATTTACACACTAAAACAAAAAAAAATCTTTGGAAGAAATACATCTGCACATTCAAGTAAACAGTATTTTCAGCAGAGAAAGGGGCAGATTTTCCAGATTCTGGAGGATCTGAGTCAGCATGTTTCTTTTTGGCCTTCAACCTTATGAGCCATTTGATCTGTAAGTGTGTTCCATTCAAATATGTCTGTTATTACAAGGATGCAAACACGGATATTCTTTCTGCAGCATAACCCCATTAAAAATGACTAAGCCAAGAAATGGACAGTTTAATTTAATCAGCTGGATCAAATATTTCTGCATGCAATGCTGCCTTGTGGCTTGAACAAGGAGGAGCCCTGAAAGCAGCAAGATGACTCATGGAAGAGCCCTGTGAAACATCAGACTAAACATCACAGGAACTAGAAAGATTATTCCAGCTCAGAAGAATGGGAAATACTTTTGGTCCTAATGCACTCTCTTCATGTACTCTTTGCTCACTAAAGAGGCAGACAGGTTACGCAATAGGAAAGGTTACTCCTAAGCAACTGGAAAATTCAGCCATTAGTCAACGGGAAGCTGGATGAGATCTGGGCTGCTATAGCTTTTTTCCCTAACCTAGGTTGAACCAACACCACCCACTGGGTCACCCTGAAGAAGTTTAACTACCCTTCCACCCTGCCAATCTTAGCTACAAAACAAAACAAGGACTATATTTAAAGCTCCGATTTCTGTGTCTTCACATACTAACATGTTAAATTCTACATTTATATCTAAAGCACACATGAGAGAGGAATCAAGATACAAGTCAGTATGTTAGGCCTTTGGAAATCAACCTTGAACAACAAGGAAGAAAAAATGTGCCATGGGCTAAACAGGTGGGAAAGAGCCCAAACTCCTCAGCTGATGGTTTGCCCTTTTTGAGCTTTGAACTGTTGTGACCTACCGTTATGCACATATTAAGTACTGCTTCAGCCTATAGGAGAAGAAAAACAGAAGCAGCTTTCAAACTGTAAGACACTGGAGACAGAACCCAGGCATGCTTTGTTTTCTGTTAATCTTAAAACCAAAGCAGGAGTAGCAATCAAAGGTTTGGTTTAAATAGAAAATGCCTTGCAATTCTCTTCATTCACAAGTACAGCAATAGATACCTGAAAATAAAGGTGTGTAAATGACACAACAGCCTCCAGACAAAGGCATGGAAATAACAGCTCTGCAAAAGAGTCAGTCTTGCCTGCTTCAGGACAGAAACAGGTGGCTCTTAAAACAGTTTCTCTTTCTTTTCCCCTCCATCACCACCAGACAACTTACCAGGTAGAATGTGTCTGAAATAGCTGCTCTCCAGGTGAGGGTATGGTGGCGGAGGTAGGGTGTAGTTTCTCTCTGGTATACCACACATCACTCCTCGATCCCCAATACCCATTGGGAGCATCAGAGATAGAGCAGAGGGCAAGGAACTCAAGGAGGGGCCCAAGTTTGGAATTGCAACAGGCAAGCCTGCAAGAGAAAATGCCAATTTAAATTCAACAGAACTACTTAAGTTTAGGAACACACAAACTAATAAAGCTCCTCAGGAGCTCTCTCCCTATGGAAATACAGCATGGTACTGTCAAAGTAAGGTGGCAAGCTTCAAAGAAAGGATCAGTTATCACAGCACTGAGAGGCATGCCTGAATACAGCTAGATCTTTTCTGGATAAGTTTTGTAGGGCTCGCTTCTACTGTACAATTGTAATGGACTTTCAGTGCAACCCCCTGAAAAAAAGAGCTAGGAAAACAATTTTGCTTCACAGGTGAAAAATCATTATTTTCACCTGAGAGAGATTAGACACAGATGGAGGCAGATCTTCAGCTACAGTTTGTATTTTAAAGGATTCTGCTACTACTCACCTACAGTGTAAACTGATGACACCACCACCCCCACCCCCACCCCCTGAACAAAACAAGGCCGCCACTAAGGTGTAAGCCTGAGAAGACTCATGCCTTTTGCTTGGCCCACATCAGCAACGATTTATGGTCTCCCCTTCCCCAACTCTACATCACCTCACCACCTGCTAAAGACATGACTTGCTATCAGAGCAAGCCCTGCTACTCAGTTATGACCATTCCTGTGACAGTAAAACACAGAGCATGAGCTGCAATACCCTTTTTGGGGCCTTTCCCCATTACCTGGTGCTGGTATGGCATTGTGAGTGGGGGACGCCGCCAACCCCAAGTGACTCCCCGAGACCGGCAGGGCATTGCTCACAGAGGATGAGGTCAGCTGGTCCATCCCTACAGGACTCAGGTTCATTTCATTCATTCTGGAGCCAGGGAACAGAGAGGGAGGGGGAAAAAGACAAAGAAACAGATGCAAGAGCATTCCTGATTACATCACTGTACTGTGGTGAGGAAGGGCTGAGCAAAAAAACTCAGACATTGGCACATAAAAACTTTGCCTTAGAAAGCTAAGCATAAAGCACATCAGCCACTCACATCGTCATCACATCATGATCAATACGTATTGACCAGATTACATAGCAATAATAAGGATTTAAAACTAGTTCAAAAAGACAATCAGACCATAGCTTTTTCCTTGCCATTCAGAAAACACAGTCTCGCTCCTAGCAGTCAAAGCCACTGTGATTAAAGTATTGTGAACACAGATCAATTTGCAAGCTGAATGTTACAAATACTCAGACAACAGCACCTGATTTAAATTTCATGACTTCTGGACACCACATTCACGTTTGAAAACCAAAGTCGGGGGAGAGATCACTTCCCACTGGTAATGGACACAAAATCTCTAGTTCACCATCAGTTCAAACCAGGCCAACAGTGACAAGAGTTACCACTGCAGAACAGCCATAGTACAGAATTTTAATAGGCTGCCTGATATAGTCTGATTCTACATTTAATAGTCTGATTCTACATGCTCCTATTCCATTACAAATTGGCACCATGGATGACACGTTATTTCAGAGCAAGCAAATACTGGTTCCTGAGTGCCTGCATGGCTCAGGTGAGCACACACCACATCAGTGGCCGTAGAGCTGCAGGAGCCAATGTGCTGCCCAACACCTGAAATCACCAAACCATGTCAGCTCCAGGCACATCTATCCTCTGGGGTCTCAGGCTGCACATGCAGCCCAAACCAGTCCATAAGGATGGGTACACCAAGGAGACATGGTCAACTCACGCTCGTCGGAACTTCACAAGCTCTGCCTGGCCTATGCTCTGCCCACCCTGGCCCTCCTGCCCACACAGCAGCTCTAACCAGCAGCTCATAGGGCCGGACAGACCAGCTACCCCACAGCAGCCACAACTCTGGCAAGGAGACCCAACACCCTCCCCGCTGGTCCAGCCTGTCACATGGCCCTTGCGAGCAGCAGGCCCAGGTGCTGCAGTACTGATGGAGAGCTGGACCTTAGACTGCCATTCCAGTAAGGAAAGGTATACCGCTCACCCAGGAAAAACAGCCAAATACACCGAACTCTAGCGAGTTAACAGCGGAAGATCTCGGAAGGGGCCCATAGGGACCATCGAGTCCGCCCCTAGCCCCCCGCACAGCACCTGACACCCGGAGGGCTGAGCCGCACGAACGGCGTCGCCGACTTTCACACCGCGTCCACCCAGCTCCGCACACGCACTGCCCTACCCTGCCACCTGCCTCCAGGGACGGAGCCGAGGGCTCCGGCTGCCCGCCGGGGCAGGGCATTTATCCCTCGGCCCAAGCGGCTGCTGAGGATGGCGATGCCCAAGGGAGGGAACCACCACCTTCGACCCGAGACCGAGCCTCGGGGCCTGCGGGAGGCACTGAACGCTTTAGGGACACCCTCCCCTGCCCGCCCCATCGGCCGGGGTCCCGCCCGCTTCTCCGAGGTGCTCACCTGGGGTGCATGGAGCCCGGCGCCTCTCCGGCGGCGGAGCGCCCGCAGCCGCATCAGGGCCCTCGGCCCCGGCCCGCCGCCTGCCCCCGGCCCCGGTTCCGGCCCCAGGCACGGCCCGGCCGCAACCCCCAGCGCCGCCGCCGCCGTCTCATGGGCGGGCCCCGGGCGGGCCCCGGGCGGCGCGGGCCCGGCGCGGGCGGGCGGGGGAGGCGGGAGCGGGCGGCGGTGATGGCGGCGGGAGGGGACGGCGCCGCTTCCTGGCTGTGGCGCTCGGCGGCGGAAGCGGCGCCACCGCCCCGGGACTCGGCCCCTCACCGCCCGCCCCGGCTCCGCCGGCTGACCGAGAGCCCGTGCCCAGCGTTCCCCGTGCCGCGCCTTTCGGAAGGGAGCGATGCGTGCTCTGGTTTTCCACTCAGTGGTTCCACACAATATTCCCACGCAATTCTCCCAGCTGTCTCACTGCCTGCCCGTTACATCCGTATATGTCTGCTGTCATTAGAGGGTTGCGTCTCGTGTCGTCTGGAACCATCACCAGCTACCTTCTGCACATTATCGTTCAGTTACGAACTGATTTATGGCTCATATGTACCATTCCGGTTGAGGCGACATTGCAAAGGAATCTCTTGATGCGTGCGAGTAGTTTTGTAGCTTGCTTTCGCCTGACACGTGGATAGTCATCACATATGCAGCTCAAGTCAATCTACATGTTCCTTAAGTGCCCGGGTGAACAGCTGTTTCCTGAAACACCGTAATGTGGTTTGGTAATTTGATTGTGCCTGACACGTAAATGATGCCTCATTAAATGAGACATCCCTTGATAAGATGTCTGTCTGCACAGGAGGAAACTCTCAGTATTTTTCTGTCTTCTCTCTTTTGATCTGAAGAACATAAATGTAGGATCCATAAGAGTCATTCCATGATCTAAAGGGCCTAAAATGTAGGATCTGAGAGAGTCATTCCAGTTCAGTACAAACCTATCAGTTCTTCTAGGGGTGGAAACATACTCTCCTCATTTGGCTATACCTGTCAGAAAGTTAAACACCTTGTATACACTAGTTCTTCAAGCTCTCTCTGTAGCTGAAGGAGAGAAAACAGTCTGTTGCAGAGTGCTTCACTCCATCCTGAAGTTGTTGTCTGAGATGTGTGAGAATTTCCTTTGTATCTGCCTTTCTATAGCTATGGCCTTGAACTGGGACCTGCGTAATTGCTTTAGTCTAAATATGTAACATCTAGAGGAGTACATTTAGGCAAAGTAAATCCAGGCCTCTGTCACTCATGACAAAAAGAATGACCTCATTTAGTTTACCCCATATCCCACAACATCTCATCCACTAAGCCAGATAATCCTTACCCTAACCATGACTGACTGTAGCTGAATTGGCCCACAAACATTATTTCATCAAGTCAAGAATGAACTCATCGAGTCCTCAGATTTTTAGGGGCTGATAATCTTCTGATGGGGGCTTTATGTGTGTTTCATTTTTGTGTATGTAATACCACATATTCACATGGTTGGTGCTAATACTTCACATCTTTCTTAGAAATTGCAGCAAATTCTTACAAGCCCAAAAATCTCTCTCTTCACTTTGCATTCCCTAATACATAGGAGATGACAGGAGACCTTCAATTTTCTGTTCTCATCTTTACAACTCTGCAGTTATGCTCAGTACATCTCAGTTCTGTCCTGAAATGCTAGGTTATCCCAAGCCCTCAGCTTGTCTTAATGCCAATTATGATAGTGTAATTCTACCGCAGAAGTGCCCTGGTGCTGAAATCCTTGTGCTATTTCAGCTATCTGAGCTGAAAGTAATACTTTGAGCCTATGAGCCAGATTGGATGTAGTCATACACAGATAAGAGTGGGTTTTTTCCTACTATCAAATGTGAGTCCTCTGAGATTCCAGCTTTTTTTGTAGTCACTTTACTCCATTGAACACAGAATATCTTAAATCTTAACTACCAGTTTAAAGCACAAGTATCAAAGGAAGCCAGTGATAATATGAAGTGTCACTGAATGAGAAATTAATCTGTGTCTACAGAGGTGTATGCTGCATGCCCAAGGTATTGTGATAAAACACATTTGGGGACTGTTTCTTCTCCAAGGAAAGATATTTTTTATATACCAAACACTTTTATTATATGTGAAGGGTTTTGATAAGACGACTGCACTATGTGTCCTGAAAGCTTGGTTTATTGACATTTATAGCAGTACTTGCTGCGTGAGGAACAAATTGTCAAGCTATTTTTCAAGTTGTCTTCAGATCCTGGAGACATACTAAAAAGATAAGGGAGACTCATGAAACCACAGAGGAAAGAAATGCAGTGAGCATGCTTCAGTCCTTCCCTGTAGCATGAGCCAAAGTCCCTGCTGGACCACGCCCACATCTCCCTACGATCAGTTCTCTTCTGCTACTGCAAATCTGCCCTTGGGTTCTTTCTCAGAGCAAGCAGAATTACATTGGAATGAAGATTATGCAAAAAGCAATGGCTGAAGCCAACTTTTTTAACATCAAAAATCCAAATTTCTCACCACCTTTTCAGGTATCCTTGTCAGCACTTTGCAGGCCTGTATTTTGGTGATAGTCACACTATGAAACCTGGGTAGTTTATGTGCAGCTCTCACTTCTAGCTATAAAGCTGGAAAGAGATGGCCCATGCTTAATGACAGAACAGGATTAGAGAGACACAAACCTATTGAATCTTGTATTCCTGTGTCTCAGTGTCAAGTGAAGTTATTACTGTCATTCTGTGGCATACAGTTAACAAGAAAATCTGTTAATTGCATATTTTTATGTCTGTTAATAAATTGCAGCAGCCTAGACAAACTATGATATGTATAATAAATACTACAATTTAATATAATTGCAGCCAATTAAAATATAGGAAGTGCACGATGTTGTGAGAGTTTCTTTTTAAACTCCCTACGGATTTTCTTCTTCTTCCTTCTCAGTAACGTATCTACCGATAAAACAGTTCAGACATCATCTTTTGGGAAATAGGTGGACTTGCCTGTGTTCAACTGACTCTTGTGTTTCTACTACAATATTTCAACTGATGACTTTTTTTTCACACACAGAGGGACACAGGGCCAAGGAAAATCTCTTTCTTTGAATAATTCAAAGTAGTTCAAAGCAATCACTATGTAGTGTCAATAGTGTTATCCATGTGGGAGTGTGATCATGTTGACGGTTCTTTTGTACAAAGATTACATACTTATAGATATTGTGTTAGGATATATGCAATTAAAATCACAACTAAGTTATATCTGGAAGGAAAATGCCTTAATGTTTTATTTTTAGATATGTCAGAAATATTTTCTGTTCATTGTGGCTGGGTAATTAAGTGTTTATAGTGAAGTAAAAGGAAAGAGAGAAGGAAGGAAACCTGTTCAAATGCCATAGACAATGGAGTCTTTAAGGAATCTCCCAGACTTTGTATTATAAAAGCAAAACAAAACAAAAAGCCGACAACAAGATCACAAACAAACCAACCAAACCAAACCAAACCAAACCGAAACATACAATATGTACGCAAACAGTACGACCTCTGCCATTGTAGAGCAGTGATCAACATTTAATTTCTACCACCTGGAAAGCAAATCAGGCCATCTGCTTTGTATCAGCATGGAGGATATTGCATTCTGGAGTCAAAGGATCGTCCAGACAAATGTGTGAAGAGGAGTTAATTGGAGAAACAGTGTAAGAAAGAAGATCAAGGGCTTATCTTAGAAGAGGAACATTATCCATGTAGTCTTAACCTACTCTTAAAACTGAAAAGAACGTGTATTAGCCTTTCCCTTTGGTGGACCAGACCTGCTACTTTCACTGTGTCTGCATGTGCAGACATGTTGAGAAGGGTCTTCTTTCTGCAGAAGTCAGTGCAGGAAGGAGACATTGCTTTAATCCTGCTAGCACTATTAACAAGGACCTTCAGTGAGAAATAAGGTGCGTTGGCCTTGCTCTGGCTCTCTTCCCAGGGGCAAATCCCTTTCTGAGCAAGTGATATTAGATTGTAAACAAGATACCACATTCATCAGAAGTCTGTGGCGTATTTTCTTATTTGTTGCACACAAACAAATTCAGACTTCAGAGTCCATTTGATGCGAGATCAGCTTCAATCATTCAGCTTAACAATTAACATCTACCTGTAATTTTTCTTCATGTATTTCCCTAAAGGATTAGCAATGTGGATTTTCTGTCAGAAGAGCAGATGTCTGTTTGGCACAGGTGCAATTGTGACACTCTGGGAAGTGCTGGTGGCCTGCATTTACAGTAAACATAGAAAAGAGGTCTGGCAGCAGGGCATAGTGCATTTGCATGACAGAACTGAAACGTAACCCTGCCTTTTGAACATGGCTAGACTGCTGGCAAGGTCACGGAGAGCTGTGAAATCATCTGGCAGCTGAGACCCCCCAAGAGGCATGCTTCAGGAATACTGCCAGACAGCAACGTTTTAAATCAAATGATGACAGAGATTGAATGTCCTTTTCCTACTTCAGGTATTTGCTTAGAGGTCAACATCCTCTTTTGTTTTAGGAAACCTTAAAGTCCTGGCCTACCTTTGCGCTACAGTGAAGGAGTTATTTTCTTTTAATCATTCATTTCTGAAAACGTTTCTTCTGGACAACAGAGTTTATAGTGTAAGTGATATTGAAGAATCCATCCTGATCAACTGTTTCTGAAGACCTTTTAAAAGGCAGAAAGTCTCTCAATTATTTGATTATGAAATTAATTGTACATACTATGGGGCATTCTTCGGTAATTTTTACCTCACACCTATACATTCCATCTGAGCTATGGCACATATTTTGGAAAGATACTTGGTGGTGACTGGAAAAGATCTCAACCCCTCATGAAAACCACTGGCTATCTCTTAGGTGATGCTACAAAGCCTTCAGCTTCAAACACCAGTTCTTGCTAGTCCATGTCAGTGATGGAGGTGAAAGTAAATGGATGGTTGTCCTGGCTTTTGAGCCATTTTGATGCTGATTCTGCCCCAACATAAACCAGAGTCCGGGATTCTTCTCACTCATGCCTGTCTGGAACAAGTCTGCATGTATGTTCATCATGCTTTGAAGATTACCATTGTTTTTTGAAGCTGCAGAATAGGCCAGCAAAGACACAATGGCTGACTTGAAAATGTATGCTAACATCATTGCTGCTGGTTTCTAACTCAGCAGAAACACAGATGTGTTTATCAGAGTGGAGGATGTTGTTTCAGTTACTCACACTACTGAGGCAGTTTGGCATGAGAGACTAAACAGGGTGGAAACTTTCATTTTGAGCAAAAGAACAGTTTTAATAGAGCCTACATACCTGTATCTTTTCATGTCCATCCCTTCCCACAGCTCTCCCACACCAAATGTTCCACTTCCCAGACTGACAGTCACCAAAAAAAGGAAATTCTGTTAAGATGATAAAACTGTTAAGATGTGTTTTCAACAAAAAAATTTAACTATGGAGCTCTTGAACAAAAATGTGGGAAAAGTCAAAGACCCTCAAATTGCTGAAGAAGATCCTAACACAGCAGGATATCTCAGAGGAAAGGCACAGACAAGGACAATATGACCTCATACTGTCAAAAGTCCTTTTGTCCACCTCTTTTCATGGGCAAGCTGCAGGCAAACTGGAGGACACAGCATAAATCTGGCAGAGTCAAGAGGGATTTTCAGCTCCCCCACTAAAGCAGTGTGTAGGGTCCATCAGGTGAGTTAAATCCATGTAAACATCTACTAATAGCTGCACGTGGGGCTATCAAGGCATCACCTTTTTTTGTTTATCTGAAGCAGGTGCTCACAGTGATGACCAAGACATTCTTACAACGAGCAGAAACTCTCAAAATGTTGAAGATTTTTTGAAAATGCTCATGTTCAATTTGTGAAACTCACATTTGTTGAAAAAGCCTCTCTTAGGGCAAAGAAAGCAGTTTTCCTCTTACACTTGCACATATTGCATTCTTGATCTGACATGACTTGCAACCACAAGAGAGCACTCTTCCCTTTGAAGATTTCTCGGCTTTCCCAGAAAGCTAGAGACTTACCATATAAGTTTTGCAAACTGCTTGTGAGCTGTTTCAGTTAGACCAGAGCAGCCGAAACAACAAAGCTTGCATTTGTCTTTTGGATTTCATTGTGAAAAGCCTTTGGGTAGTTTTCAGATGACAGAAGATCCTTGGTTCCTGAAAGGGAGGAGTTCTGCCAAAACTTTGAAGATTTCTGTAAACTTTGCAAATTACCCATCTTTTGGAGGCAATTATATCAAACGATATCATGGATTACAATACATGAGAAGTGTTTAGAGCCTGGAAGATTATTTATGTTTGGCATTAACTCTTATGGTCATAATTTCAAGTGGAGAGAAAAGGAATACACAGGAACCCTCTTATTATCTTTTGAAATATGAAGATCAGAGGAAAAGAAGGGTTTAAAGTGTGGAGTGATGGTCCTCGAAACCTGTCTGTACATTAGCTGGCATCCTACATGTATAAAAACAACAGGGCTTAGAGCTGATTTCCAGGCACAGAGTGGACCTCATGAGTTGTTAGCTGTGCTTTGAAATCTGAGTTTTTATACAACACAGGAAGAAACTGCAGCCTGCGGGGCACAGTACCTATACAAATGTTGGATTAATACACTGGAAGCCAAATTCAGGAACTAACATTCCACTGGTGAGAAAAAAAAGAAGCATGGACAACAGTAAAGATGATGACAGACTATTGAACAGGATTGCATTTCCAGGAGCTATGTCTCTGGCTAACGGCCATGTGCATTCCCACGGGATACCCCTGAGAGAGCCCTTTGGGGTTCCTTTCCATCTGGACCCATCTTACTGGGAGCAAGCCTATAGTGGGCACACAGGTCGTATCTCCTACATCCCATTCCCTGGCTACATGGGCATCTATGACTATTCCTTTGAGCCTGCCTTCATTCGAAAGAGGAACGAGAGGGAAAGGCAGCGGGTGCGCTGCGTGAACGAGGGATACACACGCCTGAGAGAGCACCTGCCCAAGGAATTCACTGACAAGCGCCTCAGCAAAGTGGAGACCCTGAGAGCTGCAATAAGCTACATCAAACACCTGCAGAGCTTGCTGGACTGCCATTCCTTAGGCTCTAACAGCAAGGAAACGCTCTCTGCCAAGGAGCTCCCAGAAGTTCCCAGTCCTGGTCCCCCACGGGAGTGCAACAGTGATGGAGAGTCTAAAACTTCTTCAGCTTCATCCCCCTACAGTGCATTTGAGGAGACGGGCAGCTAGGTCTCTTCTCTGGAGACAGAAAGCTTCAAGTTAAGATGAAAAAAATTTAAAACCCTGGGGATTTTTCTACAGATGAAAATTAATCCCAGGGAAAGAAAAAGCAACTAGGAAAAGGAAAAAAAAAAAAGGTATTTTCAGTCTGTCAAAGGACTTTAACTGTTTACCATACAAAACTTAAAGATGACTTGTAAGCAAAGAAATATCTCTCAGGTTGCTTCAGCTGTCTTACTAAGCTTCCCTTGGATTGTTAAACTGGACCAACGCTGGCATTCTACTTTTCTTCAGCTTTTATTCTGTTCTACTTTCTTTTACCTTTCACTTGAGACAGTAAAACCAGATAAATCCATTTCAGGAAATTCCCCTCCCCTTCCTCCTGCTTTGCCCAGTAAGTTTTATTGTCTGTTTTTCCTGACTGCTAACCTGTGATGCACTGCATTGCAAACACTTGGATGGGGAAAGGTAAGATTTAGATAAAATGTCTTTCCCTAAATATTTTAGAAAACTCACAGAAATACTTTTATTTCTGAAACAACAGTTTAAAAAATAAAAATAAGGCTAAATTTGGGAATGAATTTCTCTTACAGCATCTTCTGAAGTGAAAGAAGTAGCTCATATATTGGACACTGGCTATTTGGTGATTATTCTAAGGATAATTTTCAGGAAAAGAAATTGGACACTTTCATTCTAATAAATGCTAGGAAGAGGGAAACAGAGTTCTGTAAAACTGCACCTTCAAAAGCAAAGCTTCACTCATAATACTGAAAAAATGCCTTTTTTCTACTTTTCTGAAATCTGAGTTCATGGACAAAATAGTCTTGATTGTGTCTTTTTGGCAGGTCAGAAATTATATGCTTAGAAATATAACCTGTTGTGGTTAGACAATTGTGTGTACAAAAAGGGAAACATTGAATGTATCAGTTTACATCTGTATGAAAATGTAGGTATTTCTCCTTTTATTTAGAATATGGTATTACTTTTTCGAAGAATACGCTTTTTAAAATTAATGTGTCAAAATCTGTGGAATGCCTTTAATTTGGACTGTGTCTACTTAAAATAAGAATTTGTCTCCAAATTGCTCTAAAATCTTCCTTTCTCTGAAGCCAGATTTCAATAACATTTAGCTATGTCCTTAAATCCTATTCTGAATATGGAGTAAACTTCTTACCTGTGCACTTCCCACAGATCTTTCCAACTTTTGCTTTTTTGGCCTCATCTTGATGAAATGGTTTTGTATTTTTTTGTCTTTCCTTCATGTCATGCTGACTGAACACCTGGAAAAATACTCATGTATAAATAAGAACAAATACTGATCAAATACCTCAAAATGTGTCCATGTATTTCATTTAAATAAAAAATTTAATTAATCCTGGCTATGTCTTTTTCACTTTCAGTTGATAATAAACGGGACAGTGCTGGCTGCAAGAGTAATGAATTCTCAGGATGGAATAGAGAGAATGGAAAGGAAGTAAATATGGACTGCTACTTTTGTACCTAAATTTTTAATCTAGATTTTTAAATCTAGATAAAGAGCAGGTTTATGTTGTGGGCATCTAATAAGAATTATTTGATATAAAAATACTCTGCTGCTTTCTAGAAGACTACTCTCAACATTTGCACGCTTTTATCTGCTGTGTCAGTGGCAGTCATGGGCGTTGTTCTTTATTCTATACATGGTAGCCAGCTCCCTTTTCTAATGGCTGTTTTGTTTTTCTAAGGGCTGTTACTTTTGCGGAGACTGCTTCCAAGACTCAAAAATGTAGAGTTCTAATTACCTGGACAGTTCAGATCCAGAGCCAGTGCACTCATTTCTGAGCGCGCAAGAAAGGAGAGAATGACAAGGTCTGAATGTCTGATTGGATTCCATTGGTTTTTGTCTTTTTTTATTTTCCTTGTGATTTCTGGCAAAAGATTTAACCTTTCTCTCCCTCTTACTCAGTTTTGAGATTTCTGGAAATGTTGTATTGCTGCTGGTAATTCTGTCCACAAACCTGAACTGAATTGCTCCCTCAGAGCAGAGATTAAATCTTTGTTATCTATGAAAAACATACACTTCCTCAGAGTACCAGAGGCAAATTCTGTGAAACACAGTTGTTTTGAAAGCACTCCGAAGATGAAAAGCAGTTAATATACATATAACGAAAATAAACAGCCAAATCAAAACAAACCACTAAAAATAAAAATTGTCAGAATGACTGTTACTTCATGGGCACGATACATCAGATAATGCCACAAATAAATTTTTAGGTCAGATTGTTATCACAGAGGTGTGACCCCTACAGAGCCTCAGTCCTCTGATTCCCAAATCTTGGAGAGATTATGCGCCATCCTTTCTGTGATCAGCTGGCTGGTGAAGTGAAGTAGGCTGTGACTCTGACCCCTTTCAGCTTTATCTCTCATGTGGAATGTTCCTCCATGTGAGTCTAAGGGAGTGGAAAGCATCCAACCCCTGGGTCTGTGCTTGGCCATCTCTGCATTAGGGTGTCTCTTCCTGTGTGAGGCTCAGGCTGATCTGCTGCACAGCTACATGGGACTGGTTTATTTGTTGCATATCCTTAATATTCTGCAGTCAGAATCAAACCTGGATTTTGTGAAATAATATTCTGGAAAAGGCCTCTGGACCTCAAGTCAAGGAGACTGGTTAAAAGTCTACATTTCAACTTTTTTTAGCTTCTTTTTTTTTAGATTATACATCTTTAACAGCTCTGGAGATGTCCTTAAAATACCTCCCAATACAACCTCAACACCAGAGACGCAAAACCACAATGTCACATGTATTTTAATTTAATTTTATAGAAAAATTAATTTCTGGATGAAAAAGAAATTCTTTCTGTGGGAAAAATCTGTCACAGATTGAGCCACTCTCCTGAGGAAAGTTGTAACTTTTTATTTCTCACAGTTCATGTTGTCTTGCAAACCTCTTGCACAATTTCAGCACAAGGAAGTAGAAAACAAGATTTCCCAAATATGGATTGGTGCTTCCTTAGAGGCATCAATAAAGGTTTAAAGTGAATGCTGTATTTCAAAAGCTTTATTAAGCTGTTTCTGTCTAGACAAAGATTTTCTTCAAAGCTTCCAAAGTGTATCATTATCAGACTTTTAAAGCAGACAATGATTCAACTTGTCACCATGAAAATTAAAGTTTTAATAAAAATGTTGACCAGAAGAAATCTCTCCATGTGGAACAATTACTATTTACAAGAAAGGTGAACACTGATATCTGTAGGCAGCCATGCTACAGCTTTATCCAACTCTTGCACACCAAATGCAGACACTTTAAACTTTCTATCAAATGTGAAAAAAACAGACATCTGAAGTCATCTCTCTTCTGCTGTTAAATTACAAATCCATTTGCTTCTTGATATTATCAGCATTTTAAAGATGTGTAATCCTGGCCATGAGATTGCTTTTAATCCTCTAATAGCTATTCAGCTGACTTTTTTGTAAAAGCCTATCCACAATCCTTTCATGTTATATTACCCAGTGTCAATAATGTGGCCAAAGAAAACCAGAAGGCACCATAGAAAATTCACGTTCAGACTATAAAGCAATCAGGGCCAATCTACCTCACTGCAATAAATAAACAGGGAATGTCCACAGAAAAATAAAGTGTCTTCGAAAACATTTGTCTCCAGCATACTTAGGCAGGAGGCAAAGCAAGATCCAAAACATTTTGAAGAGAGATCCTCAAGTGGTACCAACAGGAGAGCCCTGCTGAAGTTAGCTGAGGTAATTGCTATAGCTAAGCAAGGTCTTAGTAAGGCTCTCCAAAATAGAGTCTAAGCAAATATAACTTCAGTGGGTGCTTCTCACTAGTAACCCTCAGCATACAGATAAATGTCTGCAGAGAAAGAAATAAATTTGTTCTAGACAAATGGTAAGACTGCAGCTGCACCTAGATTTCCATGAGGCTGTCCTGCTACAGATCTGGAAGCTCTGGTAACACAGGATGAGCACCTTTCTCCATTAGCCTGAAGGTGTGCTTGTAAGTAAAGATCCACTATAAATGCTCACTTGTGTAATTCCCACATGATTCTTACACATTTTTTTTCTGCCTAACTGTGAATATATCCACTAACAGAGCAGTGGAAAAGTTCTTCAAGTTGCCCTTGCTGAGAGAACAAACTTAGAGGAGTGACGGCCCCCTTGAAAATTTTGGAGACCCCTTGGCTCACTTCAGATATTACTGGAGATATAGTCTCAAAGACATGAAATTACTACATGGTCCATGAACTCCGGTGGCACTAGTGTAGAAAAATATGCCAATTTAAAGTCCTTACAAAGGGGAAAGCTAACACTGACTTGTCTTTTCAGTTTGACCCATGTGGTGGTCAGCCAGCCCATGGGCACCAGCCAGCCATCAGCAGGCACGTGTGCTTTGCACTGCTTCTTGCCTGTTCTACTGGGACCAGGGGATTAAAAAATGAGTATTTTGAGGGATTTTTTTATTTGAGAGGGGGAAGCTGAATGACTGGTCTGTGGGAGGCTGAAAGGTTGAAAATGTGGACAGTGAAGCCTGGGAGCATATATAGCACAAAGCCAAGCCAAGCTGCATTTGCTGTGATGCTCACAAAGCACCTTCCTTGTCCTCATGATTTTATTTTGATATGGTGTGGTTCTGCGCACATATAGCAGATTTTTGTGTTCCATGGCTGTAAGCCATCAGCACTGAATCCTAACCAATCTCTTCTATCTGCACTGAGATCACAAAGAGAACAAGTAGTTACAAATAAATGGAATTTTCACATTTTTTCATGTATTCACTTTACTGTTAGCATTGTGGTATGCTAGGCTGCTCTGTTGAAGTACCTTTTTAAATGTAAAAAGCACTGAAGAAGTCCCAGGCTCAGCTGCTGAGGGTTTATCCCAAGGGATTCCTCATGTGGAGGTGATGTGCCCCCACATCCAGAGGCATTAAAGCTCTCTGGTGCTTAATGAATGAAACTGATAATAAACTGTGTAATGTATAAATTAAATAAGCCAGATGTACAAACACAGGAGTGTGTGTTGCAGTGTTTGTGCATGGGAAAAGGAAGAAGGATGGTAGAGGGAAAGGGAGAGAAGAAAGGGGTTTTGACGTGCAGCACACTGCTTGATATCGTATCGGCTGCATGGCTGAAACAAGGGAAAAAGCAAGAAATGAGATATGACACCTTTGGGAAGGATTAATTCCTGGAAACCAAACCAACCCAACCCAACCCAAAACTTAAAGTTAATATATTTGCAGACAAACCTTGTGGAGATATAAAAAAACTGTGAGATTTTGCATTGCAGAAATGAGAGCAAGCAAAGCAGTGACTTTTACAGATCGGGACTTAGAGGGAGCCATAGGCAGGGCTGGAGAGAGGGATAGTTCCCTCCCTGGCCCCACTATCAGACCCTGCGGGTGTTTTCCACCATTTAGAGTGCTTTCCTCCTTCCCCTGACGTATTTATTCTCCTCCATTGGGAGGAAGGCGTGGTCCTGCCCCCACCCCGGCTGGCTTTGCATTTTGCACTTTTGACCCAGGGATGCCATGAGTTAAGGGAGGACTCAGCTTTGCCTCTTTAGGCTTTGCTCACTTTGGGCATCCCTCACAAGCTTGGCCATGGCCTGATACATCTGTCACAAAGCAGAAACAAGAGGTGCAGCAGGCTGGGGCTGAACTACAGGGTGAGCCTTAATCCTGAAGGAGTAAAACGGAATAGTGGGAAGAGTAAGAGGAACCCAGCACCATGATGAAACAAGGAGTCTGGAGTCTGGACTTTGGGCAAAAGCCAAGCACAGGAGGTGTCTCTCTTAAGAGAGGAATCGCTCTGCTTCCCTCCTCCTCCATCCCCCACACTAGGAGTGCTGCTGGAAAGTGTGGAGACGTTGTGCTGAGTATCACAGGGGAAAGGGAGAGCGCTGTCTGGGTAAACAGGGGCGAGGGGTCAGGGACAAAGTCTGTTGTGTGAACATTCGTCCCAACACAGAGGAAAGAGGAATCAGAGCTGTAGGCTGGGCACTTTCCAGTGGTCATAATGGAAAGCCTCACCAAGCTGAGGACTGTAAGAAAGGCTATTCCCTGCTGCTAGTGTTTTTCACAGGGTAGATATGTGTTTACATCATGGTGATAATGCCCACCTTCTTTACCTTTTGCCATTTGCTATCACTCCCCATTGTTTTCCTCTCCTCCCTCCTGCCTGACCTTGTAGCCCTGGCTATTGCTATAGATGCAAGGGTATAGGGACATCTCCTGGCTGTGTATTTTGTGTCCTTCTCATACAGCAACCTGATTTTAGCATCTCTTCTTGCTACTGCCTCTCTGCTGATCACACTACATGCGTCCCTTGATGAAGATGGACATGCCTTGCAGCAGCTGGGTGGAAAGTGTGCAGGGAACTGCTCGATAAGCAAAATTTTAAATAAAAAAATGCCCAACCTGTATAACAGAAGAAGGGGCAATATGATTTTACCACCAGCCATTGTACAAAATGGCTGAGACCACAGCATTTGCATGACTGTAAGTCTGTCTGCCTGACTCTCAGACACATCACATTTATTTGCCTGCCTTGGCTTCTTGTTCATCTTTTCTTGTTCATCATTGCAAAATACCTCTGAGCATATTTCTTATCAAAGTGCTGAGCAGTTCCGAGCAGCCTGTGCTCTAGCTGGGGAACAGAGGGGAAAATTACAGTGCTGAGCCCATCTGCTGTCAGCAGCCAAGTGATAAACCCAGATCACTTCAGCCATGGGTTTTGCCTCTCTTTCAATAACAGCATGGCCCCACCTCTTGCCCTCTGTGCTGGGAACACCAGTAGATCCTGCCCCATCTCACTGGAAAATATCACCAGATTGACCCTGTAATGCTTTATCAGGAACTGGTTGCAGCTGTGGTGCTGCCAGGATCTCACTGGGCTGCTTGTCTCCTGTGTGAGTGGAAGCACACGAGTCCCCTGTGCTCATAGGTAAATTCGACCTTGCACATTACCAGCTCTGGTATTGCAGAGCTGGCATCTGTAGCTCGCCTCGCCTTGCCTCCCCTCTTCCATTCCATTCCATTCCATTCCATTCCATTCCATTCCATTCCATTCCATTCCATTCCATTCCATTCCATTCCATTCCATTCCATTCCCATATATTACAGTTACAGCGAGGGTGGTGGGGTCAAAATAAATCTCCCTGCCAATCTCTCAGGACAATGATGTTACTGGCATCCTCCTTGCCATGAGCACCCCACTGCTGACTAATGCAAACCATTGCTGAAGCCAGGCAAAAAGCCATGAAAAGCCCTGCCCAGTTCCACTGTTGCCTCCCTCTGTGCCCTGACCCCTGCAGTTTGCTCCCAGCACACCTGGGTAATGCTGCACCCCCCAGTTCACAGGGCTAGTCCCCCATGCAAGCAGTGGTGGCACATCCCAAGGAGCCTGTGAGGACAGATCAAAGCTGAGCACCTACAGCATGTCAGCATGACAAGCTGTGCAAATGCAAGGCATTTGCCTCTGTTTATGTGCCGCGTGCTCCATAGCTTTGCATTTTGCAGCGCTACGAAAGCTTTAAAATTTCCATTTACGTTAACGAGCCCATAAAGCATAAGGTTATTAAATGGTGTTTATATTACCCTCTCTGAGAAGCTCATTCGGTTACCAGCTGGTTCGATTGTTACTAACAGCAAGTTTCATGAGGGCGCCAAGTTGGAGCTGCATGTGTTGGGGGAGCTTGTGTTGAAAGGACAAAACAGCGACAGTGCCATCACCACACAGTGACTGAGTTGCTCTGTAGTCTGAGTGGTTTTCAGAGATGAATTAAATTAGTTGGCTCTCTGATTGAAAAACATGTTGTAATTAAACATTTTAAAACTTATTTTTGGTAAAACTGCTTTAGCACTGGTTATTTTCTTCAAACTTTACTGGAATTTTACTGAGGTCACTGTCTTAAAGAGCATGTTTCGCATTTGCATCTTTGATGAAAAAGTCACAGTTTAGGTAATTTCATGACCTAGAAATCACCACAAAACCTATAAAACTATTGCATATGTGGAGTGATGGGTAACAGAAGGTGTGTCTGGGCAGGAGATTGTTATGCAGAGTGAGGAATAGGTGAAGCAACACAGCCAATGTGGCATTGTGCAGAGCAGGCATTTGCAGAGAGAAGCTGAACAGGGACAGTTGGAAAAAAGAGTTTAGGTTGATTCCCTCTAGGAAAGTCACTGGTGAGTTTTCTACACAGTTCTTAATTGCAAGGAGTAAAGTAAGAGTTTAGTAATCAAGCCTGGCATGCAAGTGTGGGCACAGACATGCATGGGGCAAATGCCACAGAGCACCTACTACAGCAGGCACCAAGGGTTGGAGACCAAGGGCTTGGAGCATGGGGCAGGGCAGCGAGGCATCTGGCATCAGTGTCTTGGTATAATGTGTGAGTCAGGTGTGACAATGGCAGCACATCAGGATGATGTGTTTTATTTTCTACCTGAAATAAGTTTTGCAGGTAAGAAAATTTTTATTCTGTAAATAATTCTGCAAGTGTTTTCAGTTTGAAAGAATATAATTGGAAATACTGTAAAAACATATGCCCACATATGCCATGCCCATGAAACAGAGGCAGCTTTGGCTTTATTTTTTCCTGCAAGCATTCCCTTCTTTTCAGCTAGCCCTGACTTTTAATTCTGAGAACAAAGTCCACAAGCATATGCTCAGGTATTGACAGTGACTTGATTGCAACAATTAGGAACGTGACTTGGCAGATCTGAAGGCTTAAGACATTCACACCATGAAAAGTGTGAATAGAAATTCCTTGGACTTAAAATTTACTTGGAGAAGTTTAAGAAGAGGTAGTTTATAGGGCAGAGTAAAAAAAGCTCAAAAACTTTGGAGAGTCAGTGAGATTCCTGGAAGATCAGGTGCTAATTTTTAATAAGACTCCTTGGGATTGAGCTCTTTGGAGAATAGGTTTTATAGAGAAATCTCCAGTACCTCTTTGTTTCAACCAGGTTACATACATAAAAATATTGCAGTACAGATGGTCCAAAGGCAAAGTGTGTATAAGGCAGGCTATCAGACAGAACTAGGAGTATATTCTACCTGGCAAATTATGGATGTGAGACAACACTTACATGGTTAAATCATATCCCTCCTTTCTTTCTTAATTTTTTTTTATCCTTGATTCAGTGGGACAAAGTCACGCCCTTATGAAAGATCTGGCAGCTCCCTCCGTGTCCTGAACCCTATCCAAGTGATAATTATACCTGTTTGAAATCCATGAGCTGAGAAGTAGCCTCCAGCCACTCAACAAAGGCTCCTCCAGTGCTCTGAGGAAGCAGTGCCGACACTTCCCTTCTCCTTGTCTGCCTCCTGCTGAAACACATTTGCAGAGTTTCCTGAAGCCTCTAAGGCTTTTCCAGAGATCTGGTGGAACCAGACTTGTTATCTCATGGAGTATCATCACGTGCAAATACAAAGAAACACCCCCACAGGCATAGTTAATGCAGAGAAACCTTAATGGCTTTTTTTTTATTTCCCCTCCAGTTGCAAATGTATAATTAATCTATAATTAATCCCAGTTCAAATTTACATGTTTGATCTATTTCTTTTAGGCTTCAAATATCTTTGAAGGAGGGGGAAGACCCTGTTATTTGATCTGCAGTGCCTAGGATAGGCTCGGTGTTTACGTGGACAGACCCCCGTTCCCAGAGCTGGTCAGGTGTGGAGAGCTCCCAGCTTGTAGACCTGGTGGGGCCGGAGGGCAGTGGCTGAGGTGCTTCCCAATCCAAGCTGCAGGAGCCCCTTCACCCCAAGCAACCATTTCCCCAGGGCTCCCCTGAGGGGAGAGGACTCCCTACAGCCAGGTGGTGGAAACCTACTGCAGACAAGAGCCACAGCAGTAACCAACCCTCCTGCGAACAGACGCTCCGAGCCCTCACTCCTGCAGCGTAACAGGAATGAAAGATGTAGGGATGAAGGAACATATCCACTTCAAACAGGGAAATTTCCATTTGAAGTGCCTTCTTGAGTGAAATCCTCCCCAGCAGCACTTTTCTCCCTTCACTATTGTATATCAATTTCTTCTGACAACAGTTTCATGGCTTCGGGATAAATAAGCCCAACCATTGGTATTACATTTTACAACTACAGATCGTGGAGATTGAAATTCTTTGGCTGTGTCATCAAAGATGGGGAGGGGGCAGATGGGTCCACCAGGCGCTGTGAAAGGCAGGTTAACCACAAAACAAACTGAATCCAGCCTTTCATCCCTGGCGGTACCGTGGAGGCTGAGGAGGATGGTGGATGCAGGCAGTGAGGGCAGAGCTGAGGGGACACTGACACAAGGGGCCCTGAGTGCTGCAGAGAGGCTTCTTCGCCTCATAGGGCAGCTGTCTCAGGGCTGGGGAAGCCTCAGGGCTCTTCACTCCTTATGGCACAATACTAATGGTTTGGTTCCATGGCAAACATGAGTAGCTGAAAAAAAAAAATAATTTCCAGTTGATTGATAAGGGTTTTGCTTGGGTTTTGTTTTGGTTTTTTTTGTTTGTTTTCCCAGTGGAATCAAAAGCTTCCTCTTAAACGTTTTCCTCCCTGACATGCAGAACTTTGGTTTGATCTACAGATTCTTAAAGTCCTTCAAGTAGGAGTGTGAAGTGTAAAGTAAAGTGAAATGAAACCCCACATGCTGACATGCATTGGTGAGCATTTCCTGACTGAAAGCATCACTCAAACACTGTCCCTTTCCCTGGTCCACTCTGAGAAAGCAACCTGGTGCTTTCTCAGCTTCTGTCCCTTAGCACATGAATGCATATAGATGGCAAAAGCAAGGTGGCGTGTTTAGCACTTCACGTGAGCACAGAGGAATTTAGGCACCTCACTGACTCAAGGTGAGGATCTGGCTCAGAGGCTCTGCTATGAAAGACTATGAAAAAATTATTCTAAGTTTTGCAGTGACTACTTGAAACTCTGAACAGCTTACAAGCTCTTCTTTCAGTTTAGGTTGTGACAGGAGTGACCCCATTCCTCCAGCAGTGCCAGAAGCCACAGAAGAAGGCAGCATGCAGGGCTATGTCACACTTGCAGGGTTGGCACTGAGCATGAGACAGCTGAGGCCATCCTTTACAGAGAGGTACTGCTGTGATCAGAGCACTCATAGGAGCAGAAGGAAATGGTCCCTGAATCACAGATTTGTATTTAAATAGGAAAGACTGATAAAAAGGGAGATTAAAGGAAGTGATTTTTATTTGCATTTTGCAGATAGAGCACCAAGACATTGGAAGATGAAGTGATTTGGTACAGGCTGGACAAATCCATGGTGGATAAGGGCACTGGAAGCTGCTCTCTGCAGATGTACCTGAATGCCTCAGCCTTAAGCTGAACTTTTCTTCACAGGAACCAGTCTTTGATGGAGGATTCACTTTCTGCCAGAGAAGCAAGGGTGAAAGGAGACAGCAATGGTGCTTTTGGCTGCTATTGATAATCATCAATGAATATCTGTCTCACAAACAAGGCTTCATGTTTCTCAACCAAGATAAAAACTTCTGCCTCATCCACTGACCATTAATAGAAGAGCTCACAGGGTCTGGCAAGAAGAGCAGCCAGCAATCTCTGAGTCTCCTGAACTAACCTAATGGTCAGTCAGGTCACCTTGCCCATGTCACCCCACAGCCCTGAGACTGAAGTGGGGAACAGGCCCTGGCACATCACGTGCCTGTGAGCAGAGTTCTCCGTCCCTGTTTGCCCCTCTGAGGCCTGATCAGCTGCCCTATGGGCACAGCAGTCCCTCTGAGCCCCCTTTCCTGGGGAAGGTTTCTGTGCCATGGATGTGCCCACTGGGGCTGCTGGGGGAGGAGAGCACCCAGCGCTGCCTGCACAGCACTGCCTGCACCCAAAGACACCCTCCTGCCAGCACAGCATCCTGGAATGGGTAAAGAGGTTTTCACAGATGGTTTCCCCTCCTCCGCTGGGCTCAGTCCCTCCGCCACGGAGGGGCTCCAGCCCTGCAGACACTCACAGCTTATGTCAGGAAGAAGATGGACGAAGTCCTTTCTGGGCCTGACTCAAAATACACATATACTCAAAATACTCAAAATGGAGGAGAAAATGCTTGTCATAGTCCTTTCTGTATCTGCCTGACAAAAACACTCCTATGAGAGGTGAATGGAGAAAATCCCTTTATAAACAGCTTCAGTATAAATACCTTCCAGGGAAAAAAATAATTTACGGTGATACTTTTTTCTTCCTCATCCAAGAAGTGGTTAGGGATTTGGCAGGGAAACAGTGGATGTCATAAATGTAAAGCCCAAAAATAATAAGTGTTAGTCAAAAATAAAACAACCACTTTGCATTTGTTCGTTTGTTTGTTGCAAGATTAAAAGTGCAGACAGGTTATGATTTTTAAAAGTGAAGATCTAGTTAACTAGGTGATTTATTAGCAAGGCATTCCTCCAGCTGGGAACTCACCTTTTCCTTCTGCACAAAGGGTAATGAAAAGTTATGGATTTTTAACATTTTTTGGCAATGCAACCTGGCAGTAATCTCCTTGTACCCAAGGAAACACAGCACTGGTAGCCCAAGACCCAACTGCTGTAATCTGAAGGGCTCATGGTTGCTTTCCACATAGGGATGCTGCTGCCCACGGGGCCCAGGGAGGTTTTGGTGGCTGGTCTATGTTCTTCTCTGTGTCTTGGGGGCAAAGACCAATGACCTGGGGCAGAAGCACGCTGGAGTGCTCATGCTGATGGAGAGCTAAGGCCAAGCTGTACACAATCCCTTGTACACTGCAGGATAGGCAGAGTCAGAGATCCAGATCCTCCTCTGTTATTTCCAGCACTCTATTTAATCACTTTTCATTTCCCCCCTTTCCCCCTTAAATTTTGCCATAAACCTCTAATGTCTTATCCTTGAGTGTGTCTATTCACAACCACCAGCAGGCTGCTGTTCTCCCTGGAGGGCTCTTCCCTAGGAGGGTGCTCGGGTTTGGTAATCTCCAACCACTTAATTGTCTCAGGTAATTAGGCTGCTGCTCTAACGCATCAGGGCCCTTATCACACCCACACCCACTGGCACATCTTTCCCTGCGGGACCTGCAACCCTCCCCCCACCGGGTGCCCCGGGGTAGACCCCTCCCCATCTGTTTCTTCTTTCCCACCTGACACTTGGCAGGGGGACTGGTTCCCCAGATTTGTGTTTCACAGGGAAGAAGCAGAAAGCCTGAGGTACCCAACTTCCCACTCCATGCAGGCTCATGGCAGCCGAGAACAGAGGGGAAGAGCCTGGGCTCCCACATCACCTCCCAGAAGTGAGACACAGCTTGCACAGGGGAAAAAAAAGGGGTCAGTGCCTCAGTTTCCTCAGGCACTGAGGAAGAGGAGAAGGGAGGAAAATGTTTCCCCCCTTCCAACCACTTGCTGGATAAAGCAGAGCCCAAGGAAAAAGCAGGGCGCTGGCAGTGGGTGGTGTGAGAGAGTGGGGGGAATAGCAATCCAGGCTTCTGCTAGCACCTCCTTTTAGGAATAGACTCCAAAACAAGGCTGACTCAAGCACCTCAGCATGTGAGGGCAGCCCAGCCCCTGCGTGTCTTTTACTAAGCTAGTAAATGTTAGATTAAGTGCTGGCAGATGACTCCATTTCCCTTTCCCAGTCGTAATCTTTGCAATTAAGACTAGTGATTATTTTGGTTTCTGAATTTATATCTACAACATGACCTGAAGCAGTGTCCCGGGGTTTGGGAACAAGGGGGCAGTGATACGGGGACGTGCTCAGCAGCAGCTCAGGCTGCAGATGCTTGGTCATTGCCCGAGGAGACTGAGTTGCACATCTGCCTGGGAAGACCAGGGGCATTTCTGTGCCCTCTGCTTTCCCACCTCACACCCCGCTTGGCATGACCCTCACCGTCCTGTTACATATTGCAATTAAAAAACAAAAACCCCACCAGAAACCACATAATTATTGGTGTTTTGTGAGTGCCAGGAGGTTACAATCTTCCCCTCCCTCCCACCGTGCAGGGGATAAAGCACCTGCGCCCAGCATCTCCCCAGGCTGGGAACCTGCAGAGCTCCTGCTTTTCTCCTGTACACCTCCCACTGCCACCTTTCCAGGCAGAGAAACAGAAGTGCTGGTGATCAAAACCCCTCAGGGCAGGACAGGGCTCGAGAGCAAAGCAACTGCCAGGTACAGGCAGGGCCTGCTGCTTCACTGAAGCTTCTTTCTGCAAGCAGGGAGCGTGTTGGCACATGCTGCAGGAGGGATATTGCTTTGTCTGATCACTTTGAAGACTGGGGGGCGGAGGGAGAAGAGAAGAGGCCAGTTAAGTGTGTTTATGTTTGAGAGGAACAAAGAGAGTGGAGAAGAGAGTGGGGGTGCCCGTGCCAGAGATATGTCAGAGATCACTTGTTCCTCCTGGGCCAGAACACCAGCCCGGGACCACCAGCGTAGGAGGAAGCGCTGTGTGCGGAGCTGTGTTTAAAGCAGGGAGAGGGAAGATAAGAGCAGAGGGAAAAGAAATCCCAAGAGACTTCTGATAGTGGTAAGTGTGATACAGGTTGGGCACCAGGCTCCCTACCAGTGGGATGTGCAAATATACCACAGCAGGCAGCACAGCAGACACTTACCTAGCTGGGTCCTGGTTTCCCTTGGAGTTAGGGGGGTCAGGCACCTGGAGTGCATAAAATGTAAGCAAGTCAAAGACCTGAAGGCAGCCCTCAGCCGCACCCCAGCTCTGCTGTGTTATGGCAAATGAAACACAGGTGCTGCCATTTACAACACTGCTGGGAGGAACTGCCTTCCTGGGGGTCTCACACAGCCCCGGGGCGGATTGCAGCACCCCAGCATGGGTGTGCATTTAGAGAGCTTTCTGAAAGAGCTGCCCAACAGCAACAAAACCCTGAAGTGCTTTTCTGTTCACTCTTTAATGCTGTGCTGACCATGATGGGAATGACACCTAAGGATACCTGAACAGTCAGTTCCTGGCAAGAGAAGTGCTCGCCCAGCACCAGGCCCTGCAGCCAGCTCTGTGAGCACAGAGAGGAGGGTGCCACAGAAACCACCACCAGAGATGATACCTTCGACTTCCCAGAGGCAGTAGTTCTGTTTTGGCAATTCCAAGCTGTAAGTTAAACCATCTTGTTGTCAAGCAGAGAGTAAGATGAATGCAGTGAGCTACTTGTTCTCACTAAAAACAAGCCTGCACCCCAAGACTGTTTTGTTTGGGTTTTTTTTGCTGGCTGGAGGCAGACTTAATGCAAGCCTCCATGCAAGCCTCAAGGCCAAAAAACCACCTGCTGCAGGACACAGATAACTGAATCAACTACACTTAGAGAGGGAATAGGTCAGTGCCTGTGGTTAGACAGAGGCATGCAGCAGCTCCAGGGGTGTGACGTAGACCAGATCTCTCGTCTGTGGTATCCCAAGGAAAAAAGACCCTAACCATCATTCACCAAAGCCTTTTCAGTCTTTTGGGGAGGAAAACACATCATACGTTAACAGATGTTTCCAAGTTCTCAGCAACCTTCCATGGAAGCAGAGATGCTTCGATGACCACATTGGTTCTTTGGTTCCCAGAATGCTCCTGCAGACCACCTGCACAGGAATTTCAGCACAGGAATTCTAATACTGTGTGCTGCTAACACTTTTTATAATTTATTTTTTAAAATGCAGAATAAAAAAAAAATTAGTGGGCAGCCCTATTTGAAGCAGACAGACAGACTTGAATTAGGAAAAAAATCCAAGTTCAAACAAAGAACCAGGATTTTTCTTTACTTTTTTAGGTGGTTAGAAAACCACCACTCTACTCCATACAGCACAATGTATAATTACCAAAATTAGTGGTAGCTTTGCTGCAAGAAACCAAAATTAACATCACTTCTTCCAGTCTTGAATGCTAATGCATAAACACTGATGACCAGAGGACTTAAGGCATACATCCACATGACAGCACCTCCACGGTACTCATGATTTCTGCTTGTAAAAAACTTTGTCTCTTAATGGCAAGGGTAGGTGAAAGTTGAAAGGAGAACTATGTGTGTGAAATGCTTCTTATTTTTATATGTCAATTTTTTAAAGTTTTTAAACTTTCCCTTACATTCAATATCAGAGTGGCCGAAATATTTATAGACAAACTTCTGCATGGGACATATACTTCTGCAGAAGATTTGAGACCAACAATTTGTCTTTCAGTCACTGGAGGCCATTTCACATTTCTAGGTGAAATTTTTGTTTTAAATACAGCAAGTGTGTCTCAGACCACTGAAATGGCGATCTGGAACCGTTCCACTGGAGAGATCAGAGGAAAACAAGAAACTGTCTGTAAGGCCAAACCTACAAGAACTCACAGCAGTGACTATAAGTGCATGTGCTGCTTCTGAACCTACACAAACGCAGAAACCAGTAAGAACAAAGTGATTATGACAGTGAAATGCCATTAACGCTTCCTAAGATCCTAAACTTAAAGGGATGTTTCATCAAAAGGCACTCGAGCCCATCAATCACAATCTGCTCCCTTTACATGACTCCTTGGCAGGGCTCCACTCTTGCTTTGGGGTTTTATTTCCCTCCAGCCGCCCTCTTGTGCCGACACAGAGGTTTACAGGCAGCACCATCCCCTGTCCAGCGAGGTGGCTCAGCAGGCCTGAGAAAGACAAGTTGTAGCTGTCACACTCCTGTCACAGCCAAGCTGAGAAAACAGCACCACAATGCCCTTCCTTGTACCCTGCAAGAAGTTCTGCCATCTGCACACTCCTTTGCAAGATCTGAAGTCCCAAAATGCAACGGGTTTCAAGCTTGTCTATGTGCTTTAAAAGCAGAAAACAGACATTTCAGCCAGAGAATAAACATGACACAGATACACTGCCATGTCCATCTTCCCATTTTATTTGTAATCCCCAACATGATCCAGTGGGGATGGTCAGCTTCCCCTCCAATCTTGTCTAATGAATGTAAAAGAAGCATCATAAGTCACATTGTATTGGGCCTGACCCTGCAATTGGGCTCCCTTAAATCAGAGCTGCAGGACACATCGAGCAGCATTACCCAACTTTTACATGCCTAGAGCTTTGCAAAGTGTTGGATTAGCATATCTCTAAGTTGTTAAATTACAACTTTTACTGGGCAAACAAAACCTCTCAAGGCAACATACTCAGTCCTACTAGCTTTTCCAAAAGACTGTGGAACACCTACTTGTCCTGAGCCAAGTACATCAGGTGCTGAGTTAAACAGGAGAGGCTGGGGTAAGACTGTGCCTCAAGCCTAGCTAGTCCCTCTCAAAGAAAGAGGGAAACCATTCCCAACTCCAGATTCCTTATCCAATGGCCACAAAACATGCAACAATATAGACTATGCATAAAGGTATCTGCAAACAGGGCAATTCTCCCTGCCCAGAAGTGCTATGCCCTGTCTATCAGAGTACTTCCATATGCAGAAAGAGCTCCAGGCACTCAGGTGTGGACATGGCAAGGTCTGGTTCATACATCATCTTCACTGGTCTTGCAGCACAGCAATTAGTGACAACTCAGGCAAGCCTGAAGTCCTGCCTGAGCCATCACCAGGCAAACAGGGGAAGGATTGCATATAAAACCAGGACTTACTTATTTCTTTGCCCTTTCCTCACAAGAAAAGAATGCCATATAACAAGGAGGAAGGGGGGCATTAATTATACCTAGGAGTGGCTAAAAATAGAAGTATCCTCAACTGTTGTGTTTCCAGAACAGGAATGTGATCTTTGAGCATCCTACAGAGTCCAAGAGGTGTGGGAAGATGATGGTTCTAGTCAGTTTTGTGTAAGGCCTGGAGACACTGATGTGCTTCTGTTGCCCTGTCAGTTCCTAGCCTTTTATAACAGCAATAGGTCTCAGTTTAATGGCTTTCTTGCTGATGCCAGCTTCATGGCATGTGTTAACCACATCAGTCACGTTCTTGTAAGACTCTGGTGCCTGGAGGGGAAAGAGGGGAAAAAAAGAAAAAGAGAAAACTATAAAGAACCCAAAGTCACAGGAAGACTAGACATAGGTTTTTGAAATCCCCTCTTCACAAAAACAATCATATGGATAGAGGATGTAGAAGTAGGTGAACATATAGAGAATCTGGCCACCTTAGATATTAAAGAAATCTGAGACTCTTAGCTTTCCAAATAAGGTCTCACCATCTATCAGATAAAATAGTAGCTCTTTTGGTTCAGCTTTTCAGATAATCCAGTCTCCCAGCATGTGAGAATGCCATCCCTCATTATCTAGCAGGAAGTAACTCTAACTTCTTCCTTACATTAAAATTTATCTTCACTGTCCATTAGTGACAACAATCAGGGTTGAACTCTAGAGCTTCCCCCTCCTACATTCTGACAAGGAAGCTGCTCCTAAACAGAGACTTTAACATGATCAACATGTTCATATAACACCAACACTCATAACAGCATAGCTCCAAATGATTAACACCCTTCTATAAGTGAGGTTGTGAACAGAAAAGACATTCTATCATGTTAATGCAGAGGAACTGGAAGTGAAAATATTCAAAGTTTTCTAGCCCTTCGTAGTTCTCTTCTTCTTGAGCAAATACAGGAATTCATCTTAAAAGAGGGGGATCTCTCAAATTGCTAATAATCTACATGAAAGCTCCAGTGTAAAGTAAATTCAAAGCAGGGAGATCAGCATTCAAGAAGAGAACCCATAAAACATAACTACTTTTGTAGATGCTCATACAGACCTCAGAGTTGATAGCAATTATCCCTATCACCAGGCAGAAGAGGAAAAAACATACACCTCTATCCCCCCACCCCAAAACCTGTCAGTCAGGCATCTCCCTTCTTAGCATGAGTTCAGGACAGGGAAGACCTCCCATTATTTTCAAAAAAATGTGACAGCTCTATCAGAAATTGCAAAAGCTGTATATTTAGAGTACTAGCAATCACTTAGCACTGCAAAAAATCAGGTCAGGGAATGTCATTCAGCCAAAGAGCATGACCCTCCTTTTCCCTCTCAGATAAGTAAGTATTAAACTCACTTCTTCCATGACCAGTTTGGGAGAAGCAACACGGATGGCAATGCCCATGTCAGCCAGCTTGTCCAACACATCCTGGAAGTCCAAGTTACGTCGAGATTTGGCTCGAGACAGCGCACGACCCTAGAAAGCAGTTTTGTTAGTCATAGTTTTTGTAGCAGTCTGGAAAAAAGCCCTCTTTCTTACTAAAGAAAAACATTACTACATTATAAGTAAGGCTGAGAGCACGGACCACAGTAAGCCACAATACAGGAAATGAATTTAGACTTTAGGTGATGGGCTCCTGCAAAATTATACCTCTGGTATGATGGCTAGGAATGTTCCATGTGTATAACATACTAGTCTGCACATACCTTTTTATCCAAACCAGATAGTGTTCAGGAGTCTGAGTTTTACTGGAAGATACTTCTTTTCCTCACTCATTGTCTCACACTACGAGTAACAGGGGAGAAAATACCTTCTTCTAACGACTGAGTTTTTTATGGACAGCCTCAGCACAGTTAACCCCTCCTGTTAGCTCAGAGATATCAGAATTTGGCAAAAGGAGCTCATTCTCCACATCTTCATCCAAACATAAAGCAGTATCCCCTAGATTTTCTGCAGAAGTAGTCAAAACTACTCAGTAAGGGACAAAAAGGACTTCTAGTTTGTAGTCCTCCTGGGCAGGGATTACCATGGCAAGGCTACTCTCTAGTTGTATGACCAATGGATGAACCACACACTGGATGACCCTTGAATAACCTTGTTCTATGGATGACAGTCCCATTCCAACCTCTTTCTGATACAACTTCTTGACTTACAGCTCCATGACAGGTAGTTCCAAAGGTCTCAGTCATGCCTTGCTCTGTGCCAGTAAGGACATAGCTACAGGTGCCCATAGTCCCGCCGATCAACACAGGCTGTCCTGTCAGCTGTGGATGCAAAGTATTCATTCATGAGGAAAAGATGAAAAAAACCTTGTAACAGAAGTCTGAGAGGAACCATATCTCCAAAAAAGGAGGTCAGGTTCACATTCCCTCAGGAGATGCCTGCACTGAAAGACACAGAACAGCAAATCAAAAGACTTGTGTCCAACAGACAGACAAGGCAAAACACTGAATCCTGCCCTAGGTATGAAGGACTTCTTTCCTTCTATGATCTTTCAGCCACTGTGGGTGGAGCAGAAGTGGGAGCTCAGTGTCCCAAAGATCTAACACACAGACAAGCAGAACACTGCCATCCTGCTCGGTTCCAGTGCTATTACCTTAAAAAAGGAACTCACACGCTTAGATATCTGTTGTTTGATTAATCCAGAATTCTCTTCAATTTCCTTCTCCAAAAGCTAAACTTACTTGATAATCAACAGCAATAAGAGGATGGTGAGGAGGGAAGGCCCTGGTTGATCCTTTTCTGTGCACCAGCAGAGTCCGCTCTTTTCCATCCACTACATGTTGCTCCACTTTGGCAATGTTGTGAGACACATCATAGATAACATGCATATCAAGGTCATCTGGGGTTGTGTTGAAGACTTTGGCAAAGGCCTAAAGAGAGCAAATCAGGATAGAAAATACAAGGAGATCATAATTCAGCCTCAATGGAACTGAACACAACAGTGCTGACCGTGACAGAATCGGACAGTCTCGATTGTTCCTCTGCCCACTCACAGCTTAATGCTGAAATTCAGTCAGAAATCAACTAGACAAATTCTTGCAACTCTGAAAAGTTGGCTTTTCAGTGTAAAAACAATTTCATTGTATCCTCTTCTTGTAGTTCAAGGTATTTTCAAAAATATTGCTTAAATGTCTTCTGCAAGAACAATCTAGTGATGTTGAAAGATTTTAGATGGATTGTCATGACTACAGCTTTGTGCAAGTCTCTCCAGAAAAAAACAGTTTAAGAAGCATAAAATGAAAATCAAGCTAAATACTGCAGCTACTCTGTGTTCTGGGATATGTCTGGGATAAAGCAGCTGTGTATTTGCATCAGAGACAACTCTGCTCGTACCTGTCTTGTTAGAAAGGTCATAGAAGAGCGGTTAACCCACGCATAGTTCCCAGCAGCTGCCATTCCCTTCAAGTAATCCTGTCCCTCAGCAGAGGCAATCCTGGCACACGCCAGCTGGCGATCATTCACTATGATTTTGTCCCGTTTCATTGCTTTTTCCATTGCCACGAGTGCATCTGGGAAATAAACACAGTAAATCTAAGTGACTTCTTAATTTTGTTTCAATCTGTGAGATTCACATGGGTATCTATAATTTACATTCTAAAACTGATTTGTCCAATGGTTAAACCTACAGCTTCTTCTCAAAGGCAAAAGCAAACCTGTGGCAGAATGTTATCAATTGTTTGCAAATGGACAACACCTGTCCAGGCAATTCAGAATGTACTTGGCAATTACACTGTAAGAAATGCTCTTTGGTGTTGCAGTTTGCCTCGCTCCAGGTACCTACACCAGTCAGATCATACCTGTGGCAACCTGGTGGCCCAGACCTCTGCTTCCACTGTGGATCATCACGCACACCTGCCCTTTGTGGTCAATGCCCATCTTCTTGGCAGCATATTCATTGTAGATGTCATCCACAACCTGGATCTCAGCGTAATGATTTCCAGCTCCCAGGGTCCCCAGCTGCCAAGCACAACACACTGATCAGGCAGTGCAGGCAAAGCAGCCTCTGGGAGCACAAGGGAAAGGCAGGGGAACAGGGGCAAAAGCACAAATTGCTACAGCAAGGTTTTGGGTTTAGAAAATCTTTTTTGAGGGAAAAAACATCCCCATATAAACTGAAAGGAAGTAGAACACAGTAGCATAATCACTGTCCTCTTTGTTTAGATTTATGACTACCTTTGGTGTTGGAACAAGACTGTGATTAAGCAAAAGGACCAGGATCCACAGACTGTGCTGTCAACTTACTTAGGCCTAATTGAAAAACAGGAAGAGTATAGAGTATTGAGAATTCATCTCCAGTTTGTATAGGTAAGGCAGACATATATAGTCTTATACTTGGTTATAACTCCACAAAGAAGATACAACAACCTGTTAATTATGTACTTGGAACCTTTCAGTAGATTAAAGCAAGCTATTCCATTTCCAAGCCCAAATTTTTTTAACTCCGTAACAGACGATCACTTATTTCCAAAGCAAATGTGAAAACTGAGGACGTAACATTACTTTGAGGTTAAAATGTTATAATCTCGCAGCACTCCAATCAATAAAACTCAAGAAGTCATACACAAGAAGGCTTTACAAATGTATCATTACTAGAGCCATCTCAAATTGTTCCATACAGAGCAATGAAGTATTATATATAAAAACGAAATCCAACTCTAACTGTAATTCAGTTATGACCTAGTTCCATTTATTATATCTTTTCTTGACCTGCTATACATTTGCTGAACAAACAAGGACAGAAGTTGCAGATTAACTTGCATGCCTCTTCAAAACAAAACTGCATCTGGATGTGGAAATGCCACCCAACATAAATGTCATTACCACATGTTAACAGATGAAAAACTGATGGCCCGGCGGACCTTGGGCAGGCCCAGTATTACTTCCCTCTGTTACAGTTCTGTCAAGAATTATTCAGAACTGGCCTCACCATCTCACCTTTCCCCCTGCCCAGAAATGCTAGACAGTTTCAAGAAAAGACATAAAATCAGAGAACTACTCTCTAACCTTTTCATTTGAACCCTGGGAGCATTCACAGCCCTCCTGAAAGATAACATTACCTGAGGCAGACCCCTCTTCTTTGCTCTTGAGGAGACTTTGTTGGGATCAGCCTGCAGCATTCTTCCATATTCCTCACAGTGCTCCTTGTCCTCTGCCCAGGCGTAGCCCTCCCGGAGAGACCAGTCCACACCCATCTCTAGTGCCTCTTCCAAATCCCTGCAATTATCAAACACCTACATAAGATGGTTATCCGTGGATATACTCAAAACTCCACTGGATGCAGCCCTGAGCAACTTGACATAACTTTGTTGTTAGACCCACCTTCAGAGTTAGCCCTCCTTCATGCAAGGCATCAGACAAGACAACCTCAAGAGATCCCATCCAACCTAAATTATTCTGTGATGTTATGATCAGCCCCTAGCTCTCCTAACAACCAGTCCAACTTCTTAGTACTTCATGAAAATCAAGCTCTATAAATATATTAACTTTTGATAGGTCATTACTTTTTCCTCTTTGTTGTGTGGGGAATATCCTATTTTCTCTCTCATCCCTTTCAAAAAAAACCTTTATGCTCATGGAAGTTTTCTGTCAGAAGAAATGAGAACCTTTCAAGAACTTTTAGTTAGTTCAGGGGTTTAAATGGGGGAAGAGCGAGCTGACTTTGTGCATTGATGATTATGTTGGTCCTGGTAAAGCCATATGTAGAAAGAATGGAAAGATTTTTAGAATTACTCTTTCTTTTTTAAAAGTCTCCCACTGATGAAATCTTTCATCAAAACAAACAGACAGAGATGTCCCCTCTGGTGATGTGTGCACAAAGTCATTCTCTTACTTGGCATTCATGGGGATGACACCTTTGGAGCCGACACCAACAGGAATGTGGTCAAACATAGCCTGGGCAAGCTGCTCTTTCACAGGCTGCACATCACTTTCATCCAAATTTGTACGCAGCAAGCGGACACCACAGTTGATGTCAAATCCTACACCACCTAGAAGTGTAGAAAAAGCCATGACAGGGAACATGTACTGAATACTGTGATCTCACACCTTCTTTCTGAAACAATACTGGGGAAGAAAAGGCAGAACTGCATTAGGCTTCATTTTAACAGATTGACATAAAGCCTCAGATTTCAAGACGTAGCTGTACAAGTATCTACAAAGCTCTCTCTTTATGAAGTTACTCCAACAAGTAGACAAAAAGTAGACACAAATATAAAATATACTGCCCAGAGAAAGCAGAAAGGGATATCACGAGTCCAAGCCTCAAATGCAAGGGCAATTCTCCCTGTACTGTTTAGACGTTCTCAGTGCAACCGCCCGCTCCATAAAGAATAAAGATTCTGAGTGCAAGAATTAAGCACCTCTTAAGCCCCTACAATTCTCATATTTTAGCTTTAGTTCTGTACATGAAGTACTAGAAAGTCCTGCTATTTTGAAAAAGTATTTTTATGCCATCCCAAACATTTCTCAGAGCAGGTTAAGTCAGTCATCCTCACCTGGTGAAACCACTGCTTCTGGATCACTCATATCAAAGGCAGCCATGTTGCCAATGGCAAACCCATAGCCAGAATGGACATCTGGAAGGCCTATTGATCTCTGAAAGGGAATGAAGGCAATTTTAAAGTTTTATGAAACTCAGTGCTGCAGAGTTACCTTGGTTAGGCTTTGCCTTGTGGCAAGAGTTGTCACATTTGAAAACAAATATACCAAAAAGAGAATGGATCTTCAGATGTAGACGGAGTGAACACAACAACTCAGGCGAGTATCTGAACTCCTGCACTTACAGGGCAGACACTCAAAGAAAGCAGAGAGCAGATCTCAGTCTGAAGCAAACACCCTGTGGCTAGTCAGCTGAGAAGCCCTCTTGACTCTATGGGCCAGATCTCAAAAAAATTTGGTAAGAGCTTAAGCACCTAAATGTAGGAACTGTGATCTCAAACTGAATTCTAATTTGGCCTTTTCTTGTACTCGAGTCCTTGCATTCAAAACTCAGGCAGGCAATAGCTTTTGAGCAGCATAAAGCAGACATAAGAGTGAAGATAAGTTATTTTTACCAAATTTCATCTAGAGACATCTGCAGTATTTAAATACTGTAAACACAACAAGGGAAGAGTTCAGTGCTATGAATTAAATAAAAGTCAGCATTTTCTCTCCTTATCTGTGTCATCAACCCTGACCAAAGACTGCACCCTGTAGGGAGGAAAAAAATCACCTTTTGAGTGAGATCCTGATGGGATAGGACAAGACAGGAGCTGTGGCATTTTAAATTTAGATTAGGACATCACAAACAGCACTCTGCAGTCTATTTAAGCAAACAAAAAAAGCCTCAGACACCCAGAAAGCTGTTAGAAATTGTAACTTTTCGATGTGTGTTAAACTGCTACCATACATTAAAAAGAACAGTACTTTTCAATGGGATTTTGTGCTTCTTCTGCCTCCCCTTGCCATCACCAATAAGTCTCTTGGCTTGGAAATAAAAAGTGAAGATTTGAATACACAGATGATTGTAGCATCTCTCCTACAAACTACCAGACGGAGTTCCTATTTAACAGGTTGTTACTATTCTACCTTACTCCCTTTTGGCTGCCCACTAAGGCATTTTAACAGCATGATGGTCTGCCCTTTACTGCAGCCATAAATTCAAAACGTCTGCCAAGTGACCAAGGAAGACCGTTAAAACAATTCTGTTATTTGTTACTTATTAATATTTGCAATATTGAGTGAGAAAGAGATCATTTCCACATCACTTCCACTTCCTGAAAAGAGTCACAGCCTAGTATTTTCCTCCTGCATTATCAGATCTGACACTGCTTCCAAAAAGGCATGGGGCAAGGGAAAGAAGTGTTGAGTGCATGGGAGGACTCACTACCCACATTAGGTCAGCAACAATAATACAGACAACAGTATCACCTCCTGCTCTCTCCTCACTCCTCCATGCATTCCAGGTCAGCAGAGGCAATTGAAAACCAACAAGCAGTCAATATGGACACTGATGGAAATGTGGCTCAAGCAAAAGGAAATAGCATAAACCAATGCTAAAAAAGCTTCATGTCAAAAGACAAGTAATGAAGTAAGTGGACGCTTCCCTTTCTGACAACTTAGTCTTGCAGCCTGCCCTTGCAAGCAGTTTACTCAGAGACAGGTTCTTAACACACAAACTGCTTTGAAAAGAACTTTCATCCATATATCTTCTGAAAACAGTTCCCACTTGGAAAGCAATAATTTCGGGCAAATAGGAAGAGAAAAAGAGCAAATTTTCAGAGCAGTTACTCACGTGAACAATACCAGGTAATGCAGCCACGTTCCCAATCTGTTTCATAGCAGGCAAGAAGCCACCTGCACCTGAAAAAGAGGAAAAAAAAGAAAAAAAAAGTTAAACAATCTGATAACTTACCATGATAATCACAGTGCAGTGCTTTCTAAACAGACTGTTCAAAACACTGGCAATTTAGAAGTCAGCCACCAACAAGGCTTCTTATCTGGTGTAGAGCACCCAGTGACATGCACAATCTGCAGTTTCATTAAACGAGGTACTTATTACACCAAAGCCCAACCCCGTGCTGTGTTTGTACCGATGGAGTGCAGTCTGCACTAACAACAGCAGTGTGTCACCACCAGCCCAGCTGTCAGATCTGGACCCATCCCTGCACTTCAGCCCCACACAGCACAGCCCTGGCCTGCAGTGCCATGGTCTAGTGGACATGGTGGCGTTCGGTCATAGGCTGGCCTGGATGATCCCGGAGGTCTTTTCCAACCTAATTGATTCTGTCGACTCTCTGACACCCTCCCGGATCAGGGGGCCCTGCCGGACCCACCTCCTCCACGGCAGGCGTTGCGCAGTTCCTCGAACATCAGCTTCTCCAGCGGGTCGTTCACGTAGAAAACACCCTCCACCTGCGGGGAGAGCCGTCAGCCGCCGGGCTGCCGCTGCCCCTGCCCCGCTCCCCTTCCCCGACCCCCTTCCCCGGGCACCCAGCCCCCTCCCACGCACACGCATGTTGGGCACGAAGCCCTTCTTGATCCGCCAGCAGTTCTTGTCGATCTTGTCCAGGTACTGCAGCTCATCGTTGTAGCTGCGGCTCATGGCGGCGGCTCCCGATGGCGGCACCGGCGCGGCGGCAGGAACTGACGCGGCCCCGCCGCCTCAGCGGCGAACAGGAGCCGCCGAGGCTCAAACCTCCTCCCTCAGCCCTGCCTCCCCTCTTCCTCCCTTCCCTCCCTCTTTCCCTCAGCCCTGCCGAGGGCTGGCCCGGCCCCCAGTTAAGCTCCGTGGCCGCACCATTTCCCAGGGGGCTGGAGCAGCCCGGGCCAGACACCGAGTTCCCGCGGTGAGAGGGAGCGCAGGGATCGGGTTTGTACCTGGCCGCCTCCTCCCTCACACTAAATACGGCTTTTGGGCTGGTTTGCGGGGGAAAAAAAAACACCTAAAAAACCCAAGTGTTTTTTCACGTAGCTGTTCCCCCGGGGCAGAGCAGTTTTGGCCCGTGGGGTATTTAGGTACCGCTCTGCTGCAGGTGGGATGAGTTTGCTCAGCACCAGTCTGGCAAAAGCCGCCCACACCCCATCGTCGATTGCGTTTGTCAGCATGAGGGAAAGAGTTGTTTGCTGTTCAGTCTTGGCTTGAAAAGGACCCTCTTCCTCCGGAGTGAGGAGGGCTGGGATCTGAGTACCCTGCCGGGTGGATGGGGCTTTGTGCAGGGGTGGTTTAAAGCTCACAAAAGCAGCAGATCGGAGCGGGATGAGGCACCTCTGCCTTTGTTTCATCCTTGTCAGTGCTGGTTTGGGAGGCCAGAGACAGCTTCCCATCCGAGTTTGGCCAAAGCACAAGCACCTAAGCATTGCGGGGCAGGCATGTCCCTCTGCATAACTCTGTTCTGATTTGCACACTAATAAAGTATTGGAAAAAAAGGAGGAAGAAGAAAGAGGGTAAGATAACATACCAAAATGAAGTAAGAAAAAAAGTATTTGTAACTATTTCAATTCAGAGAAATACTGACAAAGATGTTGGAGAATTAGACTTACAGGACTTACCCAGAAACACTGGAGGAGTTAAATGTATCTAACCTGGCCATGCAGCGCTAAAGTGGGCACATGACAGGCACAAGGATTTGAAGAGTCACAGAGAGAGCAGGACTATCAAAGGCAGTAGTAGTGCTACTTCATCTTTATTCCTGAACTACTTCTGCATCTTAAGATTGCAGTTAAGAAACTGCAAAGATTTTAGTTCCTGTTGTAATTGGGACAGATCCCAGTATGACAATTCCATGATCCTGGAGAGGGCTCACTCTATATTTCATGCACCATGAACAGAAGGGATGTGTTTAAGATCATTGCCATAAAGACAGATTAGCAGCCATATCTGCCTTAGCAGCATTTTGACAATGTACTTTTCCTTCTTTTAAGAGACTGCAGCACTTTTCTGCAAGTGTATAGACAAAACTGTATTTCAACAGAGTCATGAATCTTAAAAACATTTCTGCATCAATTAAACACCAGAATAAATAATGTCAAACATGTGTCCCATGTTCTCCCTTGGCTATGTTTGTTACCACCATTATACCATTCCATCAGGTTTTTTTGCTTCCTGGTATCCCCCTTGCCCCCAACCAGGATGACATTGCCCTTGTCAGAGCTCAGGTTACACATTTCAGCAGAAGTGGACATTGTTTAGTCTTCAGAGTCACATTATTGACTTGATTTGAAGTTCGTGCTTAACAAATGGTCTCTCTTATCCTTTAGTGTTTGTAGTGGACATCAGTTGAAATCAATATGTATCCCTGTGGGGAGAAGAACAGTCATTGACATGCTGTGAATTAAAAATGAAGGTGTTATTTTGTTTAGTTGATTTTTTTTTTGTTCATTTGTTTGGTTGGGTTTTTTTAAATTTCAAATCTATCTTGGTGTTTAAGGTCAGAAAAGCTACTGAGAACAGCTGAGCCTTGGAAGTCACAAGTTTATTATTACACTCTGTCCTTTGCAAAAATTTGCAAAAGGGCCCTATCTTTCCCTGGGTGCTATCCCTTTGCACCATGCTAGCGACAGGAGGGACATCTGAGCCTTGATGTTCAAAGTTCATTTGAGCCTTGAGGCAACTAGGCAACCATCACAAGGTGGGATTATTTTTAATCTAATCTGAGCTGCTTAAGAATTAGCCATTTAATCTAAACTTGTCCTTAAAGCTCCCTCCATTGTTGGTGCATACAGAGCAATGAACCTGCAGAGAGCAGCTCATCACAGTCATAAAATCATAGGATGGTTTGGGTTGGAAGGGACCTAAAAGATCATCTTGTTCCAACCCCTTTGCTGTGGGCAGGGACACCTTTCACTAGACCACGTTGCTAAAAGCCCCATCCAGTCTATCTATGAAAAGTGGGAAGAATTCTCTTTCTTCCTATAGACTGTAGCAAATAGATTGGGATTGGATGTGGAAGCTTCTAGAAGTAGCTCTAAAATAGGAATCCCATTCACATTGGTAGACCATAGCAATTCTCCTGTGTCCTCTCTCATTCCTAGTTACTGATAAGGAGTCTTCTTAGAGAAAGTAAGGTGAGGAATAGGCACCACGGAATCACTAAAATCCTTCATTCATAATTAGCCCATAAGACTGCTGGCAACGAGAGCCATTGAAAGCAGTCTCCAAGCAATTATATTTTGTAGGGAATGGCATAGCTGGCTGCTACCAGATATGGGATGAAAAGAAAAATTAAAGACAACCTTTGCATTTCCTTTCCTGAGTTGTGTTTTGTGCTTAACTACAAATAAAGATTTAAGACTGTCTCTGCTAAGCTGAAAATAACTTTGAGAAGTTGGTAAACAAGTGGAGAAATATAACAAGCTTACCCATTTTCTGGGCGTTGTCAGCAATGCCCTTGTACTGACTGATTGTCTAGCAACATTCTGTTTGCTCACATTAAGGGCTAGATTTGGAGAAAGGTAACCAGAAGGCAAAAAAATATTTTCTGAGAGCTCACTAACTAGTTTTGGCTAGCAGCCTCAGTCATTATCACCAATTATTAACAAAATCCAGTCATCCTAGGTGCACAGAATGGAATTCACTCTCATATTTCAACTATTCAACAGGGCTGTGTGGGTAGCAATAAGTCTAATTTGATGTGATTGGCCAAACTTGAATTAAACCTGTTTTTACACTGAATTGCAACTTGCAAGGCTGAACAAGTTGTGCATTTGATCATTCCATGGTTATATATTCAGTTCTAACTTTTCCTCTCAAAGAAAGACAAATTTGTTTCTAATAGGATTTTACCATTATTACAGATCTCATTTTAAACCCAGGGCTTTTTACTACTTAAGTAGCTTAAATGCAACAAATTTCTGGTACAAAAAGGTGAATAAATGCCTGGCCAAAAAAAGGGGGGGGGGAGGGGGAGAAAGGAAAAAAAAAGTGATAACCTTTCATAAAGGAAAATCTTTCATAAGTGCCAAAATCTCACCTGTGCAATTGTAATGTGAGGTCTCGTCAAGGTAACATTGGCCAGATTGGGAAGAGGGAATCCTTTTGAGAGTTTGGCTTAAAAAAAAAAAGAGTAATTTAGTCATGCATTTTTGCCCTGCAAAAGCACTGTATATCCAGAGACTTGGTCATTGACAACAACTACCTCTTAGTCTTTACAAGCAGCTCTGGGAGGTAGATAGGATGCTCATTTACCAATGGGGAAAAGGATTTACAGGTGCTTCTCTCTTGGCAGAGTGTTGCAGCCAAACCAAGGCATTTCATGTTCAACACATTACATACTCAGTGACTCGTCCCTAACGATCCCTGAGGGATCATTAATACAGCTCTAGCATCATTAGAACCTGTTTGTATCCATTAACTAAGGAAGGTGATGTTCACCCCAGTACAGAGGGCTGGCAGAAAGTTATGTCTCCCTCCAGGGCTTTAAATAAGATTTATGAGAGGCAAAACCTCTGTGCTGGTCTAATAAAGGGGAATACATTTCACACATGGTAGCCCCAGGCAGGTGTGCAGATGAGAGAGACATGCTTCTCCCTCATGCATCAGGGCCACCTAGACTGAGGTGAAGGCAGATGAATTATGAGTTCCCAAGTAATTTCTGCTCTTTTTGCAGAATAGTGGCCATGAGAGGGCGCACCTAGATCCCTGGAGATCAATCTCCCCCTTCCACCGCTTACTGGATGACGATCATTTTCCTCTCTAATGGGAACTGGAAACTTAAGAGGAAGTCAGTAGGAGTTCCTAGAATCATCCACTCTGCTGGAAGTTTTTAGCTGCTGCTTTGATATACATCCTTACCGTTAGCTGATGGAATTACTTCAGTCTGTAAAATGTAAGACAGGATGTTCTCCAGAAGCGAGATCTGCCACAGACAAGAAAACTGAATTAGCCATCACTTCCTGATGATGGTAGAACTGTCGTGCCCTAATCCTGGGTGGAGTTAGTAGACTCATGTTTAACTTTCATCTCTTTTGGCCTCAAAGAGTCATAAACTCAAGTGAACTTTGGATCTTAAGGCTTTGGAATGATGCAAAGGAAGTGAGATGCAAAATGCAAATGGATTTCAGCATGCTTAGCCAACGTTTTCGTTTAAAACAGTCTATTTCCTTTATTTGTGAAATAATTTATCACCAATAGCAAAGCAGGATCAGAACAATTTTAATCCTTTCTCCTCAGCTACTCGGAACTGATTGATTATACTGAGAATAAAACGACTCTCTGCGGAGGCAGGGTTTTCCCCTGCCAAGCTACAACTGCACTATTTCAGGCATCTGAGATAAGTATCTTGGCTCCCCCTCCCTATTGTAATCCCGAGCATCTGTGGTGAGCACCACTGCAGCACATGGAGTGCCTGTGCCTCAGCCATCCATGTGACCATTAGATGGCACACTGCTCTGCTGCCAAAGCTTAGATTACCGCTCTGTGTTTCACCGTGGTGATTCGAGAGATCTCTGCTTTCTGCAGTTTGGGGAACTACAGCATGTCTCATTTGCAGAGCACTAACTTGTCCCAAAGAATATACTTCTAAGTCCACAGCAGGGAGGTGGCTGCCAGAAGACAGGAAAAGAGCCATCTGAGAATGAAGCCAAATAATTTAGAAATACAGATAAAATGTAGCTGCTTACTCTTTAGCCTTCATATGACTGATATTCTTGGTTTACGTTTCCTATAAGCTTCAACTACCCACTCACCTCAAAAAAGCCAACATTGGAGTGGGCTAGGGAGAACTGGAGCCTGAGGGAAAGAAGTGAAACAAGATGAGTCACTAGGAGAGGATAAACACAGTTATTCTATTCATGTACAGTCATTGCTGTAGAGCTCCAGGCCTCAAAAGCATCTGTAAAGAGATTTTTGAAGCAATTTCACACAATGCATACTGTCAAATAAAGACATGCTCTTCTTAGGGCATTGCTGAGCATCTATGCAAAAATGTGCTAGAAGGGCTGTAGCCAGCAATGTGAGTGTGCTTCTCCCTCTGTGCTGTGTTTTGGAAATCCTACTGACAGTTGATTTAACCAAGGATTTGTAGGATGTCAGGTATTTTGCAAGGATTTTGGTACATTTGCATAATGCTTTGATGTGAGTCTTACCAGGGTGGGGAGAAAAAATGTGTTCATCATATGGTACTGCTGCTGCTGACTTTGTTGCTGAATGTCTCTGTTTCCAAATTGAAATATTTATTCTGTATGTTACTCTTGTATCCAACACAAGATTTCAGAGTTTCCACAGCATCGGCACCCCAGATCTCAAGGCCAGCTTCCAGCACACTCTAGATTTTTGTCTCTGAAAATTGCTGCAAAAACTGCTAACAGCACTATCCTCCTTAAACTCGTAATATCTCTCTGCCCTTACAAACTCCACATATTCTTAACCCTGTAACTGTCTTCCCGAGGGACTTTTATGAAATTGGGGTCCTAATTCCCAGCTGTGAGGTCCTGGTATACAGAGCTTCTCTCTATAAAGTCTGACATGCTAGATGTCTAAATGTCCAAGTCTCTGGTCTCCAGCTTTCTGACCCTTGGAAGTTGCAGGACTTTATTTGGTGAATCTCTGCTCTAAGAATATTGGCATAGGAGACCTGCAGGGGCCCAGTTTCTTTGCTGTGTCCTGGACTGCTCTGAAGTTCTTTAGTAGCACAGGTGGTCTAGAAAGCAGTGACATCTTGCCAGCTGGAAAATGGTGAGGGAAACTGAGATGACTTGTGGTCAACATAACTGCCCTGGACACTTCATTTATCTAGCTCAGAGGGGAGAGTAGATGTAAAAAGCAGAGAAGTCCAGTGAGACCACACCCCTGCAGCAATCCACAGCTGGTGAGCAGTCCCTTGGGACATGGCAGTTGTCACAGAGAAGCTTCCTGCCTCCTCTAAACAGTATAAATGCAGCTAGAATTAGAGAATCTAATGCAGATGAATTTACCAGGGAAACATACTCATCTGATCATGTGCCTAAATGACTAATGTTGGGATTGCTAACAGTGTTTTCCAAAGGCCTGGAAATTCTTTCCATCACAGGTTGAATTACCTGTTCAAACATAGTGAGCCCATCAATTTCTGATCAAATACATTCAGAGAAATGCTGCTGTTGGCTGCCTGCAGAATAAAGAAACCATGGGTTACCGGACATAAAAAACCCAGGACCCTTGCTGTGAATTAGTCACAAATACATAAATACCATCCATACCACTTAGGTGGGGAAGCTGTTTTAGGTAAATGCAAGGCTGCACCCAATAAATGTCTGTTTATCTGAATGGCACGACAAGAGCTGAAATGTGGGTAATGAGCTTTCCTTAATCAAAGACATGAACAAGTTGCCAAGAGGCATGACTCATACCCACAGAACTGTCATTCCAGAGAACAAAACCTTGGTTAATCAGAGAGTTTTGATTTTTGTCCATCTATAGGAAAATGTTCTCTGCCACAGAAGTTAAGCGAGGTCACACAGTCACCACCTGTGACTAAGGGGAATTTGCATGTTTAAGTACTAGAAATTTGGCAAGTTTTAGCAGAAGGAAGGAACAAACATATTTAACCCTGAGTTAAATGTCACCTTGTTCTTTGTACTTACTACGTTCATTGTGAACAGCGACTGGGTGGTTGAGTCTGGCAGAACAGCCAACACCTCCATGGAGCCCTGAATCTTTACTGTGAAGGAATCCTGCTCTAAGCTGATGACAGGTATTTCAGTAGCCATTAGCTTCAACATTACTGGATAGGGTGTAACTGAGTATTTGGCGACCTGTAAGATTGCAGGACAAAAAAAGAAAAAATACAGAAAAACACTTCTCGTAGAACAGAATACTGCATTGTCTCATTCTTGAAGCAATCATTTTGAAGTAGTTCCTTAAGATGAGATTAAGGATAGCTGCTAACACAAGGTTTGTTCAGGCAAGCAGGAAGTACAGGTTTTCTGCGGAGATAAATTAACAATCTTGGCCACATAGGAATGCAGTGCAAAGTTCCTTCCACTTGAGGAATACAAATTTTTCTATATCACTTTGAGAGAAATTAAATATTGATTTGTGAACAGAAGAGAGAAATGGACCACAAATGTGACATTTAAAGTCACACAATAAAAGAGCTAAGGAGTCATTCACTTTGAAATTCACCCATCTCCCGAGAGAGATTCCTCCTCTGGTTCCTCCTCTGGACTGTTCTCTTAGGATCCTCACTGCATTGCCTGGAGAGTGAATAGCCTCACCAAGTTCATTAATCAAAACAGAAGGAGTGGAATATTAACATCAATGCTCATGGCATTTTATGAAGACCATATGATGACTGCCCTTGGAGAATTTTATATTTCTGAGGAAGGAACTTAATAACATCTGAGAAGCAAACAAGAATGTGAAGTTCTTTGAACCATTAGTCTGATTTCATCCAACCTCAGCATTCTTAGCCTAGGGGTTCTTATGCTCATTTTTGGTTTCTCATTCTGTTTGAGAAGGCTGATTGAAGCCATGCATACTCATATTCTCTGTCATGTTATCTTCATCTCCTCCACCTAAAATAGATGGAAATCCTGTGCATCTGCCTTGTCTGTTCCATAGGATGTAATGTTTCCTCCTCATCTGTTAGCTGGATTTCCTGCACATGGTCTTTCTGCTAGTCAGTCACAGCAAAGCAGTGAAGCAAAGACAATTATGCAGGTTTGGACAGGAGGAAGGTGTTCTTTCTGAGCTGAGGCCCTTTCAGAATTCTCTCAAAGCAGGACTTATGACTGAAAGCTTTTCCCTGCATAGAGACAGTTTTAGGTGGGAACAGCTGTGGCTTGGGCACGGTGCCCAGAGTAAAGATGGATGTGCAAGGTTATGGGCCAAGATTATGTTTGGTAACAGTGCAAGTCATTCAACTCATCATGGGGGTGGGAAGTGACAAGGCCCATCTGCTCGTCTGTTATGAGGCATATATGTGCCAGCTTCTCTAGTGCAGGAGCCCTGCTGGCCCTAACAGCCTTTGGGATACACCAGTAATGAGGTGTCTTGACACTCACACTGGGTGGTTTACTAAGACTTTGTGGAAGTAATGATACTCACCTCAGGGATGATACTGCCAAATATCTCTGTGCTTATATTAAAATAGCTGCAGGTCTGGAAGAAAAAATAAAAGAGAGGAAACAAATAGTTTGACCTTCATGGTCAGCTTTTCTCTAAATGCATTATTACTCTCATTTCAATAAATCTTTAATTTTGTACCTCTCAGAAATATTCCTAAGAGACTCAGTATACTTTAAAGCTGATTCCCAATAATACGTGCCACAATAATTCCTGAGAAAGAAAATGCTTAATGTCATTACAATATGGGCTACAATTTATAGGTTTTGGGACTTACTAAACCTCCTGCAGTCAGGTAAGCCAAGTCAGGCAGCCTCCTTGCACAGCTACTGTACTTTGATATATGGTTTCCTTCCATGGCCCCTGTAATACTTTTATTCTACAAAGATCCCTCAAAAAATGGCCACTGAGGCTGCAAAATTCCCCAAAGTCAATCCCTTGTCCACGTCAGAGAAGTCTAGGCCTCAGGTCTATAAAAACCTTATTTTTTGTAACAAAGTTTTGTAGCTTGCTTAGCAGAACTTGGCACACCTGGCTGTGGCCTGAGACCTCTATATAAGGCATAAATAAAAGAGAATAACAGTACCTTTGTATTTATGATCTACTGTCTCAGGACTCTGCAGACCATTAACAGCTTTATCTGGCTGCACACTGACATCTGGCAGGTCACAGTTCTATCTGAGCCACTCTGACCCCACTCCTCTCTGTCCTACTCACCTCCTCTGCAATGGTCATGTTGAAGGCCCCTGCGGTGTAGTAAGCAAATGAGGAGGTCTGAAAAAAATACTCAGAGAAGGCCAGGAAGAGCATGGAGTCTCTTTGGTCTGTGACAGTGAAGGGAGCTACCACGTAGGGAGAGCCAGTATAGTTTCCAGCTGGGAAGACTGTGCCCTGAAAGTTATTGTCAGAGGTAAAAAAAAGGAGACAAAATATAACTTTAATATGACTGCAGACAATGATTGCTACTTTCCTGTACTTTGCCCAGGCTGTTCATTTGGTGTATAAATGAGTGCACAGGCTTTGTAGTACACCCTGAAGGCTTGGTGCTTTCAAGGTGGTGAAGGCAAGTTCCAGCATTGGGACACCTTCATAGATGACATCTGAGATCTGTGTTTTGAGATACTGAGCACCTCCTGAAGACAACCTCCCACCTCAGAACAAAACCCCTCTAAATTAAGGGTCCATATATTGCATGAAGAGCATGACTAGCAGTCCTCATTTTTGAGAAGCCTTACTCTCTCCTTTCCCCCCATCTACAGGAATTTGAATCTGAGAACTGCTGCTTAGAGCTATCCAATGGTCTCAATTACAAAATGGATTTCTAAAACCAGAGGTCTTTCTTGGTCAAAATCAGCACCATACTCTACCCAAAGCAAGTTGGTAACTTGTGCAGACAAAAGAAGACTTGAGAGAAAGGAAAGTTATGTCAGACAAAACTAAAATGCCTGTGTCGTCTTCTGTATTACCAATGATACTAGCCAAGACTTGCAGATCTAATGCTTCCAAATGCACACAGATTAAACAAAAAGGTAAAAACTGATTTGAAGTGATGAAGGCACTTAGAGGTTAAAGTTTTTTTTATCCCTTTTATTAGTTCCCTGTCTCTGTTTCATCTCAAATATATTCTGTATGTCTTTACTTTCTCATTCAGCTCTAAATTTCCAGTTGCCTTTTAAGGACTATCAAAATGCTTATGAAATGCTGAATCACAGCAAATGACCTCCCCATTCAATTCTCACTTGCTGGATTTACCAGTCACTTGCTTCATGTATTTCCCGTATGTAACTTATGTGGGAGAGTAGCTCTTGTAAACAGCCATGACATTACATCTTTAGTCTGCTCAAGTTCCTGCTTAAAATCTAGTTGCTGCATTACTTGGAAGAATTTGACAGCAGCTGCAGAGCTCGTGTGCCAACACCAGTGTCCACCATACAGATACCAATTTTTTGTTCCTTTGTGTTTCCACCTCTCTTATTTACCTGCTGACTTTTTTTAATACTTAATTTATAAGATCCTTGTAACGAGACTGTTTTTTCATTCTCCCTCTGTAGAGCACCTAGTGCAAGGCAGCTTAAACTAATTAAGGATCTTAGATACAGTGATGATGATGACTACCCTCAATCAATTCACCTTACATAGAATGACAATGAAGTAATTTTAAAATTAGGAACTAGTCAGATTTTAGTTTCAGTGCATAAGAAGACTTTTTCCTTAATTTGAAAGAAACTTCCAGGCCTTCAGACTCAGCAGCACTCCTTGGGCTCCCATATTTTTTCAAGGGTCTTCAATCTTCCCATTCAGGAAGCCAGAGGCTGAATTCTTGGTCCTATAGTCTTGTCTTGGTCCTATAGTCTTGCTTTTACTTTTCCCCTCTCATCTGACAGCAGACACATCGAGTTAGCGCAATGTGTAGAAATATTCCCCTGACTGACTGAACAAAGAAGTCCCAGACATTAATCAACAGCAAGAGAAAGATGATGTTGAATATTTTTTTGTTTCCTTTCCTTTTCTCTTTACTTCTAACTTACTTAGTCAACTTTTACTGCTCTCTATTTTCTATGACTAACTCAACAGCAATTAAAAAAAAGGATGTGGCTTTTAAATAATTCATTTTACAACAAGATTGTTACAAACTATTACAATAACAAATGCAATAATGCTTTGAAATGTCTGTCTTAGATACTGAGCCTCTGTGTTCAGAATAGCAATCATGGTCAGCTTAGAAAGTGGATCATACAGCAATCTTGGCAAACAGCATTACAGGCAATTACTTACCTTTAAGTCCAGGTCAATGAATGGTTGGAATACTGCTGGCAAGCTACTTAAGGAGTAGTCTACTTCAGCCAAATCATCAATTGGCATTACAACTGTAAGGGTGGTAGATAAGGCAAGATACAGAATATTACAAAAAACACAGAAAGAGTTTTATGTATACTTAAAACTAAGTCAGTTTCTGAAGGAGAATGACACCCCATTGCTCCAGAGAGTAGGGAAAAACACAACCAGGGACTTCCTAACCTGCATTGTGAACTAAGGCTTGATGTTTCTACTGGAACCTTCTGTAAAGCACTGTCTTTAGTTTGTCTATTGTTTTCTTACTATGGAAAAGTTTAGTCTAACAAAAAAGAGGAAATGGCCATCAGTGATTAAGGGCATGAGAAGGCGTTGGGATTTCTTGTCAAGCAGTTCTAAGAGCATCCAGAGTGTCTCCATCTTGCAATACTTTCCCAGAAAGCAGGGTGCCTGATCTGCTTAGGTACTCATGTTTTGCACATGGCATCTGATCAACACTTCCGGTGTCTTAAAGGCCTGCAAATCTAATCCAGAATAGTTCAAGTGAGAAGCTTTTTTGCCAAGAAGAATTTCCTTTTGCCTTTGGCAAGTCTGATATATAGGCAAGTAAAACTCAAATTTTCAGGCAGGCTAGGAGAGCAGGCTTCAGCTTTTAAATTCCTGTGTGTGCAGGAGGACTTGGAGCATGGGAGGGAAGGGAAAATTGCTGTAGTGTCAGTACACTGTGGCCTCTGAGTTGCATTTCTAACAACAGTAGTGCACACTGCTGCATTTGCAAGTCAAGAATAGCTACCAAGTCCTTGGCTCTTACAAATATACATTTCTGGCCCAAGTAGCCCTGCTTACTGTTTCTGTAAGCAAGGGAGCAGACAGAGCAGAGGGGCTGATATCACTTCTGGACGCATTGCTGCAGAATTTCACTGATCAGCAGAGAAGAAGCAGAAGGAAAAGGTATCACTACTGACTCACCATTCAGCGATCGGAGGTCTTCATCTATCAAATGGATCCCAGCTCTGATATTGGGACATGACTGTAATAAAAGCACACTCAAGTTATGGCCTGATTAGCATGGACATGTAAGCACCTCTTACCTGTGTGCTAGTAGATCTTTCTGCTACATGACACACATTGCAGCATTTATTTATCCAAACACCTAATCTGGCTTTTCTTCAGCTAACTGGATCCTCAAGGTTTCTGCTTGGTGCAATGTAAGCATATCCTATGTCAGAGCTGCAAAGAAGAGGGAAGTTGCCAGAAGCAGCCTGGTGGGGGTGACAAAACTACAGCCTTTAATAGCACAAGGAGACAAATCTCACATTGGTCTCACAGGAGACATCTCAGAATCATGGACTCACTTAGGTTGGAAAAGACCCTTAATATCATCGAGTCCAACCGTAAATCTCTGTCCTGGGACAGAATCACAGCCATCTCAAACTCTGTCTCCTCTCAGTGGCCCTAGTCAGGTTCTCATCAGGACTGCTCACTTCTTTAATACAATGAAGTTTCAATATGTCATACTATCAGTTGATGTACTATAATTTCTCTATGCATAACCCAGTATATGTTTTGTCTGCCAAGTACAAAAATTGCCCATATTCCATGATGCCTGTAGGTACACAGGCAGAGACTTATTCTGCATTGGAATGGGAAAATAACTACATTTTCTGGCCCTACTGCTGCCCTGGTTGAACTAGCTGTGGACTAGTCAGTATCTTGGCCATGAACTTTATCTGGAAGCATTTCCGGCTGGCAAAATGTTGTCTGTGCTGATCAGACCTGAATAGGTCTATTACAGGATTATTTTTCTAGCTCCACTTTACCAAGTTCACTCGTGAATGTCACACTCCTTACACCCCTCCCCTACACAATGTGAAAGGCTTACATTAGTGACCAAGCTCCTGTGAATAGGTTTCTTCAGATACTTGATAAAGAAGTTATGCAGGAAGCTAGAGGGAAGGAAGAAAGCAATTCATGTGTCAAGTACCATGGTCATTAACAGGAGATCAGCTATCTCTGTAGAACACTAATTTAATGTCCTCTGAGTGTGATATTCTAGTACACAAGAGAGCTTTCTGAAATGTAAAAACTATCAGAGAGCCACTATTTAAAAGGAGATAACTTCGGCATCTCAGGAATTAGCCAGGGTTAATTCATCTATATGAAAAAGCAATTCTTCATAGTACCACCATCATATATGTACAAACACAGAACAAATAAGTAGTGTCTGCACTAGGAACTGATACAATTAAAAACAAACAAACAAAACAAACCCAGGTGACAAAAGTAGTATTCAGACAGTGGGAGAAGTACAAGGAAACAATGAAATATTGTTGCATGTATCCAGAGGCTTAACAGACAGCAGTCTGGTTCTGTTCAATTTTGATAGCACTGTGACTGGGGGAGTGAAACACAGTACAAGCATGTAACTTCTACTTAAAGCTGAAGATTAGAGCAGAAGTTTGAAAGAAGTGGGTGCTGAAGAAGCACAAGGGATTGTTTGATTCTGTCTTTATCTTCTATCGTGCGCAAATACAAGGATAAATATCAATGTTGGCCATTTTAACACTGTATTAGGTCCCCAGTTCTCACCTGTGGTGTCTATAGATACCTAAAAGCAATTCTGGGTGCCCTGTTTCATGAAGTTGTCTCTATGCTATTCACTGACACTTATTTTCTCCCAGAGTTTATACAGATCTCTTCCACTTACCCGCTTTTTCCATTCAGCTTGATATCTATGTCACCAGAAGTTGTCCGGCAGCTGGTAAGGGATATTGACATAGGACTTGTATTATCCCGAGGAGTTGAAAAGATTGCAGTGACAAACACCTTTGAAATGTGCACTGTGCTTCTTCCACTATCTTTGCTGCATAAAGTAAAAATAAATAAAATACTGAAAAAAACCCCACCTCTTCATTATGGACTTGCCTGGCAGTCTGGACCAGTGGCTGTTCATGGTCACTGCCATTAACTTGCTCTGCTTTGCCTACCTTGGGCACTTGCCAGTGAGGGCACTGTCCCTCCTACTGTGCCATCACCCTCAGTACCCGGGTCCCCTCCCCTTTAAAGCAGCCAATCCTACTGTCCCTGTGAGCAGAAGTGCATATCAGTTCTGTAATTCACTCAGTTTAGCAATACAGGTAATGTGAGTTGTGGAGAAGGGAAGAGGGATTTATTTCCTCTGAAACAGCATGGGACTGGGAAGGTGTGGACATGGCTCTAAGGATATTGCCATTTGCTCATCCATTTTCCATCAGCTTTTGAACTATATATCCTGGAGGCATAACAGAAGGTTTCTAACAGTGTAACTGCACAGGGAGGTTTTACTATACTGGACTGTGACCCACCACACTACAGTTTTTTCTAAATGTGTCATTAGCTGGCAGGCTGGATAATGACAGCGTTCATCCAGAGTAGCAGACCTATATTATTCACAGCAGTGCTTCTCAGCCACAGGCTCTTTATCAGTGCTCCTGTCTGAGGGGGCTCTCTCCCACCAGCAGACCTGTTGAGAAGAATCAGTCTGTGCTTCTGGGTTACTGCTGCCAGTCGATAAAGAGTACCTTTGCCGTGAAGAGGTCACAAGAAAAACTAAACTTTGTATTTTTATCTTTATATGAAGGAAAAATCCCAGGACACATTTAGCTGTACGTACAACATCCAGGTCCTTATGTTCCAGTTCATGTCGATGGTTAGAGAAGCATTTCCTATCACCAGTTTTATCCCAGACCCAGGTAGGAGGGAGATGGAAGCACTGGGTAATTCAACAGCAGTGACATGTATTCTAGAGCGTGAGACAGATAAGGAAGAGATAAGAAAAAGAAAAGTTTTTATTTCATGAGTCAGAATGAACACACAATAAGATTCAAATTTCAGTCAAACATAAATTGCCCCTGGAGAGAATACTTACCCAGAGATGTTGTATTTGACATTACCAAGCCCAAATTTCTCATGGCCAGTCAAATCAGGGAAACGCTCCTTTTCCATATTCTGCTTCAGGATTTCCAGCCCAACCTCCTTGGCTACAGGAAAACAACGATCAGTTCAGTTGCCTTTGATACTGCCTGGGAGTTTATAGTTATGTGTTTCTGGCTCAGGAGATGGGATGGGCACAGAGTCAGGAGGAAGAAGATATCTCATGTGAGACCCAGTAGTGTTATTTCTGATCTCACTCCTAGTCATGGCAGGAGCTGAACTGATCTGAAGTTGGATGAACCTCAGTATGATGTCCAATGTTGTTAAGCAGCTTACAGACTCCTAAATTTTCCTTTATAGCCTGTGATCAGGTCATTTCCTCCCACTGCCCTCACTGTCCTATGTCTCTCATATCAGGATTCAGTGCAATACCACTAGCAGCTCCTGAAAACATCACACATACCATACTCCAAGCCCTTCTGGGTGATCCTCACTTTGAGTCCAGGGTTGGCATTGAATTGCCCACTGAGCAAACTTAAGAGAATGAGAGAACAGCAAATCTTCAGCATCTTCCTCATTTTTTACAGGACCTGTTAATAAATATTTATAATGATAGCAAAGTTCATGCTATGTCACTTGGTGGTTGTACTCCCTTCCCCTCCACCCTAGACAGCAGCTTTCCCTCTAGAGTGAAGAAAGTGGAAAGCTCAGCAACCATGGAAGAGAGGACCCATTCTGCACAGACTGTTATAAAAATACAGTTCATGGGGTAGAGGAGAAAAGTCAGCCTATTCCCTGCCACAGAGACTGGGGAAAGCACTTGGGATACATCCATCCAGACAAAGCCTGTCGAAAGCAATGTGACATTGAAATTTTAGGCTGTCATTTCCCCTCCCACCTCTAGCTAGTGAAATAAGTAGCCTATTTTTTCACAAAATATGTAATGCTCTCAGTGCCTCTTGGTGATTCAGCAGACATCACTGCATCTTAGCACTTTGGAAAACCTGATCAGCTCACTTAATTACAGGCACAGATACCCCCACTTTTGGAGCTACTTATTAAGATCTTAGTCACAATTTTGAGAAATGCCTTATGTTCCCTCCTGACAGTCAACAAAAGAAAATGGTTTGGTGCCAGCAGACAATGTTTTCATATTCCCTAGACCACATGTTAATAAATACGTTAAGTTTTATCCAGAAACTCTCTGTGCAAACTCCGTGGTCCAACAGATGTTTGGTTTTGCTTATTTGCTGTTTCATTACCAGAAGTAATAATACACCTCAAAACTCTAAAATATTTTCAGTTATGATAACAATTTAAGCAAACTGCAAAATTATAACATTGACTTAAATTTTTATAAGAGTTCAAGCAACCCCACAGAACACCTTTGCCTTTTAGTATGATAGTATTTCCTTTTTAATTTTAACTGACTTTTATTGAGAGATGAAAGAAACACACTTCATGTGTGGAATCCAAAGGTGAAAGAAACACAGTCCATGTATAGAACAAAAACAAAGTACTGGAAGGAAATGTGTATTTAACATAGGCATAGTTCTCAAATCATAAAATCTCAACATTTAACCAGATTTAGCTACATCTATCTCTGCCCAACAAAGCCCCTCCTCAACAAAGAGTAATCACAACACATTTATTTTCATACCTCTCCTCTGAAGACTGAAGAGAAGACTCTTACTGTACCAGACCACAGGACTGAGGACAATGCAGGGAGAATCATTTGCCACCACAACCCCGTCTTTTAAAGGAAAGAGTTAAGAGCTTTAAGACAGCCAATTGCTACCATCTTCAGCAGTATCACACAGGGAGTGGCCTCTGATAATCACATCCCAAACTATTTTGGGATAGTCCCAGGTTAAATCTATCAAATTTCATTTAGGGATAAGCAGGGGGCAATGTGAACTGTTGGATGGAGGTGCTCAGGCATTGGGGTGCTGAGTTTGGGATGGCATGCTGCCTTTGTGGCAGGCTGTTTCTGCACTGGCTTTTCAGATGGACCCGAGAGGAAACCCCAGTAAGAATTCCACTAATTCCAAAGGACAGGCACTCGAATTCCAGTAATTCCAAAGGACAGACACTCATAGCCAGGTCTGTATTTTGAAAGAAATAAATTAATGTGCAATCATTGTGAAGAACAGATGGAAAACAAGGCCCATCTGTCTGAAATTGCTCAGGATACAGAAAACCACAAACCATATAAGATTTATGTTATAGCATATGTATATACACACAGACACTATAGTGTGTATTTATGGTGCAAATATATAGTATCAAGTCCTTGTAGTCAATATTTTCTATTTCTTGTCCTTACTTATCCAGTTAACTGGTACTTCAGCTAACCAGCACTCCTTGGCTTGTCAAGGAGGTGATTTAATCAATTAGCTTGCATGTACCAAGCAAATTCCCTGTGGCATGGAGCACTTTACTGGACAATCTGAGTCACTTCATTGTGCAATCCATGAATAGAAAAGGTAGAGGCACTTGTCAGTCAGTCAACAGATACTCACATTTACACAGATTTAACATTCATTGCAGGGAGTCACATGCATAATAATTTCATTATTTATATCTCTGGCAACTGATGTTGAATATCATTCATACCATCAGTTACATAAACCTCTATAAGTTCTTTTGGCACAAGTTCTGCAGTTCCTATAAAGCAAGGGAAAGTTCCATCATTTTCATCCACAGATCTCTAAGATGTACAAACAACTGAATTGTCTGAAAACTATGTCAGCTTATCCTCATCATATCCTTCTAACATGTTATGATTCTTCTAATAGAGTACCACCCAGTTTAGATAAGACTTTTAGCAAAAGTTAACAAAAACACAGTAAGGCTTCCAGAACAGTTCCATCATTTCTTTCTACAAGTATAGGAATAAAAGGCAACTGTCTACTTACAGGCACATTCAGATAGCACATTCAAATACACTATAAATAGCTTCTACATCCAAGCTTTTCACCCTTCAAGGTGTTACAAAGAGCCTCTAAGAGGAGTGTTTTATTTCAGATTTCTCTGAATTTTCTTTGATGTGTATGATAAAGGGGATATAGGTTTCAACCCTTTTTACCCAATACACAAGAAACCAAATGAAGTTATCAGTATGGCAATACTACAAACTTGTTGTATATCTCTGCAGAACACTGGTTTTGCATGCTTCCTGCCCCTGCCTCTGGCTCAGTGCTCTAGTGGTCCCTTTTCCCTGCTCCCCAATTCTCCCTTTTCTCCATGCTCTCTCTTCTGCAGCAAATTGATGAATATGAATAATTTCCATGGTTCTATCAATCAGGAGACACCACCAGATCAAAAATGGTATAATGACCTGTAGGTAAGTATAGGATGACTCAGGGGGAACTGCTGGTTTATGTGACATCCTCTTTAGTCCTCAGAGAAATTACTACATCACTTTGTGAACAGCCAGAGGACTAGAGCTTAAGAGACAGTGTTGTGCTAAGCCATGACTCTAGCCTGAAAAGGTCCATTGAGCCATGGTACTTGGTCAGTCCTGAAGCGTGTGTCCCTTTGGAAGAGAAAATAGATAAAATAGATAGTCACCAGAGCTTCAGTTTTCTTTTTCCCCTGTATCTCATGAATTGTCCTCCAAATAGGCAGAACAAATTTCCTGATATCAGTGAAGGACACCAAACTAATTAAAAATCTTCATTTCTTTTGAGTCTACTACAGAATACAATGAATCAGATGCTGTGATTTACTACTTTCAGGATGCTTTTTTATATTAAAAAACTGTATCAGCCAGCTAGATAAATAAACTGATTCAGCTAAAACTATGGAAGCCACATTTCTGTCCCAAGCTGGAACTGAACTTTCTATGGTGAGACATTTGCAGACTAGTTTTTCTTTTCACACACTTAATATCTCCTGGTTGAGTGTCTCTGATGACACTGACATAAGACAAAATAAAGCTACCATCTCCATTTTATAAATATTAGAAGTATGGAATTATTTGGAGATTGATACCCTCAAAGAGGTACAGCGACTCACAAACAAGGAGCAACTGCTGGATGATATAGAAGCCAAGGACAGCCTTGGCTGCGGTGAGCATGAAACTGTGGATTTTCAGATCCTGAGAGGAGCAGCAAGACAAAGAACAGAATTACAACCATAGACTTCAGATGAGAAGATTACAGGGACCTGCTTGGCAGGATCTGTGGGAAATTGCCCTGGAGAGCAGAGGCCCAGAAGAGCTGGCTAATCTTCAAGGGCAGCTGCCTCAGAGCACACGAATAGTCCATTACAATGTTCAGACAGTTGAGCAATTGTGGCAGAAAGCCATGATGGATGAACTTGGAGCTCCTGAGTGAGCTCAAACACAAAAAGGAAGCATACAGAAGATGGAAATCGAGACCAGATACTTGGAAGGAACACAAAGATCATGTTTGCACATAGAGGAATAAAGTCAGGAAAGCCAAAGTGCAACAGGAAAGGTTTCCCTAAGTACATTTATAGCAGAAGAAGATGGGGTTATTGCTCAGTAAGATGGGGGACTAATGACAAAGGAAAAGGCTGCTTTTACTAGCAAGGCTTGGCCTCTGGACTGCACCAGCAGGTGCAGGTTCTCAAGGAGGCTTGAGAACATGAACTACAAGGAGAGTCTGAGAGATTAGGCCTGTTCAGCTTGGAGAAGAGAGGGCTTGAAAGGCTATTTTGTTGCCTGCAATGTTTTGATCAGAGACTACAGAGAAAATGGAATCAGTCTCATCTTGGAAGTGTATGCTGATTTGATATTAGGAAAAAAAATTATTCTGAAGGGAGTTAAACAGTGGAACAGATTGCATGGAGAGACTGTGGAATCTCCATCCTTGAAGGCATTCAAGAGTTGACTGGACACAGTGCTCAATAACCTCATATAATTAGTCCTGTTCTGAGCCAGTGTCTGGACTAGATTATATGATTCTATAACTATATAGCAATTAACTGGATTTTATAAATTTCTTCCCACTCTTGGTATGCAGTTACAAAGGGACAAATTGTGAAACGCTTACAAAGAATAAGATCTCACTCCATACACAAAATTTTGCTAATGCTAATGGAGATAAATTGAATAATGCAAGAACTTGTTCCTAAAATTAACAAAATGTGGTGTCTATAACTCTACTGAAAAGAACCAGTTGCTGCTTCAGATCAGGCTGCAACAAGTTTTCCAAAGCATCAATAACAGTTAGCTACACTCACTGTACTAAAAACCAACACATTCACTTTGTGAAAAGTGCTTAAAAAGTTTTACTAAAACACTAAAAATAGTGATGAAAAGTCATGCTTCTAATGTTATAGCATCTACTCCCTACAAGCCAACAGAAGGAAAACTACACTTTTATCTTATTATTCTTTAGAAGTAAAAAGACATCAGGAGTGGCTGTGGAGGTCCTCATCTTCCCTGTCCTCTGGTTGGTAGTGAACATCAGTGGAAATAACCAGATGACCCTGAGGAAAGAAAAACACGTAAAATTACTTTAAATTTCAGACATATATTCAGGGACACTACTCTGGGATTAGATCCCGTGGTAAGCCCCTCAGCAGGGCAGGAGACAAGAGTGGCTTTGTGCCTCCCGAACTTTAGTTAACTTTAGGGTAGGAATGGGCTTTGATGTAGGTTAACACTCCAGAAGGCTGAGTAACACTTACCAGAGACACTCAGGTTGCCTATGAGCCTTCCTAGAGAAAGGTCAGAGGAGCAAGGACTCACACACTCAATGCTCCTAAGGGGATAGCAGCACTGTCCTTGTCATGTCCCCATGCTGGCACACCCCAAAGGGCTAGTGGACCCTTTGCAATCTATAACTGCGGGGGTGGGGGCTCATTTTGGATCCAGAGTTTGTGTGTTATATCTAATGCATAGTGAAAGCTTTACTAATACAACATTTAGATTTACCAAACACAGGAAAACACACAAATATGCAGGCCTGAAACAGAAGCAATATTCTATAAAAGAAATTTGGCTTCTCACCTGATTCATTTTTATTGCAGGTCCAGTCAGGCTAGTGTGGGCCAAGTTAAGAAGAGGAAATCCTTTTTCTAGTTTATCTTTGGAAAGGACAAATATAAATACATTTGAATGTAATAATAAAATGCACTTCAGAAGCATCTTTCTCAAGGAACTCAATGTGTTTGCAATTTCCCTTCAATTAGCCATCCTTGAGCCTCTCAAGGGAGCAAAAAACCCTGTGAAAAAGTTGCATCTAAACCTCTTACAATCTCTTATCTCTCTGACACTGCCTTTGTTTGTCTCCAGTTATCTGCCCCTCAAGATCTGGTTTCTGCTGTTTCCAACTCTGCCTTACTCTCCATCTTCCTTTCAATTTCTTCTCTACTCGATCCTCTCATCCTTTTGGCTCCTCTTATTCTCATCTATCCCTACTTTTCTGGGTCAAGCCTCAGGTCTATTCCTATTTGGTTTTCCAAACATCTAACATGCATCCTGCCCTTTCATTCTCTTTTCTTTCTCCTCATTGGTAGCTCACTTTTTTTGACAGCAGTCTCCTCACCTCTGTTCATGTGAGAGGCACCTTCTGTACTCTTCCACCTGCTTCTTTCCACCATCATCCCTTTCTTCATCATCCCTCATTACCTGTATCCTACTGAACTGATTTCTATTCTGTCTGGCCTGTGGCAGCAGGTGAAGCACAAAGACAGAGAGGTGATAAAGTAAGAGATGTTAACCCAAGGCCCAAAGGTGCAAATGTGCTTCTGCACTTCCTCAGTTTGGGCCATTCTCCGCTCATAGCTTGACTCTTTGTCAGGATGAGACTCAAACATGTCTCAGCTCTGCTGCCACACTGCATGCAGTGAAAATGAAACCCAAGCCCAGTGTTTGAAAGGGAGCCAAGACTTGCTCTGTCCCAGCCCCTGATCTACATAGCTGAATGACCAGGATCAAAGTCCAGCACAGAGTAAACCTGTCCTGGTGTCACCAAATGAACAGAAAACCTCACACAACAGAGTCTTTAAGGATGGGCACTCCCTTTTATGGTTTCAGTCTTTCTTTCCCCCCAGCTGTGCTCAGAACTGGCCACAATCCTTACCATTGATTACTGGGATTACTACTCTCCGTAAAGCATACGACAGAAAATTCTCCACCACTGACTTCTGCTGTATGGGGAAAAGCACATTTGGTGATTATTGCCTGATGCCTGTGGGTTTGGAGCTTCACAAGGAATATGAGTGTTAGAACTGAAGTGACACGCAAAAAGATCAGAACAGAGCTTGGCAGAGAAAATCTCAGGCAAAAAAAAAGATATATTTTAAGTTGCAAAGAGGTGTCCATTTTCTCACAATGAATTAAATTGAAGGTGTGGGGGTTTTTCTGTATGTTAAATACCTGGATTGAACCTTAACTTTAGGAATTAAATATGTTCAACCTCATTTCAGCTGGCAGACTCAGTTGTCATATGTGAACTGTTCTCTGGGTGGCAAGAACTGCCCTGTCCTGAAGCTCTGTCTTACACCACTGTGATTAGTCTCTTCCTCCCTTCACTTAAAGGTATTGGTTGGGCTGAGCTGCTGCAGAGTCTCTCTGATAATTTCTCAGTCTACAGTGAAGGATCCAAGTAGTGGCATCCTGTTTCTTTTATTCCCTTTTTTTTTTTAATCCTGTTTTTATGTTATTTGGTTGAAGTAATTTAAGATAATTTACAATATGGAGCTTAAGCCTGACTTTGTATTCACTTCAACTGCTACACATACTCAGTCCAGCTGTGACTTGTGCCTGAACCCAGGCAGACTCCATAACAATTTGAGCCTCTGATGAAAAAAACAAAACAACACAACACTCTAAGAGGTACTTCCTCTTACTAGAAAGAAAAAGAAAAGCATAGCATATACTACTTCAAAGTAGAAAGAGTAGTGACAGATGATGTCCCCAAGACAGACCAATAATTGTTCAGCAGCAAGTTCAGAACTATTTCTTTTATCTCTGAAGGGGTCAGCTACTTATTCCAGGCACTGAAACCATCAGCTTACCTCAGGGAAGCCAAGATTGGAGTGCAGGAGGGAGAACTGGAACCTGAAGAGAAGTAGTAAAAGAATTCACTATAAAAGATGAAGGTACAACTTATGCACACTGCTTGAAGATTCTTTTGTGGAAATTCATACTGAATTCATGCTGATTCACACATTTAACTTTGCCAAAGACTCTTTAATTCCCAACAGCTTTTAACTAAAACTGGCACAACTACAAATGAGTTATAGAATCACTGGGAACTTTCTGGTACTAATCTCCTCCTACAGTCACGTTTAGTTCTGGGCTGTAAGACTTGGGAAATCAATTTTTCCTGGAATTGCTATTTCTCCAATGGCTGAACTACACATTCCTCAAATATGCATTGTGATTTGAATTAACTCATATCCTTTCCTAACTTTTTCCACTGATGCCTGTAATGCATCCTCAGATCATTGTAAACATAATCCCAGAGAAAAAACAAAATTTTGAAGAACAGAAGAACACATTCTCGTGTCAAAAGCTCTAAGTGAGTGGCACCATTACTTCTTAAACTTGCACTGACAGGCTCTGATCATTTTAAATCCTCTTTTCCCATTAAAAAGGTCCAGTGACAAAAAACTAAGAAAAGGCTGCTTATATTTTTCTTTAATAAAATTGTAATAGATTAAAAAATATCATATATTCTGGAATTCTAGCCCAACTTGGAGTACAGAGCTAACAAGAAGAAGCACTGATGTGGGCTACCTGCCTGAAAGTCTGCACTTCTATCTACCTGGTGCATTTATGGAGAAAGGAGCTGTAAACCCAGCCCAGCTCAAAGTGCTAATAAAATTTTTCTAAGACAACTGAGAATAACCATAAAGTAAACACAAAACTAGCAAGATCTAAGAAAAATCTAAAAAGCTTTGAGCTTTGATTCGAACTACAGACACCTTTCCAGTCTCATTTGTTTGATGGTCTGCTGCTGGAGTGTGTGCTGTGCAGTCTGACTTTTTTCTTCCCCTCATGTGAAGGCATACAGAGAGCTAGTGACAGTGGTCCTGTGCAGGGTTTGCACTCCAGCAGTTCTGTTTATGATGCTCAGACTTGGCATGGCAGCAACATTTAGCGGGTTTTAAATAAACTACTCCAACACCAGCACAGACTGAAACAGATGCCTTTAAGATAATAAATTGAATGTTGTCATCTGGAAAGGTATTTAACCTACAGAAAGGGGAAGTATCACAGGAGACATGGTTGTTCCACAGTATTGTTATATTTCATCTGAAAGATTTAAACCAACCAGTTGAAAGTATCTTAAGAGTTCCTGTGAGAAAGAAGATAACTAATTTTCTTTTTGCCATGGTGAAACAACCACTGTCAGGCTGACACAATAAGTTCTGTTGTGTCCTAATGTTGGGATCATTGATGTTGCTTTCTGAATTTTTCTTGGTTACCTCTTCAGAAGTAATGAGATAATCAACTTCTGTTTGGTTATTGTCAAATTGGCTGTGGTACTGGCTGTCTGCAGGGAAAAAAACAAAACAGTCTTGTGTGACTGTATACACAAATAGATACTGTCTTAGATACAGGCACAAATGTAATTACTTTTTTGATTGGAAACACAATGTCTAAACTTTTTATGCGGTCAATACATATAGATAGTGAAAGCATTTGTGAATTTGCCGATTTCTGCCAGCAACTGAGATTGTGTGAGCAAAATGACAACACTGCTCTGATTGCCTCCTTATCATTAGGATCATTTAAGTCCTTGCATGGCTGACCTAATGGTTCACTTGCAACCTCATGAAAAGATGTCTGAAATGACTTTATAACAAAGATGTTAGGAAGACTGGGCATCAGACAATAACATTTTTATATATTACAATTTACTCTTGAATAATCACTCAACCTCCCATATGGAAAAAAGGGTTTTCCTAAGTAGCTCTCTGCACCTGCCTATTAAATCCATTAAATTCTACAGTATGTGGTGCATGTTTGCTCCCTCTGAAATGCAACAGAACAGTATGCATATTTGTGGCAGACCAGTATATGCTATTTTATGCTGATCTCTATGATTTTCAAAGGACCTCGAAGATTACTGTGTGATTTGTTCAGCCCCAGCACCGAATATTATCTTCTAGCTCATTTTACTTACCAGATTCCCTGTAAAGATGTACTGGGTGGTTGAATTTGGCAGAGCAGCAAACACTTCTACAGAACCAGTGATCTGTAGGACACATCTGTCTGCATTTAAACTGACTGCAGGAGGCAAAGTGGCCATCAGATTCAGCAGCACTGGGCACGCTGATGCCTGACTCAGAGACGTCTGTGCAGGTTCAAGGAGGAAAAAAACTTAGAGTGCAGAGTTAAGCTTTTCTTAAGCTACAGTTTCTGTAGCTGCATCATAATCAGGTGTTGTATACCAATTCTCTTGTAATTAATCAATATTAAATATACTTCATTTTAATTACACCAACTGAAATGACAAATTTTGCATTGCATACACTTTGAGTTTCAGAAATGATAAAACGAATGGTGAAGTTTTAAACCCACTGATATTAAACATCTATAATGAAGCAATTTAGAGGTTGTTCCTGAAAAATGTATTTCAAGAGGAGGAGATTAGCATGTTAAAGAAATGAGGGAAATGAGTAATTCCAGGAAAAAAAAAAAAATCACTTTATAAAGTATTTGGAAAAGTGACAGCCTGCAAAAGAGCCAATCTTTCGAAAAGTAGAGAAACTCCTAATGGACAAAACTTCAGTTTGCAATTCCACAAATTCTGAATTTCATCATCTTATAGTAAGTGTTGCCCTATTTTTACAGCAACTCACAGTATCTTAATTTCTTGCATCACATGTATAGACTCATGACTATTATTTCCCACTGTATATAAACTCCAGTAGTCAAAAATCAGGAATCTTTGCAAAGAGAAGTCAGGCTACCAATAGCAGAGATACCATTACCTTGAATAGGAATAAAAGGAGACTGATTTCACAGATGGCTACCACTTGTTCTTTATAACTATTTCAAAGACTGAGAGCAAATCCAGAACTTAGAGGGGTAGAGAGTAACTAAAGTGTAGTATGATATAGTTAGGAAGAATTATCATGGGGTAGATGTGTATGTTCGAATTTTGCACTAATCATAAACCAGTTTCCTTGTCTCCTCCAAACTTTTTCAAATGAGAACACACAGATAATATCCATAAAGAGCATTAGATACTGATTTTTCTTAAAAGATCTGTACAAGTAACAGTACTCACCTCAGAGACAAAATATTTGAGTAGGGAGGTATTTAAGCTAAAAGTAGTAGCAAGCTGTAAACAAATAAAATAAATTAGATCATCATTATACCAGCCTGAAAATTACGTTTTCTTTGGAAAAAAAATCCCCAACAATAGATCCTGTTTATTTTAGTTTTAGATAATCCATGTTCTGATTTAGTATTTCCTTGCCCGAGAGTGATTCCTAAGAAACCCTCGGTGCTCTGCGGGACAAAAGAGAGATAGATTTCTCATGGACTTGATTCAGAAGCACGTACCAGTGAATGAACAAACCAGTGAACAAGCATTATTCTTTGAAAGAACAGACATGACATCCTGCCTTTGAAACTTTCTCAGATGAAATATACTGAGTATGTCAGAGGCAAGGACTCAAAAATCTCATCTGCTCTTTTGCTGCCAGCCACTGTGATGATGTTTGTTAGTGCCATTCATGTCACCAGCATCCATAAAGACCCTCTTAGCATTGTTTCAGTTAGCAAAACTTATTGGAAACTCTGAGTACAAATGCCAGTGTGGAAACTAGCATTTCTGAGAGGTCTTGTATATTCTTCAACCACAGCTGAAAGCTTAGTTTCCTTGTATGTTCTTGCCTCATCCTGCTGCTCCATTAAGTCTAAGGATTTATTCTAGCTCTCAACATAGCCAATATATCTGTTGTGGGCCTCTGTGCAGCAGACTGTGGCTTCAGTACACTTTTTCTTGTCTCATCCTTTCCTATGTGCAGTCCATGCAGAGAAAAGCTTTTTTTTTGGTTCTTTCTGCCACTCCTGGCACACCAACTCTGTGATGTTCATATCTGTCATTCCTTCCCTAGAGCTGACAAGAAGTTCAGACTTAGGTCTGAGGGGGCTTGAACTATTTTAAATTATGACATACAGAATGATTGTCATGAATCCTTCCTACAAGTGGTAGAAGTGTGACCTGAATCTGTGTGAAATGGCAAAGATAATGTGTTAGTCTCCTTTGCTGACCTGACTATCCATACTGCTGATATTTGTGATTCCATTACATGCAAGTTATACTCACTTCTTTGGAGATGGTGATGTTAAAGGCCCCTGCTCTGTAGTAAGCCAGTGAAGCAGACTTTAGAAAATAATTGGAGACTCCCAGGTATATCATGGAATCACCCTGGTTTGGGAGAGCAAATGGAGCTGGCATAAAGGGAGGGTCTGTGTGATTACCTACTGGATAGACTGTGCCCTGCAAAAAAATCATTATCAAATATTTTTAGTTGAAACATTTGTATCTGTGAGAATGCGTTAGCAGTGGTTGAACAGGAAGAATTCTTCCTAATCTGAAGAAAAGCTGGACATTAAAGAAACCATGAAATAAGCAAATAAGTTTGTGTTATGCCCTGAAAATAAGCAAATTCAGGCTCTTCTAAACAATTGCAGGAATCAAAGAAAATCTGGGTGCTGTACTTTCAAAGTTTGAATTTGAGCATTCAAGTGAGTATTCTGAACAGCAGTTACAAGACACACATGCAAAAAATAATTCTCTAGACCACAGTTTTCTTTCTCTTGTAGCAAAGACATATTTGTGAATTTAATCTTAAGGGTGACATTTCAAGAAAATCTTCAGGCACACCCAAAAAGCACTGGAAGTTGCTTAGGACAGGGACACACAAAGGAGCCTTTTATATCACCTAAGTCTTAGCCCTGGCCCAGCTGCTAGTCTTCTAAGACCTAATTTTGGTGCTGCACAGGTAGGGGACCTTGATTCAGGTATGCTAAGAAAATAACTATTAAAATTGAGAGGTAGGTGAGTTCAGGCCATGTAAGGAAAGTAGTACAGATAGCAAGTCATGTAATTACTGAAACTGTGAATGTTAGTAGCTGGAAGATTCAACAGGAAAAACACTGACAAGGGAAGGTATAAAACCCTAAGAAAAAAAAGCTGAAAGTTAGAAGACGACAATCAGCCTGTTCCAAGGAGCACCAAGACCAATAACTTCCTTGGCTGACAAAATGAGTCATCAGGTGTCCCAGTGGGATGTCCACATGTTAAAGCTTAGCCTGTAAATTCTAGATAGCTACAGGAGCTGATAACTAATTGCTTAGTTCTTTTAAGCTATGTATATCCTGCTTGCAAAGAGTTTTTTGTGGGTGGTGAAAGTTGCTTGAACAAAATAACCAAGAGGGAGTTTCAACCACAGCTCTGGCAAATCTTTCTTAACTGAAGTCAGTTCTGAGAGTGATTGGGATGACAAGGGCTGTTGAAACTTCTGGAAAAGCTGGGTGTTGCTGAGATATCTCTTGCCAACAAAGGTGAAAACTAGATAAGACAGGAACTGCTATGTACTGCTCAAGGACTGTCTGTGAGGAGTCTTCTTTTTGGGTGTGACCTGTACTTATATAAGATGCTGAGTCATCTCAAAACAAATGCTTTGGACTGCAATCACACTGGTAGCCATCACAGATCATGTATCACTGCTAACAGGCGGAAGACCAAGCCGCAGTGCAAGAGCTGTATATCTAAAGAACACTTTTATGCTGTTTGTAAAGCCCCTCTGAAGGGTTTCAACTCTGAATTAATTTAATTCTAAATAATAGCTTTGGTTAATTACACAAATGAATTTAATTTATTAAATAAACAATTGCATTCGGTTTCCAAAATAACTCTTGACCAAAATTCCCAAATGTCTTATTGCTTTTCTAAGTAAACACTGGAGAGATTCAGTAAGACTGGAGTGAAATAAAATGAATCAACTCAAAAGAGAATCAGAAAAGTGTTAGAAAGCACACTGATATTAAAGACAAATTACCTTCAAATCCAAGTTAATGTGTGATTTGAAGACTGCTGGAGAACTAAGTAGGGAATAGTCTACTTGTGCAAAGGTGTCAATCTGGCTTAAGACTAGAAGAATGATGGACAAAACCAAAACAGACATTATTACAAAAACACATCACAAACAGTTATTGCTTAGTTAAAGACAAAGACATTATAGAAATGATGAATCTGAAGAAGAATAATGGGAGAAGGAAGAAGACAATTAAAAAAGAAATTGTTATTTGGGAATTAGTAAGACTATTCCCTTTGGAAAAGTCACTGATATCTCCTGATTTAGGCCTGTTCCCCTGCTGTTCACAACTAAATACACTTTGCAGAAGTCTCTCCTGTGCAGTGAAAAATCTAGGGCAGAGTCTCCTTTTTTGTTACGTATTTGCACAAGAGAACTAAACTCTCCTTTATGATAAGTGAAGTACTGGGAAATACTACTAAATACTTTGGAAGATGACATTAGCACATTTTTCTGCCAATCAGAGTTGAAGAAACTGGATTTTTTTCACAGCAATAGAGGGCACTTTATTGTCAATATGATTGAAGAATTTTTCTGAAAGGCGCTCAGATGCAGCTTCAGTCTAATTGTTATTTTTGATCGGACTGTAAGGTCTGTTCATACTGCATAAAAATGAGATGGGTTTAAAGAATGGTGAATTCACACTGAGATTATGAACTCCTCAATATGACAGCACAGCTTGGAGTGCCCTTGAACCTGAAGTATTTAATTATGTGCTGCATAAGAAAATGTTCTTGATGACTATGATTTTCAGTAATACTTGGCACTGCTTGGCACATGGCAGTTATAGGTCATTTTAGGAAAAATAAACGTCTACTTACTCTGCTTCTGAATAGCAGAGCAGATAATAGAAATATCCACAATGAAAAGTAAAGAGTGTTTGTTTGGGAACAAACTCTATAACCTGAATTATATTAGTTACAGGAATCAAATTAATTTGAATTGAGAAAAACAACAAATATTCTTAATCTTAGGGTAAAAAAACTAACAGCAACAACAAAAGAAAACCTGTGGCATTGATTATAGTAGTGAAAATCTTATATTTATATGCTTTTTGAACACAGATTGTATTCATGTCTCTGCAAGAGTGACACAGGAATTGTTACTGATGGGAAAAGAAACATGCTCAGTGTGACAGTGTCTTCCTACAGCATCTCGTTACCTCACTGAATACGAGTCTTTTGTTCACAGTACCAAGAGCACAAAGGATCAACATGAAAATGCTCATTTTGGAAATCTAAGGAAATAACACAGGTCAGCTACAACAGATTGAAAGATTACAGGTGACTTGCTATGGGCACAGAAGAAATCTGAATATTTTATATAAAGTGCATGCAAGAGATTTCTAGGATGGAACATGGAATAGGTTAAGGTACAGAAAAATGGCTGTATTTTTCTTCCTTCACTTTTTTTGGTACCACGAACACAGAAATAGTTTGGATTCTAATAAAAAAGGATACAATTTGAGCACTATGAAAATTACTTAACAAAAAGCTGTTATCAGCAACTCACCCTTATGCTTTCTAAGCTGTGCATCCATCATTTGGATTTTGTATTTGATATTTAGGCATAGCTATAGGAAGAGAGAGACAAGTCAGTAATGTTAGGCGGCGTGTGTTTTAACTCCTCCCTTCACTATCTGAAGCCATCTTTGCAAACTTACATTTTTATCCAATTTGGTGTGAATGGGCTTCTCAAGATAACCAGACAGAAAGCTGTAGATCCAGCTGGAGGAAAGGAAATGAACACAGTGGCTTTTTTACCATGGGTTGAAAACTTTCAAAAAATGAAATCTGGCAGACGGGGACATCAATGTCATTTATATTAACAAGAAGCAATTACAGCAATATGGCAGACTGAAAAGTTGACTCTGTTTACTAATTTGAGTCTCAGACAAATGTTAGGTGGTCTCAGTCTCAGAAGAGCTATATAGAAGCCAATCTGCATAGCTGTGGATGTTCATGTTAACGTGTTGATAAATGATGCTCAATTAGCCACATTTTGTCTATGAGTAAGAAAAAAAATTCTAGAAAATCAAAATAAGAACTATAAGCATTGTTTCATAGTCTCTTTTGAAAGCTTTATTCTCAAATTGTAGGTCAGTTTGTCAAAAGGTCTACATCACTTTTACATCTACGAACCACCATTTGCAATCTTGTACTCTTTAATATGGTCAAATGTCAATGCTTTCATATGCAGTATGTCCAGTCGGCTCAATTGCTGGCACATGCAGAAAGAAATGTAGATTAACCACACTTCACACACTCAGCAGAAGAGTCTGTTTTGGAAAACAGAACATTAAAAATCCACTTTCAGAGCCTTCAATAGTTAATCACATTTTGTAACTGGATCCCTAGAAATCAAAATTTGAAAAGTGTCCCTTATGCTACAAACCCTGCCACTTCCCAAAGGGTAATTAGAAAAATTGTTGTACGTACCTAGATCTTCCACTTAACTTGACTTTTACACTGCCAATGCTCAGCTGGCAATTGTGTAGCAACGTGGACAAGTGGCCTGTGCTATCCCGTGACACATTGAAGATAATGGAAATAAACAGTCCTGAGATGGACACAGTAATTTCTCCTTTGCCTTTGCTGCTTGGACAAAAAAAGTCAAACTCAGTCAATAAAACATCTGCTGTAAGGAAACAATTTAAGAAACTGCCTGTAAATCAAGTTTGAAAGGACTTCTTGCTTCTATTATCTAGAATGAAGAATGGGCTTTCTAGGGATTAAAGTAGATTAGGGACATGCCTGGTATTCAAAAACAGATTATATGTATGTGTTTCCAGGACATGAATTTTCCAGTGTTGTTCAGGATTTGACAAGTTTACAAAAATGTCACAATTTCACAGCAGCACAAGACATTCCAGTCCTTCATGATAGATTACCCTAGAGGTCTCTGGGACTGCAACAGCAGAAGCCAGTTAGCTAATAAATATATAACCCAAGTGTTATCAACTTTGTAATTGTTCCACTTTCCTCTTTCCTGTTTCAGTAACTCTTTTAAATGTATACATTTTTTTTGTTCTGCCCCAAACCCATTCATTCTCCTTTCTGTAAAAATCCCTACTAAGACCCCCAACAAAAATATCTTTATACCTAAATTCCAAAAAATTTAGGTATTCTAAATTAGGCTTCTGGTTAGGAGTTGTAGAAGCTGAAGACCAGCCAAGCAGGATTAAAAGCTGAATGAATGTTAAACAGCCTTATAAAAACCTCATTTACTGTAACAGAACTGACACTAAACACATCACTTTTAACTCTTTCATCTTGATTACTTGAGTTTTCTTTTCCCAGGCATTAATTTCTACAGTGATGGCACCATACTACAGAGAAAGAGCCGTGTCCAATATGAAGCTCAAACCATGAATCTCTCCTCCTTCCTCTTAATTTTTTTAGTCAAAGCAAAATATCTCTGGAAAAAGCTGTAATCCCAAAAGATAAATTTTTACCCTAACCATAGACTGCCCCGACCCAAACTAATGTCTCGTATTGCCAGTCACAAAGTTCATCCTACCACCATTACCATTTTAAACCTCCTGTTTCAGTTCATATATGTTCATTAAGTGGCTATGTAGAGGAAGCACCACTCTTCAGATCCTCATTTTCCAGTCCCTAACCAAGCTACCATCCCAGAAGCCATTAGGAAAAACATTTTCCCAAGGAGAGTTGTGAGTACTGGGACAAGTTACTTGGAAAGATTGTTGCATCATCATCCTTGGCTAAAAAACATCACTAGTGAGCTGATCTGATCTAGTCTGGTGACTCCTGTTTTGAGCAGGAGGCTGGGCAAAACTACTTCCAGAGATCCTTCCAACCTAGATATACTCATCCTTCAGTGACAGGGACCATTGGAAAAGGATCTCAGCCGTCCTCCCCTTTTGGGCTACATGGGAGGTAGGGAGCAACCCAGCTACTTAGGTCTTTTGTTCCTGCATCCTTATATGTACTCTTCTTCAGAAGAAATCCTGATTTCCTGAGGCAGGGTCACAGCTCTAGGCCTTCAGGAGCAATGGGCCTGTTAGGAGGTTTTATGACTGGCAGATTGCTCTGGGACGTAGTGGAGAGAAGGACTACAGTGAGAGCTGGAAATGCACCAGAGCTGAAATGAATAACACTATTGCAATTAAAAAGCTGTGATAAGACCCATCTTCCTGATCCTGGAAGCAGCCCAGGAATGGTGGTTTGTCAATGGTCTCACTTGGAAAGCTCATTTTCAGCTGGCCCCTCTTAATCTGCTGTTCTGAAAGCAACATGTAGGACTAGAAGATAGAGGAGATGAAGAGTAGGGCATATTCTAGATCTGTCTAAACTCACAGTCATTCACAAAACATCGCATAGGACAAAGCAGCACAGATTAGTCCTTCAAAAAGGCAGGAAAACCCCTTCGCCCCCTAAATTCCACCAAAGCCAGCTTTGACCACCTCCACCACAATCTGCTCTGCCAAAATCACGCATGACAGCTCCCTGACTCCCTTGCTGTCTGTGAAGTCTTTGGAGTTTTATATGCCTGGAGTCTCTCCAGATTATGCCCAGGTCCTTATCCTTGAGCAAGAGCGAGAGGTGACTTCAGTGTTTAGGAACAGCTGATCTGCCCTGCTGAACACAGTCTCCTTTTCCTCATAATACTCGTCTGACAGAAGAAAGAACAGAGAGGTTGGGGGCACAGTGACAGCAGTTTACAGCCACCAGTCTCACTGAGACTGAATGCAGAACTGCATGTCCACGCTCCTCTGAAATCAGGACATGCTGTGAAACTTTGCAGCCTGGTGATCCATCTTGCTGTGCTATCTGGCTCACAGTAGAGCAAAACCTACTGCTGTTACCAGTTGCTCTATTAACCTAAATTGTAGAGATTAGCACCTTGCAAACTTTCTGATATCCCAGAAGTTTTAGCCCTCCAACACCCCCAAGAAAAGTTAGACTATTGTATTAAAATTCCATGGCAAAAATGCTGAGATAAGAAAAAAGTGGAAAAAACAGTATGCAATCATGTCATTAAAAACAATCTCATACTACACAGACTTATGAAGATGTCAGTTTTCCATAGCGACCTAAATTTTGGACTTTCTGAAATTCTGAATGCTTGGCATTGTGACAGTCCTCTTCCTTTAATAGCAGCTCTTTGGAAGGCAATATACACTGTACCAGCACATGGATAATTAGCTATAGAGTCAACCTTCCAGCTAAACTGTACAAAGAAAGTAACAAATGTGGGCTATTACAAACTCTGTGGCCCTGAGTATTCATATAATATCATGTCTGGACAAACTGAGCATGCTAACAGATGTCTGACCTGATACTTTCCACAGAGACAACCTGTGGGGTTGAATAATTTAAAAAAAAGAAAAAGCATTAGTTGTCAGGGGATGTTTCCTTCTTAATAAGTTTATTCAAATAGATTGTTCTTAGACTGCTGTTAAGTGATACAGCATATCTGACCTGAAAAATAATACCCAGTATATGTCCCAGAACCACCCCCTCCCACGTGCATCTCTCTGTCCAATACTTACAGCAGCCATGCGTTCATTCTCCAGTCTGCACTGATTGTAGCAGAAGCCCGTGCCACTGACAGACAAATGCCAGTGCCAGGAATAAAAGAAGCAGAAGTTTCTGGGAAATCTACAGCATTAATTCTAAGCCTACAGAATACAGAAAGGGGGATTATTAGAGTGCATGCCAAAAGAGTAAGAAGGACTCCTGATCACTGAAAACCCTTCTGCCATAAAAGGCAAAGTCTATGCTTCAGTAAAAGAATTTCTCAGAAATGACTGACCCTTGTATTTTTAGGAAAGAAAGACATTACACCTCACCTCACAGCATCCTTGGAAAAAGAATCGTTGATATCAGGCATGCTGTTGTGGTTTTTTTGGTTGGTTTTTTTTTTTTTTTTTTTTTTTGTTTTGTTTTTGTTTTTGTTTTGTTTTGTTTTTTTTTTCCCCCCAGAAAACCTTGCCTCAGGAAAAAAAACCTCCTTAAAGTAAAATCTCCTTGCTGGGGAAAAAATAAATCTATGTTTAATCCCAGATGCCACATCTATAAGTAAATCCAGGTTGTCTGAATGCTGCATTTGCTGAAGAGCATCAAAGTTTTTGTTTTCACATTCTGCTTCCTTGCCTAAGCAAAGGGCTCTGGAGAGCATTCATTTTTCTAAACAAAATCTTACTTGAATATTTCCCTTCCAAAACAAATGTTTCTGATAATCAAGGATATTGTCTTTCAAATGGGTGTGTTGAATTGAGTTGAACATTGTAAAGATATCAGCTGCAATCTTATCATGTAGTATACATTCCTCATTGTTTCTTGATATCTGGCAGAGATCTCCGAAACAATTGTCTTTAATCTGCTTTCCCTGGGGCAGCAGGCACCAACTATCCTTAGTTAAAATGACCATAGTTTTCCAATAACATCTTGAGCAGTAACTCTGCCTTTAGTTGTCTTGTTTGCAGTGAGCTAAAATCAGATTATCCACTGGGATGGTGGCCAATTTCAAGAACTATGGTTGGGGGAATGAACTGAGGTTTTGAAGATCATACAATAATTTAGGTTGGAATGGGACCTCAGGAGATTTTTCTGGTTCAACCTCCTACTCAAAGCTGGAAGAACTCAGGGCTCTGGCCCACCTGAGTCTTGAACAAGTCCAAGGATCCAGATTCCCCAGCCTTTTCAGCCCTTGTTCTGGTGCTCTAGCAATTTTCCTAGCTTCTCTACTTTTCTTGATGTAGCATGTCTTTTTGCCCATCACCTTTTCACTTTGTGCCCCTGGGAGAATCTGGCTCCATATTCTCTATAATCAACACCCAGCAGACAGTGGAAGACATGCAGTAAGACACATGCACCTCCACCCCCACAGTCTCTTCTTCTCCAGCCTTTCTGAACGCCACTCTCTCAGCTGTACAGGGATTAAGGCACAAGGACAGCATAGCAAAAATGGTATAACAATTGCCAGAAAGCAGGATGTTAGGAAAGGGATGCAGGCCCTATCCAGCAGAAAGTACATGAAGTCTCTCAGAGTGGTATTTCTCCCTCTGGGTAACCTGCAAAGAAGTAAAATGCTACTGAGCAGCATATTGGAAGGTGGGATTGAAGACTGTAGAAAAACCTGGTTTCATACTAGTCTCCATATTTGGAGAACTTGTAGGAAACTCTATAAAACTGTGTCTCTACTGGTTGCTCCTGGTACAAAGATTTTCCTTTGCAGTTAGTAGGTGTCGAGCACTATCCAGTCAAAATGGTGATTTACCATTGTAAATTCATCCAAAAAGATTCAGCAGAAGTCATCTTCCTGCCACATCAGCCCACATACACCACCCCCTGCATATATCTTATCCCTTTGCTGGCTTTTTCTCATCAAACACAAACAAATTATTTTCACCGCTACAAGTCCTTTATAATAGCAGAGTGTTAAAAACACCAATTCTGCTCTCCTTCCCACCTATTTCCCCTGCTGTATCACAACCATGCTTACACCTGTCTTGCCCCAAACTCTGATACAAATCAACTGAAAAAAACCAGCCAGGGTTCTCCTTTGGGAGCTTTATAAAGCTCATCTCTGAGTGTAGTAGAACAAGTACTTTTAAAACAAGTCAGTGTTTGGGCAGTGGAAGCAGAGTTAGATAAACCATTAAAATTTTATGCTGAACAAAACAGTGGCTACATAATTATTACTATGTGGTAACAATAAGCTGCTTGATCCTAAAACTTTGACATTTATTTCCTTTACTTACCTAGAAATTACATAGTTGACCTTAACAACTGACAAACTCTCCTGCCCGCTCCAGCTTGGGAAGGTCTCTTTCAATACTGCTTGCTTCACGAGCTCCATCCCAATCCTCCTGCCTACAAGGGGACATAGGAAAGCACGTGCCTTGCAGATTGGATTCTGGCACCCAAAGGTCCATATATACTGCCAAATAATTTAATCATCACTTTTAACACAGTTCTTGAAACACTTTGCTTCTATGATCCTTACCTAGATCTCCTTCCAACTACGTATATACGCATTTATAACTTCTCTTAGCCTCACATACAAACCATTTAACCCAAGATCAAAAATATCTGTTAGGATCATCTTGTCCCTGAGTTGTATTTCATCTTCTAGAACTCCTGTCAGATTTCTGAAACTGTTATACTTCCTTCACTCACAATGTGGATAGCTTGGAAAATTCTTGGTCATCACCTTTACCTCAGATTGTCTCATACCTGTTGGATGAAAAAGCCAGTTATAAAGTAGAAAGGTGACTTCTATATGTAGTGTTTAGTTATGGAAAAAGTGTGATATATGCATCTGAAGTGCTGGTATGTCAAATGCAGAACTATCTGGATTGTTGCTTGTGTACAGGAAGTTGTTTGAGGTTGAAAGACAATCCTTTTAAATGTTTTCTTCCCATTTATTTCACAGTATATATATTTTGCCACTGCACCTTAACCATTAAAGCCTGCAACAGATCTCTGACTTATTTTCTTATCTGCTTCCCTTGCTCTAAGGCATCCATACTTTCTTGAATGTTTTGATGCTACTTGTGCAATGATAATACACACAGACCCTATTATGACCAAACAGAGCATCTTTAAATTCCAGATTCCTTGTATCTTCCTTTTTTCACTTATCTTGGATTAAGACAAAACTGAAATTTTAATACTGAATGATATCCTGCTTTCAGAGGTTTTTACCATGAATTTCTTTAGCTTTTGGCCTCACAATTGCTGACTAGAAAATATCTGGATTTTTTTCTCCACTAGGCTCTATAGTATTAAAAAATCAAGGAACTGAAATTTGTGATAACTCAACACTGGAATACCTTTTCATAAAATGCATCTGTTATGAAGGAGAAGTAAGTTATGATTCCCTGGGAATTCCTGTCTCCAAAGCAAATTATGGGCTCTCACTGAAATAACTTAAAGCTCTCTTACAACTGTCACTGAAGTCAGCCAGTGATCCCAGGTGAAATTCCTCTCAAGGTTCTTGCAGCAGGCAAGAAGCACGCAGGCAGGATCTATTGCCTTAGCCTTCAAACCTCACATGAAGGGAGAGGATGTGTCAAGCACCAAGCTCTTCAAACATGAGAAATACCTTTGGGAGGAGCTCTGCTAACGTCTGTTCTTACTACTAATGCAGGGGTGTGCCAACTTAGTCTGTTCATTCGGTGCTTGGAAGACCATGCTAATCGTCACAAAAACTGCTGGGCTCATGCTGAGAAACACCAGGTTGAATTCTCATTTCTAAAGGCATGAGAGATCCCTAGGAAGCAAGGGAGGTCAATATTGGTTTGGGTGACTGATGTTTGCCCCGCACTTTTCAACTCCTCAAAAGCCTTTAAAACAATATTCATACAATAAAATAAGTGGACCTGATCCTTGCTTTCATCTCAAAGACATGAACCCCAAGCTTCTACTTTTCATCTCACAAGTCCATTGTTTACCTGTCAGCATGTTCAGTACATAAATGACGATTAATCCTTAGCATGACCCAGCCTTTGTTGAATTTGTGCCTTGTTAACCTTTATTATTAATATTAATTCTGTAAACAATTGAAATTGTACCACGTGCCCTCCACACCCATGGAATAAGTCTTAGGTAGGAGACAGTGAAAGTTAGCATGAATAGAAAGAGAAAGGAAAATATATTGTGGAAATTGACAATATTCTGTTTAAGGGGCAGAATTATGGCAGTCACTAGATTTTTTTTGAAGAATGGCACATGCAGGTGCTATGCCATGTCAAATGGAGGAATGAGAGTAAAGGTGGCTATTTGGCTGTTCCAAGATTTTAAGCTTTTTGTCCCAATTGTGTCTTACTATCTTCAATTAAATATTGCACTTTAAGTCAGGAGTTTGACACTTTTTTAAAAAAGAAGCAATTATATGACTTTCTAATTATGGTTCTTAAAAAGTATATCAATATGAAGGATGTAGTAGAAAGATGGTTGGACTGTAGGAGAATGCAGTCACCAATAAAAGATAAATTCACACTTGGGATACACAAAAAAGAAGGAAATAAGTGAGAGAAGAGACAAAGGGTATTCCTGGTGTGAGGTGACAAAAGGAATTTACTCTACTTCAATATTTAAGGAGCTTGTTCCTTAAATAAAACTGAACCTTTATTAAGCAACTATATTCTGTACATAGAGTATTTATGATAAATTAACTTCTGGCAATGTTAGACATACCATAGTCCAGCCCCTTCTGAGTAATCCTCACTTTAAGACCAGGATTAGCTTCAAGCCGCAAGGACAGCCAACACAGCAGGACAAAATACCATGTCTTTAGCATCTTCTCACCTTTGTCACAGGGATCTGTTAACAACATTTATGATACAAACATTTTCATAAATGATGAGTACCATGAATTGCAAAAAATCTGTATCCATGACTTCCCTCAATGAAACTGGGACAAGGGTGGATAGGCAAGAGAGGTTTAGCCTATGATTTTATTGCATGAAGCAGTCAGTGTAGGAGCAAGCACATATTTCTGAGTCCTTGGATATCACTTTGGCAGGTATTAGCTATTGGCGAGACTGAATAGTTCTGCTCCACTACTCTATCCTTTCCCCACATCCATGTCTTGGCTGTTTAATGTTACCATCTGTCCTTCCTCCTGCAGAAGAACATCACACAGGAGTAGAGAAAGGTGTCGTAGCACGAGCCTGTGGCAGTGCAAAGCAAGACTGTGAGCCACTGCATGGTGAGACATAACCACACAACACAGATTCACAAAAGCTGAGACAAATTGTATCTTCCTGTGACACATTCCAGTACAAAAGTAAGACTTCTTTGTTCAAAATTCTTGCATTCATCCCGACAGCCACTGCTCAATTTCCTAGAAATAACAATACTGTTTCTCAAGACAGCTTCAAGTCTTCTCAGTGCTGCATTACAAAACTCTTTATTAGGGACCTACAGGAACTCTACTCTGGCCTTACCAGAGAGGGGAGTGACACATCCTTTTCTGGATGTGCACATCTGATTGGGATCATGGTACCTGCCTATGTACAAAACCATACTAATTCATAAGTAGCAAAAGGTCTTGATAGTTTTCCATAATCTGGCAGAACACATGTAAATGAAATTAAAACAAGAAAAAACCCTCCCCTTCACCAAAAAAACCCACACCCCACCACCCTTTGGTAGTCTTACCTCTACCTTCTTCTTCTACTTGTATCTTACTTCTTGGTGTTGTAATTAATATTATCAGGTCAGACTCTAAATGGTTGAAAATCTATGTTCTGCTCAGTAACTCATAAAAAACTGCCCTTTGGTGGTTTCTGCACTGTAAGGTTGACAAAATGTATTTTCAATATTGCCCTGATATCGGTTCTCTGAGGAATCCTTACAAAGTTATCCCAAGATACCATGCAAGAAAAAGTGTTTTCAGGGAAACAACATTCTGAATACATAATCCACACTGGGACAAATTTTGAAAATGCCCTCTTTAATTGGTCACTCCATCTCTAGTTCTTATGCCTTTTTAGTTTTGTCTATTTTAAGCAACTCAAAATAAATGCTTTAAGGTAGCAATGTAATATTATGCACAACAGCCTGCTGAAGTCACAAAACTTAAACTCTTTCCAAAAACTATCCTAGCTTTTCCTGCAAACATGCCACCTTCAATCCTGATTAATAAGGATCAATTAAAAATCAATGTGAAACCAGAAAGACAGATTTTTCTGTCATTAAAGTACATAAATATTTCCTAGATATTTATCCAGCAGGATTGCTAGAAGCATTGATGCAGATGAGGTACTCATTCCCATTGCATTTCATTCACATTGAGGAACAGAAAACAGCAATCTTGGTCACTACTGTGCTTTACACTTGTACTTTGATATGTTCTTGTTTGGATCTTAAATGGATGTTGAGTGAGAAGCTGAAAGAACAAACAATGGAACTGCCCTGGGAATAAAAGGCAGTATCATTTCATATCGCTTACTCACACCAACAAGCTTTATTTTTGCACTCCAAGGCTGATATTCTTGGCTTCATCCAAGCCCCAAGCCTCTCTCAGATGCCAGGATCGATTGTACAAGGTCAGTCAGATGACTGAGGCAGGCAGACCTGAGGAGAAGGAACTTGTCAGCTGCCTGATAGACTAAATGAGAGCTGCCAATTGTATTGCCAAGGACAATAGATGTCAGACAAATTGCCCTGATATTCATCTTCAGTAACTGAGTAGGCATAGACCAATTTCTGTATGTAAATAATTATCTTAATTCTTTTGTCTTCTCAGAGATAGTGTATTCAAGTACTTGAAGTAGAGAAAAAAGATGAAGTTCTTTGTTTCAGACTGTGTACCTCTCACCCTAACGAAGTACTCCACCTACCAGTCTGTAGATACATCTGGTTTCTCCTTTGTGAACAATCTATAAAAACTTTAAATAAGACTTGCAATAAAGATTACAGCTGAAAGTCACCTAGGAACTTAAGCAAGCTCCTGCAGTAAAAAAAAACAAAACGAAACAAAACAGAAAACCAAAACCCACACAAACAAAAAATCCCACTATAGTTGTCTTGTAGAGGTTTAATACAGCCATAAAAACACACTAGCTTAAACTGACCATCCTCTGAAATACAATAGAGTATATTTAAAAAAGAATTTTGTCCTTATCTTGCCTTGGTCCTGCACAAAACTCTCCAATATGCAGCCCACAGAAGGATTTCTTTCCCTTTGAAAAATTTAGTTACCCCAGTAGTTAACAAACCCAAGACAAACAGTTCTCAAACACAATAGCAAATATAGTGTCTACCCAACCTGAGGTCCAGAAAGAGCACTTTAGTTTCCAAAATATCTCTGCTGTTATCACAGAACTGGGACTGGATTTTTCAGTTTCTCCTTTGCTCCATTGTCTCTAGTTACTCTGCAGCATGTTCAAGAACAGGTAGGGTTTCTGCAGCTCACTTAACAATGTCAAAGCAAAAAAGACTCACTAGCCTCAAGATTTTAACCCTTCCCACACACTGATATTCCATATGGAAAATCACCTCTTGAGGGAAAAGGAATACAAAGTTAATATGGTTGATAGGAGAGACATATTGAAGGAATGCTTAAAGAAAACAGCAATTGACACAGATAGGAGTTTGCTAAATGGCATAAAAGCAGATGATCTCTCTCCACAACTACTGGAAATACCCACTGAATGAGAAAAACTCCAGTAAGTTCCTGTTCGTGGTTTCCTCCATGCAGTGTGGAAAGCAATGCTATCCACTTCACAGCTCATGAGACAGCCCATGACATAGCTCAATGAAATCTTCCAACAGAATCCACAGGAGGCAACAGCCACCCCTGCCCCCACAGGTTGTATCTGTGAGTATGTCTGGGGCACCCCCTGATTTTTCAGAGGCTTTGCAAAAGCTTTGTGTTACCACAGCTTTTCCTGAGCGTGGCTTGACTACTGATGCCCTTCATAAAGGCTTTCAAAACCTTGGAGCAGGATTGCCAGAGAACTATTAATCTGTGTCAGGCTGCAAAATAAATAGCATAGCTGCAATGCCTACACAGATTCCATTAACAATGGATAACAATGTTGGGAGGCAGTTGTCTGATGAGCTGATGGAAAAAACCATCGTCACTGTTTGGATCCATTGAGTTAATTTTGCTGACCTCTGTAACTGCCTTATCCTTGCACTTGAGCCTCCTAGGACCACAAGGTTCATTTTTACCAAAGACCATTTAGTGAAACAAAAATCAGTGTCCTTGTTCTAGCGCTGCCCTGCATGCTGCCCTCACAGCTAAGAACTGTAAGGGTGCACTTAAGCTGGTTCCCAAGAGACAGTAGAAGAGTAAGATATATTGAGACCTTGAGCAGAAATGCAGCAGGCCTTATTTGTCTGAAATCTGAATTGCCTAGATTCAGACCCGAGTCCATCATTTGCATAGTTCTGTTCTAAGCTTCCTTCTCTCCCAGTTGTTGGCTCACTCTTAGAGTCTTGTCCGACCATTCTGTTACTTTCATGGAGCTGACAGTAGCATGAGGAACTCTCTCACCCTCAGCAGCTACCACCCTGGTTTCACACAAATTGCAGTCCTGTAAGATTCCTAAAAGGTGGATGCAATAACCTCCCTAGGAAAAACCTGAGCCTCTTTTTACTACCCAGAGAAACATGATTTTCGTCTGCTAATGCAAAGATATCAAACTCTGATCTCGGAGTGCACACAACTCCCAGCAATTTAATACTCTTTAAAAATACGTAAATCCAAGAAAATGTAGTTGTAGCTAAAAAGGTTTGAAGAAATCTGGCAAACTCCAGAAAACCCACTGAAAGGTCCTTTGCTCCCTGTGATCAAGATTTTAATCAGAAACAGTGCAGTTAAGAGCTACATGAGCAAACTCCAGACACTGCTTAAGAGTCATCTGTATTCAACCAATTTGAGACAGCATAAAGCAGAGCTCCACTAAATGTATTGGCTATAAAGCATCAACACAATGGTCTTTAAAATACCTTTTAGGAGCAAAGCTGACCACTAGCAAGCTGTAAGAAGTTAGGAGGTTCTCTCCACTAGCTTTGATTTGAACCTCCTCCTCCATTGGCACACTTAAAATGCCACTTCAGACTTTCACAGATCTCCTGATGACACTCTAGCCTTCATACCCTTCTTCTCATTCCACCCTCTTTCACAGTTTTCAGTGTGACCCTTGTCATTCAAAATATGTGCATCATAAGGTTTAACATATACACACATACATATTTACTTATATGTATTATAAAATACATTCTTTGTAGTGGCAAATACATAAAGAAAAATAATGGAGAAGGTCCACTGTCTCACAGCTTTATTACCACACTCAACTTTCAGGAAGAAAAAATATTTCCATGAGGTATGTAACTGAACCAAAGAGACCTTTACTCTTTATAGTTCTCCTCTGCCACAGGACTAGGTCAACAGTACTACAGCTTTAAGTTTCAAGTTTCTCAAGAGAACCCACTAGGACTATCAGTAGGATTTTACTGCTTTGGTGGAACAGGTTCTATTGCTTGTGTTTCACACTGATCATGTGGGGAAGAAAAATCCTCAATAAAATCCTTTGAGTTGAGAAACAATATTGTCTTTAACAACCATTATAAACTACTGACAAGGAGCTTTCTTTTGTCACCATACTGTGTATTATCTTAAGGAATTACCTAAAAATAATTCACAATTTCTGATAAGAGTGAACTATACTGAAAGTCAAAATTCTTCTCTACACAACCATTTTTTCAAGGTTTTAAGCACACAGGTTTCCTGTACTGTTTTGCATGTGCCCTTCCCAGCCTGAGGTCAATGTCATATGTGGCCATTGAAAATCTTTTGTCTGCAGACTGAGACAAAATTAAAATGGTGGAGAAAAACTGTAACTCATAAAATAATAGCCCTTTCTTCTAGGATGATGTGTGAGGGAAAAAAAATAATGGTAGTGTTGAGTCATTTGAAATTTTCCAGACTTGAAAGCTGAGGAAAATGTTTTAGCCTTTCATCCTAATTGTTTCCTAGGTTTTCCTGTTTAATAGTGCTGTGTGGAAAACGTGTCTAAACCTTACATTATGGCATGACTCATAAAATTCAAAGGAAAAATTCACAGAATGGCAGTAGAAATGCTCACTTGTAACTCATGTAGCTGGTTACCTAACAGTGAGTATAGCCAGCCTCTGAGAAACAGAACCATTTTATGCCACACAATCACTTCAGCTTGTGCAAGTTACTGAAATGGTGGTTCTCCTGGCAGCACCACAACTGTAGCCAGGGACATTTCCCAAAGAAGGGAAGCCTCCTCCACCCTTTCAAAAGAGCACAGACTAAAATGCCCTGGAGCCAGTGGGATAACAGCATGTGGTTGGGACAGGGATAATTCTAAAGAATGAAACATAGCAGGACATTCATGGCCAATGGAAAATGGTTGAGGCAGCAGCATGACTCACTTTGGATTCAACCTTCTTCAGAGAGCACAAAGCAGAGTTTCTGACAGGCACAGTCCTTTCTACCCTTCTTGCCAATTCCGTTCTCATCCCCCTCTGCTCCATCAACCCGCTCTTCTGGATTTAGCCAGGATGTGACCCCATTTGATGACAACAGCCTAAGCATTCCTCCAAAAAGGGGGGTGGCAAAGGGTGCAGGTTCTCAGGAAATCACTTGTTTTAATGTTTGTCACTGAGGGCCTGATAAGTTACACTGAGCTGATTGTAACGAGCATCAGCTCTTCCATTGCTCAATGAATGGTGTTCCACCTCAGTAGATTCCTTGCCTTTCCTTTCATCACCTTTCCACTGAGGAATTTATTGACATGTTGAAAAAAGATGATGGTTGCCCTTCAGTTTGAGACGTATCTGACGGTGAACTCTAAAATGAAAATTTAGCAACCACATTTTCCTGGGTTGGATGACCATGTTCAGATGGCATAAAGGAAATTCCACATGTAGCCCAAAAGAGAATTTTTGAAGTTTCAGTGTCCTTTTTCTGACTGGCTCTCTAAGTGCTGAAAGGACACAAGTAGGGTTGTTTCTATAAGGTTAAGCAATGTGAATAAGGCCCTAATAAGCAGCTGTATTTTGTGATAGCTGTGCAAGCTAGGTCTTTGGATTTCTCTTATTATTTAAGTATTATACTTCTAGAAAGTATACCAGTTTTCCTGCACCTCACATTTCTTGTATTATTCTTTGTATGGAGAAATGTAAGTAAATTTTATCATTAGAAAAAACCCCAAGATGATCTGAGAATATGCATTTTTCTGTTACCTACCTCTGAATTCACTGCTTTTTGAATTCAGCATAATTCATTAAACAAAGTGAAAACTTAAATAAATTGTGCCTTTTACATTATTCCCCCAATCAACATTATACTTAGTAGTACTAAGTACTAGTACTACTACTAGTACTCTTAGTAGTGGAGTGTTTATTTCCAGATAAACCTGAGACTACTTTTTGTAGAGATCCAAGACGTAGGGAGGGGATTTTCTCCCATGTTTGACAGGTGACCTAGAGCCAGTAAATTTCAGTTCGTACCACTTAATACTTCCGGTGAGGTTATTTGACCAAAGGTGTTGTAACACCACTTCTGAGATGACAACTCAGTAGCCTGGTCTAGAAAAGTCAGGTTCCTTTATAAAACTAAGCAGTCTCAGGGGCAGGATCCTCCTTCAGCCCTTCCCCTTGTGCATTTCCATGAGCCTTGCCAGTGGCTTGACATGCAGCCGGCACCAGGCTTTCGCTGGCATTTTTGGCTTCAGAACAATTTAGGAAGGATATTGAGGTGCTGGAGCATGTCCAAAGAAGGGCAATGAGGTTGGTGAAAGGACTGGATGACAAGTCCGATGAGGAGCAGCTGTGGGAGCTGGGGCTGTTCAGCCTGGAGAGGAGGCTCAGGGGACACCTCATCACTCTCTACAACTGTCTGAGGGGAGGTTGTTGCCAGGTGGGGGTAGGTCTCTTCTCCCAGGCAACCAGCAGTGGGACAAGAGGGCACAGTCTTAAGCTGTGCCAGGGGAGGTTTGGGTTGGACATTAGGAAGAAGTTCTACACAGGAAAAGTGACTGGACATTGGAATGGGTTGCCCAGGGAGGTGGTGGAATCACTGTCCATGGAGGTGTCTAAGAAGAGACTGGACATGGCAGTTAGTGCCATGGTCTGGTAGACAAGGTGGTGTTCGGTCACAGGTTGGACTCAACGATCTCAGAGGATTCCAACCTAATAGATTCCGTGATTCTGTAACACCATCTGACCCAGTGTTACACTGAGGAGTAGGAGGGCAGCCAGGGCGCAGGGATCACTCCCGTCGGTGGCAGGGTAGGGGCTGAGGCGGACGGAGCAGCGCCTACAGGCACAGCCGGGGTCGCACCCGCAGCAATGGCAGCTCCGCCCACACCGCCTGAGGGGGCGCGCGCGCAGCCGAACGCCCAATCATCGATCGCGGCCGGGCGGGGCCGCCGCGCAGGTCAGAGCGCGGCACGCCGAGGCAGCGATCGGGGGCGGGGCCGGGGCCGGGCTGAGGCGGTGCCGCGACAACCAAAACAACGGCGCGGCCCGGCCCGGCCCGGCCGCCCTTGCGCCCGCGCCTTGCCGCCACCTTCCCCCCTGTCGCCGCCGCCGCCCGGCGGGGCCGCCGCCGCCGCGCAGGTCAGAGCGCGGCACGCCGAGGCAGCGATCGGGGGCGGGGCCGGGGCAGGGCTGGGGCGGTGCCGCGACAACCAAAACAACGGCGCGGCCCGGCCCGGCCCGGCAGCCCTTGCGCCCGCGCCTTGCCGCCACCTTCCCCACTGTCGCCGCCGCCGTCCGGCGGGGCCCGCTCGGGGCGCGAGGGGGGAGCGGAGACACTCCCCCCATACCCCGGTGGCGCCGCCGCCGCGATGAAGCTCCGCGTGCGGCTGCAGAAGCGAACGGCGGCCCTGGAGCTGCCGGGGGCGGAGCCAACGCTGGGGGAGCTGCGCGCGCAGCTGCGCGCGGCCCTGCTGCCCGCCTGGGGGTACAGGTACCGTGCGGACCAAACCATTGGGGGGCCCGAGGGGGGCGGCGGGGCCGTACCACGCGGGGGGGGGGGAAGAGGGGGATTCTGCCCCCCGCGACCCCCCGGACGCAGTGCTGCCCCCTGCCGGTCGGGCGCGGCCGTGCCGGGGAGCGCGTCCCGGGGGATTGAAGTCTTCCCGGTCTGACGGCTTTTCCCCTCGCACGGGGGTGCCCCGGCTCCTGCTGCCCCGGCTCCTGCAGCGCCCGGGACGCGTGCTGCTTCCCGGCTGATCGCTGCGGAACGGGAGAGCAAAACTTCGGGCGTGCTCGGCTTAGAAATGTGAATCCGCAGCTCAGTCAGAGCTGACTGGGGTTTGTGCGTGGCCCTTACGTGGGTGCAGGGTGTCAGTTTTACAGTTCCCTCAGGCTTCCTGGAGAGTCCCCGGGTTTAAATTAAGTAAACGTTTTATCTGTGAAGAACTCACGGCATACTCTGTAGGAGAGTGAAGTCTGCAGAACCAATTTAAGAATCGCCTACAAAAGGGGATTTTTCTGGCAGTGGCTGAAGGGTTTGTACCGCAAACCTCTAATTAGGTCCGATGTACTGGTGTTTCACTGGTGATTCACTTGTGACGTGGGCAGGAGAAATCTGAAGTTGCTGCTTGTCTTGCTACAGTGGGTGTATTTTAGGGTAGCTGCTTCCCTGCTAACCAGTTTCATTTCTATTTATTTTTTTTAATCCGTGCTTACCCTGAAGCATCTTATCTTATTACCCTCATTTGCGACTACCATCCTGTAGGACAGCTGCTGATCTTTGAAAGTAATGTTTTGCTTCATGAGAAAGCAAGATGGTTGAGTCTTCAGCAGTATTTGTTTTTAAATAATCTCAGCCACTAGTTTATTTAAAGCTTGTTTCCCTAGGTGTGATATCTTCGAATTTGAAGGACATTTGTTTGCTTTTGCTTGTAACTTTTTTATGAGAAATTTCTGTAAATGAAGTTTTATCTACCAAGCAGCTGCAGTTGCTTAAAATGTACCTAGAGAGAAACATGGGGGAAATAATTTCATAGATTTTTTTTGCCCTCACTCTTTCTCTAATATGTAGCTCATTATTAATGGATTAAACGGAGTATGCATTTCTAACTATACAGTCATGGAATCATTAAGGTTGGAAAAGACCTCCAGGATCATCAAGTCCAGCCTTTGTCTGATCACCACCATGTCAGCTGAACCATAGCACTAAGTGCCATGTCCAGTCATATATACCTCTGTATGCAGTTACCCAGTTGCAGCCAACCATGTTTCCTTACTTTTTTTTTTTTTTACTTTTATTTTTCAGTTCTGATACCAAGTTTTCAATAACATTGAACAGAAAAGATGCTCTCACAGAGGATCAGAAGACCTTAGCTTCGTACGGGATTGTTTCTGGTGATTTGATATGCTTACTTCTAGAAGAAGCAGATGGGCAACCCAGCCTACCTCCTCCTCCTTCTGCTCCTACTTCTCCTCCTCCCCCACTTCAGAATGGTCGTGAGCCGTCCACCTTGACCCCCAACAACAGTGAGGCAAACAGTCCAAAAGAAGAAGGGCAGAATGAACAATCTGACAACCAGAAAGCTCAGGGGGAAGTTCAAAAGAGTGATGAGAGGGTAAGTAGATGAGAATTGTCCTGTACAGCACAAGGCAAAAAAGAAGGTATGTTGTTGTGTCAATTGCTGTACTCTATAGGAGAGAGTCTCTTCGGAATATTTGGCTCCTAATACCTGTCCAGTGTTTATCCAGTTATTTGAATGGAAATTTGTCTCTCTACATTGTATATTACCTGTGGCAGAGAAGCTAATTCAGAGAGCCTAAAGTGTTTTAGATCTGACGTTTTTACAGGAGTGAATGTTTTTGCTGGAACATGCACTTTTCCTAAGGAAATTAGGATTATGTTTCTTACCTGCCTCAGTGCTGTCTTCTTGAGGAAACTGATTCTAGGTACTGAGCAGTTGCAACAGGCACTGCCTGTTGGAATTGGGCTCTTATTTTTTTTCTTTCATGACCTTTCCCTTTCTACTTTTTTATTTTTGTAATGTGTCTGTAGTTTTGTCAGATAACTTAATAACATGGTATGATTTTTGTAGAAGAAAGGAAGTTACAGTAAAGCCACAGTCCTCCTTAAGTGGCAGCAGATGCACTCCATGAATTTTTTTTTTCCCTGCTGTTTAGGCCTGTTGTGTTTGTTGGCAGTCCCAGTTACCATTTTGGTTACTTGCCATGCATGTTGGCTAAATTCAAATTAATGGTGATACTACAGTGATTAAATTATTCCTGTGTATGTTGCAAAAATTCTAATTCTGAAGGTTTACTATAGTATTACCATGTTGTCTTCAATTTGTGTATGCAATAAAATGACAGATCCTTTAATGAAGCACTTGTATTATAAAGATTAAAAGATACAGAGGCTATGTATATAATCCCAGTCTCCATCTGGAATGCTGGAAAATGGAGGTGTAATGAATCTTGTATGTACAACTTGTATGGGAAATCATGGGAAATGGAATAAGCAAAATATTGATGTAAAATATTGATGTATACAGAGGTGTAATTTTCTGAACAAAGTTATTTTATTTTTTGCTTTCTCCTGAAGGCAGGATCCAGCTTAGAATTTCCTTCTGGATTAGTCCCAGAAGATGTTGACCTGGAAGAAGGTACAGGCTCCTATCCCTCGGAACCCATGCTGTGCAGTGAAGCTGCTGATGGTGAAATACCCCATTCCTTGGAGATGCTCTACCTTTCTGCTGAGTGTACTAGTGCCACTGATGCCTTGATTGTTCTGGTTCATCTGCTCATGATGGAGACAGGCTATGTACCTCAGGTAGGTAGGTGCACAAGCAAATAGAAATTTCTTGGTCAGTGTGAGAAAGCTATGGAATATCATGGGAGTGTGTAATGCAAGATCCATCTGAGGATCTGCTTCTGCATTGTATATGTGAGTTGGCAGCAGGGGCTGCTGAAGTTCCAGCTTCTCTAATTTCCCTGACCAGTAATTCTTTGGGCTAAAGACTAGAGCAGATTTTAGGTGCCAGAGAAAAGGCCTGTCCCTGTGTTTCTTTTGGTCCTCAGCCACCCTAGGACCCAGGTGATAACTTTCTGTTTCTGCTTTATGCTCTTGAGCATGTGTAGATGTGCTTAAATTGTAGCACTTCATCAAAGTACTGCCTTAAGTGTCAGTGTCATCTCAATGGTAGCCTGCTCAAGTGGTGCTTAGCAAGGCCTAGGTCTGCCAAAATATTGTCTCCAATTCAATATGAACTTCAGCTAAGTGTTGTTAGGCTTTGGTTCCACTAATCTGTAGAGGTATCGTACTTGAGCACCTATGGCAATACCTCTGTACAATGTGTGAATTCACTTTTTCCCTTCCATTTGCATTTAATATTTACTCATAAGTGGCTGAACATGCAGAAGAAGACTTGATGTGAGGACAGGTGTTTAAATTCCCATATTTTTTTTCTTGCAGTGAGGCTAACTAAGCACATGTGGGTGTCTGGTTGACCAATACCAATTTAATAAATCTGCTAAGTTTATTACATCCCATAATTTGAAATACTACCTGAAGAATACATTTGCCACTGGGAAGAAAGTTTGTTTATGTCAGTGAGCAGGCTCGGAAGTAGGGAAGACAATTGCTTTACAGATTTAAGAGGAAAGAATCTACTTATACTTGTGGTTATGTCATATCCACCCCCTGGGATTCCATCTGAGCCTTTTCATACTGAAGTTGAAAGAAAAACTGTTAGTTGACTCAAGTTTTCGGATTAACTTCAAACTATGATTCTTACAACCTTGTCAGATATTGTAAGTTCACAGAAAAGGTGCAACAACATGTTTTTTGTGCAGCAAATTAATGTACATGCAGGAGCTATTGGAATGCTGGAATGGGTGACAGAATGAAGCACGTGTCTCAAAGAAATAGGTGTGAGTGATCACTGAAAAACCTTTCCTGTCAGGACAAAAAATTACTAAACTTCACCTTATATTTACTCTTCTGGGGAAAATAGTGTATAATCACATATACTCATAATCACGGTGTCATAATGTGCATTACAACTGACCTAAGAGTTGAATTGCAAACATCATTCTGCAATTTCTTAACTTTTAATCCTTTTCTTACCCCTCAGCATTGGTACACTGCTAAAGTGTGACAGTGTGTTACCTCGTTGCATTTTTAGGGGACAGAAGCCAAGGCAGTCTCTATGCCAGAGAAATGGAGGGGGAATGGTGTTTATAAGCTACAGTACACACATCCCCTTTGCGAGGAAGGTTCTGCTGGTTTGACTTGTGTGCCTCTGGGAGATCTTGTTGCTATTAATGGTAAGTCAGTCAAATTTTTATCCTGGATGCGCATTGCTAAGTATCACCATTGTTTAGCAGGAGAAAACTTATATGCACTTTCGTGAGGTAAGTTTTGAGCTGCACCTTTATTACTTGGGTTGCTGAGGTGCAGGAGATGCCACTTCCTGATGCTGAATACTCGTGCCATTTCTGGTCTCTGTGTTAACTGTTTGCCTCCCTCTAATTATAACAGATCAGTCCTTAGGAGATTCAGCTGGTCTTTTCACAGCAATGTTTTAGAATTTTTTTGTGTCTCATTTCACATGAACTTTGATATACATTGCCAGACATGAAAAGAAGTAGATCTGCTCCAGCTACAGTATTGTGTTTTATGTTCTTTGCTAGACTTAAAACTTCCAGACTATGTATTCTTTAGCTCTGATGTATAGTCTTTCCTGTAGTACACTAACTGTGATCTCAAAAATTGTTTTTAGTTTAAGACATTCAGTCTAGAAAAATTATAGAAGTCTATTTTTTTTGAGCAACTACTGAATCACTTGATGGGGTTTTTTGAGTTTTTTTTGTCTTTTATTCCTTTCTATTTTTTATTTTATTTAGTATTTGAGTAATTCCACATTTTTGTGGAAACAATATTAAATTGGGACTTGGTTCTAATTTTAATCTTTGATTAAATCTTTTACGTTTCTATGTAAAACTTGTAGCTGATTTTGCCAATTTGTATAAGCACATATATTTTCTCAGAACCTGTACATGTTATGATCAGATGTTTTAACCAAGTTGGGTTAAGGTTAGATTTAGGACAGTATTATAGCTACCATGCATAGAGTGTTCATAAAGTAAACTTCTGTGTTACATCTCTTTTCATGTGATAGAATTGTTGAAGGTAATACTTGGTTGCTGCTTTGCTATTTTAAATGCCTTTTTTTAAAAAGTTTTTATTTGTCTACCTGCTTGCTGTAGTTGGGTATTTTCCTTGTGGGATCTTGTAAGGGAGGAAAGTAAAACATCTCTAAAGAGTAAAGCAGTAATGAAGTGGTCTTTGTCATCTCTCAGCATGTTTTAAGTTTTGAAGTGTCTTTTTTTTTTATATTTGCAGCAACATTAAAAATCAACAACGAGATTAGAAGTGTTAAGAGGATCCAGCTATTGCCAGCATCCTTTGTTTCCTTTCAGGACCCAGGTATGGCTGAGCTATGATACTCATAAGTAGTAAACTGAAAAGTAAAGAAGTGACACAGTGGGTAAAAAGATGCTTTAGTATAGCACCAAATAGGTACAGAATAGCAAAAAAGAATAAAAATGTAGTTACCATTTAGATTAGTCATAACTTTGTGGTAAAAGGAATTCAGAGTGTAGCCATTTATTCATATTTTGTGAAAACAAATTGTATTTCTTGGATTAACAATGTTAGAAAAGAACCTTGCAAAGTCCAATTTATCCTTTGGCCCCTATGCCTGTAATTTATGAGGTCCTAAGCGTATGTGTGGATCTCTGGGACAGCAGTGCTGGAAAATACCCCCTTTCTGCCTGACAGCTCAGGGCTTCAGAGGCTGGTGGTACCTACACTCTTGTTGTGGCACTGTAATGGTTAAATTCTTTTTGTCAGAAAACATGTGCTGGCCACATAGGTTTCTCCAGAGTGCCAAAGTTGGAGGGAAGACTAAATCAAGGAAGCAGAGAAGGGCAGATTGATGTGGATCCTTGTGAGCACAGGCCTGACTAGTGTTTTGTTCTCTGAAGTAGATGAGCTGCTATATTGGCAGTTGAGACTGACTTGATGTCCTATGATATGTTCTGGGTAGTCCCAGTCACTGGCGTATAAGTCTAATTGAAAGGCTTTAGAAGAACTGAGTACTGAAATGTGTCCAATATAACAGTAGAGTCTTCTGGCTCTCCTTTCTTCAGAGAACAGAATGCATAACCACTTCTGTCAGAAAAATTATTATTTCAGGCATTTAGAACACAGATGTATGTTACACATGAGCTTTGTAATCTGACAAAGGAGTCTCTTGACAGCTTGAGAGTCGGTTTGTTTCTGGATAACTCAAGTCTTCCCCTTAACTGTGCTTTTTAAGGCCAAAGGGAAAGCTGAGCCTGACCATGGAAATGGTCTCTAGTTGCCAATGACTGACTTGTTGCAAGCAAGTTACACTGTAGCTGCAGAGCTGCTCCCATCGAGATCATAAGCAGATTAGAGTTCTGCTTACAAGAACACTGTAATTCTCATATAATTTTTGCGTTATAAACTTTTGAAGTTAAGCTTTTTACCTCTCTTCTTTGATAGAGAAGGTTGCAGGTGTTTACAAAGACCTTCAGAAGTTATCCCGTCTCTTTAAAGACCAGCTGGTTTACTCTCTCCTGGCTGCTGCCCGACAAGGTGAGAGAAAATATTTATGTTAGAGATGATACTTAATTTGTGAGGATGGAAGGGAGGGGGTCTATCGAAAATCTTGAAGGAAAAGTGTTAGAAACAGCTTCTCAGTGATGGCTATATAAAAAGTAAGCATAAAGTAATATATATATTCTAAAGAAATTATATTGATCTTTGTAACTGAGAAAATATTAATATAATTCTGGTTTTAATTTTTCATTGCTCTAGTCTCAATTCAGAGACTGAAATGGAGTGGCTGTTTTTCACGCCTAATGATGAGAAAATCATACCATAATAATTTTGTAGCAGTAGTTCTATAGTTTTGAACTATTTCTTTGTCAATACAGAAAAATTTGTATAGCATCATATTTGGAAGTCTAACCTCAGTAATGATCTTGTCAGTAACTGTTCATTGAGGGCTTGGAAGGGATGTTAGGAAGTAACCCAAGCTGGTGTTTGTGAGGCAGTAGGAAGCCAGGCTGTCCCTGCATAGTTACTGCTGTAAAAGGTCTGAGCTTTGTGTTCTGAAGACTATTCAATGGAATTCCCTCTAGACTTCAGTGCAGGAAGGTTTTATGTGAAGCATGTGCTCTGTACTTAATGTGTATTTTGCAGACTCATGAAATTGGGCAGGTCTTTTTTTCTTTACCTATTCTTTTGTTCTGTAGCCTATAAATATAGTTAGATGTTTGGGATGTTTCTTAGGCGTAGTGGTCAGTATAAAGTGTCATTTGCCCTATTTCGTGCACTCTATAGGTGTACTTAGAGTTGCAAGAGGTCTGTTTTGCAAGAAGTCACATCACAGTAGTTGCTGAGAAAAGTGGTGCAACTCAGGTACGAAGGGGAGAGGATTTAAGGGAAAGATTATAATGTTCTTTCTTTCTTTTAGGGTCTTTAGAGATAGAGTAAACTCCACACCACTTAAGTGATACTTCTGTTTTCTTCACTGTGTAGCTCTGAACTTGCCAGATGTGTTTGGGTTAGTGGTCCTTCCTCTTGAGCTCAAGCTTCGGATTTTCAGGCTTCTAGATGTCCGTTCACTCATCTCTCTCTCTGCTGTTTGCCGTGATCTTTACACAGCTTCAAATGACCAGCTTCTGTGGAGGTTTATGTATCTGCGGGATTTCCGAGGTAATGCCGAGGCACGTCTTTCTCTAATTGCTTCGTGTTAACAGAGGGATTAGGTGTGACAGATTTTGATAAGAGGCTCCTCAGGCAACCAGTAATGTTATTTAAACACTCTGAGGAAATGCAGTACAGTTGGTCAGCTGTAATTCAGGTGGATGCACAGTGTTAAGTCAGGAAAATTGCTGACAATCTTCTGAGCCATTACTGGTGGACCATGTGGTTCTTCCCATTGTGTGGTGCAGGCCTTCCTTGTTTTCATGTTTCCTTTGCTACTCTGGTGTACTGGCTATTGCAGATATTAGGAAGTGGAGGGAGGATATATTCCTGCTACAATTTCTCACACAGGATTGAAGAAACAAAGGTAGTCAAGGGAAGTGCTGTCAGAAGGCACAGGTGGGGACAGTATTTCTGGGATTTCTCTACTTAGTACCATTTGGAGATAATGCTTTACACAGAATGAGTGTGCAAGTAGATTACCTTTTGAATGGTCCTGGAGCTTTATATTTTTTAAGATGTGTTATCTTTATGAAAGGATGTATTGACCAAATAGTGTCTTTTCCTGTCTTGATTATTCTGCAACTTCTGACAAACTCTGGGCACCTGTGGCACAAATGCTACTTGCTTTTCTTAATTTTTTCCTTCTCTTTGTAGATCCTATTGCAAGGCCTCGTGATACAGACTGGAAAGAAGTAGGTGGCTTTTTTATATAATCTCTCTGAGATGAGTCTAATTTGAGAATTAAGCACAGATTTTGGGAGGCAGTAATGAGTTAAATTTTAGTTTAAAAGTATGGCGTTCCATGTATGCATGTTCGTCGGAACAGGGGAAAGCAGCATCAACAAGTTACATGGTGTGAGCCTGAATTGTGGGTTAGAGATCTTCCAGAGATGCTGTGTCTGGGCTTTGGCAAGCAGGGGAGTTGCTGCTCTGGGTTTTCAGACTGGTGAGGAGCACTTTTTTGAGAAGTACCATAAACCTGAATGCAGCTGCTGAAGCTGGAACACTTACAGAGCTTTAAAATGCCTTCTTTTTCTGTCTGCAGCTATACAAGAAAAAGTTGAAACAGAAGAAGGAGGCCCTGAGATGGAGGCACATGATGTTTCTGCCCCCTATACCTCATCCAATCCCCTTTCATCCTAACCCATTCTATCCTAATCCCTTTCCTCCCAACCCATTCCCATCAAACCCAATCTATCCCCCAATGATCATTGGTGGAGAATATGATGAGAGACCAACACTTCCGTATGTTGGAGACCCAATTAACTCACTCATTCCTGGCCAGGGAGAAGCACCAGGTCAGTTTCCTCCATTCAGACCACCCTTTGACCCTATTGGTTCCTTGCCTGGAGCAAGCCCTACGCTTCCAGGACGAGCTGGTCCCAATGACAGGTTTCCACCCAGACCCAGCCGGGGCCGCCCCATGGACATTCGCCGTGCGTTCATTTGATCGAGGCTTTTTCCTGCAGTGAGTTTTCTAGTCGCTGAGCTTGCTTCCTAACTGCAGGAGATTGCAAATCCCAGGCACTAACACCTGCCTTCTCTTCAGATTGTGTCAAGAACATGTGTGCATGGTAGTGTTCCAGCCAAAAAGGCTGGGTTTGTTTTGTGCTCTGGTAGTGCTGTACCACCTGGCACTCAGGTCTGTTTCACAAAGAGCTACAACTTAGAGCAGTTTGTTCTCCTTCCCCTCCTCCTTGCCCTTAGTTGTCTGTGAAGTGCCACTTACAGACCAGAAGGATACCGACCAAATACTTGCTGCATCAGATAAAGAGCACTTTAAATACAAACCCTATACTTGTCTGTCTTATTTGAAGAGTTTTACTAAATTTCCAGGAGAAATGATGATGTTTAAAATCTACCAGGCTAATTAATAATCTTTATTAACAAAAAAGTTACCATGTACCACATAGAACAGGATACTACCACTGTCATGGTAGATGTGTGTTCATGGATATTTTTGAATATGTTGTTTCCTTTTTCCTGTAATGTTTTATTAGGTAAAAAGCATTTTTGTATTGTTACTTAATGCACAAAGAATACAGGGAAGGAATTTTCTTTACAATAGAAGTATTAGAACACAAATGAATTCATTTTACAAACAACTGAGTAAAGTCATGCTACAGTGCAACTCAGAAATCTAAACAGAAGCAGAGCAACTTTACAAAGAATCAGCAGCAAAACTTTTGTCTTTCTCTTTGACTTTACAAATAAGGATCTGTAGTACATGGCTGCATTTACTGTGTGTGAACTAAAAGTGGTGCAAAAATGCATCTTCTCTCCCTGTCTGACTTAAGGAATTAAATAGGCTGACCTGGTTGCAGTGGAAATGGGGTCACAACAACATGAGAAGCAGAATGAATTCTCACTTCAATTCAGTGAATTCCATTTAATTCCATTACTTAAGTATCAGATTATATCTTGCCAAAAAGAAATGTGTTGTAGCATGTTATGAGCACCTTTCAAGTATTGTCTTATTAACTAATGAGCAACTAACAAGACCAATGTTAAAGTCTCCTGATGAGATCTGCAGGCTGACACTGGAGCTCAATTAAAGGAAGACCAGAATGACTAAACTTTGCTAGAACTTTTAATTCCTTACCTATTTTTTAAGCTGATTGATCTCAGTGTTTCTATAAATGTAAATGGTACTGATGACTGTTGTGACAACTGATACTATTTTCTAAAACCTTTTTGAAATTCCAACAGTGGAAATGGAATGGCATTTCCTGTTAAATACAAGCTATTTAATCAGTGATACTTATGTGCTTTTTCAGGTGATATTTCAGTGACTCATCTTGTTTTGTATAATATCAGCTGACTTCAGTAGGGTCAGGAAGTTTTGCCAAGTAAAATATAATACTTTATTTTGCTGTCAAAAGTTGTATTGCTTCTTTCTTCCCTTTTCTACTTCACAGCAATGGATTCCCTTCAATATCAAGATGATCCTTAACTTTCAACATTTACCTGCAGTGGTTGAATTGTCTTGTTCCAAAAGAATTTTCACAAGTGAAATTCGTAGTCAGACCTCTGTAAAGAAGCTTACAGTGTTTCTTTATATTCCCCTGACTATAAAAAGGAAAAGGGAAATCTACACTGCGCTGGTCTTGCACCATCTTGTCCTTGTGATGAGTGCTTCAGCAATGAATACATAATATTCAGATAAGGTTATACAAAATGTTTTATCAGTTAAAGCTGTAACTTACCCTTTTTGGGTTTTTTTTCAAGTTATTTCTGGGAACAATGATCTCTGTGCATGTGAGATAAGTCAGTTTTGTGGTGCCAGTGGTACTCGCATGGCCATTGCCTTGATGACAATCGCGGGACTTACCCTGCTGGCAGGCCGTGTCCTTCTCTGGAATTGGGCTGTGTCTGCCATGAGGACAACCATGAAGTTATACTTCTGCCAGGCTGATGCCAGAGGTTCAGTTTATCCTGGATTTTGTCATTTGAATTTTTTTTTTTTTTTGAAGACATGAACTCAGCCTTTTTACACATATACCACTAAAGGACCTGAAGGTATTCCTCCCCATTTTTGTTGTCCTTCACATTGTAGTAAAGGTATTGTGAGCCAAAGATAAAGGAACCTGATTACCCGGAACTGTCAAGTTCCTTAAAGAGGAGTTCCTGTTATTCATAAAACAGGATATGAAATATAAAGTGAATATCTCTGGGCCAACAGTATAAAATTAGAAGACAAAACAGAGGAAATACTTGAAAACTAGCTGCTTGCTTTGTTTATTTGCCAGCTCCTAAGTCAAGTGTGTGTGTGATTCCTGTTGTAAACTTCTATAAAAGAGAAGTCACAAAAGATGAAATGCCTGAAGATGGGCATTTCTTACCTGTACTGTTCATCAGTACCCAACACTGTTAACGTTGCTACTAAGAGTCACTTGCAAATAAGGAACTATTTTCCTTGGCTTTTCTATTTATTGTTTTATCTTACTCATGAAACTTAGACCCAACCAGATGTGAAGCAGCTGAGCCATACACAGGGTGTAAAGTCTTGTGTACCTGCTTGTGGTTAGTGGAAGACAGTAAAGTACTCTGCATTTACAAGTAGGACTGCTGTTCTTCTGGACCTTGGCTTGCCTGGGAATGTAAATGACATTTCTCTTGAAATACCACACCTAGCTATGACAAGAAAATCAAGATGTTTCTCAGTTTGTATCTAAACAGCAAAATGTAAACTAATTTTCCAGGTGGTGGATATGGGTGGGTGTCATAGCTGCCTACCAGCTCCTTCCTGGGTTGGATCCAAATGCACAAACCTACTCATGCTTCCTGGCTTCCATGTGAAGAAAATTAAAGCAAACAAGACAAAAGAAAGCTCTGACCAGGTGCTCAGTTTTCACAGCTGTGTGAGAAAGGTCCCAAGGCATGCTGTGGGGCTTGTCTGCCCTGTGATTTAAATGTAGCTTCTATTTACTAGTTTTTCTGTTGCCTTCTTACTGCCCCTAGCTCCAGCTGTTATATTTCGGTAGCTAAATACCTCTTGGGTATACCTTAGTTTTCCATTCATGTAAATGGAGAATATACCCCTTGTATTCCCTCTGTCTCTTTGTTGGAGTGTAGGGATTTTGGACTAGAAACCTCGCATCAAAGGTGACAACCTGAGGTTTGGATGATGCATATGTGAATCTCCTGCTAGCCACAACATCTAGTATGTGAGCATCATAATTGTAGACTTGAGTTGTGCTGTTGGGACATTCATAGGACACAGCATAGATTTTCATCATTTTAACTCAGGAAATCAACTCACTGTTTTCATTAAAGCACTTCTATGAATAGAAATGAAGATGCTTTTCAGGAACTATGGGAATAACTAAGATAAGCTGACAATGCCTGTTGCTCGTACTTGTAGCTAGAAGGAGGGGAGATGCAATTCTGTTTGCTTGTCCCTGGAAAGGTGACAGCTGGGAGCTGTAGGCAAATTAAGATACTTGAGTCACTGTTAGGTATCAAGTCAGCAGTGCTATCCTGTTACTGTGGTCCATCGGAGGACAGCCCTGCTGTGTTCAAATGCGGCATCAGCAAATGATCCAGCTGTTGTGGTTTCAGTGATGAACTGGGGTCGATTTATGGGGCCGTGTCATACTAGTCACTAGTTACTTTTTTTGTATATGTCGTGTTGGTAAGGGAGACATAAAGAGTTTCAGGGGATAGAACAGTTGAGGATTCTGGCAGTAAACTTTTATTTCTGACTCTGCATCTCCGGTGACCATTTAGTAGGGAAAGGCATTAAACCATGCTGAGGGAAGTGTTACAGAAGGAAATCCTCTCCCGCCAGCATTGTATTACCTCTTCTCCGTATAGTGGAGCCTGTTAATCTGCTATTCTTGCCAGTGGGACCAGTCTTGCTCAAGCCCATTTGTCACGCTTTTATTGCTCCTGGAGACTCCAAAACATCAGGGACTGTTTTTTTTCTCAGACAATGACATGTATTTATGATGCTACATTGTAAACTGCTTAGCAAACCTTGAAGGACAACACAGAACTGGGGACGAAAATAACAACAGAAACAAATAATCAGAGAGTAAGGTGGTCCTGTAATACTGGCCTTGAGGTATAAATCATTGATCCAGATGTGTCTCTTGAGAGACTTCCAACCTGGAAAAGCTATGCTGTTACTTGCCATTATATGTGCAAAGGCCTGCTCAGGGGTAGGTCATACAAGGTCCAGATGACTGCATTGGATTTAGATGTTCATTACAGGTGCTATGCAGGAAGGATTTCCATGTTTGGCTTTATTCCCACCAGTGAATCATAAGATCTGAGATGGCAAATGCAGCTGTTGCTTTTGCTGTTTTGGGGATCTCCTGGTTTAAGTGACAGCAAAGATCTGTGCCATTGGCTGAAATATTTTTTTAACTTAGAACTTACTGACCTCCCTGGGCATTCCTAAGTATCATCATGGTGAAGTTGCTAAGGGAAGCACAAAGCCAAGTCTGGCCTTGAAGCTGTATTTTGAGGAGGTGGGATGAGGCTGACACCTGCATTAGGTATATTATAACCAGAGCTCACAGGGTGCAAGGGGGCTCTCACCTGGCAGAAATAGCTATAAATACATGGATTTACCCAGGGTGGGTTTTTGCAATCATGAACATAGCTTGTGTCATTCCTGGGTTTTGTGATATCCAAGTTCTAGTATATGGGCACATACATGGTTTCATTCAGTGTTGCAGGCTTAGAGAAAAAGCACACTGGTGAAGATCCATCTCTGTCTTCTCTGGAAGAATAATTCTTAGAGATGGTTAGAGAGGACCAATACTGATTCTGACCAGCTTGGGGTAATCCCATACATGTCCTGCCATGGCTTGATGTCTCTGGATGTACCCAGCTCATCTTATTTGTGAAGTATAATTTTCCTGTTCTGTTGCAGGTTTGTCACCTTGCATTTATTTTGCATTCACCCCAGCGAAGTCAGTGGGAGTTCAGGGAGGGAGACAGGATTTCACTCCATATCTCTGTCCATTCGGTATTATGGAACACTCAGCACACAAGTATGTGCACCTCATCAGCTCTGCTATTAATTAGGCACGTTCCTGAGGGAAATGCTTAGCCAGATGTGACCAAGTCACCAAAGTGCTTGGAGTTTAGCTGGGTTTTGTCTGGAATTTGTGTGAACTGTGAATGTGAACTCTGGTGTTTTCAGGGGCAGGGGAAGAAGTTGTTTTTTATGTGGAAGACCCATTTCTCAGGTTATTTTTGAGCTAAGGCTACAGGGTTAGAACACAATGTTTTTCTCTCAGAACTTGGGAATCGTGCAGGGGACATAAATGCAAGGCATGAAACAGAGATCTTTTATCTGCTATGAGCAGAGAGATCTGGAATAAACCAGGAGTCCATCTGGATGACCTGCTCATGTGATCTTTGGCGCTTACTGATGCCTGGTACCATATTTAACTTTGATGTAGTTTTGCTCTGAAAAGTGACCTTTTATGAAGTTGGTATCACAAAGTTCCACAGTTCACTGTATTTCCATGCTCAAACATGCTCACTTTATCAGTCAATGAGTACTTATTCTTGACTCTACCTTTGCATATGTGTTTCTGAAAGAAGCCCATGTTTTTTAGGTCAACCTTAACAAGAATTCAGTAATTGGAAGTTAGCAATTGTATTGACTATGTACAAATCAAAATAAAACCCAGTTTGCACTGTCATAACTGTGTCGACTCCACAGAAGTTAGCAAGAGTAAAATTGCTTTACAATTCAGTCATTTGAACAGATCTGATTATGCAGAAAAAACAATGAAGTAGTGACATTTTTATGCAGTCACTTTTCAGACTGTTATTAGAATATTTTCTTTGTATTAAAACAACTGTAGTTTTCTAAATTCCCTTTACCCAGGTGGTAGTTGTAAGTCGCTGGGTTCCACTGAGTGTATTCCAGGATGACATCAGGTATGCTATTATGCAGAGTGAGGATTGACAAAAGCACAGATCCACCTGCAGAACTGTTAATCAGAAAACAGGCTAGCAAATGATTTCCTCAGGTTGCGGATGGTCTCAGCTTTTGCTTCATCTTCACTGGCATTTCCCCGCTGAGGTGATTCAGATATGCTGAAGGTGTTTGTCAGGGACTGCGATTTGCTGAAATGGAAAACAGAGTTCTGGCTCAGCAGGAGAAGGTGGTAATTCAAAGCTGGTTACTGATGCTTTGTGTTCCATCACACAGACAAATTCAAGAATAAAAGGAGAGGTTAGCAAGGATAATCTCCATGTGCTAAGACATCTAAGAATGGGGAGTTGGGAAATGATGTGACATGGACAAGTGGCTCAATCCAGACTGGTGAGAGTTGATGAAAACATCTGACTAAAAGTATGCAACTGCCATTTGGTGCGGCTGTTGTGAGGAACTGTTAAGTAATTTCAGTACTAATGCAGAAGAATGGATTCATACTGAAGGTCACCTGTCTCTCATCAGCTGTACCATGAATGACAGCCCTGTCCTTTCAGCTGTGAGAGCACAAGAGGTTTGGTAAGTTGGTAGCCATGTCCCCTGCAATGTGTGCATTTGCCTGCCCTCCCTAGCCTGTGTGCTCTGACTGTCAGCTCTGTAATATAGGTCTTTTGGTTGGCCACACTGCTCCTGCTGGGTATGTACCTGCTAGTGTTTAACTTCAGGACTGTGTTTTTAAAGTAAATCTCCCAATTTTCCCTGCTACTGTGCTTAGTCACTGAGTGGTTTCTTCTGGTCAGTAATAGGTATCCACCACAAGACCAGACTCTCAAAACCAAGTACCTGAAATATGTATAGTGTGGTGACTGCATCCTTAACACCAACATTTTGATCCTTAAGTACACTTTTTTTGGTTTGTCTTGCTAATGTAAACATCATCACTGAAAGCCTATTCCAGAATATCACTCCTCTGATTCCTAGAAATTGTCTTCTCATTCCTAGCCTATATTTTGTTCTGGCCAGTTCATACCAATTTGCTCGTGTTAACTTTTTGTCAGCATCAGACTTTTTTTTTGCCAATCTTTCCTGCCATGGTGCCAACCAGATATGCTCCATGAAGCAGCCAAGGCTGCTATCAGAGATCAACAATAATTCATTGGTGTGCTCTGCTCCAGAAGAGCACTTCAACATACAGTCACTCATCTGGAGTTTCATATATATGAGTAGGGCCACTTCCCCTTGCCCCCCCTCCCCTCCCTTTTTGCTACCAATTGCAAAAAATTGCCCAGAAAAGAAGCTGTGTGGCTCCTGCATTCAGGGAATAGTGAAGGAATGACTCCTGTTGAGCTTTCTGGGCCGTATTGTGTTGTTTACAGCCTGTAAGGTGTGTGCACCCTACTGGGAAGGCAGTGGCTGTGTTGATATGGCCAGGGTAGAGCACATGATTAACAATGAGCACAAGAACAAGAGGAAGAATGTGAATTCTTAGTGATGTCAAATACAACTTGTTCTTCCTGACAACAGGTCAATGGTGGCCCGTTATGCCCAGGGATATTTATATATACCTCTGAAGTCACTCACAGTTATGCAGGTCTTTGTCCCTGGGGACTTCTGCCTGACAACAGGTGATATGTTCTTCATGTCAGCTCAGGGTATCTACAGATAGTAGCAGGTTATCAGAGCACTTACTTCAGGTGTGGGTGAGGGGCAACTTGCTGTTTGGATGTTTCTGTCGGGCTTGGCTGGCTTGGAGCCCGGCCTTGGGCAGGAGGTCTAGGCTGCTGTGGAGGGAATGCGCCCGCCTTGGAAGCCTGGACTGGAGAGGACCCAGTTGCTGATCGGACTTGCTGTGGAGATCCAGGTGACCTTTGTTGAGGGGAAGTGGACAGAGGACTCTGGGGCTGCTGTCCTTGAGGAGAGAGCCGCTGCTGCGGAGGTACGTTTGTTCGCGTAGGCTGAGATCCTTGTGGCTGGCGTGGTCCACCTGAAAGGGACATGTAGACATAAATGTGAGGGAGTGCATGTGATGGACAACAAGCACGAAACATCTATATGGAAGAACAGGTCTTGCTAAGGGGAGAGACTCTTCAGTTTAGCTTCATTGGGAAGAATGAGGAAAAACCTCTCTTATAGGCCTAAAATTGGTGTCATGCCCTCTTCTGTAGAGTTGTCCATTTTTCTACCTCCTTCAGCACTAAAGAAGACCCTCCACTCTCCCTGAAGGGAGTCACTTCAACCTGTTTTACTCTTCCATGTGTCTGGTATTTCTTTTTCTTGGTAAACACATCCTGCTTGGGGAAGGAAGAGTCACTGGAGAACCAACTCTGTGGGAAATGAAAGCTAACTGGTCTGGTTTGGGTCATCGATCCCTTCATGGGCCCAGCAGTTTGATGTGAGACACTCCATCCTATCACCATCCATCATACCAGCTGCACTGGTAGCAGACTCTGAAGAGGAAGTGGAAAACAATTGGATGTGACATGAGAAATTGCTGGACATGACAGATAACACTGTGAGAGCCTGACAAAAGTTACAGATAGTGTTGTGAGGGCTGGCCGGGTTTCACAGGTGGAATGGGGAGTTATGTGAGAAAAAACTTTACAGAGAATTGAAGGGGAGTACTGGAGACAGATGGGGAGCAGTATCCTGCAAGGCCAACAGCTCATATCAGTCATAGTATGTAATGCCAAGATTACATAGATGCATTTCATATCAGAAATACTGGATTTTGGATGCAGTAAAACTGTGACCAATGAGGAAAAGATAATTAGAGGTGGGTGTTAATCTGGTAGGAGGTTGGAGTGGAGAAAGGAAGGGATAAAGGTGGCAAAAATGAGGGTCTAATCAGTTATGTGAATTGAGTGGTTGGTATGGCCTGGGTACCCACGGGGCAGCCCTGTGCTTCATCACCTCAGAGTAAATTAGGACGATAAGCCAAACCTGTTGTTCTCACCAAGCCACAGAAGTCAAACCTGCTACTGCTGTCAGAAGGAGCTGGGAGTATACTCTTGTTGACATGGGAACACCTGAACAGATGGATCAAGGATCCTGACATCACCACATTGGTGTCTGTTCTAGGCCTGACAACACTAGCATCTCCCCATCACTTCTTAACACTTGTAGCTACTACAGCTTTGTGCAAACACAAATATACTCCATGCCCAGAATCCTACTCCAGTGCCAGTTCAAGTGGCCTCGTTTTGCTGAGCTAAGTCCTACCAGAGATATCAAGTGGGTCTGGTATCCAATTTTCATCCCACTTTTTGAGCTGCTGTGGAATATGACAATATCTGCTTTAGCAGCACACTGAATTTGCTGCCTGTTTGACAGTGAATTGGAAAATGAGTGAAACCTTTGTCCTGATAGCTTTTGTTTAGAAGGCAAACTGATAGGACTCACAGTCATCACTGTCCTGGGAATCAAAGAACTTGTACCTTGGGGAGGAGGCCGTGGTTGTGACAGCTGTCCAAGCTGAGGTCCAGTCTGAGATTTCATTGACACCGGCTGAACTTGTGGAGGCTAGAGGAAAAAAAGCCATTCCAGTTAATACGGAGTCCCCAAAGAGAAGCCCTGAGGTAATACAGGAACTGTAGAGTCATGAAGTGTTCCTTAAATACACACATACACACATGCAGCATCTGGCTGGTAAAATCTCATGGGACTAAAATGGAGAGGTGAGTAATAAAGAACATAGAAGTTGTTTGCTCACAGGGAATAACAATGAAGTTACAGTTTAGAATGTTTTTTAGACAATTAGGAATTACCAAATGTATCTAGCCGGAGGGGGTCTCTCAGTCCCATCTCCCATTTTGGACAGTTGCCAGCACCAGATGTTCCAAAGAAAGGAGGGATGAACCATGGAAATGTCTATGGAGTAATCATCTCTTTACCCTAAGGGGTCTCCTCTTGATTGCTAATAAGCAAGGGCCAGCTTCAACCCTGAAACATGAAGCTTATTATCTGCTCTGCAAAATCTTTGCAACAGTTCCAGATATTTTGTTTTGATATTTATACCCAGACCCTTTGAATCTTGCTCAGCTCTCAGCCTTACTGTCTTTCCCATTTCTTGTCTCCATTTCTTGTTCTGAGTTTTGAGACTAGTTCTCACAACCTGCCCCTGCTAGGCTATTCATTATTTTGCAAACCTTCACTGCCCTCTTTCTCTTTCACCTCCTTTCTAAAGCTAAGAGACTGAATCCCTTCAGTCCCTCCATGGGAATGTTTCCAAGCCCCTAATTGTTTTCATCACCAACTTCTCTTTCCCAGCTTTGTGATTCCTTCTGCAGATGCCAGAGGTGGGTCTGCTTACATTTTTCCAGATGAAGCAATATCTGGGTTGTCTGTATACATTGCTTGTTCGTTTCTCCTGCATCCTAATTTTCTGCTTTTCCCTTGTCAACGCAAGCATAGGCTGAGCAATGGTTTTCATTAGCCTGTATGCGACACTTTCTCAAGGGAATGGCTAGTGCCACTTGAAAGATCTGCAGATTGTTTATGCTCTCCCTCTCTCTACCCCCAGTTTAGCTTACCATTCAGTCTTCCATATGGAGTTTCATTTGCTGTTGTTGTGGCTTAACATACATGGCTCTGTCAGATGTTCTTCACTGCCATTCCTGGTTCTGACTAACGAAAATAATTCGGTGCCATCTGCTCTTTCTTCTCTCTCACTGTTTAGTCTTTTTGACAGATATTTTAATAAACAGATTAAGCAACACAGAAAAGCTGCACAGAGGGCCAGTCCAAAGTTAACAAAAGTCTGAGTAATTCTATTGCACAAAACTGTTTATGAAAGCAGGGGAAGCTGGAGACAAATAGGCTGGTACATGCCGGATTATTTACATGGAGAACATCATGATAAAAGGGTCTTCAAGGCTCCTGGAAGGTCAGAAGAATGAGCTAAGTGATTCTGGAAATACGAAGAAAGGTTTCGTAGTTGGAAACATTGAAATTAGTTTCAATGGACTAACATAAATGTGATGAGGTTGCCAGCCCATCTTTTACACTCTTTATCTGGGACTTGCAAAGAGATGGGGGAGGAAAATCTGAAAATTTTCCATGGCCCCTAGTCCTACATAGCTTGGAACACTAGACCTTGCCTTGGTGTTGGTGGAAATTTACTGTCTTAATGCTGTGAGACATCCTAATGCTATGACACATCCTGATTAGATCAGCTGAAGAAAGGGAATTAGATCTCACATTCACCTCTACAGCCTTTCCCTACAGCCAGTCAAGGCATCTCAGAGATGAAGGCAAAACAGGCTTTTGAAGCTCAGTGGTGAAGGGGTGAGAACCAGCACAAGGTCTTCTGCCTTTGGAAAAGAAACCATGAGGGGAAAGGCTGGTGGTGGATCAGAGAGGCAAGGGAACAACCGTAGCTGTAACATGAAACCAGGTTTCAAGTTGTAGGCATGAAAACAAATTTGTTGTGAACTCAACCAACCCATTTATCAACATGGTCAGGCTTAGTATCCCTGAAGAATCCCCTCTGCTGACTGTTTGCAAGAATTAAAATCTCCCGTACTTGAGGTCAGCTTCCGCTTCACAATAAAACTTTGCCTTTTACCCCCCTCTGCTTTCTTTTTTTAATAGCTCTTGTCTATTACCTTGCCCAAGGCTTTTTTTTGACTAGCTACATTATTTTGACTGATTGCTTATTATCTACAACTTTATGAAAGAATTTTCAAAGAACTGAGAGGAAAAGAATCAAAAGGAAATTAATGGGACATTTTTTCTTTGTAAAACTAATGTAGATATGTGTAGGTATTAAGCTGTGGTTCTGTTGGTTTATTAGTCTTCTGTATTCTTCTTTAAACTATCATTTGAGATAATTCATGAGGTCTATGACTTGTCTAAATTTTTCTAAATTACTCTTACAACTTTTAAAACACATATTTTGTATTTGTTGGACACCAATCCTCTGGAGCACTAATTGTTTCTAATGATATTGCATAGTTTTTTTTGGCAGCTTAGTCACTTCCTAACTTCAGTTCATTGGACATAGCCATCTGGGGCTGGGGGCTTAAGAATTTTTAAAAATATTAGTCATCACTGATTTAATAACTGTTTTTGTTCTCTCCCCTGTCATTCTCATCAGGAAAAGCTATAACTAGGTAAAGAAGTTCCCTGCTTTCAGCATTTAAATTTACTAGAGTCACAACACTGTCCCTGATGCCTTTCTTTTCTCCCTTAACTTTGGATGATCCACAGAGCCCATCAATTCTTTGATAGGTTTCCATTTTCTGTTGAACTCTTGTTTCATTCTTCCCTCTATCTGCTCTTCAAAATCAATTTCTATCCTTTTTATATTTCCTTTTATTACTTGTATGGTGCTGCATAAAGGTCTTCTTAAATGTCAAATTTCCAAATTTGAAAGATTATTTTCCCCCCTGTTTGTCTTGAATGTCCTCTTTGTCACTTATCTCTTCAAGTTTATTTCCTCCATTCTTGGATCAGGAGCAGATCAGAAATGTATATACGTATGATGGAAAACAATGGTCTCTCAAATAGCATCCATACAGTTTTAATGCTAGGGAGTTGATTAATTTTCTTTTCTAACTGCTTGTGTCATACTCTTTCTGATATTGCATCTGTCCCTTGGACATCAAACCTAAGGGTACATATTAACTTTCTGAATTTGTACTTGGGTGTTTCTTAAGGCGAAGTCAAAGTTTTCTTTCCTTCCTCTGGATTGCTGTCCCACTGTGCTATTTGACTTGCTTCTTGATAGCTGTAGTCTCACATTGTTATGACTTGTTCCTTCTTCCATCTCTGTCAAAGCCGTGCACTCTATTTCATAATTTTTCAGGTTTTCTTGAGCCAGAGACTAGTATAGAGAGGTCAAATTGTATAGGTATTCTATTCATACCCATAGGATGTCCAAGAATTCATATTTCTATGTATTCAGTACTGCTGTCCTTATTTTCAAAATTGCTATTTATCTTCATTCTGTGGAAGTTTTCACCTGTATCTCTAGTTCTGCATCTCACTGGCCTCATATTTAATTATTTCTCTCTGCACATTTCTAACTGTTATAACATTATGTTAATTATTCCGTTGTGTGCAGTTTCTGCAATGTTTGTGGCACCAAGCTCTTCCTCTATAGCAAAACACTCTAGTTAACATGCTTGTGGGTTTGATTTTCTTGATTATATATACAGATATTTTTAGGTTGCATTCCCAATGAAAACACTTTTCTTATTTGACCCTTCTATTTGACATCCTATCTCTCCAAGACCATTTGTTTTGTTCTTATCTTGGCCCTATTTTAGGTTTGTTGTAATCCAATCCAATACTGTACCAGTATATTAAGGACATAGAAAACAGATGTATCTGTCAGTGTTCTCAGTTTCTCTTGGTTTCCCTATACTCTTAGTTCATACACTCTATATCTTGGCTATTTCAGATGGCAGTTCTCGATTCCTCTTTGGCCAGAGTAAATGCTATCCCCTCTGTATCACTTTCCCTGCCTCAAAGCATTTTTAATGTCTATTAAAGGTCTACTCCTTCACTCTAGCTAAAACCTGGAGTCACCTTGAATACCCTTCACGTGGGGACCTGGTTTAGCAGGAGTGAACTGTCATCTGACAAAGGCAGAGTGCCATAAAGTGCTTTCTCCTATTTTTTTTTGTCTCAAGTGGAAATGAAAATTGTACCAGTTGCAGTCAGTTTTGTCCCTCAACCTTTTTACTCTCTTGTCTTTTCTATTGTACAGATTTGTTGTCCTCAAACCTTCATGCTTGTCCCCCTGCTAGATACTGAAAGAGGCGTTGCACATACACCTGGATACACAGGTTACGTTCTGGCGTGTTTCATTTGCGTGGAACTGCCACTGGGAAATGCAGCACTAAAATTAGATGCATTTGAAACTCAATATGTGTGCACACGAGAAGCACTAAGGGGTCAGTTTAAATGCAAAAGTGACAGGGTCTTATAAGAATTCAGCCTTAGTCAAGCCTCCTCCTGAAGAAAGTCTGCAGTAAGTAGTAGAACAAGTCTTGGTGGAGATCCTCACTTTCTATTCTTGAAAGCACAGATTTTTATCAGGGGTGCAAAAACTGGAATGAAACCTATCCTCAGGGATGGTGTTAGATGGAAATGAAGTTGAGCGTTAGAAGAACCTCTAAAAATGTCTGATCTCAATATGAAGCCATGAATTTAGCAAGTCCAAATGTCTCTATGTATGGACATGCTACTGATGTGATGTCACACTTATATGGAAGGAGAGTAAGGGAGAGAGTTGTGTTCCTTAGGGGCACCCACTTCAAAGAGTGTATGAGAGACTTCTGTGGAAGAGCAGGAGTCAGTCTGTCCAATACACTCCCATATGGGATTGTTCAACTCTCTGAGATGTCTGATTGCCTGACACCCTCAGCGAGGAGAGAGAGAGAGAAAAAAAAGTTCGAGAAATAACTTGGCCACAAGGTCTCTATTCACTCATACCCAAGGCCTCAGCGGTGACGGTGTAGATCCAGCAGAGATGACAAGCTGAGTCATTTTGGAAACAACCAGATCAGCTATAAGCTGTCTGTCTTCTTCTACGTGCTCCCCAATCAGGGGCATTGAGCTGTCCATCACCTGCCACAGAAGACAAAAACAACAGTTAGTGAGGAGGTTTCCTGCTGGCAGATGCCTGTTTCAACTCACCTCTCACATTAACCTGTTTTGTGTCTCCACATCCTTGCCAACACCTATAGTCACCCCTCTCCTCATGCTGAAACATGCTTGACTTCTCCAGGCATGGAATTTCACTTAGGGTTTTTTGAAAATGGCATGTACTTCCCCCAGCTCTCCATCTTCCTTCCCTTTACAACTTGGAAGCCAAGCCAAGACTTCTGATGGCTGGAGGCTTTCTAAATCAACTAAATACAAACTTTTCCCTTCACATGTCCTGGGGAGATGTCTCTGATGGATGAGGTCTCTCTGGTATTTTCCCACAGTGTTTGGGGGTGACATTGCAGCTGAAAGGGCCACAGGAGAAGGGAACCAACATGTGCTGAAGCCTGGGGAGATGAGAGCAACAGGGACTGGAGGAAACCAGGAAACATTTGGGGTTAATCAACACAAAGCACTGCACCCTGAGAGGGGAAATAAACACCACAGATGTGTAATGAATAGGATGTCACCAAAACACACCCAGTGCAGGAAAGTAAACTTTTTCTCTGCTTGTTCTCTTGATATTGCTGCAATACAACTGCTTACCAAGCAAGTTCTACAACTGTGCTGGGGAAAGTGGGAAGCAAGACTGTGGGGATGGGGGAAGGAAAACTGTCAAAGGGTCTTTGAGGTAAGAAATGGCCTGACAACAATAATAATGAAAGCAGAGCAGACCCTCAGCTGTATTGCAGCCCTGAACATAATTTTCAGCAGTTCATCATAAATCAAGTGCTTTGCAAGCATTAGCTAAATCCCACAGGAAGAACTGTACTGTGATGAAGTTAAGGTTCAGCTGGAGTAAATATAATAGTACCAAAATATCAGGGTTGGAAGAGTTTATTTTATTTTGCTTTTATTTTTAAAGCAAACATTAAAACCCCTGAAAATGCAGAGTTAAAGGATGCATTGCTTAAGGAAAGCACTGACTCACACTCAGATAACAGTCCACAGAAATGGACTCCACCCTAGCAAAGCTGCAAGAGTCCACTCTTGGAGGGAAACAGAAAGTTTTGCTCCCTCATTTTTTTAGTTTTAAAGAAGAGGAAATCAGTGAGGTTAGTTCACTGAGTTTGTATTCTGCTCTTTTCTTGCAGAATAATAGTTTTGATTAATTTCTATATGTGTCTTTTTTGAACATTGGAGAAGCGACCTAGGAATTTTTAACTGGGGTACACATGAAGAGTGGGTCAGTGTTTATATCCATGACCTACTTGGCCCACGGGGTGAAAGAAGGAGGTTAGAAAATTATATGGCAGTGTTCAGCTAAATACACACTGTGGCTTTTCCTTCCAATATTCACTTAGCTGTTTTTCTGTTGAGAAATCAGGTGGGTAATGTGCAGTTTCCTAGCAGTGTCAGGGAATGGCCTGAGTCTCACTAGCCAAGGGCTCCGGGGGGCCCTCCAGCAGGCTGCTGCGCAGTTTTCCCTCCTGTCCAATCCTGTCTTAAAGGAAAATTTGGCAATCCCTGTTCCCGAGCGAGAAGAGAGGTCTCCCATCTCCCTGCAGCGTGCCATGCGAGGGACCCGTGTGGCCACTAGATGATGCCGTTACCCTGCGAAGAGTCAGGAGAGCCGAGCTCCCTGCTCCCACCGCCGTGGGACTCACTGAGACACGGCTCTGCTCAAAACACCCCAAACCCCGCATCTCATGGAGTCATAGAATGGTTTGGGCTGGAAGAAAGCTTTAAAGGCCATCTAGTCCAATAGCCCTGCAATGAGCAGAGACATCTTCAAATAGATCAGATTACTCTGAGCCCCATCCAGCCGGACCTTGAATGTTTCTAGGGATGGGGCATCCACCACCCCTCTGAGCAACCTGTGCCAGTGCTTCACCGCCCACGTTGTAAAAAGATATATTCCTTGTATTCAATCTAGATGTAGTCTCTTTTAGTTTAAAATCATTACCATTTGTCCTATTGCAACAGGCCCTGCTCAAAAGTTTGTCCTTGTCTCTCTTATGGGCCCCTTTTATGTACTGCAAGGTGCTGTAAGATCTCCCCAGTTCCTTCTCTTCTCCAGGCTAAACAACCCCAACTCTCTCAGCCTGGAGAGATGCTCCAGCCCTCAGATCATCTTCATGGCCCTCCTCTGGATCTACTCCAACAGGTCCATTTCTTTACTGTGTTGAGGCCCTCAGAGCTGATTTTCCCACCTTAAGGACTGCTTTCCCCTTTTTCTGTGGCTAAATTGTCTGGAGAGGAAGGCAAGATGGTGCTTTATAAACCAACGCACCAGGGGGAATGAACTGGTCTCACCCGAACCAGTGAAGGTGCACCAGGTATGATGCTCTCTGCTGTCCTGCTGTGTAGTGTCTGGCAGGGGAATGTGAGATGTGGGAGACAGAAAATAGAGGATTGAACAGTCAAATGCACAAGGGAAGGCCTTTGAAAATGGCAGTGTTTTCTTTGGGCAAAATGACACAGCTGGTTGCCACTGAACTGAAAAAAATCACGAGATGTCACCTTGCCTGTCCTCTGGAAAGGGGGAATTGGTCTGGAACTGTGCAGGTACAAAAGCTAATACTGAAATCAAAGGCTGAGAGGAATACATGAATCACAGATAGACTGCACTCATCTCTTCCTGGGCAATCACAGAGCAGCTGGGCAAGACAAGAAGATGTTGGCACATATGGACCCGTCCTTGCAGCTGCCCAAGGTCTGTGGCTGCTCCTGATGCAGCTGCTGTTGCCTGATAAGGTGTATGAGGGGTGATGGGAAGTGGCTAGTCAGAGAAGAGACTCAGAAAAACACCATTGTGATTCTCCCAATGTGCCTCTCTGATGCTGAAGCCTGAAGGCTGGGCTTGTTATTCCACTCTCCGATGTGCAAGAGTGGAGTGTTAGGTGATTTCTAGGGAAGGAAGGAAGGAAACTGATGATTAGACATATCAAAAGAAACGATAGGCAGTGCTGGAGGGGTGGGCAGGGCTCCTTACAGGGCAGCAAGGACCATGTCTAGTAACACAGTTTAGCTGTATGGTGGGTAAGGCTTAGCTTATTCTTCCAGGAAGAAGAATAAATCACATGGACCATTTCACTTGCCCTCTATTTGCTTCATATTTTCCAGCATAGCAGAGATGTGGAAATAGATTAGATTACCCAAAAAATAGGGAGATTATTAAACCATACATATTGCTGAGCTCTTTTGAGAATCTAACTGCTAACTCTGGTACAGAATTTGCACTGTTTTGATGATCTGGCCTTCTGATCAAGTGCTGACTACTTATGTTGAATATTCCCTCAAAGTGACAAAGTACTTTAAAGCAGAGAAAAAAAGAATTACCGGCATTTACTGATAAATCCATAATCTGTTTCAATATGAGACATGAAAATGGTACTTAAGTGTGCTAATGTTTTGAAGGCCAGTAACGTAACAGATTCTCTGTTTGCCATGGGAAAAAAAGAAGAAGGTGAAATTTAAGAGAGAGCAAATACCATGACTTCAAGATTACTTCTGTGCTATGTTGATAGCTCATCTGTCTTAATCTGATTCTGTTTGCAACAAACCACTGTGATAAATCTCTGTTCATAGAACTGCCCATCGCTACCTCTGCGAATCTTTCCCGAAGAATTACGTTGCACTATGAAAATTAATTACTGCCAGTGATTGTATTGTGCAAATTCCTTATTTGTTCAGCCCATTTAGATGTGCTTTCTTGTAAAATGTCACAGCACACTGTTCCTTCTTACCAATGAAATACAGCCGTCACACTGTCAAATAACTTTTTTCTCCCAGTGTCAAAAGAACAAAGCGAAACAAGGGCTCAGTTTCAGACCAAGAAAAGTACTCCAGGAAGTTGGCTGGAGGCAATTAATTACTTGTCAACATCTCCCTCAGATCTGCATAAAGTAGAAAAGGTGCCCGTTTGGCTTTGCTCTGCTCTTTATGTTGCACTATTCTGCTCCTTTCCCAACAATGTCCATCAGCCTGGCATCTGAATGCCTCTTGGATGTTGATACATCAGGCCCACTCAATCAGATTCTCCACTGAGATAATTCAGTATGACCCATCTGAAACTATTGTGTTTCTTCTGATTTGTGTCATATTAGCTCCATTACTGTTTACCTTGGTCTCAAAGAGAGAAGTATTAGCGTGCATTTCTCCGTGTGCAAGCTGATGATGGCTGTTAGTGCATGGATGTGCCTTTCACCCAGTCAGTCACACACGGTGGCAGATGTGAAAACCCAGAGGCATACCCAGATGGAGACATATAATCTTTAAGCTCAGAATTAGCCATGTGTGCACGTACATAGGCTTATGTGCAAGAATAAATGCGGGGATATGAAAACCACATCTCACATCTGACCATGTATGGACACAGTCCAAATGTCCTTACAGTTGTCTCTAGTGAGACTACTTTCTTGCTCTTCCTTTCCCAGCTACACAGGCATAGAGGTTTAAAAGAGCACAGCAGGGAGACAGACTGCTCTGGGGGATGCTCCTCTAGGTGCTGATGAATTGCATACAGGAGCAGACCCATCAGCCCCAGCCCCATCAATTCAGACAGAGGCTCGGCAGCATTCAGTTGCTGGCAACACGCTTATATCACATGGCCTTTGACAGGTCACTGCTCCCCTCCCTGGGGAGAGCAGATACATAATGCAGGAATGCGCAGTCACTGGAGAGCTCATGTGGTTCTCATCAGCATCCCAATCCTCAGCGGGCGGGACTGCTCTCCCACACATAGCTTTCCAGTGTGTCAGCACCCCTGCATGAAGCCATAGGCTGGCTCTGCTCATCTTCCTCAGCTGTTCTGTGTTGGTGGAGTTTACAGCAGGTCAGATGCTGTGCCTCCTTCGGTCACATAGTGACAGAGGCACTTGCTTACTTGCCAGATTTTCTCTCCCCCAGAGCATCTCTTCAGTTTCCACTTTGATTTTCTGGCCAGCTCTTCGATCTCTACCCTGTTAAGACAACCTGAGTGTGCTATTTACCCCACTTCCATGTCTGCCTCCTGGCCTGGTAAGGAGCACATTGAACTTCAACTCTCAGAATTGAAGTCTGTCCAGCTCTGAACACAAAATTTTACAATACGCACTACCCGTAGTTACTCTGTGGTGCTTTGTCTTAATGGCCTGTTATTGTAGTGGATGCTATCTGGGCAAAAGATTTTAGAAAGTACACCTTTTTTTTTTTTTTTTAAATCAGGTTGCTCCCGTTGCTTATGGAATTTTTGCTACACCATTTATTTTCCTCTTTCAAATTAGATGCAGCTAGGATTTTTATTAGTAGGTTTCCTTTAAAGTGATTGAAGAAAAGGTTCATTTAGAGAGAAACTTAGATTTTTAATGGACTAAATCACCTGCTGGACCTCTGTCTAGGTAACAGGGGGAGGTTAACATGCCCACTATTATAACATCATCTAGTGCTTATATTCAGGTTGGGTTGAATATGAGAGTGTTTGTTGATGATGCTGTTGACCCCTACCAGCAGTTACAAGAGAGGTACAGGCTTTGTGAGTGCTTAGCTGGGAAGGATGGAACTTGGGTAGTGGTGCACTGAGATGCACCAAAGTTTGGATGCTGCCAGCAACACTCACAGGCTGTTATGTGCTTGATAAGAAGGCAGCTTCACATCTGCACCCATGCAGATAAGATTCTGCTCTTTGGGGATTTATCAGGCTGGAAAGCTGGCATGGCCAAGCACTCTGTGGCTCTCCATTTCCTTTCACAGTCTTCACTGAGAAATGAAGGCACTTCAACCCTGACACCTTGCTCCGTATCTGCCAGTTTGCCTGGAACTCTGAATCAGTTCCTTACATATCAGTGGGCCATGGCTTGAGGATACAGGCTGGCACGGAGGAGCAGAGACTGCAGGGCAGTGTAGGGGTAAGTAAAGCACGTTGGTACTTGTGAGCTCCAATGGAGCATGTTTGCAGACACACTTCCCAAAGCAGACTTGCACTCAGGTTCCTCATACTCTCACCTCAATGATATAGTCTTTTCCGTCTTTGCTGTGGACAGCTTTGACAGCACAGATGTCAAGACCTCCAAACATTTCTGCACAGGCGTCTGCCCAGAGTCTGTACCTGCAGAAAGCACAAAAGCATGGCCTGTCATTGGGTAGTCCACCAAATATAGACACCCACCCATAGACACCGCCCATAGCAACACAAAGAGATATGGGAGCCCTCATTACAAGGCATCCTTCATATACTTTGCTGGGTCATTGCCTCCCTCTCTTGTGCAGGAGATGGAGCAAAGAAAAAAATCTTGCCTAAAGTTTCCCTTCATTTCAGATTGATTCAATCCTGCCCTCAAAGCCACCTTAAAATGTTTCTTTCCCTCCTTAGTATTTACATCAGATCTCCGGTTGGCTGTCATTCAGCCAAGCTATAAATATTTAGCTCATTTAATCTCCCAGTAGTGTTGGTCCCTCAGCATTTGTATTGGCTTTGCCTGAAAGCCCTCCATTATGCAGGCAGCTTTCTCCTGATAAGATGTCCTGCACATTGGGACTGGAATAGGATTGGAAAGTGAGTGTTGAATTTAGCTAATAGCCATCCCCTCCCTCATCTCTAACTCAGTGGCTCCTGCATTTTGCAATTTACTTTCAATTTTATCTTTTTACAGTCTCCTGTCTCTCTTCTATCCCCTGGGTGTTGCTCCTACTCAGGTGGTCTCATCACATGGACCAGGCACTCTTTTGTTAGAGGGACAGTTAAAGGCTGCAGTCCTTTTCTTTAGCCATCACAGGATGGGAAAGTGAGCTGGTGCCCCCTTAGCTATCCTGGTGTCAGAAGAGAAGAGAGAATGACAAGAGGCGTATTACAGGGGGACTGCATCCCCCCACTGTGGAAATGAGGAGGGAATGAGGCAGCTTGGTTTTATTTCCTGTGCAGCTGTGCTGCAGTCCTGGCCATTTAAATAAAAATAATCATCTCAGAACAGCAGATCTGTAAGTAGGACTATGACAAGATGCAGAGAGGGGAGGGAAGGCCACAGTCTCATGAAAACACTGACATTTTGCAGACCCTACAGGGACTGGGGAAAGAACTGTTCTGGCCAAAGAACAAGTTTACGTCCTTGAAGCCAGCCAGAGTCCCCATAGCTTGACAATATAATGATCAATTTGTGTGAACACAATGTCTCTGGGAAGAAGCAAGATTATGACTTATATGACTACCGGTGCTCTTTGATCCCTAATGAGGAGACCAAGTATGTTCACTCCAGATCTTCAAGGAAGACAGTGTCTGAGGAGGAGTCAGCAGCATAAGGAGTAGGAGAACTATGGACCCTGTGAGCCAGGCAGGAGGCAATGCTGTGTCCCCACATCCAGGGGCACTATTGTGAGAACCACCTCTGTTCCTGAGGGACATCTCTAGGTGCCCAGATTCAGCAGCCAGGTTTAGGGAATTGTTTCTCATGCCAGAGACCCTGATAGCTGTATGTCTTTAATGTTTGCTGGCCATAGGTGAGCACTGGGAAGCATCAGGGCTGCTGAGGTGTAATAGTAGTGCTGTGAGGAAGAAGAGTGTATTTATGCACATGCACCAGGGGTTGCATTTTCAGAGGATTTACTGCCATTTTTATGTTACCTTAGCATGTAGATCCATTGGATTACTGTTCACTACAGTAAGTACTTCAGGTTGCTCTTACTCATCACAGCATTTCAGCACACTCCTGCCTTGTTGCATGCACTGATGACTCACAGATTTCAATGAGATTTTTTGCATTTATGGCTGGATAAGGCTAGAGTAGTAAATTGTGGTACTACATCTATAAAATGAACCTTCAAAATGCAGTGTGGCAGGTTGGCAGGAATCTGGGTTTTAGTCTTACAACACTGGATTAGGTAATGTCTACCCTTCTCTCTAGCTTCAGCTGTGTTATAAACAACCAGGATGCATTATAATGTCCAGCTCCCACAGTACTATTAGGGTCTCACCAAGTCACCTTCAGCATCTGATCTGGGGCTTGGCTTGGCTTCCCTCTTTCACAGAACTAAAGGTGCAGAAGGAACCTCAGATGATCACCTGCACAAGTCTCACACCCCAAAGAGGAGACATTTCTTTAGTCTGCTCTGAAAGAGTACAGAGATTTCCCATCTCTAGGAAATTTTTGTGGTATGCCATCCTTACTGTTAGAAAATATAGGAAATTTTCAAAGGAACCTTTTCTGCTATAATTTAAGCCCATTATTTCTTACAGTATTGTACTAATAATATTAGTGAGAAATGCCTATTAGCAGCCTTTCATATATTTAAAGAGATTGTGCTTTTTCAGCTTCTTCAACTTTAAGACAAAATGGTGTTCAGCTTGTAGGCAACTTCTTCCAGCTGTGTAACAGCTAATGAATGAAAGTGAACCTCTGTACTGCAGGCATGGATTCATTATGCATGAGTCTACACCTCTACTGGAAAAATATCAATGCTCTTCTAACTGAAAAAGGTGGAAAGCCACATAAGCAATTGTTGCATGTTTTTCTCATCAGTTGATTATGTTTTCTCTGAATGTTCCTTTTATTTTTCTTTGGACTCTCTCCAGCTCCTTGCTATTTTTCTTCAAATGCAGTGCCCAAGCCTGGACAGAGTTAGAATTAACCATGATCCTGACAAATTGGAGGTGTAATCTGAAAAAAATCTTAGATTCACGAGAGATGAGTGCCTACATGTCATCTATGGAGTCTATAAATTTATGAATAATCTACTTAAATAGGATGGAGAATAAGTGATGAGAACAAGTGACTTGATGGCAGTTCTGCAGAATAGGGTTGGGAGTTACAACAAAGCACATTATGAGTCCACAGTGTCATGGATTTGCAGTGTTAGCAAATATGACAGTGATCTGAAGATATGGAAGTAAGTACCATCTGCAAATATCTGTAAGATGCATGAGGGAATTCCTTCTGCTCTGTTCAGCAGTGAGAAGACCTCAGCTAAAACAGTGTCCACTTTTGGGAGACTACAGCAAAAAAGTGCTTTCAGCACTTCAGCTGACAGTTTTTTCCTCTGTTAAGCAGAAGAAAAACACTTTTCTGAGTCTGTCTCTCATTAGTAACGTACTTAGAATAACTTCTCGTTACTTCTTGTTTTCTGCTTTGACCTTTCTGATTTTATCCCTACATGTTTGTGCTGGTGTGCTTGACCTCAGCATGCTGGTCTTGTTTCCTGTGGCTACATTCACCAAAGATCTAATGATTTAGCAATGCTGGTTTCTAGCTGTACTTTCAGTCTGTTCTTCAAAATAGGACAGTTTGCCTTTGTGTCCTTAGTATTTTTTAAGGAAACACTCGGTCTTTTAAACTCCTTTATCCAGCCTCCCAGGAGACCTCACTTACCAGTTCTCTCAATTAACCAAAGTCTGAAATACAATTCCTCCCTTCTAACCCAAGAATAGCTAATACTGTCTTGAAACCCTCTTCCTTACCTCTCTGTCATTGCAATCTGTTCTAGCATCGCAGAACCCGTGTTTGCCTTCCAGTTTCCAGAGATGGACGTCCTCCTAGGAAAACAAACCAAAAACATAACCTGAACATGAAAATAGACTCCTGCCCCATCCTCACACATACTGTAGTCCTCATTCTTGACTCTGTGCTTGTACAGGAGGGGATGAGGTGAGGTTCTTCCTCCCAGAAGCCTTTCCAAATCCTTCCTGAACAACACTCCATACAGGATACGTTGTTCAAACTCATGAAAAGCTGAATGAGGAGTTAGACAGGGAAACCTCCAAGGAATCCTGAGCACACATCAGGCTCTGTGAGTACTTTCTTTCTTTATAAATCAAACCTAGGGGGAGCTGAAATGTGTGTAGAAGATCTCCAGATAATCACCCTTGTGTTCAGCAATGGGTAGCATCCTCCATCCATGGAAGACCAACTCTCCAGGCAAATATTTGCCTGAGCAGCTTCACAAATGTCAGCTCTGATATTCTATGTCTATGTAAATTTGATTTCAATTGCACTGATGTCACAGAATATATGATCATGCTGTCTTTTCACTGACTTTTCACTGACCTGTCTGTGGCTCACTGTGTTTGGGCTTAGAGAATTTCTACTTGTAAAATTACCGGAGTTTCATTAGTTGCAGCTGATGGCTAATTTCCAAAAAGGTACTGTTTCTGGCAAGTCCTGGGTTTCACCATCATCCATTGGGGTGAAAATTTTTCTTTTCCTGACCTTAGGCCCAAGGCAGACCTTGAACAGCCTGCTGCGACAACACTGTACAGATAACCCTTCCGTAGTATACAAACTAGGACAAATCAACAAGCTGACAGGATACATTCAGAGAGCATCTCCATGCATAAGATTTAGGTAGAGATTTATGATGGGAATATGAGGTTTGATCCAACATTTCAATGTGAGATTGTGGGAGCCCTTGCTTCCAATTCTCTCACCTTTTCAACATGATGTGCAAAAGAGACTCTGAACTTACAAAACTATGTTTACAGTGGGAATACTGATGTCCTCATAGACTATAAACTTGGATCATTATCGCCAACCAGCTAAGATTCCCCTTTACTCTGATGAGAGACACCCTGGAGTGCTTTTTTCTATTTCTCTTCTAAAGGGATATGTATAGTTGCTGTGAAATTTAAATTTTCTTTTTAACCATATTTAAAGGAGTGGAGGGGGTGGCAAAGGAGCATTTACTGTGCTGATTACTGTGTTGCATAACTATGTGTTTCCATATCTCTTGCCCCTTGTTGCCTTGTTGTCTTCACTCAACATCCGTTTTGCTGTCCTACTTTCTAAGCAGAAGAATGGATTTCTTCTCAAGCTTTGAATGTTATGAGCCCTTTGATGGTCTGTAAGATCAGTGTTCAACCCTCAGACTCTCTTTCTCTTCTGACATGGGATTTTTAGGATTATGTTTTTCAACTCTGCAATGGGAAGGACCACTCTTTGCCAACATTTATTTTTAACTGAAAATTGCCCTGCAGTAGCAGATGGCATCCAGAATCCCATTAGTACTGACGGGAACTCCTGGAGTCTGATTAGCAATAAGATAATTTGACATCAGTGTTTAGAAAATGTACCTGGGATACCAAATGTAAGCAGCTGTGTTGTCCCTAAGAAAATGAAATCACAGCTAGACAGTTTTACAAGGAAATCTGACATTGCAATGCTCCCAAAATAAGAACTCTGCTCTAACCATTGGGCTGATTTGTTTGATTTGTTTATGCCTTCTGATCCCCAGTCAATATTGGGCATAAGACATAAAATATATCTCTCTGCTGTATTCCTAACTTTCTTGTAAGGGAACTGTGCCATTTTGAAACTGAAAAGTTTTATTTGAAGCCCACTGAATCAGTCACCAAATTCCTACACCACAGCCTCTGTCAAGATCATTCCCTTCCAAGCATGTCTGAGCAGTTCAGGTGTCAACTGTGCCCCCAAACTGACAGAATCACAGAGTGTTCTGAGTTGGAAAGGACCCACAAGGATCATCAAGTCCAACTCTTAGCCCTGTACAGGACCATCCCCAAGAGTCACACCACGTGCCTGAGAGCATTGTCCAAATGCTTCTTGAACTCTGTCAGGCTTGGTGCTGTGACCAAGGGGTGCTCCCCAGGGTTCCCTGGGGAGCCTATTCCTGTGCCCAACCACCCTCTGAGTTAAGAGCATTTTTTCTAATATCCAACCTAAACCTCCCCTGAAACAACTTCAGGCCATTCCTTTAGGTCCTGTCACTGGTCACCACAGAGAAGAGATCAGTGTCTGCCCCTCCAGTTCCTCTCACGAGGAAGCTCTGGACTGCAATGAGGTCTCCCCTCAGTCTCCTCCAAGCTGAACAGACCAAGTGACCTCAGCTTCTTTTCATATGGCTTCTTTTCTATTTCCCTTTTTCTATTGTATGAAGTGAAAAAGGAGACTGAAGACAAAAATCTTTCCCTCAGAATGTCCTGCTTCAAACCCCATTTTTCTCAGGGAATGAAAGTCAAAGTGCTTCCAACCATCCTAAACATCAGAAGGCCACACAGTGTACGGTATTCTAAAGGAAAGGACTCTAGGCTCTTAGAGATCTGTTGATCAAACAGATTTGTGACCAAGACACCTTCAGCATTGTTTAGGACAAGTGGTTAAACTAGCAGATCAAGAGCTGTTGGTGTCCTGTACTCACCATGTCTAACCTGGGCCACTTCAGTCTGTAAGTAGCTCTAGTTTAGACACAGTTGATGTGGTATCTCCTGCAGAGCACACTGAACTGAATTGGAGGTGACAAGGTCAGAAGTCACACTCATGAAACTAGAAAGGAAGGGTGTTACCCTTTTACTAAGAGCTGGTGGCAAGATTATCCCATGCCTTCAAGTCAGCAGCTGCTTGCTTAATTCAAAGTGAACAATATTTTATGAGTCTTAACTGGAAACGACCCCCTTTTTTTCCCCAGTTCGAGTGAGAGTGGAAGCATAATTTCTGCCCCAGTTTCCCCTGCAACGTGAGCCATATTCATGTTTTCTCTTCACCCATATTATGATGGCAGTCAAATACATCTGGTGGAATTTTAGACATGTATCACATGCTGCTTATCTGCTGTTTTGAGACTGGCCCAAGGCATGGGCTAAGTAGGTGTTTGTTAGCAGTGTAAATCTGGAGTCACTGCACTGAAGTCAATGGGAAACTGAACTGAAGCCTTGGGTCATGGGCTGGAAGGAAGTGCATTGGACATCTGGGGCAGAGAGGAATGCATGAGTCACCCTGCAGCATCCTCCCTCTGGCAGATGCTTGGTGCAAAAGTAAACATATTCTGGAGAATTTCAGTACAGTCTTTTCTCAGAAGGAAAGGGGCTTTTAAAGTCTATATGTGTGGGTGAAGGTATCAAAATACTGGGTAGATTCCATGGCTCACAGATCAAAGGAAGTAACTTAGTATGACGCTACTGCAGATGCTGGAATTGCCTTTAAGGCTGAGATTTGCTAGCATGACTAATGATTTTGAGTCTTCTATTTGGGACACCAGTGAGAGCTCTGGTATTTTGGATGCTTTCACCTCTGTCCTTGGACATAGTATGGACTTATTTATGCCATAGAAACAACCTTCTATTTTGTCTGATGCTGGGATAGAAGGAACAGTCCCTGATGGGACTGACTGTACCCCTCTCCCAAGCTCACATCCATAAACGGCTCTCTCAGTGCAAGTTAACCTTCTGGGTTAACAAGTCACTGGATGAATTTTGCTGTTTGCTTTCTTTGCTAATAAGCTTCATTTCTCATTAAGGTGTTTTCTGTTCATGACTGTTTTCATATGAAAATGTTTTCCCTTTAGCAAACAATTGTTTGCACAGCTATACTCCCAAGTGGGATTAGCTCTTAGTGTGACTGCTTTCTTTCCTCAATCATCTGGTATTATTTCTGATCCCTGTATGGAGGAGTGCATGATGAGTGAATAATAAGTGAGGAGAGAATATGGTCAGGCTAACTGGGCCTTTGTTTCAGTTAGAGGCAGTTGGGGAGCGGGCTCTGGAGCCAAGGCTGGGTGTGTTGGCAGGAATAGAGAATTTTAATTGATATTTTAAACCTTCTTTCCTTTGGCCAGTTTGAACTGGACTCCCTGAGATGTTAATGTAATATTAGGCAACTGTGCTATTGTTGACCTGATCAGATTAAAAATAAATTTTCTCTCATTGAGATCACATGAAGTAGGCGAGTGTCCCACAAGTCCTTCCCATGAAGAATGTGACTCAGTCATTATCTAGTTTTCTTAAATACCTCTGTGCTAGGAATCCAATTGGGAATCTTAGGCAGTTATAGCTGAAAAATATGTGATTATGTACATTTGATGATCTTGTTTAACTACATTTCAGCAGAACTATGGCCTGGAGGTTTGTAAACATGGGCCCAAAATTCACAGTGTTGTGGGTGTTAGGTAACATATGCAATTTATCTGGCAACCTGAAGAATGTATTGCTGGAGATGACTACTTGTCCAGAATTTTGTGGCTGGATAAGGAGCTTCTGGAGAAGCCGTGTTATGTGGCTTTTCTTATCTACTGGTTTGCAGTAAGAAGAAACAGGTGTCTTACTGACTCATGTGGTTACATCTCTAATTCAGCTTGGCGACTACTGAAGTTTGGTTGAATGCTTTTTAATACTTTTAAGCATACCAGCATTGAGGATTGCCTTCCTGCCACCCACCTCACTACCCCACAGGGCAGGGGGGAGCTTTGGGGCACCCACAGAAATATCTCACCTCCTTTCCCTCCTTTGCATGCCTCAAGGAGTACACATGCAACGCTCCCAAATAAACCCCACATGCTAGCCCGTCTGAGGCTGTTCGTACCCAGTGCTGTGAGCTCCTCAGGTCCTCATGTGATTGTGGGACTGTGATCTCCAGCTGGGCAGAGGGTGGGGTGTTGCTATGGGCTGGAGGATGGGTGTTGCTATGGGTTGGACACTACAGGACTCCATGAGTTGCAGCTGGCTAAATCTTTTTTATTCCCTCCCCTCCAAGTGGGAAGAGGGTGGGTTCAGGTCCCACTAGAGGGTATTTGGAGCTGGAGGATTTTGGTGGGAAAGAGGAGCCCTTCAACAACAGGATGGAGAGGTAATGGCAGAACATAGTCATTATATTGGGAACTGACTGAGTCTTAGAAACAGGTAGACAGAGAATTACATTCCAGATACAATGAGCTGATGGTGAGTAAGGGAGAAGATGATCGGGGGATGAGGAATCTGGGTTCAGAGGTGGGAAGAGAACAGCAGGGCTATTCTTCAAGGACATTAAGTCAGCTTCCTACTCCTGCCCAGAGCAGACACTGACTCAGCCACATCCACAGCGCTGTCTCCTCCCCGTCTCGCTCTGGCACAGCCATGCACTCACATGTAAGCCTTGTAGTTGCTGCCAATTTTCTGGATTCGGATGTCATACTTGGAGTCAATGAATGGCTCGGTGGTGGCATAGGTTTTTGCCATGGCTACTATGCTGGCCATGTCCCGGAAGTCGTGCTGGTTCTCAACTTTGACCTTGATTATCAAAATCCAGTGAAAAAGAGACAAGAGCAAGAAGAACAGGAATACTTTGTGAGCAGAAGTCATCTCCACACCTGAATAGCACAATGTCAGCTTAACCCCGCACAGACAGAGCTGAGGACAGAGCAGGGACCCTGTGATTTAAAGAGAGAAGTTCCCCAGACCAACCAAACCCAGAGCAAATCAATCCCATTCTCCTTCCTCATGCACCAGCCCTGGTAAACCTGGTACTAGGGAGGCAGCTAGAGCTTTACCCAAATGGCTCTTGTTAATGCACATTGCTTCCATGTTGCTTCAGAAAAATATTTGATCTCTTAAGGGGCATTACTTCCTTCAAATGTTGAAACTGCTGTTTCCCATGTTGGGATATGAAAATGGAGTATTTTAGGTGGTCAGGAAATAGAAATCAATGCCAGGAAATCAACATGAAAGCTGATTGTCTGCCAGCCTGAGGCACCAGGTCCCTGGCATTTCACATTATCCCCCTCTAGGCTTTCTTTAAGAAGTGGTGCAGGTCTCCAAACTGGACACAAGCTCTGAAGGAAAAGGATGTCTCTGGGAGAGCTTGTGACACTTGGGGAGATTTGTGTGAGTGTGAGGCCATGGGCATGTGTGTGGGACAGCTGGTTGGATGCTAGACTTGATTTAGACTAGGAAATGAGAGGGTAGTTACCTATGAGCTGGAGTTTTTCTGAGAAGATGGCTTTTCACAGATCTGTATTCAGTTATGAGAAATGCTCTGTGTCTTACCCCAAAAAAATAATACCCCCCCCCAAAAAAAAAAAACAAAAAAGGAAAGGAAGAAGGACCAAAACATTAGAAATTCTAATTATATGATCAAATCTCTACAGAAGCTCATTGATTTGGGAAAGCAAAACTGAACAAGCAGGTAACAAAAACATAATGGATAACTTCACCTCACTCATATCTTTAACCCTGGACTTTAGTGTATTGGCAAAAATTTGTTTGGTGCATCAGTAAAACCTACGCAAGTTCTTGCTCCTTAGGGCTGGACAGATGCAGAAAGGATGGAATAATTTTTGCAAAAAGACCAAGACTGGGTAAAAAAGGGTTAGCAATGAGTGACTTTCTTTACATTATTACATATACTTTGTATTTTGGTAATGCTTTGAGACTGCAGTTGGGGACTGCAACCCTGCTTTGCTAAGTGTCCATTCACTCATGACAATGAATCAGTCTCTGCCCTAGATGAGTTTCCCAGTCGTGTCAGTGTGTGTTAAAGGAGGGTGATGCCAGACTGTGTGGATACAGCTGAAGGAAACATGTGCAGTGGTATTTGGTGTTTCTTCGCAAAGAACAAACAAGTGATTTTACGTATCTGCCTTCAACCATGAGAGGGCAGGAGCCATCCTCACTAGAGAACAGAGGACAAGCCTGTTGCTAACCTGTTTTACTCTGGAAAGTTTTGTAAATGCCAGCTTACACATAGGCCAAGGATTCAGCCACATCCTGGTGCAGAAAAACTCTTAAAAACTGAACAGTTTTGGGGAAGGTGAAAAGTACAACTAGTTTGACCAATAACCATTTCTAGATGCCTGAATAAAAAAAAAGACCTGGTCTTTGCTTCTCCTTATGCTAACTGCAATACCCTGAGTCCTCCTCCCTCTTGCTGCGGTGAGGGCTGTGGTCTCACTATTCAGGAACTGCCTAGGAAAGGAGTAGAGGAATATGACAGTCATGTATGGGGTGGGAGGGTACCAAAAAAAACTCCACCACCAAACACAAAGGGGATATGTAAAAGCAACCATCATAAGGCATCCAGAACGAGCAGCCTTGCTCTAGGCTGTGTTGCCTTCTCTATCTGAGTGGGGATGTTGGTGGTGTGGCAGGGCAGGGTGACGTGGCAGGAATCCCCCAGAGGCAGTGGGAAGAGGGAACCCACAGCCTGGGCTTGCAAAATACCAGGCTGTGTTGGAGCTGGGTATTTTTGTAGCACAGATAAGAGCTGCCCTGGGCTGAATGACATCAAGTAGAAGTCCCACCCAGATGAGATGATTGCAGGAGGGACTGCATGGGCAGGAGGCACTGACACGGTGTTACAACATATTCTCCCAGACCCTTTTGGCAATGAGAAAATACAAAAGCCATTATATAATGACCTACTTGGAACAAGGACACTTTTGGGATCTAAAACAAAGTGTTAGCTTGTGCAACAGATGTCTTTGGGCCTCAACTGAAATGTTTGCATCCTCAGCCCAGGAACATTTGTCCCAGAGGCAGAGGAAGGGATGCAACTTCCCTCCCCAAACTGGAATTAGATGATATTGTTATTTCTAGAAAGGAGCTCATCTTGTTAAATGGAATTTTTCCTCAAAAATACAGCAGCTAAAGAAAGGAAGGGTCCCTTTCTTCCTTCTCTCCATCACCCCTTCCTTATGGCGAGAGAGGAAGAGCACTTGAAAGTGTTTTCTTGAATGGGCCTGAGGATTTTTGACTGGGTTAACAAAGAGGGGGGGACTCACCAAGGACACAAAATAAAAAATTAAAAACAAAGAAGACGACTCCCACAGTACTATACCACTGCGCAGTCCTCAGGAAACAGCTCTGACATCTTCCCTGGCCTGTGCCAGAGCAATTCCCATAGAGTTTTCAGAGAAAGAAACTCACAGTGGTCCCCTTTTAGAAGATACAGTCTTACTTCCCACCAGGCATCAAAATAATCTCCACACCAAAGCTGAAATCTGAGCCACCATTTGTTAATTGTTAGAGCCAGCCAAATTTGACAAAATAACAGCCGTGTCCTGGGTTAACGCTGGTTTAGTCCAGGGTACGGTTATTACTTCATAAACAGGAAGCACTCAAGTTACAGTCAAATTAGATTTATTTTCTTGCCTTATCTATCAAGTCCACCATTTTATTAGCTTTCTACTTTTAAATTTTGTATAATTCATTTCCTCCTGCCTTGTAACCCTTTTAGATGTCAATAAAATATCCATTCTCTTAACAGGAGAAAAAATCCCAGACATAACCAAAGCCAGTGTGTACACAGTGTGACACCAGAGGGCATTATTTAAGAAGAGGCTATTAAAAATCATTCCAGAGCAAAGTTACCAATTTAGCTAATAAGAGACAAATCTGTCTTTTAAAATGGCAGGTTGGCCAATACATGAAACTGATAAAAAAAGTTGGAAAGAGATCAGCATGAAGGCATTTCTCTCTCTCTCTCTCTCTCTTTTACTTTGCAATCTTCTTAGGATAAATGCTATATCCCATTAGCTGCATAGAGGAGTGCAAACAGCAAGTGCAAACACAGCTCCTGCCCTGGCAGCCTGTTTGCTTAGCTGTGCTGGCTGTTTGAGCAGCAATAGACTCATTCTGGAGCCATAAGTTGCTGTTTGCTGTAGTGTTTTAGTGACCTGTTGTGAAGAGTTTGGGCCAGTGTGTTGACAAATGCCTTTTCTGAGTAAGAAAGCTCCCTGGGATAGTTCCTGCTTCCCTTCTGGCTCTCTTCTCTAACCCCAGGCACTGGCCAAACCCTAGCATGTTTCCTGTTGCTGCATTGCAAAGGGGACTCTGGCTGGATCTCTGGGGACAAGCTCACACAGAGGTGATCATCCCTTTGCCCCGTGGTGGCATCTTGGAAGCTGATACTACATGACCTGCTGGTGCCTGTTCCCATCCTCAGCCTGCCCAAGAAACACTGACCTTTCTGCCCTTGGCTGGACAGCAGTCCAAGTGTAGGTCAGGAAGAAACATCAGACCTTCTTTTGAAGCCTTTCTGTAAGGCAGGATTTCTTACGTGGTAAAAATGCACCATGGATATTTCCTGGACTTTCTGAGCCACACCTGAGATCTGAGTGAGCACAGGTTCCTTCAGGGAGGGATGTGGGTAGAAACTTCTGCTTCCTCTGTCCCAAGGTTCCCTAATCTACTGCATCTTGTACATCCCAGATGTTCCTGGACACCAGGGTCCCAGGGGTACAGCACTTCTCTCTCATCTTTAGCCTGCAAAGTATTCCTTCACAAAAGTCCCCTTTTGTTTTCATTAGTTATGTGGCCATGTGAAAAAATAGTCAGTTAGCCAAAGTGCCATAGTTATCTTAAGCACTAAGATCTGCAAGGGCTGCCCTAGCCTTATCTCTCTGAGCATCATCCAGTGTTAACTCTGCCTTACAGGTTAACTCTGCCTTACAGGTTAAACACACACCACTTTGGAGATGACTTGCATAAGCATTTTCTGTGTCCAAACTGAGGTTAGAGAGAGGTTCAGCTGGAAGGTTAAGTGTCCAAGGCTGAGCTTGGCAATGTGGTGTGCAACTGATCCTTGGTTGGCTCGTGCAAATGCACTGTCTGAGTGTTTTCCTCCAGAGGAACTGGTGCAGCCACACAAAGATTGTGATTTTTTGTCCGTCTCAACCTGCGCTCAGCCTTTCTGTATTGACCTTACCATTTTGGGATAGTGGGTCTTCAGGAATGGTTCTGCACAGAGGGTTTTCTGAGTCTCTTTACCCCAGATTATACTCCAGTTCTCAGAAAATACCTGATCCAACTGACACACAGTTTAAGCCTAACTTTGACCCACCTCAAAATTATAAAGACACAATGGAGTCTGCATTTCCTTATTATCCTCAAACTGAAATTCCCCCACACATTAAAGATGATGCCTTTAATGCATTAAACCTTCCTAGTAAAGAGGCCAGGTCTTGGCAGCTTTGGTGCCCAGTGCCCTGGATCAGTCACTGTTTTCTGTGTCCAGCAAAACCTTTCAGACTGATGTGCAAGAAATGGGGATGTTTTTGCTATTTTCAAGACAGTTGGAACCTCCTCACTCATGAGTCAGTGGGAACACAGTGATTGGGTTGCTCTGTTGTGAATGAATGTTACATGTCAAGTCATTATTTGTCCTCTGTAAAAGAAAATATTTGTTCCTTGACAAACCGAGGCAGCCCTTTCCCCTTCCTTTCCTCTTTAGCACACTGGATTTTCAAAGCTCTCGCTTTTGGAACATTCTATTTCCAGTCTCGAGAGAGACAAGGTGACGAGCTGTCCTTCCTGATAAAAACCTTGCAGTATTTTTACATTACAGAGTGGCTCTGTTTAGTTTGTGCTATATTTATACCATGGAAAAAAAAAAGAAGCAGAGAAGTCTTTCCCATCCAGTAAGAGTGAAAATAACTCTGACCATATTATTATGAACAACAAGTTTTTCTTCTACAATGTAATAAATTTATCTGAGCCAGGATTTGTACTGGGAAGGTATTTTCATAATTATGGGGCAGGATGGGACACGAGGTGACTCTTAAGCTGATCTAATTAGAGATGTCTAAAAATAAAGAAGTCTAGCAAAAAAAAAAAAAAGATTAGATTAATATAAATATATATAAAATCACATGAACAGATACTGTTTTTCCTTTCTTTGCAGATCTGGCAGTTGTTTCCTTCTCATGATCTGATCAGGAAGAGGTGAAGGGGCTCTTTGAGTGCATTTGCAGTGCTGGGCTCTGTTCCTAGGGCACTTTAGGGTCATGTTAGCACACAAACGGCAGATAATAACACACTCAGAGCTTTATTCTTTTCCGTGGGCTCTGGCATGATGAGGTCCAGAGCTGGGAAGAAGTGTTATTTCTTTCTCACTGCAGTGCTCACCCTATACAACAGAGAACCTCAATCACTTCTGGGGTGGATAGGCTCAAATGGCAGAATGCTTAAAACTGCCTTGACCTCTAAGGAACTGCCGGGTCAGCAACAGTTCTGTCTGCACAAGGAAGGATGTCTCCTCTCAGTGTCCATTCATGGCTTCCCTGGAAGATTCCTTGAGTACTGTTGATCCCATGAACCTGAGCAACTTAAGTACATGAGAAAGGTCCTTCTCTGCCAACTCCATTTTAAGCTGTTGTCTAAGCAGTATTTCTGCAGATATTTTATGTATATCAATACTGGATAGGACCAGCAACACAGAGAGCACTTGTTATGATCTTCCAGTGCCACTGAAATATGAAGTGACCCCAAATTTTGGAAGGAGGATAATGATGGTCATGGGAGGGGCTAAGGGGCATATGTTCTGTTTTTAGATTAGAAGATTGTCTGTCTCTGGGTAAAGGCTATTACTGGTGTCTCTGTTCAAGTCAATAGAGAGGCTGTTGTTTCCGCATTTCTCAATGGAAATTTCAAAAGATGCCTTTTATTGCAAATTTGTTTTCTTCATCTCCACAGGCACCTCACACGCACACATCACTTGGCAAGAACATTTCTTTCACTAACGGTATACTGTTACCCCTTCTGGTTCTGACCCTGAATACTAACTATTTCTCTTTCAAGCTAAAGACAGTTGTGATGACCCACCCTTAAGGGGAAGGCAGTCAATAGAGCCTGTTTTGTACAAGTCCTAACATCGTTATTTTTATTTTAGCTTTGAGGATTCTTTGTTCAACCCTCTGACTAAAAAATGTGGTGAGTGAATTTTGTGAAAATTATGTGAAAACAAACAATATGTGAAAATGAAAGTCTATTATAATTATGCTCTTTCTAGCAATTATTGCAAAATAATAAACACTCAGCACTTCTTATACTGCCAAGAGCCTTATGAACGTGAATTAGCAGTAAGTATCAGGTAATCATTATAATCCCTCTGGTCTGTAACACAGAGAAACTGAAGAAAAACTGTGAAATGACACCAATCTCCCTGCAAGATGATGGAGGAGCTCTTTGGGGAAGAGGCATTTTCTGCGTCCAGAATTTTTCTGGCTCCTGGCCACTACCTCGGTACAAATAAAGAATAACAGTGCTTGGACTTCCCATCTTTGCTCATTCTTCTAAGTCTTGGTGCCTCCCATTACATGTGATTTTATCATTAATAACATAAAAAATGTAAGTACTTCCTTGACAATTTCTGTTGGTAATAAGATTGTAATCTGAATGCTCACATCCTTTGAAGCACTCATTGCAGGTACAAATACATGGCTCGCTATCTTGGCAACATTTGTTGCAGTAAGTACTATTTTTAATACTCATATGTGTACTTTGGCTAATAGGTTGATTATTTTATCCTTTGTTTCTCCAGTCACTGCTTTAATACAAAAGATGACCTGATTCAGGTGCTGTATTAACATTTACTTTGTTACATTCATCAAATCAAAAGCAAACCTCTCTCTTTTCATATTACGTATGTTTTACAGCTAAAGATCTGATCTTTCCTGCTATCATCTCTACTTCTGAAGACCAATGCAAAGGAATCCTTTAGCTCTCTGTAATCTCCTTATCATCACTGGTTATTGCTTTTACATTATGATGGTTAAAACCACAATAATGTCTCCCGGAAACTTTCCTCTTCTGAATTACTTGACTGTAGGTTTGATTTTTTTTTTTAACCTATAGGTGTTACTTTTCTAGTATACACATAGTTCTGCTTCTCTGTATTTCTCATGATGTTTTCTGTGGTTTTCTTTTGTCCATTCCACTTGGGCTTGAACCCTATTGTTTTAAAAACAACATGAAACAAATTCTTGTTACTCGTCTTTTAAACCAACTGACTTATTCTTTATTTTATTTTCTCTTTCTTCTCTTTTTGCTCTGTGTAATGAAATGCAGTGGGACTTCAAGAAAATTTAATTCGTCCCAACTTTCCTTCAGGCTGCTTGTGGCTGGAGAAGGGCCCAAACTAAAACTGTAAGGTCAACAACTCTTGCTTCCTGTACCTTCCCCATCTACTAAACAGAGCAGTGTTGAAACTCTGTGCCCAAATCCACATCCAGACCTTGCTAGTAGTCACTAATTTCATAATGGACTAAAGTAAACTTGGCCTCAGACCAATTCTTTCTTCTAAGATGCTGGCTGTTAGCCTATCTTCATCTGGAATGACTTCATACGTACCCCCCTTGTACTGCTGAATACAATTGTGCCTGGAATTTGAATAGAAACTCTCTTCCTCCTTAACTTGTGACAGCAAAAATCCACATCATTAAAGAATAAAATGCGAGAGAAAGTGAGATGTAGAAGAAGATCTGGTGTGTGGTGCAGAAGACAATAGCTAAATGTTCCGCTGAGAGCTTTGTCTGGAGGCGTTGTTAAGATTGGGGTACTTATCTCTGATTCTGCCCTCATTTCTGTAGCCACTGAGGGTCCTTGGTGCATGAGACATGAAGCTCTCCCCACATTACAGGTGAAATGGCAGAGCAGTCAGAGAGATCCAGGCTTGTGGGGTCTCAAGAGAGAGGGAGAGGTTTCTTCCTCCTGGTTTTTCCTGGTTGGATTTTGCTAATGAAATCCATCCTAGGGACATGTTAGTGGCTCTCTACAAGCACCTCTGGGCTGTCTGCATGCACTCTAATTCAATGATCCCTTTGCCTGCTTAACAGACGTAGCACCAACATTTTAACCAACATTTCCTGCTTATTTTAAATGTTTGTTCCTTGATGCTGAAAGCCAACCCTACCACTGGCACAGGGATCTGCGCCCACTTCCTCTCTGGCAGCTGCCATCTGAACAGGGGAATATTGCAACCAAAGCAAGAAAGATTATGAGAGCTTCCATGTGCAATCCAGCAAGCCAGAAAGGGCTTCTGTTTCCAGAGCACAAGCAAACAGGCTGTACCAAGTTTAAGTTCGGTGTAAGTATATATAATTTTCAGGCCAGGAGAAGGTCTGTCTGCTCTAGGGAAGCACTGTGACAGGCGTATCAGTTATGAAGTTCATCTACTACGCATTGGATTCAGAGATGATACATCAGAATTTCCTACTTCTGAACAAATCAAGTTTTAGACAGATAGGGAATGCCCTTTTAAAAGATATATGCAAGAAAGAGGGGACTAAAGTGTAGCAGGAATGTGCTGGCGATGTCTTACTGAAAGGGGAGCTCAGTCACCCCAAGAAACAGGGCCTGCTAATTCACTGGGGAAATAAAGATCCCAGAGAGCCTGGGAAAAACAAACAGGTCCTTCTGGGTAGTGAACTATTTTTCAGGATTCCTTGGCAGGCAACCAGCCACTCTGCTTTGTAAGGTCTTGTTCTTCCTTGCAAGGAGGAAAAAAAATAACTTGAAGGGCTCCTGTTTCTTGAATAAGGTCATCATAATGCACTCAAGAAGCCCAGCGCCACTGCTTCTCATTGTGAGAGCTATGGGGTGTAGCTGCACATTACAGGTGCTTGAATAAACAACATTACCACTTTCAGAAGAGGAGAAAATATATAATAGACAAGCCTAATGACTTCAGCTGAGCCAGCTTTTCCCCCACTCTTCACAGCCCCCCTTCCCACACCCCAGACAGCCTCTAACCCAATACCACAGCCTGTCTCCAAGTGCGTGACAGCAGAAAAAGGCCTTTTCTCCCACAGGAACAGCTAGTGCGACCCAGATAGGCTGTGGGGAGGTTCAACTCCTTTGCTGGCTGGCCACGTGCCATGTATGATCGCAGGAAGGTTGTGCCACATATGTATTCATTTCCGAAGTGATATATATTTTTTCTTTTACTTACCTTCCCCATTCCAGCATGAGCATGTCCTAGCTTGACCACTACAGGGAAATTCGGAGTTGTGAGCTGAAAGACAAAAGAATAAGCTCCTCATTAGTTATTTCTTTCCAGTCATGGTGCTTTAAATAATTTTCTTCTATTTAGTAGCTTCTATCCCCTTCATGGATGCTGATAGGAAAATAAAAAGAACAAATAAAGTTTGTCTAGGTAGTAGGGCAATAAGCAAATGGTTCTTTACTGGGTTCCACATGATTGGAAATGGAAGCCAGGCAGAATTCCTTACATCTTCTACTGTGTGATAGCAGTTTTCCCACCCTGTACATATGGACGTGTGCACTCTCATATGCCTGTAAAACACAGTCACATTTGCAAGCTTGAGTAACTGGACACTTTCAGATGCTGAAAACATCTGAACTGTGAGAAAGACACGGTTTCTTTGTTCTTTACCACACAGACTGCATTGGCCTTAATAGTGAATGTCCCCCTCCTGTCAGAGGGGAGGTGGGGAGTATAAGGAGGGAGTGAACTGGGGCCAACCCTTAGGTGAAACTCACAAAGTCCATCTGTCATAAAGCTTCCTCCTCTCTTCCCTTACTTCAGGGGTGGGTATAGTGAATAGAAGAAAACAAAGGGGCTGGAATCAGCAATTTAAAAAAAAAAAAAGTCATATCTTCTCCCTGGCTTGTGTGGTCTTTACACTGGGCAGGGTCCTACCACCCAAGTCATGCAAGTGCATCTTAGAGCACATGTGGGACTTTACTTGAAGAACTGTGAGTATCCTCTCTGCCTTCTCTTCTCCAGTTTCATGCTCATGCAAGGATTCGCTTGGAGTGATTGGCTCAGAGCTGTGAGGCTGTACTGGTAGGAAGTGCACATGTCAGGAGTAACAAGAATAGATACACTACATCTCCCTTATGTACTGGCTAGTCCATTTCTACATCTCTGCTTGGTGTCCCCATGATGTTCATCTTGACCTGTGCTCGTGATTCTTGTGATTGAAATGCTCTTTGTTCAGTACATAACCACTTATTTTTTATTACATATTTAATTTCCTTTAAAGACACTTTTGTCTTTACTTAAATGCCTGAAGCGATGAGATCTATTTATTAAGCAGTTAACCTGGAGGTCTGGCAAAGGGAGGGAGTTGCATTTTGGCGGATAAGTGGGTCTCCTATTTATTGAAGTTTGAGAATAGGTAAACAAATTGTTCTTGTGCTAATTACCAATTGTCTGTATGGACAGGCAGGCACTACGCCCTAAAGATAGAATGGTGCTGCTGTCTCCATCTGTGGCAGATCACTATAAATAACAAAATTAGTAATGAACACTGATATGTTTTGCTATTCAGCTGCTTATGTAAAGAAATGTCACAGGAGAGGGGAACAGTGAGTGCATGACGTTCTCAAGCAGCCTGTGTCACTTGTGAGGACTTTCTTCAGGCAGAAAGCTTAAGGATTGTCTTCAGACCACAGAAGGGCACACAGCTGCAATAAATCACAGTCCTGTTACAGGCAGGGACCAGCACCACTGCTTCAGAAGAAGACGCAAGAGACTGATAGATGGCCATCCTGAAGCCAAATAGTTAAGCATATGTCCAGGCACATGAGTTTGTGCTCTATTTCCCCTTCGCCTCTCTAATTCATTGTAAGAGCCTGAAACTTAATTTGCTGCTGGCATAAATGAATTAAATGAAGGACTGCACCTGAGGCTTACTGAAGATAGGTCTAGGGGTGGACCATGCCAGGCCTTTAATGCTGAAAGATGAAAGGTAACCTAGTAGTTAGGGCACACACCTGCTCAGGCTTTGGGAGACGTGGCTCGCTTCCCAGCTCTCTCATCCATACCCCATGCCACTTGTTTGAGCGTTTGCAAGCCCTGGCCTCTGTTCCCTGTTTGTGAGCAGAGGCAGCAGCTGTTCCTACCGCACAGGAAAAACAAACTGCATGCTGTGAGCCCGCCTGACACCCTGGCAAGGAGGCCAAAGAAGTGTGCAGCATAGATAATGTTCTATCACCAGCTCAAAGCAGACAGAGGCAGGAAGCAATGTCTCTACTGCCCTGTTTGTGTACCCTATGTACGAGTGTTGCTGAGGGAGCTTGGCTTGGGCATGAGGCCTGGGAGTGGGAAGCATCTGTTTTCCTGTATACATGCAAAGAAAGTTTGGGATCCAATAAACAACCCAAGTTTACTATTGGTCTGCAAAATACCACCGGCAATGACAATGTGCAGCTCAAACTTCTCCCTTTCTCTTTGCTTCTTGGAAACATGAGCTCAGCTTTCTTAGTAATGCTTGGTCTCATCCCACGTAGGGGTGACCAGTTGGCGCCAGAGCAGGTTGGGGTCACACATGGCTTGGCCTAGGCATAGTGTGTGGGGCTTGGGGTGAGACACAGATCCAGACTCTGAACATGAGATAGCCTCACTGGGAAAGCTGTGGTTTCAGAGTGGCAGAATCTGCCTCTGCCACTGAAACCCCACCAAATTTCCACGTACACGAACCTGCCTTATGGAAGAATCAATGAGAGGCCATGGCACATACAGTGAGCTGCATTATATAATGGGCTTATCTGGTGACAGTGGAGTGCCCTTAGCCTGTGCTGAAGTTGTGTAATCAAAAACTCTCTATAGTCCACAGGACTAAAGCGACCAGTGTCCACAACCACCCAATAATGGAGCTGGGAAGCCCTTGCTGAAGTGGTGGAAGTGGGCTGAACTCCACTGCAGTCAATGGGGATACTTCCAGCTTCCACCAGTCTTGCTGGGACTCAAGTCCCATTTTTGTTGCTAATAAGGCCAGCCAGCATACTTGGCAAGCACCTAGATGGATAAGGAAGCCAAAGGAAGGGAGAATGTATTATACACACAACTATGACTTCACACACACATGTGGTGAGAAGTTCTGAGGGTGACTGAAGCCACCACAAGGGCAGAACCCTGAGAAGAGTATTTATACATACTTAGTCATAAATTTCCTGTGAAAGAAGATTATTATAATCACAGGATAGCACCACATTTCAATTAAAAAAAAGCATGTTTTTACTGAAATCATGCAAAGAAATATGTCTGTGCCTTTGTGCTTTTTTATGTGTTGTAAGGGCTCTTTTCTCCTGGAAAAATAGTGAAAAACATTTTGATGATTTTAAAATGTGCATGAACTCTTGACAGAATTGTTATAGATGATGCCTGCAGATTTTGGGACAGGACTATAGTGCTGCAGCTAGCTCAGTGATCAGATGCAGGATGTTAGATCATATGTGTAATTTAACCCCTGGAATTAAAATCTTATAAATGTTATCACACAAAACCTTTGAGATGCCAAGGTTTACATATGTGTCTAGAGCTTGGTGTATGTAGAGGCCTGTTAAGAGCCAAACAGGAATTTGAATCCCTAACTAGGAAGTCATCAAAACCATCTTTGGTAGTAGAGAAGGCAGAGTCATGAAGTTATTTCCAACTTACATTAATGGCCCAAAGTATATAATTTTAGCCCCTGATTTTTAGGGCTCTGCTCTTTACGTAGTGTCACTGCAAAGATCACTTGGCAGTTTATCAGTTTTGGCACTGGTGTGTAAAAGTGGGTGCTGGTATGCATACATTAGCCTTTATTTGAAAACACCTGGCTGTAAACTATGACACTTTACCCTCTGACCGTTCCTTCCAACAAGTAATGGAGTTTTCAATACTTCTCGTAAATTTATTAGTATTTTCTCTACTTATTGCTGGCGGAGCAGTAGAACAGAGCTGTAGCTAAATTGATCTGAAGGAAGGAATCTTAGAAAGGCAATGTTCAAAGCCAGGTTGGACAAGGCCTTGATCAACATGGTCTAGTGAGAGGTGTCCCTGCCCATGGCAGGGGGGGTTGGGAATAGTTGACCTTTAAGGTCCATTCCAACCCTTTAACATTCTATGATTCTGTGAAACCTGATCTAACCCATAAACACAATGATTTCCACTCTTTTGTTTCACTGAGGCCCTCAAAGGAGATGCTGATCTTAAGTCTGTGATTTTGTATGCTGTCCTGTAGTCCATGAACAATGCAGAAGATCTCTTGATTTCCATCTGCTATTTTTAGTTTTATGCATTAGTTCACACTATCTACTTCATCTTATACAATGAACTTTCAGTTTCTACTATTCTTTCTTCTGCAAACCCCTTCCAATCAATGCTAAAATGAATAGTTCTGGCTACAATTACATCATGGATAATATTAGGAAGGATCTGGGGAGGTGGGAGACAGAGTCATTAAAACTTTGGTCTCTTGGCATCAATATTGTATTTCCATAGCATCTAGGGTTTTGAACTGGGCCAGAAGTCCCCATAGGACAAGGTATTGTAATTTTTGCTCCACCCTTCCCCCAGAAATAATATTATGAATTTCTCAAGCTTTTATACTCTAAGCCTGATCTTTCTGTTTATTTAGCTGCCTTGTATGATGACAAAGTCTGTTCTGGGTGAGTACTTAATGAATGATGGGAATGTTGTTCGTGCACTTGTGAGCTAATGTTGAAAGTAATGTGTGCGGCACTTCCCTGGTGTCAGTTAAGTTGGAGGAGCAGTGAACATATAACTTCCTGTGAAAGCAAGCAAGCTGATTCAAAACTACAGGAAAATATTGATGTCATGACACGATGTCATTGTGTTTATGGAACTATCTAACTAAAATCCCAAGATTTGCAACATCAAATGGGAATAAACTAACACACTTGATGCAAAGTACTGTGAAGGCAGAGGCCAAAGTTTTAGGCAGCAAGCAAGTTTGGGAAGTGGCATAAAGAAGAGATACAAGTGAGACTGATGATTACAAGGTTTTAGGGGAGACAAAACATTCTAATTTGAAGTGGGTCTCAATGCTGCATTGAGAGCAATTGAGAACAAGGAATGTGTGTAAAGTAAAATTAGATTTAAGATGCTTCAGATGGATGGGCTCTTCATTTTATTCAGCACTGGAGCTGCAGATAGCAATGAACATAGTAACTAGATGGAGATATTGCATAAATCAATTTGTGCTAGTAAGTGAAGCCAGGAGTGCCTTAGAGGACGAAGATCCTTCAGAGTGGTAAAAAAGTATCCTTTGATTCTATCATTGCTTTAAAAATCACAACACAAAAGAAAAAAAAAGAAAACCCAACAGTAGCATCACTTAATCCCCACATCCTTGAGTAAACAAACCACAAACCAATGTTTCAGGGCTACTAACACTTGCTGTGGTTAGAATGGGTCATGGAAGTGAGTGAAAAAGGTTAAGCACAAACCGGAACATTTTGTCATTAATTCCACCTCTAATGTTGCTTAACTTCTCCTTTATTTGAGACAGGATGTATTTGGGTTCCCATAGTGGAGAATAAGAGTGTGAGCATTTGATATTATTCTCATTCGTTTGGAGCTTCAAGTGTGAAAATTATATGAACATATCCAGGCAAGCAGATGCTCAGCAAAAAAAGAACAAACCAAAAATACAGTGTATGTGTACGCACATATGCATGTTTGTATTCGCACGCACATCTAGCAGTCCTGGTCAATAAATTCCCATTACTGCACCTTAAATCACAGGCAAGTTTTTTAAAGGTTGTTGTGACTGCATGGAAAAGTTCTTTAATTTTTTAATGTATGGTGTTCACTTAGCTGGTATTTTGCAGTGGTGCCTTTAAGGAAGCCTCTTGGCTTTCCTTGTTTGCTAGGAGAGTGAATAAGTTCTCCCAACTCCTTATATTGAAAAACTGTCTAAATATATTTTATGAGATTCAGTGAAAGACAATAAGAAACTCTTGAGTTTCCTCTTCCTCTTGACCTGAACTGTGTGCCTTTTGCTGTATTTTTCTCTACTTACAAAATTCCATTCCCCACGTAAACACATTGCAAAGGAAGACATGATGAACACTAATTGTTAAGAGGGTGGAGAAATCTCTATGAATATTCTTTTGATAGGTTACCTTTGGAAAAACTGTAGCACCTAAGCTATGGTAAAATATATAAGAAGGAGACAGATGGGAAATAAAATGCATTATGAATTTATGCTGAAGTCTTCAAAATCATCGCTCTTCCAAGAATCCCTAAGGTTCACAAGACGCAGGCCGACAGATCTCTCTTCACTTGGCAAGCTTGACTGCCCCTTTTTCTGGGAGAACTCTGAATTCTCACTGATTTCAAAATGAGCAGCATGGGGTTTCTTTGGAGAGAAAACTTCCCTAAACTTCGCAGTGGAAAACAACCTTCAGCAACAGGCATTATGGGAGTAATTAGGTCTCACTGAAGCCAATCATTCCCCTGTTACTCCTGGTCTCTAATCTCTCTGTGCACTCTGCTGGAGGTACTTTCCTGTCACCAAAGGATAAAGTGAATACAGTTCTCCCCCCAGCTTTTACACAGTGTTTAGCCATGTACCCTGACTACAAAGCTGGGAGGCTCGCACATGACTCCAAGTGCTCAGCTGTGATTTCACAACCTTCTGCAGTACATTTGAGAGTGGTACACTTATGTCAGCGTAAAATGAGAAGCAGGTCCTGGGCTTATTAGCACATTCATTGAGAAATATCCTCCTGACACAGAAACGGCTCTAAATTGTCTTGTAAAATTCATGCTGTTGTAACTGCCAATGACCCTGCATGGACTTGGCTGGCATCACCATGTCAGATGCTGGCAGGAAGAGGGCCACAAACAATGAGCCATGGATGCTGCCTGGTACAGGGAATGGGATACTGGAATATTTGAAGTACTCTCTGGACTCCTGAAAGCTGGCAATAGATTTCTGTCTCCTTCCTTCTTGACATTCTTCAGCACTGAAGGCTATAGAAATAGCAGCACAGAGAAGCAGGCAGTCACAGTTGGACTTCTTTGAAAGATCCATTTTATTTTTATTCTTCTTTAAAAGCACAGCTAATAATCTTGATAATGCTTCAGCACAGCTAATAATCTTGATAATGCTTCAAGAGGGACTTTGGACATAAAGAAGAATGAGCAGCTTGGGAAGTGTCACCCTGCAGCTGGCATCTCAGGCTATGTCTATACTAGTAAATAGAACAATGACATAGCAAGGACAATGGCCCTGGTTTGCTTATACTGTTAAATTTTTAGATCAATCTCTGGCATATTCTGGCTCAAGATGAAGAGCCTTCTCCCAAACAATTCCCAAGCACAATATGGAACCAGCATAAGTCTGCAGACATGCCTACAGGATATTCTGGAGGCTAGAAGAGTTTGATATCATGGCTGTTGTTGGATCATTCCAGAGTTGCCAGAGAATGAGCCTGGAACTGTATGGTTTGGTGCTGTTAATGTAGCCTCAATCTGTCTCACAGGGTTGAGCAGGATAGTAGTTCTTATCTCACATTATGCCCTATCTTTATATGCTCTCACATTAGTGTTTCATTTCGGTTGCAGAGATAAATGGTCTATCACATGCAGCCATATGTCATACCATTCCCAGATGATAATTTCCACTGACTACCTTTTTCAGACTGAATTCATAGTGGGTGCTTTTTTGGCCTACAGCCAGAGATATTTACACCACATTTCTTTTGTCCGCTGACCTGGAAAGTCAAGTATTATCTCACATGGGAAATGTTTGTGCTATGGGCTCAGTTTGTTCTATTTTACAGCCAGATCTTATTTTCAGCATTCTGAGCCCTTAGGCTCATGCAGGAATTCAAATACTTTGCTAATGTGACCTGGCAGCAAGATACACGGCCCCTACTTTTTGTGCTCTGGGACATAAATGCAGGGAGTGTCTCCAGAGTCCTATTCCATGGATTTACATCCTCCATGGTCTGGTTACACATGGAGTTGAACACTGGCAGTAGTTCTTCTGAACCCTAAATTTGTTGTGGCATATTTTGCAGGTGCCTAGAGCAGGTGGGGGCCAAGTATAAGCTCTGTTCTTCCTACATGCTCGTTCTTGTGCTTCACAGTTTCAAGCTTCTTTCTCCACATAAAAATCTTCTCTGTTTATCCAGACTAATTTTTGGCTCATGTCAGAGACATTGAGGACATGAAAGGCAGCCATTGTATCCTATGTTTGAATTAGCTCTGTGTCTCTTGAGATTTCTTAGGAACTTTCAAATTACATGGTTTTGGTAGGAGTCAGAAGCTGTAGGAAGGGCTGTATTTCACCATCTCTCCAAATCCAGCATTTGCTTGGAGAAGAAAATAAGGTCCCAAGGTGCAAATTTTATATTTTCAAAGGTTGAAGTGTCATGTTTCAATGATTCTGTGAATGAACAATAATTAAATGAGCAATAATTAACTTTTTTTTTCCTAAATCCAAATTGGACATAGAATGCTTTCGAACTGCAAAAGGAAAGTTTTTCTGACATGCATTTTATTTCTCTGTGTTTCATTCTTGAGGATTGTTGAGATTTCAACTTTGGGTTAGTTAAAAACCTTGAAACCTCTCAAGAACTGAAAAATACTTTTTCCCACCTAGGCTTCAAGGGCACCCCATGGGTATTTGTCTCCCTCTTGTGGCTCATTCCATGGGATAAGATACAATCCTGCTCCACCTGTTTGCTAAAGCCACTAGAGCTTCCAACGAAGTGGAAGAAACTGTGGGTGACCTGTGCTCCTGTTTGTCTGTGACCTCAGTGCTGAAAGACAACCTAGTTTGATATTAGGAGTCAAAACAAGTAGGGAAATCGAACAAGCTCCACAAAGGACACAGGCAGAGTTATTTTCAGCTGGGACTGACTTCTATTTACATCTTTTCCAGCTGTAACGAGGAAGGGGCTCCTGAAGTGAAAGCATTCAGAGAAAGACAGAAGAAACCACTGTGTAAATCAGCCTTTTTCATCTCACAACCACCACCTTGGTCAGTGGCATTTTTCCCCTGCTGAGCACACACACTGATGTACCGCAGGCTGCAACAGCCAGGAATGGTGAGAAGCAGGAAGCAGAGAAATTCCTTTTGGAGTAACACATAGACCCTCTTCTTTACTTTGGGCAAGCCTGGAGTGGCAAAGGATGCTGTGGTCTCTGTGAGCCCACTCCTGTTTTGTCTGGAGAGAAAGGGTTTGCCTTTTACTGGAAAAAGAGGTGGAGACTTGAGCTGATTTCATCTGTGAGGCAATATCTTCACTTCTCTGGGATAAATGAGGCAAATGTGAGTTGGTCCACGCCCAGTAAAGGAAGGTATTTGTTTTTCTTCCCAGGGACAGTACTGAGGCTGTTGTGGGATCCAGGTAGGATTTTGGAATGTGGGAATGAACCCACATGGAAGTAACTGGGCATGTACCTGAAAGAAGGGCACTGGGTTCACGGAGGAGCTCGTGCTGGATACTCTGGCTGGGGGAATACCACGCACAGTCAAAGTCTGAAACCAGTCCAGGAAGACGGGTTTCTTTAAAGACTAGTTTCTTAAATATAATTCTACCTCTTTTCTTCCCATCAAACTTCACAACATTAAATTATTTTTCAAAACTAGTTGCTGAAGTCTTTTATTGTGGTCCTGGTTTTAATTCTCATGGAGATAGTGCCAGCACCTCAGTAATGCAGCTACTGAACTTCTCTGTTGAGATTCTGTGCTGCACAAACAGTTGCTATCAAAATACACAGACTGAACTTCAGGGGCACGGGAACACCTCTTAAACAACAACAAGAACAAGAACAACAACAACAACAAATCTTTGCACAACAAAGAAAAAAAGTTTGTCTCTCAAAGAAGCTAGATCATACCTTAATCTGTTTAGGATTACTCAAAATCTGCAAAGTAAATCTTAATCTCAGATGTGAGAAACCAAATGGGCTTTCCATTTTCTCTTGTTTTTGTTTCTTAAATTCTGAAATCAAAGACAGTTTTGTATACATTTGTCCTTGTGGGCTTCTCAACTGATTGGTTTTCACCCATCAGTTGTGGGTGGGACAATGAAGAAAATACTCAAAATTTCCCATGCAGGGGTGTTTTGGCTAATTCCATGCTCGGAGAGTAGCAGGTGTCCATGCTATGTGTCTGTGCACTTTTGGACTCCAGTAGCAAGAATCTCTGATACTAGGCCTTGAGGACAGAGGCCTAGTATTTCATATGCATTTTGTAGACAGCCCTAATTAGCTAAATTAGTTTGTCTGCATCATAAATGTAAAGCAGCGCACACTGGATTGGTCTCTAATTGTGGCATTGCTGTGGTGATGGGTTGCAGATTTCTTTTTTTTTTTTAACTTTCTCATTAGTACTTAGCTTTAGGCATTTGTGAGAAACCACAGCCTCCTAAAGCTCCCACTCCTGTCCTCTTAATTTTGACTCACAAAGTTTTAATGGATGAACAAAAAGCAAAGAAAGCCTTTGGTTCTCATACCATTCAGCAAACCTCCGGCTGGCACTGGCATTGTTTGGGGACCCTTGTGGGGATGAAAGCAAACTCTATACAGATGTGGCCTCTTCTGAGACTGCTCTTTGAGGCCTGTTGATTCTCAGAACAAAAAGCACGTGAGGAGAGTGACTGGCAGGGGATTTCCATGGAGTGCTCTAAGCGAAGTTATTTTAAACTGATCCTGCACCACACAGGACTAGCAATAGTCCTTGGTGGGAGGGGTTCCCAAAAGCACAAATGCTGCTGTGACTCTTTGCATGCAGTGAATTTTTCCGTAACCTCAGTGGGACAGGAGCGAGCACGTCCACTCCACACAGTGGGACACTGTGTGGAGATCCTCTGGGCTGATAGGGTCATGAAGCATATCATGATGCAAGCTCACCAATTTGAAACTGGAAAATGTAGGCCTGGATGAATGTGGTGAAAAAGCCACATGTAGATGGCTTATGCAGGGACCATTTGGGTGTTTCTGTTCCCAGACCTTTCTAGGGAGGGAGAATGAGGTTAGCCTACGTGAATCTGGCCACTGTGTATTTTTGGACCTTGGTCTCCACCTGTGAGAAGTTAATGGAGTGAAGCCATCTGGTTGGGTATCTCTGTGCCTGCTGTGAAGACATGCTTGCAAGAGCACTTACGACAAATCCTGTCCTTTCTTCCTAAACCCTCACATAGGGAGTTTATGAGGCATGATATGCGAACCCTGCCCCATGAAAGGATTAACCAGCTCTCGGAAACTGGGTGTGGTAAATGGGATCCCTCCTGAAACAAATCCCACTGTGAGTACAACCACTGATTAAATTGAGGCTTTGGATGGTAAAACTGTAACCGGGACAGGAAATTTGATTGCGTCCATCAATCCAGCCATCTGACTTCATGTGGCTAATGCTGTCCTGAGCTCATCACCGTGGCGGCACGGCATCGCACACGTAAGGACTGAAGCTCTGGATGCACTGAAGGCAATCGTAGTTAGCTCATTCATTTTGATGAGGCTATGGTTTCTTTTGCAATATCTGGTAAAGAATGTTTATCTCAAATTCCTCTCCTACCCTGAGGTATTTTCACTGTTTTACTGTTTGATGATGTAACTTTTAAGCAATCCTGTGAGGATGTCCTTTAATGCCCAAAGCTGAGGCTTACTGAGAGTAGGAGTACAACTGAGAGGCTGCAGCCAGTCACCCAGCTTATGATGCAAAGTCCCAGGGGGAGATGGACCAAAGCTGCCTTGAAGCGTCCTCACAGCAGGGAGAAGCAAGCTTTTCCAGCAATTTGGAGCAGTGTTGGGAAAGCTCAGAGAGAGGGGGAAGCTGCTGACCCCTTCCTCTCATCTCTTCCGACACATCTGTGAGGTCTCAGATGAGACCACTAAGAAAAGGCTGGGACTCTTCTCTCTGGGGTGGCACATCTCTGTGCCACACCAGCACTGGCCAGGGACCATGGGCCTCATTTGCCCTAAAGTTTCCAGGTTGCCAAGGTAATGTTAGGAGACACAAATCGCTTCTATATGTGATTTCATTCTTTTATGCCATAAGCTAATTGCTTCCTTGTACCACAATATGTTCCAGCTGTCGGTCTTTATCTGTTTCTGGGTTTCTTCTGTCACTCTGAAGCATGGGCAATTTAGAAATGGTTCCCACATTTCCTCTTTTACTTCAAAAGAAACAAGAAAACAAAAACACTCTCAGGCAAAGTCTTCCTGCTCTTAACTGTATTTCTCCACGTGAGAGGCTCCAAGATCAAATTCCATAAAATATTACCTATCAAAAGGATTACTTCACATTTGTTGATGCAGAGCAGAGCTTCTTCTTTTGGTGACGCTGCACACATAGAAGCCCAGACAGAACTGGGACAAGCTAAGGTGTGAATTATGTGACAAAGACAGCTTTAATCTTCAACATGGTGAGACTACTTGTCCAAGCTCACAAAGTCTGGCTTGGGACTGAGAGAGAATGAGGACCCTTCAGTTTGTAAAATTTGATGTGAACCTTCTGTGTCCTCATCAATAGATGACATTAATTACATTGAATTCCTTAGATCCACTGGGCTGTTTCAAGAGGCAGTTAGGTGCTACACAGGACTAGACAGACCAGGGATCAGACTTTCAGAGTTACAAGCAATCCGTGTAGAAGGGAATTAAACGGGTCCTTCTTCTAGAAGCACAGCCTCAAAACATTTCCCAGCACCTGAGGTTATCTTTAATGTGCTTTCAAGATATAAAGTTGTATATCAGGTTTAATACTTTTCAACTGCAAATTTGTTATGAAGGAAAGAGAAAATGTATAAGGAGTTGCCCAGAGAGGTGAGTGAACTTGGCAGTGAGATTCAAAGCTGACCTTTGCAAGGTATTAATCACTGGCTAAGCTAACATCTGGCTTGTAACTTCAACAGAAGACAGGATGCTGAGTTTATGGAAAGAGTGAGGGAGAATTTTTCAGTGAATCAGGAGGAAGACAGAAATGGCTGTATGGAATAGATGTGAATTGTTAGGGAGCTGGCTAAATGGGGTGAAGCAGAGGCTACTTGCTTTAATTCAGTGTGAGGGTTATGGGAGGCAGATGTCCATGTACATCCTGATCCTTGGTTTCTCCTGCTCTCCTTTGCTTAGAGTTTATTGATGGGAACTATAGACATAAAGAATTAAATACCCAGGTGCAAACTGAACCAGCTCCGAACTTCGGTGACCTTTATTTCAGCCTCATTAGTTTGATCTGTCCTAGTAGAGTCAGCTGGTGGCCGGAACTTTTCTCCCAGGGGATAGCCAGCAAGAGAGGTCTATTGCATGATCATGTTTTTCATGAGCATGGTGAGTTGCATCATGTGGCTTACAATGCCTTTGGGCAAATATATCTAGCAATGAGGAGGGCAGATTTAAACTGTGCAGGAAAATTTTATCATGAATAGGGTTTATACTGACTTTAGACGACATTTGGAAGCCTTAGTGCTACTGCTATCCTCACCAGTTCCTCTCTGTGAACATGATCAAACAAGCCAGTAAAGAATGGGTACTTTGTCTCTTTGGGTCATGCCTGGGACATGGGCCTTTCTGCCAGGTTGGCTATGGGAAGTGTGCCATTTAGTGGAAGTCCATTTGGAGTGTGGGGCCAAAAACTGGCATGTGTTTGGCAATAGTGCAAGGCAGGACTCTTCCTTTTCTGTGAGATAGCAGCCCAAGCCCACCTAGCCAGGCAGTCAAAGCATTGGCACCCTGAGCTCACATGGTGAACCTCGTGTTAGATGTGTCTCAGTTACATGTGCAAAGGATGGTACAATGTATGTCAAGTGAAGAAAGAAGTTTTAGGCTGACAGAAGTGTGCCTACGTGGGAACTTTGTGCAGGTAGAAAGATCTTAGGAAAATAGTCACTGCTTCTAAGTAATCAGGCTAGTAAGGGGTAGATCCTGCTAGCCCACTGTAGCCTATTCGGAGACTGATTATTTGACAAATGGAGATGTGAGAAACCATCACAGTGAAGCTGGTCCTTCAGCCATTCACACGGCACTCAGTTTTCCCAGGAGTGCCAGCCAAGTGTGCTCAAGCCAGAGTTTCTGTCTTACCTAACTCACAGGCCTGGACCTGATCTGTAGTAAAACTTCTGATGAGATTTCATACGCTCCTTAGCTTAGATGAAGTTTAAGGATGCAATGAAAGAACTAAGCTCTTCTTGAAGGTGAGTTCTTAACTTCCAGAATAAAAGCCTAGGGTTTGACAACCTGAGATCAGCATATTTACACTGATGAAAACTCAGTTTTGAGCATGATCTGACAGAGCTCTGACATTGTCTGTCTGGGTGTGGTGGAAAGTAAATTTGTTTGCAAATCCATGCATTGGGAAGGACTTGCAGAGGTGTTTTTTTCTTGGAGACAAGATGACCTATTATCAATATGTACAATTATAAATTAAACTTAGAGTATACTATGCTAAATGCTGTGCAAAACATATCCCACTTCAAGCATTTATAGCCAAAACAAAGAAGCTGAAGGAGAATTATTGTCATTTTGGGAATGAAGAACTGAAACACTGGGAGATTAAGCGACTTGCCGTGAATCAAACAGGCAATCTGTGGCAGAGCCAAGAATAAAATCCAGATCCCACTGAAGCGACCTAACCAGGAACATCCTTCCCATTGAATAGTTTAATTAACATAAATTAAGCAGCAAGTTGACTCAACATGTTTTTAATTTTACATGTGTACTTCAGAGAACACAATAATTGCATTTTATAATCTAAAAATAAACAAACACATATGTTTGTTAGAAAAACAACAGGCACACAGGAAAAATAATTCATTCTTTTATTATATTTGGTGTGAAGTCCTTCGTTAGGACTAAAATTGTTATGTGAAGCGAAGGAAGAAGGCAAAGAACCCTCTCCTTCTGTGCTAGTTTATTAGGATTAAAAATAACCCTTCTTTTAGGTCTGTGCTGTCTGAGTGCCAGGGCTCTGTGTAAACAGAGCCAAACAATGGATTCTTTAAGCACAGATCCTGTCAAATCCACCACATCCTCAGTCAGCTCAGTGATGTTCAGTGAGTAAGAGGCAGAGCTGAGAATTTGCTAGCACCTAACACATGCATTTGAAAAGGTCCAAAGATGGAAACAGCCTGGAAAGCACCTGAGCCCTCCTATGTGCTGAACGGGAAGATGAGAGCAAAAAGGATACAATAGCAAATCCCAGTCAAGGGGAAGATGTCTTTTAAACTCAGCAACAAATCTGTCTAGTCTTTGAAGTTGGCTACACCAGGCTTCATTCCCAGACAGCAGGGTGAGCATTCCTCTCTAAAATTAAGCCCCTGGCAATTGCTCCCCCCAGGAATAGACATGTACTGAGGGTAGGAAAGCTACACATGAGTGACAATAGGATTTAAAGAGCAAGAGAGACAGCAGAACTGATTTAGACCTCATGGGAACATTCACGTAGCTTTTTCTACATGCAAAACACTTGCATTGAATTAAGCTAAATCAATATAAGCCAGCTGGAAAGTGATCAATGGGGATGGCATTCACAGGCAAACAAGAAATCTTTTTGCAGGGGCTGCCTACCAGTCCAGTGCCACGTAGCCCTGGTCAACATAGATTTCATGGGGAAAGTCAGAAGGCAACAGCTCTTGTGGTAACCACTCTTGCAACACATGATGCAAGCACAACCTCATGACTGCAGCTACACCCCTCCCAGATCACAGCACATCACCATTCCTGACAATGAGTACTGAGCCTGAGGCAAATGCCCCTTCGGATGAGGATGTATCGGCTGGAGCTCAGTGCTGTGCTAGAAGGCTCATGTATCTCCCCACCAGCCTACAGTACATGCTATACAACTGCATGTTTCATATGTAGATCAGCCTTTACTGTCTTGGGGTCTCTTCTTCAACTTTTTTCCCACTGTTAAAGTGAAACTAGAACCTTTGGCAGACCCCCAGCTTTTGTCTACCAAGCCAAGAAGGCACAACACTCTCTTCCTGTGACATTGCTGCCAATATGACACAAACCCTGCTTTGATTTTCACTGGGGCTATTTTACACACTTTTTTGTCTGTAAGGAATGTCAGGAAAATGTGAGTAATATTTGATGGCCTCAGCTTTATGTCTAAGATTGCACTTTGAAGCAGAAACTTGGCAAAATGGAACCTGGTGGCTGCATCCTCCCAGCCACTGCATCCCTCCCAGGAGAAACTGCTCCTGTTGCACTCCACTTTTCTTCCATGATCAAAGCTTAAAGACATTTATAAGTTCTAGATAGATCCCATTCTTGTGCTCACATTTATGTTACTCATGTCTGAAGAGATGGGAATGAGAGACTGAATAAAGCAGGCTTCTGTCACACTCCTTCAATGAGTTACTTCTCCCCCAACATTAGACACCTATGACTATCACCTACAGCAGCCAGTCTGGACAAACTCTAGTATCAGCGGAGATAAATTGGAGGTTTTGGAGCTTGATTTGTCCAAACTATTTGAGACACATACCTCAGGTTGAGAATAGCTGCTCTACAGTAATGCCTGTATTTCTCCCCACTGATGACAAAGATGTGCTGGTGACCAGGTCAAATATACACCTGCATAATACACATCTGCAGGATACATGTCTGCATTTGGTTGAATGAAATTGATTTTGAGCAACACTGTGATGCCCATAGGTAAAAAAAGAAAAGCTAAGAAAATTGTCTGAATGGAAGAGTGGAGTCATTGAAACCCTCATCTTACTGGGGCTGATGCTCTCTGGCAGTATGGAGGGTAACTGGAGAAAATTTAAACAGGGCTTGTTGTCTAGTAGCAGATATTGGGGGCCATGGAAAAGCTGCAGCCTGGTTTGATCTGAGGTGCTGGGCAGTGGTCTGTAGTGACTGTGCGTGGAACTGTGGACACTCTGTGTCCTGCTGACCTCCCCTGCTAGTACGTGGCCCTCAGTGATTGTGGGAAATTATGCTGGGTGACTCTTCAGCTGAATGCTTCTATGTCAGTCAGAGGTACCTTTATTTTTGACAATAGCTGGTGCTGCAGTACTGGATGTTTCCAATAGTTCTGAATTAATCCTGACATCTGAGGCTCACCAGGATGCTGTATCACAGGAATTCAAAGAATACTGGCTTCCAAATAAAAATAAAACATGTGAACTATATGCAATTAAACAGTAAGATAACCAGGGAAAAGTGCAACAGAGTTTGGGATTGTCAGCGGTTTGAGGAGTCAAGCTCCTTAATTTTGAGGAGCTGAGTCTCTAGGAAAATAGCAAACATGGCTGGAACCTAAGGAAAACAGTCAAAATCTTCTGCGGGAGCCAGAGTTATTTTTTGGAAATGCCATTGAAATTTGCCACCCAAAGAAAGTTACAGAATTCAGACTAAAGCCTACGTAAGACAGACAGTGCTATGATACCACAGAGCATGTAGGTCATTACAAGACAAGGGACTGGCAGCAGAATAGTGCATTGAGCATGGAGCTGCCATCCTGCACACAGCTCTGCAAACAGCACAAGTCATGACAATGGCTTGTATTTGGAAAAACCTTCAAGGACCACAGTAATTTCTATCACTTTCCAAGACATTGCCCAGCATGGATAAAGAGGACAATAGCAGCACTTCCTTAGATAACACTTCGTGGGACTAGTGAGCAGTGCTGCGGAAGATTAAAGCACTATCATCTAGAAAGCAAATGAGATGCCTGTGCCTTGAACACGATGCTGGTGCAAGCTGAAGTGTTGCCAGGAATGGGCATGTTAGCATAGAAAGTAAAATTATAGGCAATTGACCATAAACAAGTGAAGATCAGGACTTAGTGCAGTGAGCTAATTCCTATTAGAGTTGTGACTAAACTCATGGGCAATTAGCAAATTGGAAGAAGTACAGTTTATAATCATACCAAGAGAAAAAAATTAGCCACGAATAAAAACATGCCACTCCCTTAATTTCATTAAAGAGGTAACTCACCAAACAGGCAGAAGATCAAAACAACTGAAAAAGAGTTTGAGGATATCTTCCAAGGGAAAGGGAACCTGTTAAGGCTTGTCACATACACTGAAAGCACAGGTTAGTCAAGTGAAAACTCCTATGGCATGGGAACAGTTGGTCAGCTGATGCAGTCTGGCATAAATTCCTTTATGTTGGAGAAATGAGGTATTTATTTCACAGGCAGCCTTACTAGATAGCTATAAAGGTGATGATAGCCATTTTTGCTAGACCTAGTCCACTGGCATAGCTAATTGCTATCACAGCGCTGCCATTTTAGTGGATCTGAGTCTGTGATGAACACAGTATGAGATATTTTATTACTAGTCCAAATTTACACTCCATACAACAGGTTGGTAGGAAGCATCATCAAAATGAGAAACCACCCACTGGAAAAAAGTAAGGAAGTTAATGTGATGTGCATTTAGCATTGTTAAATTACAGGATTGTACAGAAGATCGGTGGTTTGTCAGCTACAAAGATTTCCTTCAGCAAAAATCTGAAGAAGTAAGAATGTCTTAAGTGTTAGAAGCTGATGACACCAAAGCTTGGCATATCTGCAAAGAAACAGATGAGGTAAAATAAACCTTTAAGAACTGAAGTCCTGGAACCATCCACTCCTACATAAAAGCAAAGAAATTGTAAGCAGTAGCGAGATCTGAAATTGTAGCTTTGAATTCTTGAGGTTGTCATAACAAATGGACATTTTGTCTCTAAAAACATAGGTTACTTATCCAATTTTTGGAAGTGACAGAAAGATGAAGATCACAGGGTCAGCTATGTTGCTCAGGAAGGTCTCAGGTAGGGGATGATCAGAGCTGGCTGGGGCAGCTCTGTCCTAGATTATAGCACAGTAAGAACGAACAAACTCGGAGGTGCTCATCAGTAACTGTGCTTGCATTTTTGCACTGATGGGCATTTTGAGAAGGTCCACACAACTTTACTGGGTACCTCAGAAACACGAAATATTACATGCTGTATACATGTATCTGGCATTCTATGTTTTTGTTTGTAAAGATGCATATGGAGGATTGTAATTTTATGAGGCTTTCCAAAAGCTGAAAAGCACGGGCCCATGTTGTGCACTGATGGATTGAAAATCAGGCCGCAGTGAAATGCACGTCCTTCAGATATGATAGTTCTAAATAATTTCTGAACAACAGTCGCAGCTCATTCAGGAATACTGTTTACAGCCATTGAGTGAGGAAGTACTGTATCAGCTGGCATTCAGGATAAGCATCTCTTGAAGTCAAAATAATTTTGCAATTACTTAGAGACTGATTGTACTTTTGTCACAATACTCATTTGCCAAAAGATCCCATATCAGTCCAGTACAACTTGGGAAAAGCAAACTAAAAAGCACTTGAAATGCAAGGTTTCTGCAATTCACAATCGCTTACCTCTTTGTGAAAAAATGTCATCAAGACAGTATTTTCTAGTGAAAACGTCAAATGAAAGCAGAAGCATTTTAAATAGTAGGAGAAGATTACATTTCCCTTAAATGCAGATTTTTTTTCCTTATGAAAATGCATTAAAACAATTTATTGACATTACTTTTTATGCAAAGCAGGACTATTGCGACATCGCAAATCACACAAGACCTGTAACTCTGTAATGGTCTACCTGCTATATTCTGCTAGGACTGTGGTTTCTTGAGTTATCAGAATACCAACAAATCAACAACACAGACCTAAGAGAAGCTACTGAGAATGTTTCAGGAATCTCAAAGAAGCTAGTTACAAGTACTAATAATTCTAAAGTTAATTGGGCCTCTGAGGTACTTATATATTTAATCACCATTTCTGTGTTCTGGGCCTTAATACTTTTGGGGCGGAGGGGCAAAGGATTGCAACCGCATTGAAAACAGCTGAAACATCGTTTATTTTATCACAGCATCATTTTCTAACTCCCAAACCCACTGCACACCCCTGCCCCCCCAAACCCTATAAACCTTAAAATGCCAACAACAAAAATAAAGTGAAACAGAAGGGATCTTCTTGAAATAAAACGTGGAACTAAATTTCCTTCTGGACTCCCCATAGGGTTCTCCCATCCCAGCAAGGGAATAGCGACACTGGTTGAAGGTGTCATCCCATCTCTGAGTCATTCAGCTGCACAGAAAGGAAGGGAAAGCATTTAGAATGGGTCTCCAGGGCTTTAGCCCACTGAATTCCTCCCCAGTATACAATCTCTGGAAGAAGTGGAGGAACCCCTTGAGCAGGAAGTGATTCAGAAACATACGATGGTCTGTTTGCAGTGACTCACAACACATCAATAGCAGAATTGTCCAGAGACCTATAGAATGTCAGGACTCTTTTTATACCATTGTGCAAGCACAAGTACCAAGAAACATGTGTTTCCTATCACTCAGCCCAGCTTTATGCTAGACCAATATATATTAATCTCTCTAAGTGCATATTTGAAAACAGTCTTCGGTTTACATGTGTGTAGAATGTTTCATGCTCAGCATATTATGATGATGATGATGATGATGATTACTACTACTACTGTTATTTAGATCACATGTATTTCTGTAGAAATTTGTATGTATGCAATTACAATTTGTTCTTTGTTTCCAGCAGACTGCACTACATAGGTACATATACTTTGAATTATACATATGTTTAACAATGTCTTCTGTGAGCAGGTTCCATGCAGACATGCCATCACCTGATGGCTCTGTGGCTGATAATGATGGCCTGTAACACCTGCAGCATTGTCAGAGGAGGGGTGATATTCAAGCTGCCTATAACTTATTGTAACATACTTTTAAAAATTTGCCTTCTGATGACAATTCAGGCTGGAATATTCCACCCTGAGTGCCTCCTCTAAGAAGAATATGTAGAGAATTTCAGGTAAACCAGGAGGCTAAATACACTTACATACGTAAACTCAGACACACAAGCAAAGGAAGAGTTGTTGATTTGCCTATAGTGAAGAATATCCATGACTGCTTCTTTGGGAAACTGACAACTCCAGCTACGAAAAAAGCCAATGAAGTGTAGCAGTCCCTGAATTTCTTCATCATTATAAAAATTTGGCCAAATATAGTCAAGTTTCACACTTCTGGTACCAGAGTTAGCACCTGCTAAGCATAGTCTTGCCAAAGATCTATCCCAAGCCTATCAAAATATCTGTTTGTGCTAAGCAGGTTGCTGAAGTACAGAGGCTCTCTGAGATTTCCCCCTGCAATTGTAAGTCTCAGGTGCTATAGGTACTGAACTGAAGCAAGTGAGTCTGTGGGTGTGGAAACATGAATAAACAAATATAGGGAAGCATATTACTTTGTGTGAACTGATACATAGCAATTATTCCTGTTCATTCTCACTCTGCATAAATGGGGTAATTTGCAGCAATCTAGCCTTCAATAAAAAGCAAGTAAATTGCCCTACATTTACAGCATGGCAAGAGTTGTCATGCAGACAGACACCTGTTTATGGTCACTAAAAGCTGATGGGATGTGCTACTGCATGGTGATGTTTTTTGCATATCTGTCCCTTTCTTTGTGTCTACCACACTCCCTGTGCTGGGCCAACATCAGGGCTACAGCACTGCCTGTAAAAGCTATGGTTCAAACACAGTAAAAATAAGAACTAACCCTGGGAAGGACCGAATTTTTACAGGGAGCAATGGAAAGTCAGTTGCTAACACTGGGATTGAAGACTGCTATAGATGAGGAAACTAGAAGTAAACTCTGGCTGAGTAAGAATAAGGATGGAAGACAAGACCAGAGTACATGGAGACCAATGGGACAAAAAGTCTACGCGTAAAGACGGTAGAGATGTGATCTGATGGCAGCGATGAGGAAGGCAAAGAGTGCCTGGGCAAGAAGATATGGACCAAGGAAGAGCAGGGCGTCGGCAAGTATCTCATGGAAGGCAGGTATCTCACAGAGATCAAGGTGCAAAGAGAAAACTGGGATGGACTGGAGGGCAAGTCTGAAATAAAGGGATGCATTGTGATTGAACAGGTGTCTGGGGAGGTAGTCTGAGAAAAAATAAGCAGGTAGGCAGAATATTGCCAGGGAGGGGAGAGAGCACAGACAGAGAGCCAGGGATAAAGGCACTGGATGGGTCAGCCAAGGCCAGTGACACTGGTGACAAACATCAGGACTCAATGGGCAAGACATTTATGACAGGGAAGAATAGGACAGATATTAAAACCAACTACAAGGGGAGAATGGGACTTGCCTAAGGAGCCAGGATAGGACAGACCCATGAATATACAGATGAACTGCAGGGAATGGGAAAGCTGTCTCCACTGTGACCTTTTCCCTTCAGAGTCCAGAATGGATTTTAAATGTCCTGATTGTTACCAGTTCTCTCCTAACAGAAAATATTTGCCAAGATGTCCGTACGGTCACAGGTGATGAATGCAAACACATGCCTGCTCTTCACGAAGTGCAGGTCAAAGTGCCAACCTTGGTGAGTCATGCGTGTGCCAATATAGGGCTGCCAAAGGGAATTTTGTGTTCCAGTTTGATTTGTGGTAAGCCTAGGAATCACCATGCCCATATATCATGTGAAAAGAACCTTATTAATGTCAAAAAGTTAAGCACACAAACTTTAGGAAACACAAACTTCATTTTCCTTCCTTGTACACAAGCATTATGAATCAGTATTTAATTATATGACTGTGAGTTATTTTTTCCACAGATCCCCTTCAGAAGGGTCCACCAGGTAGACCTGTTCTGAGGCTAAATATGGACTTAAAGAAGAGGTTGCTTGTGAAACTCCTGCTTAATTTCTTCCAAAAGTTGGAAAATGCATAAATTATGAGTCAGGGAGTAGCAGAAAAAGGAAGGGCACTCTGATGATTAAGGCAGCTGAAAGGCATCTTACGGAATTGGATTCTGCCCCTAACTATGCCAAAAATTTCAAATGAAATTCTGAGAAAATCCTTTAAATCACAGTTCTCTGTAGGAATTAATGTTCTGTCCCTCAATTTTTGGCCTTCTTGGTTTTGGACACTGGAAACTAACTTGAAAATTTTTCAGTTCTGCTGCAATTAACTCTGGGGAGTGATATCTTGGACTCTTGTTTACATATACAAAAAAAGAAGAAAGTCTTAAAAATTGGCAGGGAAAAGAGCAACTGACATTATTTAGGAGATGAAGAACATGTTTGTCAGTGAGTTGCCTACCCAACTTATTGAAATTTGACTGGGGAACAGGTTACAAATATGTTCCTGAGGAATAAATTTACCAGATGTAAAAAGAATCCAGTGGAGAAAAGTAAAGTAAGAATCTATGTCTGTGAGTTGACCTAGGCAGATTCAGATAAGGAATTTGGTGTAAAGCTTTAACAGTGAGAGTAATTAATCACTCCTCAAAAATCAACCCAAGGAAATCATCAGCTCTTTATCTCTTCAGGTCTTCAAATTGGGACTAGCTGCCTTCCTAGCTACTTGCTTTATCTTTTGGATAATCCTGAATTATTTGACTAATTATAGGGATAACTTAATGAAATGTACATATAGGTCTATAAAATACAGGAAGTCAGACTCTGTGACCTAACAGCCCTTATATTTACTAATCCAAGTGCCAGGCAGTCATGGTTGCAGCTGAAGTCTTCTCTGCGATTATATAAAATCCTAAATTTTTCTACACAGACAGAAAAAAGCAAAATCTAAGATATCTCGCTTAAGACACTCAAATATCATACTTTTGAACTTAATCTCTTACTAGCTCAAATTTACATCTATATGACGGGTCTGATAATCTCCCCTTAGCTGGCAGAGATGTTTTGAATGTGTACTGATTACTGTTTGTGAAACTTCAGCCATGAGAACCACTGAAATGCCCCAGGGTAAAAGAATAATTCTCACCCCAGGACAGCATTTGAATTGTGTCAGAACAGTGGACCAAAACTTATGAGGAGGTAACAGCTCATTCAGTCAGAGCTGGGTGTTAAATGATGCAGAAAACTTGTGGAAAAAAAGTCAGTATGTGATCCAGTAATCAAGGACTAGAACACAGATTCATAAGCATAAGGGAAGCAAATAAAGTTGTACAATCAACCCTGACTGGTATTTCCTAAGAAACTGATAGTTTTCAGCCTGATTATGTTCCTCAGTTTATTAGCTGATACATCCTCCATAAGACACACAAAATAAAATGTAATATAGTAAAATATGTAACTGCAGCATGACATAAATTCAAGTGGCTCTCCTTTGAGCCTGTGCTATTGAGAAATTACATAAATCAGCAACTTATTCCTAAGCATTTACAAGTCTAATGTGAGTCACAGAGAAAGACTGGAAAATAGTGGAGAGTGAAGCCGGTGGGATCTCTAAGACCAAGTTTGCAGAGGAAAAAGCATCCCAGAGAGGAATGTGATGGGATGAAGGTATGATTAGAAGAAGGGTGTATTGTTTTGAAGGAGAGATGTCAGTCATCATGTCATGTGGGTAAGGAGGTAACAGCTGGAAGGCAGCATGTAAATACAAAATGATCTCAGACTACATGGAGCCTCTGGTTTTGTTAGAGCCCTGAGCCCACTAATGGCCCTAATGACCCTGAGACACCTCACCTGAGACATACACCCACGGGCCCAGGAGCTTTATTTAAGCTCAGCCCTGGGCATTAATTCCTTGCTTGTACTATACTGGAGGAGAGCTGGTCTTCTGTGCAGCCACAGCCCTGGCCCTGTTCCTGTCTGATTAGGAAGCCTATTGAGCTGGACCTTAACATGGATTGGTTTCCTGGCTTGATTTTTGTCACTATGGACCTGCCTGGTGATCACTGGACCTAATCCTATTCTTGACCTGCTGATTGACTTCCTGGCTTGACCTCAGACCTGTCTCATCACCATTATACTGCATTTTGAACTGAACTTTTGGCTGGACCTGGCCATCATCTCTGGGTCTGTCCTGCTCATCTTTCTCTGGCACTGTGGGACTGAGACCTGGCTATCAAGGCTCCCCCTTGGCTCCTGGCTCACCACCCTTTAAGGAGCAGCCCTGCTCTTACTGCTTCCTGACAGATTTATCCTGGTGTTTGAATGCTGGGTGCTCCAGAGGGAGCAGTTGGCTTGCCAATTGGAACAAGAAAGCAATGTAACAATTCTGAGAGGAAGGGAGAACTCTCTAGCCAAAAATAACTAGTTTAATTTTTTAGCCATAACAAAAGTTTGGTGACTGGTAGCTCTGTGTGTGTGTGTGTGTGACTAAGTGTGTGGTACCCAGAGCTCTAGTCTGACTGTAAGATGACATCAGCTTAAGGAGCATGCCAGCAGCCTCTCAGTCATCTCTTTCCTATTGCTTGCCAAGAGCTGTTGATGCTTCCCAAAATATGTGGTAAAAGAAGCCTCATACATGTTTACATTCAAGGCAGGATGAAGGCCTGGCCCTGACCAGACCGTCACAGTGTATTTCAGAGTCTGAATCAAAACAATGCCTCTTTGACAAAGACTAATTTCCGGGGGCTCATCAGGAGCTGGGGGAGGGTATTCCCCATCTTGGCCATCTGCTTTATCTGTTTATCATCCATGACATTCCAATATCTGAGAAATCAAGTGGGGAACAAAAATGGTCATCCGGTGAATGATGGAAGTAAGGTCTTACGTGTGAAGCTGGCCTTGGTGAGTGGCTTCAGAAAGCTGGCACGAGCACAGTGGCTGTGTATGAGCTTTGTGAAAAGCTTGTACGTGCGTGTCCTCTGCCTGCTTCCCAGTAAGTAAATGTCACGTAATGTGACCACTGTCATTACTTTCCATGATGGAGACTAACAGGAAGAAGTTTACTTTGTTTGATAGACATTGTAAATAATGCCAACACTGTCCAGCTTTTAACTCCTGAAGCAGGCTTTCACTTGTGAGCTGAATAGCTCAAGTTTGAAGGGCATGGTGATCCATCTGCTGAGAAGAGAGGTGTCTGGCCAGGAGAGCATCCCCTCTCACCATCTTGGGAAGCAATTGAAAGGGACTACTGGGTGGGCTCGAGTCTGTTTAGCTGGCACATTAGGTTTTATCATGACAGTAGTTAAGTTTAAAAAAAAAAGTTATTATATAAAGGGGAGGGATATTGTAGTTTTAGTCACATGTGATAAGCTGGGAAAATCAGTGGTACCTAAATGTGCTCAGGAAGAGTTTGAACATCCTCATCTTAGGCAATAGCTGGCACTTTTGGGAAGTGAAGATCTAGTCTAAAAGATAGGTTAGAATATATTGTTTAAAAAAAACTTCCTTTGAACAGAATGGACTATGTGTATGTCTAAGCTGTGCATGTTCTTGTTAAAACACAGGTGTTGCTGAAGAATAGCAGTGGCTGTCAAAGTCAGTGCAGGTGGCCAGATGCAGTAACCTGCAGAGATGGTTAATGGGCTAAGAGTGACTGGTATTAGTGGACTGGACATGCTGTGTGGTCTGATGAAACAGGGGTCAGGCCTTGCTATCCAGCTGTGGCAGTCTCAGGCACAGGCCAGCAGAAAGTGCAAGTGTTTGTCTGTAAATCAGCGCTAGCAGCTGCTTCACCAGAAACTGAGAGGGCTTGAAATTATGGCTGTGTTATAGGAAACATCTAATTGATTAATCTAGCCCTAACACCTCATTGTTCTTACAGTACATTATTTTGTTTATTTTTACTGTCTTCTCTTTCTTCAACAATGTACTGTTTTGATAAGTCATTAGATGCAACATATGGCAGCAGGGAGGCTGAGCTCTCAGACAAGCCCATCAATTCTTGTTTTCCCATGTTTTGAAGTGGGAGATTCAGCTGGTGTTTGTTAGAGCCTTAGAAACTGAGCTGTACCAGTTTGAGCTGTATTTATCATGCAGGAGGATTATACAACCTTAACTTCTCTTCAAATTGATTCTTTGCTATGAGAATCTGCTTCATTTTGGAATATAACTGAGCAAATGGTGGAATGGTACTTTCAAGGAATATTTACTTAATGGCTTTCAGAGGTTTCAGGGAAAAAAGTCCTCACCAGCTCATATGATGTAGAAGAGTGGCCAACTGATATGACCTCAAAGATTCTCATAAACTTTGGAAAATTGTAGAAGCCCTTTTATCCCCAGACTTTTTTTGGAGGTCAGCATGCTTGACCAACAGCTCTGTAAGCCTTCTTCACCCTACTACAGCAAATCTTAGGGAACTCATTGAGTCTATCATTTCCTACCACTAATTTTGAAAAAATTCCTTAGTGGCTTATTCCTTTGTCCCTCAGGATTTGTGGTTATGACTACAGAGGCACTACTGCATTCAGAGTTGTATATAATGAAAAGCCACAATTTGCAGGGCACGGTGACCACTGTTAGGACAAGTGCACAGCACAGTATCCTTCTCTGTGTTGCAGGCAGTGCTAATGCATACACAGCTGTTTTTCACTCAGTCACTATTATCTTCCGTAGAGGGCAAAGCTCCACTGTATTCTCTGGTTTTGCTGTCCTTTAGTACTGCTGAAGCACTTTCCAGCTCATGCTGTTTTCCAGAACAGACACTGTCCCACTAACTCCAAACTACAACTTCACCCAGTTCAGAATGAAAGATGCCTGATGTGCACAAAGATTGTTTTCAGTGAGGGTTCACCTGATCGCATTGCTGGACTTTGTGGACACTGTCTTTTCGTGCTTAGTATGAAAAACTCATTTGCCCTGTATCATGGATTTTACCCTGATTATTGCATTTCTGATAGGAAACCAGAAGCTTTACTTTGTCAGTTTTTCTCTCAACATCTTTGTATCCACTTCTGTAGATATCCACCTTCTCTCTTTGATTCCAGGCACGTGTGCGAGTCCAGCATTATTGATGTTATTTATTTCTTGAGCACAATTCCTGTGAGGAGAGGCTGAGGGAGCTGGGGTTGTTTAGCCTGGAAAAGAGGAGGCTCAGGGGAGACCTCATCACTCTCCACAATTACCTGAAAGGAGGCTGTAGCCAGGTGGGGGTTGGTCTCTTCTCCCAGGCAACTATCAGCAAGACAAGAGGGCATGGTCTTAAGCTCTGCCAGGGGAGGTTTAGGTTGGATATTAGGAAGAAATTCTTTAGAGAGAGGGTAATCAGGTATTGGAATGGGCTGCCCAGGGAAGTGGTGGATTCTCCATCCCTGGAGGTTTTTAAAATGAGACTGGATGTGGAACTTAGTGCCATGGTCTGGTAACTGCGGTGGTAGTGGATTGAGGGTTGGACTTGATGATCTCAGAGGTCCTTTCCAACCTGGCTGATTCTATGATTCTATGAATTAAATCCCCATTGTGTATTTATATTTGTACTTTACTCTTTTTGATGGACAGCTTTTAACATGTCTGTAAGGATGTAGAACTTTGCTGGTAGAATAAAAATAAGCTTTAGTTCTAATACCCTGGGATCTGTGTGTTTCCAGTCAGGGTCCAAAAAGCCAAATGACTAAAATGTTACCTGCTTATTCTTGATTTTATTTCTTTAAATCTAGACCTACTGGTGCCAAGAGCATTCTTCTGAAATGAGGCAGTAAGGTAGAGATAATTATGTCCACATTTGGTTTTGTATCTTCTTGACATTTCAATCAACCTCTGAAAATTTCAGGCTGAAAAACAACCTAATCGGCAGTGGGCTCAATTTTAAAACTATTTTCTATGTTGAAAGTTAGAGGTATCAGCCCTGGGAGGCATTACTGATAAGCACTTGAATGTTGCAATTTGTAAAGAATATTTTAAAATGTCAAACATAAAATTCCTACTTCACATTTGATGATCAGAAAAAACCAAAATACTTGTTTTTTTACTACAGTCTAGGTGATAGAATTACCAGTGGAAACCTGTACTAAATATGTCTGTGCTGGTACTGGTTTCAAAGGTAATAGTAGCAGCAGTCATTTAACTGAATTCATTATAAACAATTACTTTTGAATGTAGTTTCTGTGTTTGCTACCCATTCACTTGTCCAGGCTGGTTTCTTCAAATATATGTTTGTTAGCTGTTGGAAGCAAACACATCCAGCCTCTAGGCTGTTTTAGAGATATTTGCAGCTCAAAGCATAATTTGTTACATCATACACGTTACTCTGTACTTTCCTGGATGTTAGAAACTACAGAAATACTTCAGAACTAAAACAGATCAGACAGCCAAGAAGTCAAAGAAAGGAAAAAATTTGTAGGCAATGAACTGAGGATGAGATATTAAGCAGCTTGCCAAAGTTTACAAAGGAAAATCTATGCTAGACTAGGAATTGGACCCAGACATCCTGAATGTCAGTCCAGCCATAACCACAAGACTGTCCCTCTTCTGATTCACAAATACTATTACAAATTAACTAGCAGTTCTCTGAGTCCTTGTGATTCATTAGCCATAAACAGTGGAGTAAAATTATTGCATTCTTTATAAAAGTGCGACATTCTGAGTTTGGGTTTTTCCTTGGTACTTTAGCTAAAGGGTCGTTGACCAACATGAGGGGTGCTGTAACCAGATTTAGAGACTGTTTGGATATGCATTGTTGTTCTGCATATGTAGCCAGGATTCTCACAGGATGCTAGTCTGTGATGAAGAGATTAGACTGGTGAAAAGAGGACCTAGCATTAACTGTCAGAGGAAAGGAATGATTCTTGTATTACTGTCACCTGAGTAAGTGCCTTTCGTTGCATAGGTATGGTGTGTATATATATATATATGTATGTGTGTGTATATATATATACACATATATATATTATATATATATATATATATATGTATGGATGTCTGGGACCTGGGCAGGGGCTTTCAGAGTATTTTTAGATGCCAATATATTATTTGAAGCCAACTGACTTTTTGCTTCAGAATTTTTGGGGCAACATCTCCTTATTGTGGCTGTACCTCTGAAAATGTCTTTATAGCTTCTCAGAACCAAGGAAAAAAATCCCAAAGGTATCTCTGACCATCAAGAATGGTCTGAGCTTGGTCTCAAGACCTGGCTTAAGGGTAAGCTTTTAAAATCCCATGTTAGTACCTGGTGAGGTGCTCCCTGTAGTCAGGGACTAAGGACTGATTAGAGAAGAGGTTGATTGTGCAGCTGATTCCAATATTAGTCCCAACAAACACAGATCTCAAACTCAAGTTATATGTAGGAGTGATCAGTGGCCAACTTACAGCCAAAAAAATAAATGAGAATCATGTTGTTGGGCATGAGCATGAAACACTGCTCACCTTATTTTAGAGAAAAAATAGCTGTCAGACATGCAGTGATTTAAGTCTGTGCTAGGAAATAAATCTATCTGGGTAGTGAACTTTGGGAAATCCCCTTGTCAAATTCACTGACAAGTGACTGTAAAGAATCACAGAACAATAGATATTGTCACTGGAACAGCTGTAGAAGTCATCTAGTCCACCCACTTTTTCACAGAAATGCAATTGCCAGCACATCATCAGGTCAGCCCTAACTCTGAATAGCCGAGTCCTGAAAATTGCCTAAATTGGATATTCTATGACTTCTGAGGCCTTTTCTGTTCCACTGCTGCCCCACCTTTACAGGAATTCTTTTCTTAATGTCCAGCTCAATGTGCCAGGCCACAATTTGTGGCTCTTGTTCCATGTTGTATCATCTGATGCTACTGAGGAAAATATAGATCTGTTATGTTTGTAATTACTTTTCAGGCAGTCGCAGGCTATTAGATTAGCCTTCCCTTCACCTGCCTAAACAAGCCAAGATGTCGCAACATACCCTTGCTGATCATGTGCTCCTGTCCTCTGACCATTGTGGTAGACTTCTGCTGGACACACTCCACTTTCTTCCCATGGACAGGTTCCAGACTGGACAGTGTGTCGTATGCAGGCTCACCAGTGTCAGGCACCATGGAATATAACTTTTCTAGATCTGCCAGCCATGCTTCTCCTAATGTAGCGCAGAACACAGCTGCCTTATGGTGACAATGTTTTGTCAGTTAGTTGTAATTTTTGCATCTTCCAATGACATGGTGAGGGTCCACTTCTGTTCCAGGTTGTTGTTGAAGACTGAGGTATATGGATCACAGAATCAACCTCTCGTGTGTACCATTTATTACTGGCTGTGAGCAGATGCAGAGCCTTTGACCATCACTACCTTTTCAGTCTCATGGTCGAGCTGATTTTTAACCCACCTGGAGGTCCTTTGCTCCAACCTTAGCACTGAAGAGGCCAGAAGATATCAGAGCTTTACCTTTTCTAGACATTTCTAAAGCAGCACTGGGAGTATTGTTTCCTAAATTTGTTCACAAGGAATCATCAAAAAGACTGTATGTAACATTATGGTGTTGATAAAAGAAAGAGCATGTTCAAAGAGGAATTAGTCATTTATGGAAGACAGTGTGGCTATGTTGTACTGGAAGCTCCAAAACTGTTACTTTTCCCTTCGCATTTGGCCTTTGCTTCTCTCATTACCTACAGAAATTGAAATTTGGATTGATCATGCACTTTAAGGAGAAGGAATGAGGCCTGGGATAGAGAAATAGTGATCTGATACTGGTAGCTAATGTCTACAGACCTAAACAAACTGCAGTGGGAAAAGGCCACTTTCACCTTATGTTGTCCAAACATGTTAAGTCAAAAGGTGAACAAATTAAATCAATTAATCTTTAAATTTTCTTTGACTGTAAGTCCTTCATTCTGGTGTGAAAAGGTGGAACCAAACAAAAAATAATCCCTGTCCGAATGTGTCTGGGTCTGGATTTGGATATTTCACATCCAAACTCTCTGCCTGTAGTCCATATTTGTTAGCAGAAGGTTAGAGATTAAAACCACCTCACACATGCAGAGCTTTTATAAGGGGGCCTTTTGTTCATTCATCCATTCCTCACCAGTCGTCTTTAGCATTCAATTTCTCTTCGGTTCCTGTTAGGTTAAGGGGAATTACACATCCATATGGTTAGGAGAGAATGGATTCCTTCTTCCTCTGCAGACAGTAAGGAAAACTAGAGGAAGTATCAATTTGTAATATAAGATGACCAAAGAAATCCCTAGCAATTATTTCCTCACAACTGTCTAATTACGAGGATACAGTTTCCACACCTGAGAAACTGCAGGGTTGAGCTACATCCCAGACATGTGCGGTACAACGGAACAGTGCCAGGAGTAAGTTCTAATGGAGAAGTTCCTCCAGTTGCTAAGCTGGCTGGGTGACCCACTTCTACTGTCACTGGATACTGAGCATCCTTGTTTGAGCACAAAGTTGGTATTATTGCTGATGCTCAGAGGTGTTAGTCATTTCTCCCTGCCATCCACGATAGCATTTAATCTCAAGTAATCTGAGGTGGAAGTGAAACATGATGCAAAGCAACTTGAAGGGCTTTTCACTTCAGACAGGCTTATTCATTTTCCCCTGTATGGCATTGGTTACAGAATATCAAATAAGAAACCTACTGGTAAAGCAATAGCTCTTCTCAGAAAGGGAAAAGAGCCCTATCTCACAACACACCAGTGCCCATGGTGTGTTCATGCTGCAGGAGTTACTGATCATGCAAATGCTTTTCCTAGAGCCACGGCGTGAGAGAGAACTATGCAAGGCTGCCTTTTATATAGAACATGAACTTGTACTAACTTCCATTAATTAACCCTGGACTATACATATTTTTTATTATATCAAAGCCCTGATCTGTAAAAACAACATGTGCTCTTCTGGTCCTAAATCCAGTCCTGCTGGACCTGTAGATTTCATTTTCACCTTCAGTGCTTGGCTGCATAACCCCCTGAGGATATGCCTGGGTGGATTTGCCCTGTTGGAGCCCATCTTGTGTGGTTGTGCTGGTCTTCACAGGAGATGAGTATACAGGTCACAGAACTCATGTCTCTAATCTCTCTCGATGTATTAACCTGCTGTGCTACATACATCCAGCAGCATTCAGGAAGGATTATCCTGGGTCTGAGGGCTTTTTTCTCTGTATTCCATCACTTGTCTTCACAACTCTCCTCCTCTGCACCAGGCAGGTGGCTGTTTGGCCTGGATGAGCTAACAAGTGTTAGGCTGGTGATAACCAAGGCTGGCGATAGCCAAGGCTGGTTTCCTCTGTTAGCCCCTATCTCTGCTTATCCAGCTGCCTTGTACTGGATATATACCTCCATACATATGATTTGCTGCAGTGAATGAAGCTGCCCTGCCTTTGCTGCCCTGACATCTCCCCAGACCTTGGTTTTGTTCCTCTCTGACAGCCAATACAAAGGCACAGAAATTACACCCCAACAAAGAGGTGAAGGAGCTGGAGCTCAAAGGCAGTTTTCAGCTGCCTGGTATCATCTCTCTCCTCTAACATAAGCCTCCCTAGGGTGTGCATACAGCTTTGGAACTGGGTTCCCACCACCCACCTCCCCTGATAGGGACTTCCTCTGGCCTTGGAGATGAACAGAGGGAAACTTTCTTTCAACTCAGTAAACTGCTGCAATGAAGTGACTTTGAGTCCTCCATCTTTTGGTTACTTATTTTCTTGGCATTTTAGTGAGAGCCAGAGAATCTGTTTTCCATTTGCTGTACTTTTGCTGGAGACTGTAATTGCTCTTTGAACCTTCAGGAGCAGGAAACCCATTAAAGGCCCAAGAGGACAGGAATTCAGTGCCAGCCAGCACATTCCTTAGCTCCTTTCATCCTGCAAGAGGAGAGTGCTTCTGGCTTCTCCAGAAGGGATATTACCACATTTTGTTCAAATTTAAGGCTGATTTCAAAAGTAATTTTACCACTCACCTTATAGTTATCATTATTCCTACTATTTGCATTATTATCTTTATGGTTATTAACACCAAAATATCTATGGAGAGGTCATTACAGAAAACCCAAGTATCAGGCTTGCTTTTCAGTATCTCGCAGACTGTAATGACAGACATAATAACAAGAAAATCTGAGTTAAGGGCATGGCATATCAAACTGTGGAAAACTTCTGGCCAGGGCTTTTAAGGAGCCTCTGAAAAGAGAATGAGAAGACTGGGAAATTTGTATGGGAAATAAGAGCTGCCTGTTTCAGGTAGAAAAAGTATGAAAAATCTTCCATGTATGATAATAATCTTTAATGATGCAGCTGCCATCCACTAAGATTATTTTTTTGAAGGAGTGGCATGGCTCAGAATAAGTGAGATTGGTATATTCCTGGATTATCTTGGATGTGCACCCTCTCTGCTAACTGCTGATAATCTTCCAGCAAGTGGGTTGCTGTCACTTTGCCTCAGTACAATGACTTTCTGCTGCATAAGACCCTTAGGATAGTTAGTTGGCTGTGCCCGAGTCTGTCCCATAGATTCTGGAATGGGAGAGAAGGAAGCAGCAAAGCATAAAGAGAAAAGTGTAAGCCTTGGAAGGTACTTAAAACAAAGGTAGACAGGGTAGTACTGGGAGCAGGAAGACAGAGATATTCTGAGCCTAAAAACTGAGAATGAAGAGCTTGGGTAAGATGCAATGAAAGAAACAGAAAAGATGCTAATAAGGATG